>NW_027507785.1:153101830-153701830 GCF_037356315.1 Lithobates pipiens | reverse complement strand
ATCGTCCACTCTTCTATCCTCCCTACATGAGTTGGAGGAACACGAGGTGGGGGTACGAGTCCCAGCAGAAAAGACCGGCAGAGGCTTCTATTCCCACATCTTTGTGGTCCGCAAATTTTTGGGAAAGTTCAGGCTTATCATGAACCTGAAGCCTCTGAATGTCTCAATTACCTACAGGAGATTCCAGATGGACTCTGTCTACTCGGTGAAGGCGTTTCTTCCCCCGAACTGCTTCATGGCATCAATAGATTTGAAGGACGCCTATACACATCTTAGTCGGAGAGGGCTACCAGAGGTTTTTCAGGCTGGTGGTAAAAACCAGGGAAGGGATGTTCCATTTAAAGTTCGGGGCACTCCCCTTTGGGCTATCCTCTTCCCCCCGCATCTTTACCAAAGTCATGGTGGAGGTCTTGGCCTTCCTGCGGCTCAGAGGCCTCTCAGCAGTCAAATACTTGGACAATCTACTCTTCCCTGTAGCAGTTGTCCCAGGATCTACAGGTAGCAGGAGACATCCTACAAAACTTGGGGTGGCTCTTGAACCAGGAAAAATGCAGTTTGGTTCCATCCCAAAAGGTCACCTTCCTGGGCTACGTTTTAGATTCAACAGATTCAACAAAGCAAAAGGTTTTCCTTCCCTTAGAGAATATCCAGAATGGGGACAAAGCAATGTTGTTGTTTCAGGGCGTGTTAGATTCAACAGATTCAACAAAGCAAAAGGTTTTCCTTCCCTTAGAGAATATCCAGAATGGGGACAAAGCAATGTTGTTGCTTCAGGGCAGCCGTCAGCTTTTCTTACTGAGACCTATGTCGGGCGGCACAGTGGTGTAGTGGTTAGCACTCTCACCTAGCAGTAAAAAGGGATGCTGGTTCAAATCCCAACCACGACACTACCTGCTTGGAGTTTGCATGTTCTCCCTGTGCCTGCGTGGGTTTCCTCCAGGTACTCCGGTTTCCTCCCACACTCCAAAGACATGCAGGTAGGTTATTTGGCTGCTGTCCAAAATTGGCCCTAGTATATGAATGGGGACCTTAGATTGTGGGCTCCTTGAGGGTAGGGACCGATGTAAGTGTGCAATGTACAGGGATAGGGACAATTGTAGACACTCACTCAGGTTGAACTGGATGGACTGCTGTCTTTATTCAACCTTACTAACTATGTAACCATGTCTTACTAACATTCACACTCCCAGCAGTACAGTGGGCAGGGCTGCACTCTCGCCTTCTACAACTGTTTATCCTGAGGGTTTGGGACCACAGTCAAGGGTCTCTGACTCTCTGGACTCTCTGATATCTGTGCCGAGTCAGGTCAAGAGGTCCCTTTGGTGGTGGAGAAAGGTGTTCAATCTTTCACAGGGCCTGGAGTGGGTCCTACCAGTCTCCAGGATGGTCACAACGATGCGAGCGGCACAGGTTGGGGGCCACACCTAGATTCTGGGATGGTACTTGGGGGAGAGAGGATGCAGAAGAAGTCCACGAATTGGAGGGAACTGAGGGCAATAGTCTTGACACTCAGAGCCTTTCAGAGAGAACTCCAGGGACAGCACGTGAGGATCAGTTTGGACAACTCAGCAGTGGCTGATACCAACAGGCAAGGGGGTACCAGGAGCAGGGCCTTGTGGGTCCTGGCTGAATCCATCCTCAGGTGGGCCGAAACGAACGGTCTATCCCTCTCGACGGTACATTTGAAGGGGGAACAAAACCAGGTAGCATACTTTCTCAGCAGGAAGATGCTGACGAAGGGCGACTGGGATTTGAACCAGGACATCTTTGAGATGGTCACTCCAAAGTGGAGAGTACCTTGTGTGGACCTTTTCACTTTGAGGCAGAACACAGAAGTGCATCTTTTCTTTTCCCTGAACAGATGGGAAAGGGCGGTCGGGGTGGATGCATTGGCTCAGAGCTGATGTTTCTCCAGGTATTATGCTGATTCCAGCAGTTCTGAAAAAGTTTTAGTCGGAAGACACAACTCTCATTCTGGAGGATCTTCTCTCTCAGGGGCCGATCTGTTTTCCCCAGGTGGAGTGATGGAATCTCGCAGCGTAGCTACTGAGGAGGAATTGCTGAAGGGCAAGGGCTTCTTGGATCGGTTAGTGGTGACTCTCCTAAGTTACAGAAAAAGGGAGACGCAAGCTATCTATCTAAAGGTGTGGAGACATTTCAATAGCTGGCACACAGAAAGCTCCTTCGATGTACACAGTTCTGTAGCAGTGTTGGAATTTCAGAAGCGGACAAAGGGTTAGCCATTAGTACCTTGAAAGGACAGGTATCTTTCCTGAGCATTTTCCTTTTATTAGAGCCTTGGATAGCTACGTTTTTCAAAGCCTTAGGCAGACAGAAACCAGTCAGAATCCCCACCTTTGCCACGTGGGATCTTTCTTTAGATTTACAGGCCCTTACAGGGGAACCTTTTGAGCCGTTTGGGTCCTGTACGTTAAAATTGGTCACCCTCAAAACGTTGTTTTTGGTGGCGATCACCACGGCAAGAAGAGTGAGTGAACTCAAAGCCCTCTCTATTAGGGCACCCTTTTTTCAGGTTTTCCCGGATCTCGTGATTTTTAAAACCGATCCGACCTTTTGCCAAATTTGGCCTCTAGGTTTCAAAGAGGCTAAGAAATTATTTTACTTACCTTCTGTTCGAGTCCTGTAAGGGAACAGGAACAGGAAGATATTTTTCATAAATTGGACGTTAACGGTTTAGGAAATCTGATTCTTTTTTATGTTATTTTCAGGGGCTAGGAAAGGGTCTAGAGCCTCTAGATGTACAATAACCAGATGGTTGAGGTTGGCCATTAGTCAGGCTTATGTGGTCTGGGGGTTGGAGCGCCCGGAGGTTATTAAGGCACATTCCACCAGGGCAATGGTGACTTCTCAAGCAGAGTGGGCTGGTGTACTTCTCCAGAGTAGATCTGTAGGGCTGCAACATGGTCCAGTTTTGCCATGTTTGTGACGCACTACAGGTTGGATCTGCTGTCAGCCAAAGACAAGGCCTTTGGGCGTAAAGTGCTGCAGGCAGTAGTCCCACCCTAAGATAAGGTGCTTTCTTATGATGACTGTCCTGAAAGATGAATGGGGGAAAAAAACTGAGTTACTTACCGGTAACATCCTTTTCCAGGAGTCTTTCAGGACAGCACCAGTACCCACTCAAATTGTTGGCTATCTATGAGAACTCATTGCATGAGATCGTCAGGTAAGATAAAGGTTAGTATGATGTATTCCTGTGTCTCCCCAGCTGGCCAGAGGTACTCATGAAGAACAGAGATGCCAGCGGGACAGTGAGTTTAAATCTAGGTTTAAATCTTGAATTGGAAGGCAGTGTTTCCTGAGAGGGGAGGAGCCATTGTCTCTCTCTATGGTGTCTGTCCTTAAAGACTCCTGGAAAAGAATGTTACCAAAAAATAACTGTTTTTCCAGTCATGGCTCTGACAGTGTTCTGTGTCCTGACTGGGCAAACCCTTCATTGTTTCAGACAATCAAAGCTTCCAATGCACTGTGCGGCACAGTGCATTGTGTGGTGCTCGGTGGGCCAAGCGGTCTAACACCTCAACAATTCGGGTGTTCACTGAACAGGCGAACAGCCAATGTTTGCCCCAAGCATGAATTTGGGCCGAACATTGGCTGTTTGCCCATTCGGCGAACCATAGTAGGTGTCCTTGAGAGACAGTATTTTGTAGTGTTTTTATGCCATGGTTGGCCTAGATGAATGGATCCGGAGTGGTGGAGGTGTGGAGGTCTAGGATCCCCCCAGAGAGTGGTATATGGGGCCCATACATCTGAGGCTCCTGGTTTGTTACTGACTTGTCTCCAAACCCAGAGAGTGGTCTTTATAGGAACTTTTATATTGGGGTTAGAACTAGGGCCTCAAAACACAAAGTTACTGAGTTCAGAGTATGAGCCCAACAGAGCAACCTCCAGGGGGACTGCTGGGTTGTCCACCACCTGAGAGAACCATCAAGAAACAGTCACCACGTTGCAGCCCAATAATACTTCTGAAAACACAGGAGGACTGTTGCTGATCCAAATCTAGGGTTGTAAATTCAATAACCCCAAGGTAAGAGTCTAGGTCGGACATGGAGTATTGGACCCCAGAGGAGTAGAGTGTCTTATAGAACAGTGCAAAGTGTGCATTAATAGCTGCATGATCAGATAGGAGAATGGCATTCTCGTCATGTAAGCTATCTATGGTGACCCCAGTAGATAGTTCTTTAGAGAGCCAAGCTAAGAGATGTCCCTTCTGCTGCATCTGGTGGAATTGTTGTTTCCTAGCAGTCACAAGACTATAGCTGACAGTGTAGACTCCTGCATTGCCTGACCCTGAGGATGATTCCGAGCAGAAGACGCTTGCCGAAATCTTTCAGGCAATTGATAAATGTACTACCTTGGTAAATACCCTTAACCACTTGCTTACTGGGCACTTAAACCCCCCTCAGTCCCAGACCAATTTTCAGCTTTCAGCGCTGATGCACTTTGAATGACAATTGCGCGGGCATACAACACTGTACCCAAATGAAATTTTTATAATTTTTTTCCCACAAATAGAGCTTTCTTTTGGTGGTATTTAGTTACAGCTCGGAGTTTTATTTTTTGCTAAACAAACAAAAAAAGATGCAAAAAAATAAAAATAAATAAATCATGTTTTAATAGTTTGTTATAAAATTTTGCAAACGGGTAATTTTTCTCCTTCATTGAAGTGCGCTGATTAGGCGGCACTGATGGCTGCATTGGTGGGCACTGATGGGCTGCATTGGTGGGCACTGATGGGCTGCATTGGTGGGCACTGATGGGCTGCACTGGTGGGCACTGATGGGCTGCACTGGTGGGCACTGATAGGCATAGTTAAGGCGGCACTAATAGGCACAGATAAGGCAGCACCGATGGGCACAGATAAGGCGGCACTGATGGGCAAAGATGGGCACATAAGATGGCACGGATGGGTGGCACAGATGGGTGGCACGGATGGGTGGCACGGATGGGCACTGATAGGTACCACAGATAGATGGGACTGATGGGCACTGATAGGTGGCACTGATAGGTGGCTCTGATAGGTGGCACTGCTGGGCACTGATGGGCGGCACTGCTGGGCACTGATGGGCGGCACTGCTGGGCACTGATGGGCGGCACTGGGGTGCAGCACCTTTGAGGCAGATTGGGTGGCACTGTGGGTGGCACTGTGGGGTGGCACTGTGGGTGGCACTGTGGGTGGCACTGTGGGCACTATGGGCACTGACGGGGGGCACTTTTGCGTTTTATTTTACTTCAGGATGGCACTGCGGGAGGCAGGTGGGCACTGGCAGGTGGTCCCTTGTATTGATGGCCGTGATCAGGACTGATGTCCCGATCACGGCCGCCGGTGATCGGCTTTTTTTTTTTCTCCTCGCGCTGTCAGCGCGAGGAGGAATAATAGCCGATTACCGGCTCCGTTCTATCACATGATCAGCTGTCATTGGCTGACAGCTGATCACGTGATAAGGGGTCGGGATCGACCCCTTGCACGGATCGGTGATCAGGCGAGTCTCACGGACTCGCCGATCACAGAGCGCGCCGCGCGCGCCCCTCAGGGGGCGCGCAGGCCGCTCGTATCCGGGACGACGTCAATAGACGTCGTCCCGGAAATGTAGGTCCGCGCTGTTGCCGTCATTTGGCAATAGCGCGGATCTGTAGTGGTTAAAGATCAATTTGGGGGACTGAGGGAGGAAGTGTCCCTACTGCGACAAGACCTACAGAAGATCAGAGAGAGGATAACAGTGGCAGAAAGTTGTGTAAGTGACATTGAAGATCAGCTGCCGTCAAATTAATATTTGTATAGTGAGCCTACATAAAAAAGCTGAAGAGAAGGACCCCACAGTCTTAAAAGAAAATTGGCTCATGAAGCTATTCATTAAAGATGCATTTTCACAATTTTTCACTTTTGATAGGGCCCACCACACACCAGCTTGTCCACCTCAGACAGGAGGTCCCTCCAGGCCTGTACTAGCACAAATACTTCACTGTCGAGACGGGAGGCATCAACGTTGGTTTGTGTCAACATACGGTTTAGCGACGCTAGAGTGTCCTCTTATCCGGTTTTCTCTGTGGAGGTGCAATGCCACAAAGCCAAGTTTACTGAGGTTAAAAAGGCATCTACAATTATCCTATGCAATACTGTATCTGGCAAAGCTATAGGTCATGGCGAGAGGTCAGGCACATTTCTTCGAATCTGCAAAGGAGGCTTCAACCTGGCTCGATTGCAATGAGCAAGCCCTCCGCCACCAACATGCTAATGACAGTGATTGATCCTTAAAATGTCCCTTCCCTGTTTTGGCAGTAACCTGCGCTTCATTCTGATTTTTAGTATGCCTTTCTTGTCACGGTACTACTTACAGTGAGCCCACAGGCAGCAGGTGACACAGGATCCCCCAGGGCATGATGTCTAAGGACCAGCTGGTATTCTGCCAGGGACCCCCTTACGAGGTTTTGGGCTTAGCTGCATGCTGACCCCAGGTCACGACCCCCGGGTTCACCCTGCTCACTAGGGATGTACCAGAAGACACTGTCAGACAAGGATGGATGGATGAAGCAAAGGAAAGCCGGATAGCGAGCCAAGGTCAGGGCGGGCTGCATACAACGTAATCAGAACAAGTCGAGTCGGTACACAAGAGATCAGTTCACGAGAGGTCAGGTTAAGGCAGGTTACACGAAGGGAGCTCAGAAACAAATGTTGCTCAAGCAACCGGAGTTGGTCTGAGAGGGATTTAAACAGAGAAGCACATGAGGGGCTGGACAGGAAGTAGCAGGAAGGAATCCTATATTAAGCAACAGGTGGAGCCCGCGACACCCATAGCTGCAGAGTGCAGCAGATCTGAACACAAGCTAGTGGAACTACAGGTGGCAGCCGGCCTACAGCAGTAAAGGTGCAACACAGATCAGCTCCGCAGCTGATCTGTGACATTTCTCTGTTGTTCTCTGGCTGGGAGACATAACTATGCAGTCCAAGCTGTGAGCTACAGTTTGCAGTAGCAAACTGATCATCTACATGTATTTGGATGCTTTTTCTAGAAACCTGGGCTGCCCTGTTGGCAGCTACTACACCTGCTTGTTCCCTTTTCTTTTTTGTTCTGGTTTGGATTTTTTCCCTTTTTTTACTAGCTCTATTAGAGATTCCCTATTAAGGGATGACACAGTTGTGTCTTTACGTTGCCTTGCATTGCTGACAGTCTTTCCTAACTTGAATGGATGCTCTATGCCAGTGTTTCTCAACTCCAGTCCCCAAGGTGCCCCAACAGGTCATGTTTTCAGGATTTCCATTGATTTGCACAGGTGATTTGATCAGTTTCACTGCCTTAGTAATTACCACAGCCATTTCATCTGAGGGAAATCCTGAAAACATGACCTGTTGGGGCGCCTAGAGGACTGGAGTTAAGAAACACTGTTCTATGCCATCTAGGATTTGCTAGCCGTAAATGCTTTCTGCATTACTACACTACCTGTGTTGGGGGATGCTGTTCCCACAATGGTCTACATACTGCCTGAATATATCATCTAATGTGCTACTGCCTTCTTCATAAACCTACAGTCCTCCATGACAAAGGTTCCAGTGGTGTCTTGGAACATTAGGGCTATCCACACTCCCCTTAAACGTACCATGATTTTCTCGTGTCTAACTAAGTTTCACCCTGCCATATTTTGCTTTCAAGAAATGTATTTACCTAATCATACCCAGTGTTGTCTCATTAAACTTCCAGGAATACGATGTTGGTAGTAGACTCTAAAGGACGCTTTGTATTTTTACACTGCCATATAGATGTTTTGCAATGCATATTGGCCTGTATATGTATATATATATATATATTTTTTTTTTTTTCTTCCACCTTTTGCTATGGCTTCCAATGTTCTTCTTGGCTGGGAAGCCAGCTCTCCCGTTACTTATAGTTGGAGATTTTTAACTGTTGTCTAAACCCCACTCTTGACAGACATACGGCTCTGCAGACCTCTGCTCATTTGAAGGGTACTCCCTGGGTGAGGTTATTGCAAGAGGTGGGCTGGGTGGATGTCTGCAAATTTCAAAATCCTCTCATCAAATAATTCTTGTGTTTTTTCTAAAGTCTCATGGCACTCTTGTTGGGATCGGCCTTGGTATGGGTAACTCGTGTGTGCTTCCATTTGTTTCAGAGGTTGTCTATAGGCCTCTTAGCGTCCCTCTGGGCATGCTGACAATCCGAAGGTTTTCTGCATCGTTATAAACAAAAAATGTGTAGCGCTGAGGCATGTAATAGCCATATGAAATAATGGATAAAAATCCCAAAATAAACAATGTGCAATGTGCAAATAAAAGTCCAGTGGCCAGTGTAAAACTGGTAAAGAGTCTGCCTGGAAGATTTAAATCCGGATGGAAATCCACAGTAATGTCTCATGCGCATTATTGTTTGTTTTGGGATTTTTATCCATTATTTCATATGGCTATTACATGCCTCAGTGCTACACATTTTTTGATTATATCTGTATGGCTTTGTTTGATTGTTAGCTGCTACAGAAAACTATTTTATTTTCTATATCACCCCCATTTTTCAGGTTTAGCGTAATGTTATCCCCCCTTTTTTCTGCATTGTTAGCTTTGTATTTTAGCTCTTTCACCTTCTGTTGGAGGATGTGTGCGGCAGTAGTATTCCTTCATATAGAATCCTCTGGATCCCCAATTCGGTGCTTAGCTTCACCCATCTAGTCACAGTACTTATCCATGTCTCACCAAAGGAGCCCCATATCTGTCTGTAAGAGGTCCATTTTAGAGGTAAGAGAGGCCTAGCAGGTGTTAATTGCCTGCAAAGTGCGGTGAAGTTCTGCTGATCAAGAGCAGTAGAGTCTGAGGACTCTGTGTCACCATGTTGGATCTCCCTGCTGTGTAATTTTCCCATTGCAATGTGCACGGCTTTAGTTGTTGGAGGCCCTTTGCGCCCAGTGGGCAGCTGGCCTCTAATCATCTCTGCCATGTAAAAATAGAGTGATAAGAGGGTCTAGTTGACTCAGTCCCAAGATTCGATAAAATGGTCACTAGCATCACAGCTCAGCTCTTAGTCATCTGCTTCAGTTGCCATCTTGAACACGCACCCCCAAACCACACCCTCCCCCTTTTTTTGCGTATGGACAACGCAATATCCCCATTCCACAGGCCACTAAAACACAAAGCTTATCCATCCTATAGATCAGTGACAGTGAACCTTGGCACCCCAGATGTTTTGGAACTACATTTCTCTTGATGCTCATGCACTCTGCAGTGTAGTTAAGCATCTTGGGGAAATGTAGTTCCAAAACATCTGGGATGCCAAGGTTCGCCATCACTGCTATAGTCAAGAATTGGGAATTCTAAGGATATTGGGGCAGTTGCTGAGGCTGCTCCCTTGATATCCACACCCAAAAATGTTTGTTAAGGGGACTATTGCGGTACTAAATAAATAATTCATAGAAGACTTTGTTATAAAAAATTACAAATAATTTAAAAAGAGCAAAAAAAAATTGAATCCATCAAAGCTTCCATATTGTTAAAATCATATACAACACAATTTAATAAACTACACACAGGTAGCCCCGTAAGGTTTCCATTGAAGAGGGGTATAGAAACGTTTCCTCTACCGGTTTCGCGGCAAACCGCTTCTTCAGGAGGATAGTCTACAGAATAAATAAAAATATTGTCACTGCTATAGATAGAAAAAAGTGGAAATATACTATTCCCTGGTACCTTCCCTGTTTTTATTAACCTCATTTTTACTTGCTATTGGAGAGCAGAAAGAGAGGTGTCAGTCTAACCTCAATAGAGGGTGATATGGGCGAAACAAGTTTGGCCACATTTTTTTACAAGTAGACTTTGCACAATTTGGAATGTGAGAAAAAATACTGTCATTTTTTATTTGTTTTTTGATTTGATAAGAGGGGGTTTGTAGTACCACAAAAAGGTTTATGCTTTGGTACATACAGTCATTCCTGTTGATATTTCAAGTAGAATATACAACTTTGGTTAGTTGAGTTTAAGGAACAGAGTGGTGGATTCATTTGTGTGGAATATAGTACACTATTCAATTTTACTGCTGAAGTAATGGAAGCCTATGCTTTCATACTGCCTCTGGCTGCCCAGCAATGCCTCTACTTTACTCTGCTCTGCCTATCCCTGCCCAGTCCTGCTCTTCTGTGCCCAGCTTGGGTGGAGAGTAAGTCTAAAGGTGGCCATACACGTAGTATGGCCACCTTTAGACTTGCAAAACAGTGGAGTGTGAATCTAAAAGTGGCCATACCTATAGCGATTTCTAATAATTTTTAAGTCCAGGAAATTCATCATCATCTAAAATAGTCAGGGCCAAATTAATGTAGGGGCTATTGGAGCTGCAGCCTAAGGCCCCTACCCTATAATAGGCCCAGCTGCCTAAAAAGAACAGACCATGCATGGAAAGCAATGGGCTGACGGAAAGAGACTCCCACTGACCAGCCCTGCATTCCACGCGTACTGCCTGGGCTGGGTGGTGTGATTAATAATGTGCGCCAAAGGGATCGTCCTTATGGAAGCCTGGTATTCAACTTCCTGTGAAGCTGGACCCTTCCACCTCAACTCAAGGTGTACCATGTGTATGCCAATGCAGGGATCCTACAGAAGCCTATATGACACATGTACCATCTCTGATCTGATCCAGTTGCAGTGCGCTCTGCTGGGCCCCTTTCTACCTTGTTCTACCTTGTTATAGAACTGCAGCAATCAGCAGCTCTACTGAACTAGGAACAGCCATATGATTAATTATGCAAATATACAGCTAGAAGGGGGTGTGGCCTGGTGATTCATGCCTTCATGCACGCCACTACTACATACCTGGGGGACCTGGGGAGCGCCATCGAGGCAAAGACTGATTCATAATGGGGAGCTGGAGTGGGGGTGGGTAAGGGGTATCGTGAAAGAGCTGAGGATGGGGCACACGTCTATATGTTACAATTCACATTATAGATCAATAAAGATGTGCAATATGCTGCAGTGTATATTAGAGTAAATAGACTAACAGGAGTACATTTTGTGTGCTCTGCGCACAAAAAAGCTACAGATTTCCTGCAACCTCTTTTGAGCCATTTGCTATTTACATTCCCTTCCGGCAATTATTGCATGGCATTTCTCAAGGCGGGTTTCCCAATGATGACCACAGTGGATCGTGCCTGGCCAATTAATGTATGTAAAAAAAAAACACTACGATTTTCCATCAGAAGCCTGTGTAGAAGGCTAACAACAAAGGAGCATAGGAGACAGAAATAGGTTGTTTCCGGCCATTTGCAGCACAACCTGCACATGTTGCATCTACCTCTATATCGTGTATACTATATATCATATCTATATTGATTTGTTTTAACAAAAATTTTCATTTTATTTCCATAAAAATGCTCACCAAAATCCTCAGCACCATGGCCAGGATGCTCTTTATCCGGCCATGAAAATATTAAATGGCACACAGTATTGTTCCACACTTTTGCATTCAAATTAATATATCAAAATATAATCTATCAGTTATAAATATAAACAAAATGTAACGTGTTGCAAACATAAATTTTTCCAACCACATCAATCAGATACAGCTTGTCAAACCACTGAGAGAAATGGTTTTAGGAGTATCTGTCTGCAATGTACCTTAAAGGAGAAGTCCAGCCAAAGTTTGTTTGGCTGTACATCTCCTATGGATCACAGGAGTGCAATTTGTTTTGCACTTCTGTGACCTGTTTTCAGCAGAGAGTGGGCTGAAGTCCGCTCTCTGCTGACATCATGGATTTCAGTCCAGGCACTGTGTCATTGCGACAAAGTCTGAATCTGGACTGATACGCGACTCAGCCCCTCAGTGAGGTGCTGAGAGACTGAGCTGGCTGGCCCTGCCCCTCCACAGCACAGTGCTCCAATGAGCGAGCAGGAAGAAGAGCAGAGAGCTGTGACTGACAGTCTGCAGCTCTCTGCTCACGGAGCTCTGAAAACCAAGCGATCAGCGATGTTCTATCGCTCGGGTCTCAGTGCAGAGTCGCCGGGGGACAGATGCAGCATTGGACCAATGCTAAATGATTGTTGTGGGCTGCTGGCGCTACCTCAGGCTGGTGTTAAATCCGAACCTGCCTTAACCATTTATTATCCCTAAAGCCTATATATATATATATATATATATATATATATATATATATTGCACCCGTGTTTAATATTGTATCCCTATTATTGTGATTATACCAAAAAAGGTTTTTTCTTATATCCTTAATCCAACCAAATGTGACTATACACCACTTATGTTAATTACCATAGATAAATTCACTGGGTTCATCACTTATTTCAATAAAGAGCTGAAAACAAAAACCATAACCAAAACACAAAAAATCAAAAAGAACCGAATAATATTCAAACTATGAAAAAAATCCCCATGTATGGGAAGTATAACACCTATACCTCCACTGCACGTGCACAATCCTTGTGCTAATTGTTATTTATACTGTAGAGGCCCCCAAGCCTTAATAACTAGATTTGTGTGTACCACCAAAAGAAATCATAAAAAATGCAACCTTATTCAAAACGAAAAAAATTATAAACAAAAAACAGAAAATGTGTAAAAATAAATGTGAATAGAAACATGTAAAAAAATCATATATATAGTCCAAAGATAGTCTTTCTTCAGGTATTCCCAGATGTACAATTATTTTGCTTCAAGTAACAGAAAGGTGACTTTTGTGATTATGCCTGCTTATTGGTGACTTCCGTGCTCTTTCCCCCTCAAGGGTCCCCACTCACCGAATCCACGCACCCCCTAGGGGGTTACACGCCTGTAATCTGTGTTCCACTTTGAGGATCCCACTGCTTGGCTCTGTCTTCAACAGGTCCTCTCCAGGCTTTTTAAAGGAGATGGGAGAAAAACTCTTTTGTCCGCCAGTAGTTCCTCAAAATGAAAAAAATCCACTCATGGTGTAGTATTTTGGTTTACTAAATACTTAAGTTGGGGGGAAGGGGAGCAAGCTGCAAAAAACTTATTTGGTTTAAAAAAGGTTTTCTTTATAAATATGTATATATGGTGGGAGACTTGTAGCCACTTAAAACATGCTTTATTGCAAAAAAAATCTTAAACTTTTCCATATGCCAAAAAAGTTTCTGCACAACACTTTGTACAAAAAAATTAGATTTTCCACAAAATTGCAATCTATAACAGTTGCACTGCAAATCTGAGTTATTTTTTATATATATAGCGGTCATACACTTCAGAAAATATATAAAAAATCAAAAAAAATAGTAATAATAAAAATATATAAAAAATTGTATAAAAAAGCAACAATACAGTCCTTCTTTATATAATTATGTATAGCAGCGCTGTGCTCAGTCATATGAGGCCTATACCCCTAAGTATACACCCTCCTTCTATGGTGGGGAGCTCTAATCTCTCTTTAGGGGGTACCGTTTTCCAGGCTCTATAAGGCTACTCATATGCTGAATAAAGAATAAAAAATTATTATTGTTTAGCTTTAAATGTTTGGCATCTTTGCACAGACATAAGCAGCAAAATGCAAAGACCACAATGCAAAAACAACACTCCGGTTTGCGGAATCCCTCTGAGCGAGCAGCGTGTGCGCTCCAGCTGCGCTCCAACGGGTCAGGCGCACCGGAAGTGACGTGGTGTGCGTAATGAGCGTAATAAATAATCAGCGCCATTACGCACACCACGTCACTTCCGGTGCGCCTGACCCGTTGGAGCGCAGCTGGAGCGCACGCCGCTCGCTCAGAGGGATTCCGCAAAACCGGAGTGTTGTTTTTGCATTGTGGTCTTTGCATTTTGCTGCTTATGTCTGTGCAAAGATGCCAAACATTTAAAGCTAAACAATAATAATTTTTTATTCTTTATTCAGCATATGAGTAGCCTTATAGAGCCTGGAAAACGGTACCCCCTAAAGAGAGATTAGAGCTCCCCACCATAGAAGGAGGGTGTATACTTAGGGGTATAGGCCTCATATGACTGAGCACAGCGCTGCTATACATAATTACATAAAGAAGGACTGTATTGTTGCTTTTTTATAAATTTTTTTATATATTTTTATTATTACTATTTTTTTTGATTTTTTATATATTTTCTGAAGTGTATGACCGCTATATATATAAAAAAAAATTCAGATTTGCAGTGCAACTGTTATAGATTGCAATTTTGTGGAAAATCTAATTTTTTTGTACAAAGTGTTGTGCAGAAACTTTTTTGGCATATTTTTTTGCAATAAAGCATGTTTTAAGTGGCTACCAGTCTCCCACCATATATACATATTTATAAAAAAAAAACTTTTTTAACCTCCTCGCGCCCGCCCTATGGCCGAATGACGGCAGTAGAGCAGGCGCCTTCGTCCGGGTTGCCGTCCCTGGACGGCGTGATGTTTACTTCCGCAATGCGCGCCGCCGCGGGCGCGCATCGCGGAAGTTCTGTGTTCGCCGTGTCCCCCGGGGACAGGCAAACACAGATCGCTGTAAACGGCCAATCACAGCGGCCGTTTACAGCGTGATCGGCGTATCCAATGGGAGATGATCTCATATGTTTACATATGAGATCATCTCTCAGCGCCGCTCTCCTTCCTCGCACAGACAGTGCGAGAGGGGAGAGATGAACGGCTGCAGCGGCAGCCGTTCTGCCTGTGAAAGAAAAAAAAGTAAAAAAATAAAATAAAGTGCCATCCTCCCCTAGCAGTGCCATCCTCCCCTAGCAGTGCCATCCTCCCCTAGCAGTGCCATCCACCCCCAGCAGTGCCATCCACCCCCAGCAGTGCCATCCACCCCCAGCAGTGCCATCCGCCCCAGTGCCATCTGCCCCAGTGCCATCCGCCCCAGTGCCATCCGCCCCAGTGCTACCTGCCCCCAGTGCCATCCACCCCAGTGCTACCTGCCCCCAGTGCCATCCACCCCAGTGCTACCTGCCCCCAGTGCCATCCACCCCAGTGCCATCCACCCCAGTGCCACCTGCCCCCAGTGCCACGTGTCGTCAGTGCCACATGCCGTCAGTGCCACGTGTCAGTGCCACATAGTGCCATCTGTCATCAGTGCCATGTATCAGTGCCATTTGTCATCAGTGCCACCTGTCAGTGTCACGTGCCATCTGTTGTCAGTGTCACGTGTCATCAATGCCACTTATCAGTGCCATCTGTCATCAGTGTCACGCGTCATTGGTGCCACGTATTAGTGCCATCTGTCACCGGTGGCACGTATTAGTGCCACGTATTAGTGCCACGTGTCATCAGTGCCACGTATTAGTGCCACGTGCCATCAGTGCCACGTATTAGTGCCACGTATTAGTGCCATCTGTCACCGGTGGCACGTATTAGTGCCACGTATTAGTGCCACGTGTCATCAGTGCCACGTATTAGTGCCACGTGCCATCAGTGCCACGTATTAGTGCCACGTGTCATCAGTGCCACGTATTAGTGCCACGTGTCATCAGTGCCACATATTAGTGCCATCGGTCATCAGTGCCACGTGTCATCAGTGCCACGTATAAGTGTCATCATTGCCACGTATCAGTGCCATCTGTCATCAGTGTCACGTGTCATTGTCCTGGTATTTCAAAAGTGTAATAAATAGTCAACAAGTTAGATGTGTAATTTATGCTTCTAGAACACGTGATGGCGCTCCCTGCATGTTGGGCCTCTCTATGTGGCCAGGCTGTGAAAAAGTCCCACACATGTGGTATTGTAATATTCAGGAGGAGTAGCAGAATTTTTTGGGGGGTGTCATTTGTGGTATACACATGCCACGTGAGAGAAATAACCTATTACAATGACAATTTTGTGGAGAAAAATAAAAAAAATGAAAAATCTTCATTTTGCAAAGAATTGTGGGAAAAAAATGACAACATCAAAAAGCTCACCATGCCTCTTACTAAATACCTTGGAATGTCTACTTTCCAAAAAGTGGTCATTTGGGGGGTATTTGTACTTTTCTGACTTGTTCGGGTCACAAGAAGCGAGATAGGCCACCAGTACATCAGATGTGATCAATTTTGTGCGATTCGCACCACAGCTTGTAGACGCTCTAACTTTCACAAAGACCAAATAATATCCACTAATTTGGGTTATTTTTACCAAAGATATGTAGCGGTATAAATTGTGACCAAAATTTATGAAGAAAAATTAATAATTTGCATAATTTTGTCACAGAAACAAAGAAATATGCGTTTTTTTTCAAAATTTTCGGTCTTTTTTCATTTATAGCGCAAAAAATAAAAACCCCAGAGGTGATCAAATACCACCAAAAGAAAGCTCTATTTGTGGGAAAAAAAGGACAAAAAATTCATTTGGGTACAGTGTTGCATGACTGAGTAATTGTCATTCAAATTGTGAGAGCACCGAAAGCTGAAAATTGGTCTGGGCAGAATGGTGTTTAAGTGCCCAGTAAGCAAGTGGTTAAACCAAAGAAGTTTTTTTAGGTTGCTCCCCTTCCCCCCAACTTAAGTATTTAGTAAACCAAAATACTACACCATGAGTGGATTTTTTTCATTTTGAGGAACTACTGGCGGACAAAAGAGTTTTTCTCCCATCTCCTTTAAAAAGCCTGGAGAGGACCTGTTGAAGACAGAGCCAAGCAGTGGGATCCTCAATAAAGTGGAACACAGATTACAGGCGTGTAACCCCCTAGGGGGTGCGTGGATTCGGTGAGTGGGGACCCTTGAGGGGGAAAGAGCACGGAAGTCACCAATAAGCAGGCATAATCACAAAAGTCACCTTTCTGTTACTTGAAGCAAAATAATTGTACATCTGGGAATACCTGAAGAAAGACTATCTTTACTATATATATGATTTTTTTACATGTTTCTATTCACATTTATTTTTACACATTTTCTGTTTTTTGTTTATAATTTTTTTCGTTTTGAATAAGGTTGCATTTTTTATGATTTCTTTTGGTGGTACACACAAATCTAGTTATTAAGGCTTGGGGGCCTCTACAGTATAAATAACAATTAGCACAAGGATTGTGCACGTGCAGTGGAGGTATAGGTGTTATACTTCCCATACATGGGGATTTTTTTCACCATCACAGAATAGTTTGAATATTATTCGGTTCTTTTTGATTTTTTGTGTTTTGGTTATGGTTTTTGTTTTCAGCTCTTTATTGAAATAAGTGATGAACCCAGTGAATTTATCTATCTTTATCTTAACATAAGTGGCGTATAGTCACATTTGGTTGGATTAAGGATATAAGAAAAAACCTTTTTTGGTATAATCACAATAATAGGGATACAATATTAAACACGGGTGCAATATATATATATAGGCTTTAGGGATAATAAATGGTTAAGGCAGGTTCGGATTTAACACCAGCCTGAGGTAGCGCCAGCAGCCCACAACAATCATTTAATTTTCAAGCCCAGGTTGTTTAATGCAGCCTGTGGTTTTCAGGGAGGCAGCAACCTCATAAAAACAATTAAATTTCTATATTTTGCGAAA
Organism: Lithobates pipiens; assembly: GCF_037356315.1. Lineage (NCBI taxonomy): Eukaryota > Metazoa > Chordata > Amphibia > Anura > Ranidae > Lithobates > Lithobates pipiens. The sequence continues at coordinate 153,684,403 of NW_027507785.1, read as the reverse complement.
TTAATAACAAACTATTAAGAGAAAAAGGATCTGGGGGTACATAAATATTCATATATATCACTGTTTGATTGTGGCCTATCCCTTAAGCGCGGCTTTTTTTGCATAATTGGACCAATGCTGCATCCACTGAGGCAAGTACAATTCCGGAAAAAAAAAAGCTTTTTACTTCTCTTTTTAAGCCTTCACACAGACAGGGAGCACAGAATCTTTGCTGACTACCGTGATCAGTCCCAGCAGAGGAGAGGGACTTATTTAGCCTTTTAGCTTATGTAAATAAATAAGAGCAGCTGCTTTGTGTCCCACTTCTATGTTGTATTACATGTCCATGCCCATGTTGGGCATTGTTTGAAAATTAATAAAATTTATATTTGGAAAAAAAAAAAAAAATAAGAGCAGCTGTCATGAAGAGTGCTGTGTAAATCTGGCCATACCCTAGCCAAATTTAATTTAAAAATATTTTGGTAATGTTTATATATTTTTTTCTAATGGTTAGTGGGGCCAAATCTACGTTCGTTCTTTACGGTAGTGATGAGAAAATTTGAAGGGGCAGGATGAAATTTTTTTCTCAGACAAACAGATTTCGAACAGCTTATGTTTTCATATGGGAAATTCCATCCATACCAAAACCAAATTTTAAAAGCAAACTAAATTTTGAAGTACATGTGTACTTTCGAATAACATTCGTCAAGTCCCAACTTTAGAGGATCTTACTAGACTTGTTTCAGAAATTCCAAAGTGAGGCAAAGGGATGCTGTTGGCTATATGTGCCAGCAATGACAGGGAATTTCTCTGCTCCTCTGTCACCACCCACACATCTGCCCACAGCATCTTTAATTTCAAAAACCTCCCTACCTACTGTATGTACAGTGCCTTGCAAAAGTATTCACCCCGTTGGCTTTTTACCTATTTTGTTACATTACAGCCTTTAGTTCAATTTTTTTTTAAATCTAAATTATATGTGATGGATCAGAACACAATAGTCTAAGTTGGTGAAGTAAAATTTGAAAAATATATACAGTATATAAAACCATTTTTCAGAAAAAATAAAAAAAATTATAATTGGCATGTGCGTATGTGTTCACCGCCTTTGTTATGAAGCCCATAAAAAGCTCTGGTGCAACCAATTACCTTCAGAAGTCACATAATTAGTGAAATGATATCCACCTGTGTGCAATCTAAGTTTCACATGATCTGTTATTACATATATACACCCATGAAAACCAAGAAACTCTCCAAACAAGTAAGGGAAAATGTTGTTGAGAAGCACAAGTCAGGATTAGGTTATAAAAAAATCCAAATCTTTGATGATGCCTAGGAGCACCATCAAATCTATCATAACCAAATGGAAAGAACGTGGCACAACAGCAAACCTGCCAAGAGATGGTCACACACCAAAACCCAAGACTGGGCAAGGAGGGCATTAATCAGAGAGGCAGCACAGAGACCTAAGGTAACCCTGGAGGAGCTGCAGAGTTCCACAGCAAAGACTGAAGTATCTGTACATAGGACGACAATAAGCCATACGCTCCATAGAGTTGGGCTTTATGGCAGAGTGGCCGGAAGAAAGCCATTACTTTCAGCAAAAAACAAAATGCCACGTTTTGAGTTTGCGAAAAGGCATGTGGGAGACTCCCAAAATGTATGGAGAAAGGTGCTCTGGTCCGATGAGACTAAAATTTTACTTTTTGGCCATCAAACAAAACACTATGGCACAAACCCTACACATCACCCAAAGAACACCATCCCCACAGTGAAACATGGTGGTGGCAGCATCATGCTGTGAGAATGTTTTTCAACAGTAAGGACTGGGAAGCTGGTCAGAGTTGAGGGAAAAATGGATGGTGCTAAATACAGGGATATTCCTGAGCAAAACCAGTACCACTCCGTGTGTGATTTGAGGCTAGGACGGAGGGTCACCTTCCAGCAGGACAATGACCCCAAACACACTGCTAAAGCAACACTTAAGTGGTTTAAGGGGGAAACATGTAAATGTGTTGGAATGGCTAGTCAAAGCCCAGACTTCAATCCAATAGAAAATCGGTGATCAGATTTAAATATTGCTGTTCACAAGCACAAACCATCTAACTTGAATTAGCTGGAGCAGTTTTGCAAGGAGGAATGGGCAAAATTCCCAATGGTAAGATGTGGCAAGCTCATAGAGACTTATCCAAAGCGACTTGGAGCAAAAGGTGGCTCTACAAAGTATTGACTTTAGGGGAGTGAATAGGTATACACATTTATTTTTTCTGTTATTTTGTCCTATTTTTTTGCTTCACAATAAAAAAAAAAGTCTTCAAAGTTGTGGGCATGTTCTGTAAATTAAATGATGCAAATCCTCAAACAATCCATGTTAATTCCAGTTTATGAGGCAACAAAACACAAAAAATGCCAAGGGGGATGAATATGTTTGCAAAGCACTGTAGGAATGCACTTCTTGAAATATTTAGTATTAGCTTTATGTCATTTAGGAAATTACATAGTTTTGCCTGCAAACCCCTCTTATGGGCTGCTGCTGCCACAAAGATTTTTTGGAGCAGGAGGTGCCATTTTTTTTGGAGCAGGAGGTATGTACAGTATCTGGAGTTCAGCTTTAAAAACTATTGTGTGGCTTTACCCTTGTTTGTATGCTAATCATATTCATATGCTAATAACCTGTATATTTGTAGGTGGTGTTCCGAGCTGGTGAAGGAGCTTTGCAGGTACTACCACCCCTGGTAGATGTTATCCCCGAGGCTCGCTTAAATTTGGTGATTTACTACCTTCGGCAAGGTAATTTTGATCTTTAAACTGTATACACAAATAACGAAATTCAAGTACCTTTTGGTCTTTGGAATAGGCATTGGCACGAAATGGTCAGAACAGGACACTGGTAAAAGTATAAGAGAAAAATTAGCTAATCTAAACTGTGGAATCTTTAAAACAGATAAAGTAGCATGCACAGCACATCCTAATGGTGTAACTATTGCGCCACTTTAGTTTCAGTACACCAAGTATTAAAACATGAAATGTGCTTTATTTTGTGGGCACAAAGAACAAAAAATTTTAATGGTAGAATAATTAGTTGTAAATTTTTTACATCTTTAATTATGGGCATAAATTAAACATAGCCAAAAATGTTTCTAAGGTAACAGCACTGTATGCACGCAGCTGTTTGTTTTAAAATGTGTCTGTAAATAGCAGTTCCAGACTTGACCCGGCCTATGCATGGGTTCTTAACGTCTGCCCAAATCTAGGTTAAGCCCCACCCATGTGATTTAACTGTTAAATGACAAGGTCATCACATAAATGAGAATGGTTTAATTTTGACATCAACCTGGTTTAATTTTGTCAAAATTATAGGCCCTATGTAAAGCCTAGGACACAAGGGATACACAGACATATAGACTGATTTGAACACTACTACTTAAAAGCTGATTTCAAAAGAAAAGCAGATACCACTATCTGTGGTAAAACGACAGTGTTTACACCACACTGCACTGTGCATTTTACGAGTCATTCAAAATGAGCAGAGTGGCGTGTGAGGCCTGCAGTGTTCCACCTAGTTTTCCCTACTTAACTTGCTACTGAAAACACTGTGTGAATGGTGGAGTGAGAGGCAATAGACATTTCCACTAGTACACCTGTTTTGTAGAGGAATTGTCCTTTATTTAGACATCAGTGAAAATGATATTGCCAACCAGTATTTTGACTGCACATAGACCATTTTTCAAAGCACAATTATATATACAGTGTCTTGAAAAAGTATTCATACCCCTTGACATTTTCCATATTTTGTCATGTTGCAACCAAAAAATTTATTTTATTGGGATTTTATGTGATAGACCAAAACACAGTGGCACATAATTTTGAAATGGAAGTAAAATGATAAATGGTTTTCAATTTTTTTTACACAGAAATATCTGAAAAGTGTGGTGTGCATTTGTATTTGACACCCCTGAGTTAATACTTTGTAGAACCACCTTTTTGCTGCAAGTCTTTTTGTGTGTATATCTAGTTTTGCAAATCTAGATCACAACATTTTTGCAAAATCACTCAAGCTCTGTCAGACTGGATGAAGAACATCTGTGAACAGCAATTTTTAAGTCTTGCCACAAATTCTCAATTGGATTTAGGTCTGGACTTTGACTGGTAATTTCTAACAAATTAATATTTTTTTCATCTAAAACATTCCATTGTAGCTCTGGCTGTATGTTTAGGGTCCTTATCCTGCTAAAAGGTGAATCTCCCCACCAGTTTCAAATCTTTTGCAGACTTTAACAAGTTTTCTTCTAAGAATGCCCTTTATTTGGCTCCATCCATCAACTCTGACCAGCTTCCCTTTCCCTGCTGAAGAAAAGCATCTGCACAACATGATGCTGCCGTCACCATGTTTCACCATGTGTTCAGGGTGATGTGCAGTGTTAGTTTTCCACCCCACATAGCATTTTGGACTCATCAGACCAGAGCAACTTCTTCCACATATTCTGTGTCCCCCACATGGCTTCTCCCAAACTGCAAACTGGACTTCTTATGGCATTCTTACAACAATAGCTTTCTTCTTGCCATTCTTTCATAAAGGCCAGATTTGTGGAGTGTGCGACAAATGGATTCCCCCACCTGAGCTGTGTATCTCTGCAGCTCCTCCAGAGTTATCTGGACCTCTTAGCTGCTTCTCCGATTAATGCTCTTCTTGCTCGGCCTGTCAGTTTAGGTTGACGGACATGTCTTGGTAGGTTTGCAGTTGTGCCATACTCTTTCCTTTTTCGGATAATGGATTGAACAGTGCTCCGTAAGATGTTCAAAGCTTGGGATATTTTTCCTTTAACCTAATCCTGCTTTGAACTTCTCCACAACTTTATCCCTGACCTGTCTGGTGTGTTACTTGGCCTTCATGATGCGGTTTGTTTACTAAGGTTCTCCAACAAACCTCTGAGGGTTTCACAGAACATCTGTATTTATTTGGAGATTAAAATACTCACAGGTGGACTCTATTTACGAATTAGGTGACTTCTGGAGGCAATTGGTTCCACTAGATTTTAGTTGGGGGTATCAGAGTAAAGAGGGCTGAATACAAATGCATGCCACAGTTTTCAGATATTTATTTGTAAAAAAATTGAAAACCATTTATCGTTTTCCTTCCACTTCACAATTATGTGCCACTTTGTTTTGGTCACAAAAAATACCAATAAAATATATTTACATTTTTGGTTGTAATATGACAAAATGTGGAAAATGTCAAGGGGTATGAATACTTTTTTCAAGGCACTGTATGTGAGAACAGTTAAAAAACAAAAAACACCCCAAATTGTGATGATATAGTGGCATCACATTCTGGCCTAATAAAACTGAAAAAAGGTTTAACCTCCCTGACGATAATCCCGAGTGTTGCTCAGGGTTAATTTTCATTTATCAAAAGCAGTAACCCAGAGCCGCGCTCGAGATTACACCACAGTATCCACGTACAGGTACTTACTTTGTCCCTATGATCTCACAATGTACTGCTTCTGTGTCCTCTGGCCAGATCTGCCTGATGCCTCTGTGTTCTGGGTTCTGTTCCCTGCGAGCGTCGTGATGCATTGGGGTGGAACCGGCGCCAAATTCAAAAAGTACAAAACATAACACACACACAATACATTGTAATCTGTTAGGATTACATTACTGTATCAAATCATTTGACCTTAGTTTTGTCCCTAGTGCTTTGTCCAGTGCCCTGCCTGCACTTTTAACATTCTTTCTGCCGATCTTTCTACCTGGAAACTTGAACATGCATGTCATCCAAAAAGCATGCCTCTATATCAAAAGCTATTTTAGACCAGCTAGAAAAATGGCAATAGTGAATTAGAATGACTTGAAGAATTGCGATAGTGATTTGTGGGGAAATCTGTCATCAGACACTGAAAGTGATGACAGCGACGATTTGCGACTGAAGTCAGTGATGTGTGAACTTGGTGCTCTATTGACTGTGGTGCAGATCATGCAGCGCCCCCAAGATTCCCATTTACTGGAGCATCTGGTATGAAAGTAGATGAAGAGGACAACCCCTTGGCATACTTACAACTTCTTCTGACCGATGAGGTTTTTGAAAAAATAGTTACTGAGACAAACCGGTAGCAAGAGCAACAATTGGCTACTACGCATCCGAAATTTCCAAGATGCAGAAGGTGACCAAAGATGACATTTTTGAAATTTCTGGGCCTATTAATACTAGAGGTTGCCACCTTATTCTTTGTCACAGTCATGTCAGAGTACAGATTTTCCCTGATCATGAAATATGTACACTTTGAAAACAACGAATTTGCTGAAACTACTCATCCTGCACCAAAACTAAAGAAAATTTGGGAAGTATCTCAAATGATTCTAAAGAATTTCCTAGGGAGCTATGTGCCAGAAAGAGGTATCAGCATAGACGTGTCAGAGGAATAGTAGAATCAGAGCCTGTCAGTATCGGCACGTCTCTGTGCAACTGCGTGGTGGAGTAGCGCACCAGCACATACTAGTGCATGATCCGACGGGTCGGCGAATACGGGCACGCAATCTGAATGGGTCAGCGCACGTGGGTGCGTGATGTGGCGCATCGGCATGGCCACGTGCATGCACAGCGTGAGATCCCCCTGGCGGGCCTATAAAAGGCAGCTCTGCCCCTTGCTAGTTGCTGGTTTGTCTCTTCAGAGTACCTGTGCCTGCCTGTTGTGACCTGGATCGTCTTGACCACCCCTGAGTCTTTCCAGTATTTGACCCTCGGCTTGTTTAAGGACTTCTCTGCCTGACTTTTCTCCATGTTTGACCCTCGGCTTCTCTGAGGACTTCACTTCTGCCTGACTTCCGTGCTTGACACCTGGGCTTTCCTCAAAAGACTTGCTATTGTTGATATCCCATGTTTGACCCTCGGTCTGCCCTAAGGACTTGCTTTTGCCTGACCCTGTGTTTGATCCTCAGCCGGCTCCAGGATCCCTTCTATTTGCCTGACCCTCGTGTATGACCTCGGCCTACCTAAGGAGTCCTCTATACCTGGACCTCTGTATTTTATCCTTGGCCTCTTCAGCTGACCCATCTTCAGTTCCTGTCTCCGGATCAAGGTGTTTGAGTCCCAGCCGGGCATCTTATCAGTCCAGCAACAAGTCTGCTCAGCACGGGTCTACTCTTCACTTGAAGATATTCTCGCAAGCCTTGTCCACTTGCTGGCGACCCATGCCAGATATCCTCTGTCCTACCTTCAGGGGTATAGCACACTGAGTTGCAATGGAAGCCGCTCTCAGCATTTCAGCATTGGTGAGTACCTGACAAGATGAAAGTCTAATGGCCTACAAGGGAAGGCTCAGTTGGGTACAATACATTGCATCAAAGAGCACGATTTAACATAAAATCCTACATGCTATGCGATTTGTCAACTGGCTACAATTGGAATTCAGTCCTATACACTGGAACAGGAACAAAAGTAAATCTAAAATACAGCAACTATGGAATGGCCACATCTTTCATTCTTTCATTCATTGAGCCATTGCTAAATCAGTTTGGCAATAGGAAGCTGAAGACTGGGGAAATGGTTGCCTGGCAGAAAGGCAAAATTATAGCACTGCGATGACATGACAAGAAAGATGTGTGCCTGATGAGTACAGTTCATAATACCTCCACTGTTATGGTATGCACAAAAGGTGGGAAAGAAATCATGGCCACAAGTAGTGATAGACTACATTAACACCATAGGAGGTGTTGACAGAGCCAACCAAGCAATGACATTCTACCCAGCAATGAGGAAATGACAAAAGAAGTACTACAAGATCTTCAGGCATCATCTTGAACAATGCTTGTGCAATGCCTACATTCTGCTAAAAAAAAAAAAAAAAAAAAAAAAAAAAAGAAGAAAAAGTGACAAGCCTGTGATTCATTCTGACTTCATTTGGAAAGTTACCGAACGGATCTTTGTGAACCACCAAACACCATCAATGACTATGAATAGAACTGGACGTCGTGCTGTTGACACTGTCAACCTGGAACGCCTGACTGGTTGGACTACATCCCACCAACTAAGAAAAAGTTAGCACCTACAAGGATGTACGTAGTTTGTTGCTCAAAGCGAGATGACAGTGGAAAGAAAATCAGAAAGGAAACCAGGTTTCCTGATTGTGACGTTGGACTTTGTGCAGTCCCATGTTTCAAAGTGTATAATACCTGGGATGTTTACTAAACCAATATGCAGTGTCTAGTATTACAGCGACTAATATTGCACCCTTGTTTGGACAAATTTCTGTGTTTTTGATTTAATAACATTATTGTAGAAAATGTATTAGATAATTTTTTCTTAGAATTATTTATTATATTATAATTTGTTTTCATGTTTCAAACTTTATCATACCTGGGATGTCTACTAGACTCTTGTTTGGACAGATTTAACCACTTTGCATCCAGACCAAGTCTGACATTTCTCAATGTCAAATGTCAAGTCTGACATTTCTCTCCTACATGTAAAATTCATAATTTCTTTGCTAGAAAACTACATAGACCCCCAAAACATTATATATGTTTTTTTTAGCAAAGACCCTAGAGAATACAATGGCGGTTGTTGCAACTTTTTATCTCGCACGGTATTTGCGCAGCAATTTTTCGAACGCGTTTTTTTCAGAAAAAAAAAACTGTTTCATGCTTTAAAAAAAACAAACCGTAAAGTTAGCCCAATTTTTTTGCATAAAGTGATAGATGAAGATATGCCGAGTAAATAGATACCCAACATGTCACGCCTCAAAATTGCATGCACTCGTGGAATGGCGCCAAACGTTGGTATTTAAAAATCCCCATAGGCGACGCTTTAAATTTTTTTTACTGGTTACATGTTTTGTGTTACAGAGGAGGTCTAGGGCTACAATTATTGCTCTCGCTCTAACGTTCACGGCGATACCTCACATGTGTGGTTTGCACACCATTTTCATATGTGGGCGGGACTTTCATATGCGTTCACTTCTGCGTACAAGCTCACGGGACAGGAGCACTTTCATTTTTTTTTTTTTTTTTTGTTTGACACTTAAAAAAAAAAAAATTGGTTTCTTTTACTCCTATTACAAGGAATGTAAACATCCCTTGTAATAGGAATATGGCACAATCTGACCTATTTACAGTGAGATATGGGGTCAATAAGACCCCATATCTCACCTCTAGGCTGGGAAGCCTAAAATAAAAAAAATAAATAAAAATTTCCACGTTTCAGACGCAAAACGCGGCAAAACGCCGCTACCGCATTTAGCCGCGTTTACGTTTATATGCGTTTTTAAAGGTGACCTTTTTTTTTTCATTAAAAATCTCAAAAATGATTGCAAATGATGAAAAACCATTAGAAAAATATTTTAAACAATTGCAATTGCAAGTGGACAATCCACAACTTGTGGCAAGTGACATGGCAGGTGGCAAGTGACGTGGCAAGTGGACAATCCACAACTTGTGGCAAGTGACATGGCAGGTGGCAAGTGATGTGGCAAGTGGACAATCCACAACTTGTGGCAAGTGACGTGGCAGGTGAAGTGGCAAGTGACGTGGAAAGTGGACAATCCACAACTTGTGGCAGGTGACGCGGCAAGTGACCTGGCAGGTGACCTGGCAGGTGACGTGGCAAGTGGAAAATCAACAACTTGTGGCAGGTGACGTGGCAAGTGACGTGGCAAGTGGGCAATCCACTTGTGGCAGGGGACGTGGCAAGTGATGTGGCAAGTGGACAATCCACTTGTGGCAGGTGACGTGGCAAGGGACGTGGCAAGTGGACAATCCACAACTTGTGGCAGGTGACGTGGAAAGTGATGTTGCAAGTGGACAATCCACTACTTGTGGCAGGTGATGTGGCTGGTGACGTGGCAAGTGGACAATCCACATCTTGTGGCAGGTGACGTGGCAGGTGACGTGGAAAGTGGTGTGGCAAGTGGACAATCCACAACTTGTGGCAGGTGATGTGGCTGGTGACGTGGCAAGTGGACAATCCACAACTTGTGGCAGGTGGCATGGCAGGTGACGTGGAAAGTGGACAATCCACATCTTGTGGCAAGTGACGTGGCAGGTGATGTGGCAAGTGACGTGGCAAGTAGACAATCCACAACTTGTGGCAGGTGATGTGGCAAGTGACGTGGCAGGTGATGTGGCAAGTCACGTGGCAAGTGGACAATCCACAACTTGTGGCAGGTGATGTGGCTGGTGACGTGGCAAGTGGACAATCCACAGCTTGTGGCAGGTGATGTGGCAGGTGATGTGGCAAGTGGACAATCCACTTGTGGCAGGTGACGTGGCAGGGGACGTGGCAAGTGGACAATCCACAACTTGTGGCAGGTGACGTGGAAAGTGATGTGGCAAGTGGACAATCCACAACTTGTGGCAGGTGATGTGGCTGGTGACGTGGCAAGTGGACAATCCACAACTTGTGGCAGGTGGCATGGCAGATGACGTGGAAAGTGGACAATCCACATCTCGTGGCAAGTGATGTGGCAAGTGACGTGGCAAGTGGACAATCCACAACTTGTGGCAGGTGACGTGGCAGGTGACGTGGCAGGTGACGTGGCAGGTGATGTGGCAAGTGATGTGGCAGGTGATGTGACAAGTGGACAATCCACATCTTGTGGCAGGTGACGTGGCAGCTGACGTGGCAAGTGGACAATCCAAAACTTGTGGCAGGTGATGTGGCTGGTGGCGTGGCAAGTGGACAATCCACAACTTGTGGCAGGTGGCATGGCAGGTGACGTGGAAAGTGGACAATCCACATCTTGTGGCAAGTGACGTGGCAGGTGATGTGGCAAGTGACGTGGTAAGTAGACAATCCACAACTTGTGGCAGGTGATGTGGCAAGTGACGTGGCAGGTGATGTGGCAAGTCAAGTGGCAAGTGGACAATCCACAACTTGTGGCAGGTGATGTGGCTGGTGACGTGGCAAGTGGACAATCCACAGCTTGTGGCAGGTGATGTGGCAAGTGATGTGGCAAGTGGACAATCCACAGCTTGTGGCAGCTGACGTGGCAAGTGACGTGGCAAGTGGACAATCCAAAACTTGTGGCAGGTGATGTGGCTGGTGACGTGGCAAGTGGACAATCCACAGCTTGTGGCAGGTGGCATGGCAGATGATGTGGAAAGTGGACAATCCACATCTCGTGGCAAGTGATGTGGCAGGTGATGTGGCAAGTGACGTGGCAAGTGGACAATCCACAACTTGTGGCAGGTGATGTGGCAAGTGATGTGGCAGGTGATGTGACAAGTGGACAATCCACATCTTGTGGCAAGTGACGTGGCAGCTGACGTGGCAAGTGACGTGGCAAGTGGACAATCCAAAACTTGTGGCAGGTGACGTGGCAAGTGACGTGGCAAGTGAACAATCCACAGCTTGTGGCAAGTGACATGGCAGGTGGCAAGTGATGTGGCAAGTGGACAATCCACAACTTGTGACAGGTGACGTGGCAAGTGATGTGGCAGGTGATGTGGCAAGTCACGTGGCAAGTGGAAATCCACAACTTGTGGCAGGTGATGTGGCTGGTGACGTGGCAAGTGGACAATCCACAACTTGTGGCAGGTGGCATGGCAGGTGACATGGAAAGTGGACAATCCACATCTTGTGGCAAGTGACGTGGCAGGTGATGTGGCAAGTGACGTGGCAAGTGGACAATCCACAACTTGTGGCAGGTGATGTGGCAAGTGACGTGGCAGGTGATGTGGACAATCCCCAACTTGTGGCAGGTGACGTGGCAAGTGACGTGACAAGTGGACAATCCACAACTTGTGGCAGGTGACGTGGCAGGTGACGTGGCAAGTGGACAATCCACAACTTGTGGCAGGTGACGTGGCAAGTGACGTGGCAGGTGATGTGGCAAGTGACGTGGCAAGTAGACAATCCACAACTTGTGGCAGGTGATGTGGCAAGTGACGTGGCAGGTGATGTGGCAAGTGACATGGCAAGTGGACAATTCACAACTTGTGGCAGGTGATGTGGCTGGTGACGTGGCAAGTGGACAATCCACAGCTTGTGGCAGGTGGCATGGCAGATGATGTGGAAAGTGGACAATCCACATCTCGTGGCAAGTGATGTGGCAGGTGATGTGGCAAGTGACGTGGCAAGTGGACAATCCACAACTTGTGGCAGGTGACGTGGCAGGTGATGTGGCAAGTGATGTGGCAGGTGATGTGACAAGTGGACAATCCACATCTTGTGGCAAGTGACGTGGCAGCTGACGTGGCAAGTGACGTGGCAAGTGGACAATCCAAAACTTGTGTCAGGTGACGTGGCAAGTGACGTGGCAAGTGGACAATCCACAGCTTGTGGCAAGTGATGTGGCAAGTGATGTGGCAGGTGATGTGGCAAGTCACGTGGCAAGTGGAAATCCACAACTTGTGGCAGGTGATGTGGCAGGTGACATGGAAAGTGGACAATCCACATCTTGTGGCAAGTGACGTGGCAGGTGATGTGGCAAGTGACGTGGCAAGTGGACAATCCACAACTTGTGGCAGGTGATGTGGCAAGTGACGTGGCAGGTGATGTGGACAATCCCCAACTTGTGGCAGGTGACGTGGCAAGTGACGTGGCAAGTGGACAATCCACAACTTGTGGCAGGTGACGTAGCAGGTGACGTGGCAAGTGGACAATCCACAACTTGTGGCAGGTGACGTGGCAAGTGACGTGGCAGGTGATGTGGCAAGTGACGTGGCAAGTAGACAATCCACAACTTGTGGCAGGTGATGTGGCAAGTGACGTGGCAGGTGATGTGGCAAGTGACATGGCAAGTGGACAATCCACAACTTGTGGCAGGTGATGTGGCTGGTGACGTGGCAAGTGGACAATCCACAGCTTGTGGCAGGTGGCATGGCAGATGACGTGGAAAGTGGACAATCCACATCATGTGGCAAGTGACGTGGCAGGTGATGTGGCAAGTGACGTGGCAAGTGGACAATCCACAACTTGTGGCACGTGATGTGGGAAGTGGACAATCCCCAACTTGTGGCAAGTGGACAATCCAAAACTTGTGGCAGGTGACGTGGCAAGTGACGTGGCAGGTGATGTAGCAAGTCACGTGGCAAGTGGACAATCCACAACTTGTGGCAGGTGACGTGGCAGTTGGACAATCCACAACTTGTGGCAGATGACGTGGCAAGTGACGTGGCAAGTGGACAATCCACAACTTGTGGCAGGTGCCATGGCAAGTGACACGCTAAATACAAGTACACTGCAGCTCTCACAGCTGCTACTCACTCTGGTCTCACAAAATTGCTGAAATAGTTAATAATACAAAAAAGGTTTTTTAAGGTAAACCAAGCCTAAGGGAGTGGGATGTTAACGGTGCAATAAGTCGAAAACTGTATTCTTATTAAAAAATTAGAAAATTTATTTATACATAATTCATAAAAGCAGAACAATGATCTGTATAATCATACTGAGGTTATATACAACTTTGTGGTCCAATAGATGGTAAAGTTGAGGTAGTTGCGATTGATTTATCCCGACATGTTTCGCTTAATGCTTCATCAGAGGATAAGCCAACTACCAACATAATAAATTCAAAAAAGAGAAAACATAAATTAATTTCACAAAATACATTTCTTTGTACATAATTCATACAAGTAATCGACATATATAGTGTTTAAAGGACACGAGTGAGGTTCAAAGAAATGATGGAAATATGCTCACCCCCATTTTACCGACCCATTCGTACCCCAGGCAAAGTTATATGACTACCAGATGGATAGAGGAATGCAGGGCAACAAGTACAGCAGCCAGGCAATATAGCTGGAGAGGGCATAGACGGTGGCTAATTGGGACAGAAAAATTGTATCATATCAGCATACTATTTATAAATAAGAGCTATGTTGTTATTATATTTTATACTATAGTCAATATATAGGAGTAATCTGTAGCCTTTTTAAAAAAAAGAAAATTATATTTTAATATAGCAATCATTTCAAGATTTTTTGCATTTTTAATTTAATGAATATTTTATACTAGTGGGGCCCAATTACTATTTATTTAAATACATCCACTTACATTTACTGACGATAAAGTAGAATTTCCTTAATATATTTTATTTCCCAGATATTATATTATATCCACCAAAGTGCATAAGGAATTCTCCTTCAGGTTAAGACAAGCCCAGAGTGATAGCACACTCACATGGGCTCTGCAACCTGTTTACACGATATCTAAGAAAGAAAAATACATTTACCATTAATTGAAGTGTGGATAAAGAAAGAGAGTCATTCTCAGCAATCAAATGTTAAAACTACTAACCAGCCAGCAAGCGTGGACTTCCTTCTAGCGCGGCTCCCCCACAATAGAGCCGAATGTTTTGTGTCCCAATAAATATACCGCCGTCCATCGAGCCGGCGTCTGACGTCACCGGCTCGATGCAGACGTAAACAGCGGCAGTGCGCCTGCGCGAGAGAGCCATTAGGGGAATCTGGAGACTACATTTCCCACAAGGCCTCGGTGCAAACACCGGTGTTCAGGGAAACGTATAGGAGGGGGCAGCCAGAGCGCAACTAAAGCAACGCTCTGGCTAGCACCCTCATATTGCTCCAAGAGTGTGTGTTTCCCTATCTCGCACGCAGGGACCACCGCTAACCAATGGGCAGCCCGCTCAATCAGATATAATCCGATCCAGCAAAGGTGCCCTCGGGCGTCCATATGCTCCTCTCCAATGCCAAAATGCCAAAAGCTGCTGACCAGGAGTCATGCATCATAATTACATGCGATATTCGAACAAATCATGAATCGCATGCCAGACCACACGTGGGGAATGGAAAAGATTTATAAATAAAAACCAATGGGGGATAAAGAATACAAATAGATAAGGGGGGCAGAAAAATATATGTATATATACCCCAATATATCAATCGGTACAATCGCGATAATGGACCAAATCAATCGCGAAATCCGTATATATATTTAATTGAAGGCCCCATTTCGTGTCCCAAAAACAGAATTCACAATCACAATTTTCTGCCCCCCTTATCTATTTGTATTCTTTATCCCCCATTGGTTTTTATTTATAAATCTTTTCCATTCCCCACGTGTGGTCTGGCATGCGATTCATGATTTGTTCGAATATCGCATGTAATTATGATGCATGACTCCTGGTCGGCAGCTTTTGGCATTTTGGCATTGGAGAGGAGCATATGGACGCCCGAGGGCACCTTTGCTGGATCGGATTATATCTGATTGAGCGGGCTGCCCATTGGTTAGCGGTGGTCCCTGCGTGCGAGATAGGGAAACACACACTCTTGGAGCAATATGAGGGTGCTAGCCAGAGCGTTGCTTTAGTTGCGCTCTGGCTGCCCCCTCCTATACGTTTCCCTGAACACCGGTGTTTGCACCGAGGCCTTGTGGGAAATGTAGTCTCCAGATTCCCCTAATGGCTCTCTCGCGCAGGCGCACTGCCGCTGTTTACGTCCGCACCGAGCCGGTGACGTCAGACGCCGGCTCGATGGACGGCGGTATATTTATTGGGACACAAAACATTCGGCTCTATTGTGGGGGAGCCGCGCTAGAAGGAAGTCCACGCTTGCTGGCTGGTTAGTAGTTTTAACATTTGATTGCTGAGAATGACTCTCTTTCTTTATCCACACTTCAATTAATGGTAAATGTATTTTTCTTTCTTAGATATCGTGTAAACAGGTTGTAGAGCCCATGTGAGTGTGCTATCACTCTGGGCTTGTCTTAACCTGAAGGAGAATTCCTTATGCACTTTGGTTGATATAATATAATATCTGGGAAATAAAATATATTAAGGAAATTCTACTTTATCGTCAGTAAATGTAAGTGGATGTATTTAAATAAATGGTAATTGGGCCCCACTAGTATAAAATATTCATTAAATTAAAAATGCAAAAAATCTTGAAATGATTGCTATATTAAAATATAATTTTCTTTTTTTTTAAAAGGCTACAGATTACTCCTATATATTGACTATAGTATAAAATATAATAACAACATAGCTCTTATTTATAAATAGTATGCTGATATGATACAATTTTTCTGTCCCAATTAGCCACCGTCTATGCCCTCTCCAGCTATATTGCCTGGCTGCTGTACTTGTTGCCCTGCATTCCTCTATCCATCTGGTAGTCATATAACTTTTCCTGGGGTACGAATGGGTCGGTAAAATGGGGGTGAGCATATTTCCATCATTTCTTTGAACCTCACTCGTGTCCTTTAAACACTATATATGTCGATTACTTGTATGAATTATGTACAAAGAAATGTATTTTGTGAAATTAATTTATGTTTTCTCTTTTTTGAATTTATTATGTTGGTAGTTGGCTTATCCTCTGATGAAGCATTAAGCGAAACATGTCGGGATAAATCAATCGCAACTACCTCAACTTTACCATCTATTGGACCACAAAGTTGTATATAACCTCAGTATGATTATACAGATCATTGTTCTGCTTTTATGAATTATGTATAAATAAATTTTGTAATTTTTTAATAAGAATACAGTTTTTGACTTATTGCACCGTTAACATCCCACTCCCTTAGGCTTGGTTTACCTTAAAAAACCTTTTTTGATATTTCTAAAAAGGGATGAGGTGTCAATTAATGGGGTACTGATGGAGGTTTGAATAATTTCCTTGTTTGACAGTTAATAATACAGTTTTTTTTGAGCTGGGGAGGGTCTATGATGTTAGCTTAACTAAACGCTTCTAGACGCAAACGCGGTAAAACGCCGCTAAATCGCGGTAAAAAGTTTCTAAACGCGGGTTTCAACATGTGTCCAGCAGCGTTTGCATCTGCGTCTCGTGTGCATGAAGCCTAATATGCTAGAAGAGAGCAGGGTGTGCAGTATTGACTTTTCCTGAAACAGACAATATTGTTAACACATTCAGAGACACATTGCGAATTTAAAAAAAAAGTTTTTTTGGATAAAATATATGCTGCAAGTAAGCATTTAAAAAAAAGTTATTTTTTGTGCTTTTTGCCTGCAATTTTTTTTTGTAAATTTCATGGTCTCACAAAAATGTAATTTACTTATGTTTGGTAACCATTTTCTGCATATAACTTCTATTTTAGGTGTTTTTATCCCATATATTTGCTGAATATTTTTTATGTTTTAGACAGGAAAGTGATGACAGTGATGTTTTTTTTTTTTGCCACTACTGTTTTGAAAATATGTAAGCAATGTATGTTCTCACATACAGTGAGCAAAATAATTATTTGATCCCCTGCAGATTTTGTAAGTTTTCCCACTTACAAAGAAATAAGGGGTCTCATTTTTATCATAGGTGTATTTTAAAGTGATAGTGACAGAATAGCAGCCAAAAATCCAGAAAAAACAAGATTTTTTGATTTCGGAGTTGCAGTTCAGTGAGTAAAATAAGTATTTGATCCCCAACCAAAACATGACTTAGTACTTGGTGGAGAAACCCTTGTTGACAAGAACGGTGGTAAGACATTTCTTGTAGTTGGTTAACAGGTTTGCTCACATCTCAGGAAGATGAGATGTGAGCAAACAGCCAAGGTTTCCTGGCTGTTGCTCGGCACTATACATTTTCTACAGGAATAAGGTCTGAAAACTGACTTAGCCACTCCATGACCTTAATGTGCTGCTTCTTGAGTAACTCCTTTGTTGCCTTGGCCATATGTTTTGAGTCATTGTCATGCTGGAGGACCCAATCCTCCATGTTTTGGCTGAGGGAAGAAGTTTCTCATCCAAGATTTTACAATACATGGCCCCGTCCATTGGCCTCTCAATGCGGCAAAGTCGGCCTGTACCTTTTAGCTGAGAAACACCTCCAAAGCATGTTTCCACCTGCGTGCTTGACTGTAGGATTGTGTTCTTAGGGTCATAGTTTGCATTTTACCATCTGTAAACACCAGGGAATTAAGTTAGTGCCAAAGATCTAAATGTTGGTTTCATCTGATCACAGCTCTTTCTCTCAATCCTTCTCTGAATCATTAGGATGTTCACTGACAAACTTCAGATGGGCCTGTATATGTGTCTTCTTGAGGAGGGGGACATTGCAGGCGCTGCAGGATTTCAATCCATGGCGGTGTATTGTGTTATCAATGGTTTGTTTATTGACTGTGGTCCTAACTGCCTGAGATCATTCACAAGCTCTTTCCGTGTAGTTTTGGGCTGATCCCTCACTTTTCTCATCATCCTTACCCCATGAGACAAAATCTTGCATGGAGCCCCAGACCGAGGGTGATTGATGGTTATTTTGTATTTCTTCCATTTGCGAATAATCCCTCCAACAGTTTTCTCCTTCACACCATGTTTCTTACTGATGGTCTTGTAGCCCATTTGAGCCTTGTGCAGATCTACAATCTTGTCCCTGATATCCTTTGATAGCTCTTTGGTCTTGCCCATGATGGTGAGATTTGAATGGAAGGAAAAGATTCTGTGAACAGGTGTCTTTTATACAGATAACGAGTTGTCATTAGAAGGACCTTCTTAAATTGACAGGATTAATCTGTGTACTACACAAACACATCCTGTAGCCAGTCTGTGGTAGCCAGAATTGTTGGTTGGTAGGGGATCAAATAGTTATGATGTTCATTGAACTGCAATTCCATTTATAACATTTGTATCGTGCATTTTTTATGGATATTTGGTTGATATTCTGTCTCTATCATTTAAAAACCTATAACAATTCTAGACCCTTCATTTCTTTGTAAGTGGGCAAACTTACAAAATCTGCAAGGGATCAAATAATTATTTTCATCACTGTATGTATTACTGTGCTTTAACCAGATGCAGACTGCCCCACGCACATTTACTGTGGCAGGGCGGCCGCTCTGGGCAGGATTGCATACCTGTACGTGATTCTGCAATTTTCAGGTCTGGGGAGCACACACGCGTACCGCCAGAGACCTGCTTCCACTGTGATTGGACACATGGGAGCAAATCAGCAATTGTGGCGGACACAAGGCAAATCGCCATTCTGTGAGAAGGGAAGGCTGTGACCCTGTCTTCCTGCTAGTCAGGAAAACGGATTTCTGCCTACCCACAGTACAAGCACCCGCCACACAATTAGCAAGCACTCCCTAGGAACACATTTAACCCTTTGATCGCCCCTGATGTTAACCCCTTCCCTGCCAGTGTCAGTACAGTGACAATGCATATTTTTTTTAGCACGGATCACTTTATTAGTGTCACTGGTCCCCAAAAAGTGTCCAAAAGGGTCAGTTGTCTGATTTGTCTGCTGCTATGCCATTGTCCTGCTATAAGTCACTGATCACCACCATTACTAGTAAAAAAAATGTAAATAAATAAAAATTCCAAAAATATATCCCATAGTTTGTATACGCTATAACTTTTGCGCAAAACAACATACTTATTGGGATTTTTTTTTACCAAAAATATGTAGCAGAATACAATTGACCTCAATTGATGAAGAAATTTTGATTTTGTACAATTAAAAAAAATATATATTTTTTTTTAAATTGTCGGTCTTTTCTTGTTTATAGCACAAAAAATAAAATCTGCAGAGGTGATTAAATACCACCTAAAGAAAGCTCTATGGGGAAGAAAAGCAAATACATTTTATTTGGGTACGTCGCAAAAATGTAGTGGTCATAAAGAAGCGAAACACTTCCGTAGCTGAGGTGATTAAGAAAGGGGATCTGCACAGTATTGAGATGTTGTTTGGTGAAATCCTTTTCACGGGTGCCTAATGTTGAGCTCTCCTTCTCCAAGTCTGCCCCCCTCCAATTCTTTTATTTGAATGGGTCCTGGCAAAGTGCTAAGCACAAAACTGTGCTTTACAAATGTGTTCATTTATTTATTAATTTTTACGTGACTCTGTCAGTCACCTAAATATAAAATCCAAATGGAGGTTCTCTCCAATGGCCCATGTCTTCTACTTTTTAACTTTCCAATGCTCCTGCTTTCATAACACGTTTCTGCATTCAACACTTCCTGAAGTGTCTAATGCCTGTGTCCCCATCACCTGTTATGGTTCCATCCTCTTATCACCATGTCACTACGTTACACAGAAGGGATAAGCCCATATTGCTGATTGATAAATGGGTCCCTGACTGTCTGGTTTTGAGCACTACTGCAACCTTAAAAATGTTTTAAGACAGGTCAGGTTTACTTTAAATGTTGCCAAATTCGTAAATTAGACCTTGAAATTCTTATAGATAATACTACCTACTAAGACAAAACCAGAGAAAATTCCCAGCTCAACTCACCAACCAGTCTGCTTACCAACCAAATTAACGTGTACAACAGTACGTGTTAAAAACAGGGATTTAGTTAGCACACATTTGCAAATGCATGTGTAAGCTGCAAGGCCTCTTCATGGCACCCTGTATCACTTGCAGTGCTAACCCTTCAAAATGTATAAAAGTCTCCACAATGGGAGAACATGCTTTTTAATGGATAGATAAGGGACAGGTGGGCCTGGAGGTAGACCAATCCTCAAAGACACGGGGGCACATTGGACACCCAGCACATAGCACAGTGGCAGCAAAGGTGCCCAGTGTGTCCCCTGACCAAATTTACACCAGTAACAAAGATGGCTTCTGCCCCCACCTATAACTGACCTTCACAGCAGGGAGCACATGGAAGGGCAAACACATGAAAGACAAAACCAGAGCAAATTCCCAGCTTAACTCACCAACCAGCACTACCTTCTAATCAGCATTCAGAGTTTCATCTATGCATTGCCATTGTCATAGTCCAAAAATCCTCCTAACTCTCTTCTGTAGGTATTACAATTCTGAAGCTTGCTCGTTACAGGCTTATCTACAAAAAGCCTGATGTAGAACAATGTCAGTACTAAGAAGTTTCTCAAAACCACCAGTCACATTCAGACCTGCTTTGGAAGTAAATGTAATTGGTAATTCAGAGAGAGTGAAAGTTGCACAACACAGGTTTCGAGAAGATAATGGTGCTGGTATTACTAAGGAAAGAAAGCACACACTGTATAGGTATAAATGATAAAAACTTTGAAATCCTGTTTCTGTCATAGAGGTGAAATATTGTTAGAGCTCAAGAAGAGGATGATTCTAAAAGTGACAATATGCTACTTGAAAAAAGTTAGTTTTAGCAAAGGTACTCGTAGATATCTGAGAGAGGTTGTAACTACAGTTACAGTCCGTCTACTGCAAGGTTGAGTTGCCATTTACCCGGAGCACATGAAAGCTCAGCTTGACCATGAGTCATTTTTGTTGCTATGGAGAGTGAAAGTGGAATTTTCAGATGCCATTGATCGGCACACGTCTCCATCAAAAATGTTTTATTTTATTTTATGGGCTTATCTGTTCTTGATGCCTAGCTCAGAGTGCATGGGCTTTTCTCCATTTTCCTCTGTGTAAATCAGGGTAGTGAGCAATCTTCAAATGGGTTGCTCTACAGATAGAAGAAGCTCTTCTCAATCTACCTTAAAGTGGTTATAAACCTCAGACATAAAATATGAACAAAGAATTACCCTCTATAGTGCAAGCTTGTCTCAATCCAGAACTCTAAGGGGTTGATTTACTAAAATTGGGGAGTCCAAAATCTGGTGTAGCTGTGCATGATAGCCAATTGGCTTCTAACTTTAGCTTGTTCAATTACGCTTTGACAAAAGAAAAACCTGGAAGCTGCAGTTTCTATTCATTGCTGCACCAGATTTTGCACTTTCCAATTTTAGTAAATCAACTCTTACATGTCATTTGTCTGCTGCCTCATTCCTCTGCTATCTGCATGAGTCGATTTTCAGGTTTTCCTGACACAGAGGTAAAAAGGTGACAGGGGAAGGAGCTCCAGCACACAGCATGTGATTTAACAGCTTCAGCTCTGTTTCTGTGGGGCTGTGTAAAGGGAAGTGTGTCCCTTCCCTCCAATCGGCTCTCACTGAGCTCTTCAGAGTGTAACTTCAGCTTTCCACCTCCTGTTTTCTGAAAGCTAACACGATCTGTATAAATTCTGCACTTTGAATGGCTGTAGAGAAGAGCTAGGCTGCAGTTCAACTACAAGTTATGTAGGTGTTTTGCTTGCGTTTATCTAGCAAGGTTACTTTGCAGTTCAAGCAAGGAAGCTCAGACCTCTGCAGTGTATAAATGTGCTTTTACTATACAAAAATTCTGTACACAAAAATTATAACAATATTAGGAATACAGTTCAAAACCGACAGATATATCAAGCAAGATGCTTAGCCAATAAGCAGAAACGATGGTCTGTAACAGTAGAAATACGCTAAAAAGTTACTTAACTCCGCTTACTGTGTTTTCGTGATCTCCATTGGTAATGAGGACCCAAAGTTTTTTAAAGTGGTTGTAAACCCTTAAGCCATGGGGCTTAAGGGTTTACAACCACTTTAAAAAGCTTTGGGTCCTCATTACCAATGGAGATCACGAAAACACAGTAAGCGGAGTTAAGTAACTTTTTAGCGTATTTCTACACACTATCAGATTTTCTGCTGATTTTTCCTTCAGATTTACCAAAACCATGTAGTGCAAGGTTGGACCTCATATTATATTATACAGCTTTGGTAAACCTGAAGGAAAAATCAGCAGAACAACTGATAGTGTGTATGGGGCTTTACGCACCACTTTTACCAACAGGTAAGCCTACAATAAGGTTTACCTGTAGGTACTGGAAATATCTCCTAAACCTGCATGGTTTAGGAGATATTTAGGAAATGAGAGAAGCTGTGCTAAATAGTCCCAAATATTACATGGAAATCTTCATTGAAATGGCATGTTATTGATCATCATATAGGATGGAATAAATCCTCTTCCCAATGGCACCACAGTGATTCAAACCAAAGAGTGCCCCGCCACCTTAAGAAAAACCTGCTTACCAGATGGCAAGCAAAAAGGGTATGTGGCTATAACCCAGCCAAGGCCTTTAACTTGCACAGACAATCTATGGCCAAGTATCACAGGATGAATGGCTGTATGTCTCCCAAACCCTGGCACCATTATGAAGTCTGTGACCATTACACTCAGCAAATGACCCAGAAAAAAAGACTGACCATAGTATAATACAGTCTTTTGATTTCATTATAAAAAAAGTATTGTACTTACATTTTGTATGGTGAAAAGTTGCATATAAAAACGAAGTCGCCCGGCAAACAACAGAAGCCCATCCTAGTACACAGCGTGGTAATGTCAGCATGTACCCTCCTCCAGACGTGCTATATCATACATGACGTTGTCAATGGGGAATGGGCAGCATAATAACTCACCACCTTATATAGGAAACCAAATCTCATTCTAAAGTCACAAGTGTTTAGCCATAAGCACCATTTTGAATATGGGCAAACCTTCCCTATCGCCTGGAAAAAAATGGCACATTGAACTGTTTAACAGATGATTTATGAACAAAAATATTGAAATTTTATTTGCTAAATTTGCTAAAAACCATAGGCTAACCACCTAAAGTAATAAACCTCAAATATGATTATATAACACTCAATAAGTGCCAGCACTTTATCATACTTATCCATATCAGACCTTGCACACTGATGTATGTCGGCAGAATGGCACAGACAGGCAAATGGGAGTACCTGTACATCCCTTTAAATTTTCTGCTGTGCCATCTTGTGCGCACCACTAGCGGCACGCACCGGTTGGGACCTCCGTGAGACAGATCGCGGGTCCCGTGGACTCGATCGCTGCATGGATACCCGTGATCGTCTCACAGGGAGGAAGAACGGGGTGATGCTAATGTAAACAAGCAACTCCCCATTCTGCCTAGTGACAGTGTCATGGGAGCAAAGATCAGTGATGTCTCACACACAGCCACGCCCTCCCCACGGTTAGAAACATGCCCCAGGACACACTTGACCCCTACACTGCCACCTAGTGGTTAACCCCTTCACTGCCAGTGTCATTTACACAGGAATCCGTTCATTTGTAGAGCACTGATTGCTGTATAAATTACAAAGGTCCCAAAAATGTGGCAAAAATGTAAGATGTGTCCATAATGTCGCAGTCATGATAAAAATCGCTGATCGGCGCCATTACTAGTCATAAAAATGCCATAAAACTATCCCCTTTTTCTGTAAACTCTTATAACTCCTATAACTTTTTCGCAAACCAATCAATAAACGCGTATTGAAGAATATGTATCGGCCTAAACTGAGGAAAAAAATGTTTTTTATATATATTTTTGGGGAATATTTATTATAGCAAAATGAAAAAAACTTAATTTTTTTCAAAATTGTTGCTCTTTTTTTGTTTATAGCGCAAAAAATAAAAAAAAGCAGGGGTGATTAAATATCACCAACAGAAAGCTCTATTTGTGGGGAAAAAAGGTCGTCATTTTTGTTTGGAAGCCACGTCGCACGATCGCACAATTGTCAGTTAAAGCGACGCAGTGCCAAATCGCAAAAAGTGGTCTGGTGTTTGGCTTACGTGGTTAATAAGCCACTCAATAACCCAAATTTATAAATAATTGAATCACCCATCACTAGATATAATATATTGTGAAAATAAAAGTAAATCTATATAAAATAAATTATATGACCATAAATAGATTATTATTAACCCATAAACTAGTTTTTAATTTAGTATTAATAATGTAAACGTGACAAGTATTCCTGGTTGAAATAATATACATTTTTAGTTATAAAATTAATAGATACCTCAAGAAATAATTTGAAGTTAAATGAAATAAATAAGTGTGATGTGGTTGAGAATATTAAAATAAACCCCTGAAATTAATTATAGAGATGTAAACGTGACAAATAATAATATTATTTATAATTAATAAAATCAAATACCACAAAAATGTATGTGAGTACAGTTAATCGATAAATTAAGTAAATGTGATCAAATTAAAAATAATAAAAATAAATTGTAATAAAGTGCATAATTTAGGCCTAGACTTGCGTCTCAGATCAAATGCACAACTTAACCATTTATACGTTATTAATGAAAGCGTTCACATCAACATCTATATTTAACCCATAAGGGGCATAAGTTTTAAGCCTATGGATTCAGGACATTTCTAGTTTAGATATTTTCCTCACTGGTGAGCTTCCCCTCCAATGGGGACTAAACTGATCAATGCCCAAATAATTGCTCTTGGAAGGGTCCTTATTGTACACCAGCAAACAGTGTTTGGACACCAAACGATTCCTGAATCCTGTCTTAAAATTAGTGATGTGTTCATTAAGACAAACCTGTAAGGGGCGTTTGGTCCTCCCTATATATTGAAGGCCACATGGGCATTGCAACATATACACCACTCCCACTGAGGAACAGGTAATAAAAAGTTTAATCGTAAATTGCCTCTGTGTACTGGTAGAAATAAAACTAGTGGTTTGTCTGAGTACAGACACTCAGAGAACACACTCTACGCCTCTTGCATTGATAGAACCCAGTTATTTGATTAAAGAAACTGATTTTATTTGTGGGTGGATTAAAGATATTAGGTGCTACTCTATTTCTTATGGAAGGAGCCCCTCTAAACACCACCTGTGGTTTTGCAGGTAGCACTGCCCTCAAAACTCTATTACTATTCACAATATGCCAATGTCTGGAAATTAGTTGTTTAATACTCTTGTGTGTAATGAATAGGTAGTCCCAAAAGGAACCCCTGAAGAAAAGGGCCCATCTGTACATGGTGGCCTATCAACAAGTAGATCATCCCTATTCCTAACCTTTATAGATTCTAGTATATTGGTCAGGGACTCTCTAATGTACCCTTTCTCCAGCAATCTACACATCACGGGCTCTGCCTGTGACATAAATTCACCTTGATCGTAACAGTTCCTTTTGAGCCTCATATATTGGCTCTTGGGAACCAACTTTAGCCAGGGTCCATAGTGGCAACTATCGACAGGAATATAAGAATTCCTTTGGCAAGTAGTAGATGGTTTGTGTCCATGGTGCGTTAGGCACTAGAAATAAACAAGATCCTTGTTATTGCACAGGGAGTCCAGACCTTCTTGCAAAACTTTTATTATTCCTAGCCTTTTTAATCTCTAAAAGATCTAAGTCTCTGAGTATAATATCCCAAAAAAACTTTCAATAATGGTGCCAAAGCACCCAGGGGGTTAAACAAAGAGGCATTGGACAATCCAGAGTGAAGAAACTCAGTGGTCACCAATCTATTGTCTTTAATGGGGTTACTGGCCATATATGGTTTGATGTTTAATTTCCTTACAAACTTGTGCACATCCATATACATTTTGGAATGTATCCAAACCCGGGTGGCACAAATTTAAGGCCCTTATCTAAAACCACTTTCTCTGGATCTATTAGCACCTTAGTGCTAAGATTAAATATTCCCTTCCCTGCTACATTTTGGGTATTTTTTGTTTTTCATAAATGCCTCCCCCCTCTGACTCCTTCCTCTTTCTACTTGCCTTTTGATACCTTGATTTGGCTTTGAAAAACCCCAACTGCCCTGTCCATTAGGAACAGGGTATCCCTGATTAGGCGGCTTGCCGTTAGCAGGTTAATTTGTGAAAGATCATTTTTTAGGTATTTTCATGTATTTAAATAATATTAAATATTTTTTTTTTTATATCAAGAGTCACTATAGGCGCCAATAGGTAATATACTGTGTTTTAAGCATGGTGTACGCCTTTAAGGTGGCACTAAGGTTTGGGGGAATTATTGGTTAACCTAAAACTATTTAAGTTGTAGTGTGATATTCATTTTGTATGCAATGACCCCATGCTGCAGTGTAGCTGCAAGCCAATTACTCGTTATTGAGTTATGCTCAATAACTCAGGTTGAACTGGATGGACTGGTGTCTTTTTATTCAACCTAACTAACTATGTAACTATGCTGCATTGTAGGGATTGATTTTATTCCAGGGGAATTTACCCATTTCTGATTTATGTAATAAGGGGGCATTATGTTTTTACATTTTTTATTTAATATATAATTTTTACCTCCGATTTAACATATAGGAGTTTTTTTGAAGCTTACCCGCCGAGTGATACAGATTTATAATGTGGTTGTTTTATATTGCGGTTATACCTATCTCTATGTGTGGCTCCTGAGCCTGTTGCCATAGAGTTGAATCACGCTGTTGAAGAATGAGGGCTATGCGCCGTTTCCTGTTTTCATACAGAGGTCTGGCCTTTCCTCCTGGTGGTGTCATATGACCTGGCTGCGAGGCTGGAGTGGGGCAGGCCCAC
Organism: Lithobates pipiens; assembly: GCF_037356315.1. Taxonomy (NCBI): domain Eukaryota; kingdom Metazoa; phylum Chordata; class Amphibia; order Anura; family Ranidae; genus Lithobates; species Lithobates pipiens. The sequence goes on along the minus strand of NW_027507785.1, from coordinate 153,657,388 downwards.
GGCGCTGACGCGGTCCTCATAGTGAGGCTTGGTTTTGATTTGATGGTTGTTGCCACTCTCCAACCTGGCCTTGTTCTCAGAGTGAGGCTTGATTGTGAGGATTTGCGATGATGCGCCGCTGCAAGACGAGCCGCCTGTTTGGAGATTTATGTCATGCATTATGGTATCTAACACATAGCCATATGCATGTATATTTTGGATGGTAGATTATTATACTAAGGCTGGCTTTATGATAGTACATTCACACTTCCGGAAGGCGAGACTGGAAGTGACGTCCCGCAGAGTCCTTCCGGCATCACTCACTGCCTGGAGTCACTATTTCTTTTTAAGCGATGCTGTTTGGGGGGGGGGTCCACACCCCAGATGACGAGTGTGTAGTCGAAACGCGTTTGGTGGACCCCTTACAAACATCGCTGTTTTTTTATTCATGCTCTAAATGATCGACTTAAATGTGAGTGTTCATTTTGTAATTGATTTTAAATAAACAACCTGTTAAACGGTATCACACTATGCTAGTTTTTTATTTGCATGGTCTATGATACCTGAGCTCCTTATTCCCGTCTGATGATTGAATACCCTATGATGGTCATTACCGATGAATAGATGGTTTGAAGTTCTCCTGGAAACGAAATATAGGACCTATTATTATCCTCATTGGGTTCATGGTAACCAACAGGCTTGTCTGACTTGAGAAGTGTAAGCCCCTCCAAGTCCACGTCATCCGGTAAACCTCCTCCCTTTACTATGGTGGTGGATCTTACTATTCCTCTAAGGGTCACACCAGAGGCTGGATTTTCACTTTTCAATTATACTTCACATTTGGATTTTCATTTACACTATACACTTGGAAGAGTGTGAAAAGTGTTCACTTGACAGACTTTATTCTGAAACTAATTGTGTTTTTTTATGTTCACATTATTTTTGGTTCATTTAAATTCACTTTGTTCATCAGTTGAGATTCTATATTTGTAATAGTCACAGGTACCTAAGGTATACACATGTTTTGGTTATTGCAACCTAAGCGCCACACTTTTTTGTTTCAACTATTTTATATGCTGTTTGTCTATAGCAGTGTTGGCAGCTAGGTTGCTCACACATATTTTCACAGCGCAATATTTTCCCCCTATTTCTTTTGATATGTTGGAGTAGAGCTGGCCCATCGCATAGGTTGATAATACTGAGAATTATGATAAAGGTATTCACCCTCAGGACCATTCTTATCTCTAAGAGGGAAGAAGCTCTAATGTGGGAGAACATTGAACACCTATTCTGATCTCTCATGGATACCCTAAATAAGGAAATTGATGACCAAACTCTCTATTAGGGCTCTGTTTCCACCCTTCAGAATAACCTGTATTGTGCCGTCGTCGCCCCTGATAGTTATTTTCATATCCATGTCCTCTACCCCGTAAAGAAGGGCCTTTATTCTATGTTGGGGGAACAGAACGATAGGGCCCTTGGTCATAAACCTGAGCTTGATTAGGTCGGGGGGAGGGGGCAAAGGACTGTGGCTGCCCTTGTTGAAAGAAACTCCCTCTGTTGGCCCCATAGGTCCTATTGGTGGGGATTGGTAGGTGTTTTCTTTTTTTTTTTTTTATTCTTTAATCCTTATCCTCCTCCTCCATGATTTTTAGGAGTTTCATGATTTCTCCCTATATTCCTCGTTCTCTTTAATAGGGCTATGTTTATCCTTAACCACTTTAGGACCGCTGCATGTAATTATACGTCGGCACAATGGCACGGACAGGCACAAGCACGTACGCGTACGTGCCTGCCTTCCCGCGGGTGGGGGGGTCCGATCCCACCCGCTGGCTGCGGCGGTCCATTTTGCTTCAGGAGCGATCTGGGATGAGGGGATGGTCGTTGGTTTCTGGCCATCCCCTCTCGATCACTCCTGGCGAATGAGAAGCTTCCCCTGCCTGTGTAGTGTAAACACAGGCAGGAGGAAGTGATGTCACTCTCCTCGAGGTGGTCTTTTTGACCGGACTGCAAGGAGAGAAGACATCATAGTAAGTGCACCAACACTACACTGACATGTAGGTACACATAGGCACACTTTAACACCCCCCCCGTCACAGTGTCACTGATTGCAGTGATCATTCATTTACTGATCATTTAGTGTCAGGTGTGACTGTAAAAAGTGTCAGGGCAATTAGTGTTAGGTCCAGGGTAGCCCCCTACCCCCCCAATAAAGGTTTAACCCCTTGATTGCCCCCCCAGGTAACCCTTTCACCCCCTTTTGCCAGTGTCACTAAGCCAGTGATGGTGAACCTTGGCACCCCAGATGTTTTGGAACTACATTTCCCATGATGCTCATGCACTCTGCAGTGTAGTTGAGCATCATGGGAAATGTAGTTCCAAAACATCTGGGGTGCCAAGGTTCACCATCACTGCACTAAGCAATCGTTTTTCTGATCGCTGCATTAGTGTCACTGGTGCCGCTAGGTAGCTAGTTACATTTTAGGTTCACTGCCAGGTTTTTATAGCATTAGGTACCCCCATATACTACCTAATAAAGGTTTTAATCCCCTGATTGCCCCTAGAGTTAACCCTTTCACCAGCGATCACCGTATAAGTGTCACTGGTGACGCTGGTTAGCCAGTTAGTTATTTAGGTTCCCTGTCAGGTTTTTATATATCATCAGGGACCCCCATATACTAACTTATAAAGGTTTTAACCCCCTGATTGCCCCAGTTAACCCTTTCACCAGTGATCACTGTATAAGTGTTACGGGTGACGCTGGTTAGTTAGTTTGCTTTTTATAGCATCAGGGCACCCACCATTTATTACCCAATAAAGGTTTAACCCCATAATCAACCGGCGGGTAATATCAATTGGGTTTTAGGGTCAGATGGGGTCTGCGTCGCCCCAGGCAGCGCTAGGTTAGTGCCAGTACCGCTAACACCCACGCGCAAAGCATACACCTCCCATAGTGGTATAGTATCTGAACAGATCAATATCTGATCTGATCAGATCTATACTAGCGTCCCCAGCAGTTTAGGGTTCCAAAAAAACGCATTGTTAGTGGGATCAGCCCAGATACCTGCTAGCACCTGCGCTTTGCCTCTCCCCCCAGCCCACCCAAGTGCAGTATCGATCGATCACTGTCACAAAACACTAAACACATAACTGCAGCGTTCTCAGAGTCAGGCCTGATCCCTGCGATCGCTAACAGTTTTTTTTATAGCGTTTTATATTTAAATACTGAAGGCAGTGCTTGGTTTTCGGAGTCCTGTACGCGGCTAGGCTCCCAAATAGTCCCCCACATGTGGTATCCCCATACTCAGGAGAAGCAGCAGAATGTATTTTGGGGTATAATTTCACATATGCCTATAGCATGTGTGAGCAATATATCATTTAGTGACAACTTTGTGCAAAAAAAAAAAAAAAAGTTTGTAATATTCCCGCAACTTGTGGCAAAATATAAAATATTCCATGGACTCAACATGCCTCTCAGTAAATAGCTTGGGGTGTCTACTTTACAAAATGGGGTCATTTGGGGGGGGGTTTGTGTTATTTTGGCATTTTATGGCCTTCGAAACTGTGATAGGTACTGAGGAGTGAAATCAAAAATTTGCACCCTTAGAAATCCTGAAGGCGGTGATTGGTTTTCGGGGTGCCGTACGCGGCTAGACTCCCAAAAAGTCCCACACATGTGGTATCCCCGTACTCAGGAGAAGCAGCAGAATATATTTTGGGGTGCAATTCCACATATAACTATGGCATGTGTGAGCAATATATAATTTAGTGACAACTTTTTGTAAACTTTTTTTTTGTCATTATTCAATCACTTGGGACAAAAAAAAATATTCAATGGGCTCAACATGCCTCTCAGCAATTTCCTTGGGGGGACTACTTTCCAAAATGGGGTCATTTGGGGGGGTGTGGTTTGTACTGCCCTGCCATTTTAGCACCTCAAGAAATGAGATAGGCAGTCATAAATTAAAAGCTGTGTAAATTCCAGAAAATGTACTCTAGTTTGTAGACGCTAAAATTTTTCCGCAACCCAATAAATATACGCTTATTGACATTTGTTTTTACTAAAGACATGTGGCTGAATACATTTTGGCCTAATGTATGACTAAAATTGAGTTTATTCGATTTTTCTTATAACAAAAAGTAGAAAATATCTTTCTTTTTTTTTCAAAATTTTCAGTCTTTTTCCATTTATATCGTAAAAAATTAAAATCACAGAGGCAATTTAATACCATCAAAAGAAAGCTCTATTTGTGGGAAGAAAAGGACGCAAATTTCGTTTGGGTACAACATTGCATGACCGCGCAATTACCAGTTAAAGCAGTGCAGTGCCAAATTGTAAAAAGACCGCTGGTCCTTAGGCTGACAATTGGTCCGGGGCTTAAGTGGTTAATAGTTTTAATCTCCTCATCAAGTCTTGCCAATTTCTTGAATTTCCTGTCAACCAAAAAGCAGAGAAATGAAACTCCTGCCTTATTAAAATAGTTGTACCATTCCGCCATCTCTGTGTCATGCTTTTGGGGGCCAACTTCCCACCTTAGACTACTCGGGACCATTGAGTTCTTAATATAGGTCTAAAAGTAAGCTATATTCCTCTTTGTGTGGGGTTTCAGAGACCATAAGGTTATTTAGCCTCATACATATTCCCTCTAGGTCACCTTCTTCCTCTTTGTAGAGCTCAAAGATGACATCTACATTTACGACTTTAGTGGCTCTAAATTAAAAAATGTCCATATTCCTATGGGCACTTCTGGATGTAATCAAATGATCACTATTAAATGTATTCAAACAATCACACAAGCTTCAGTAAATGTATCAAAATGAAACATTATTAAGCAAAAAAAAATTTTTCTGGGTCATTTGCTGAGTGTAACAGTCACAGACTCCATAATGATGCCAGGGCTTAGAAGACCTACAGCCATTCATCCTGTGATACTCTGCCAGAGATAGTCTGTGCAAGTTAAAGGCCTTGGCTGGGCTATAGCCACATGCCCTCTTTGCTTGCGTCCGGTAAGCAGATTTTTCTTAAGGTGGCGGGGGCTCCTTGGTTTGAATCACTGTGGTGCCACTGGGAAGAGGATTTATTCCATCCTATATGTTGATCAATAACATGCCATTTCAATTAAGATTTTCCTGCAATATTTGGGACTATTTAGAACAGCTTCTCTCATTTCCTATCTATTGTGTGTATCTCACTTCAAGCTGCTGCTTCGTTTATATAATTTAATTATGTTGGTACACTAGCACATTTTTTATTTTTTTTGCCTAATATTAGGAGATATTTACCATATATACTTGCGCCGACGTCATCGGCACATGCACGCTGAAGAAAGGGCACAATCGCGGCATTTGTAAAGGGCCCATGCCGTGACCATCGGCTCCCATGCGCAATCGCGGAAGTGATGTCACGCGACTCTGGCCAGTCACAGAGCCAGATTCCACAACACCAGAAGGAAGAGGTGTGAAAATGGACGCGGCCACCAGCGAGGACATCTGGAACATTGCGGGATTCATTTGCAGTGGCAATACATGCTAGCTCATTATGCTTTTACTTTGCAGGAAACTAAAGAGGAAATAAAACCCATCATGGTTTATTTCCTCTGTAAGCAGTTTCTGGAGAATCAGGCCCTCACGTCTTCTTGTATCTTCTGGCTGATTACAGAATTTCCTTCTTTGGTCTTAAAGTGCATTTAAACCCACTCTCATCCTTTCTAAACTACTGCATAATTGGTTATCTGGAAGGATATACATGCCTCCTGCATGTATACTTATCTGTCAAATGTCTCCCCTCTGTCTGCTATGAGACCCAAAAAACTGCAGATTTTGTGGGTAGGTCTGTTTTCCAGGGTTCAGTGGGTGAAGTCGTGATGTCAGTAGACTCTCCGCCCACATCTACACTCCCCTTATCAACATGCATTTTCTCATGTGTATTTCTTACACTGAACTTCTGCTATGATCACTAACATCCAGTCAAGCCCAGAAAAGTCCCCACATGACTTCAGCATTCCAAATCATGCTGAGGTGTGGAACAGCCAATTCTTGCAGAGCAGCAGAAGAAAGGAGTGGCAGGGAATTAAAAAATAATGCATGTCTCTTAGGCTAGTGCATGAGATATGTAAATCACCTGTCACTCACAGCAAGGGGGAGGATTTGACAGTTTTTCTCTGTTTGCCAATATTTATCTCACTAAAAAATAAGAGGATTGCTCAGAGCTGGATTAACTCTGTGGCAAGACTGGGCTCAAATGATAGGAAATCGTATACTCTACATTATGACATAAAAAAAAAAAAAAAAAAACATTTCTGGTTTACATCCACTTTAAGGCATGATGAGAGTCCCGTCCAGCTTATGCCTGACAACCCTTTTATACTGTATGTCAGGTTGTTTAACATAGTTACCGACAACGGTTTCAAGCTTTTTTACCTTAACCAAATCAATACTGGGCACTTTCGCCCCCTTCCTTCCCAGACCAATTTTCAGCTTTCGATGCTCTCGCAATTTTAATGACAATTGTGCGGTCATGCTACACTGTACCCAAATTAAATTGTTATCGTTTTGTTTGCACAAATAGAGCTTATTTTGGTGGTATTTATTCATGACTCTGTTTTTTATTTTTTGCGAAAAAAGCGTAAATTTGGAAAAAAAAACAATATTTTCTTTCTATTTTAAAAGAAATGCAATAAAATTTAATTTTGTCATAAATTTAAGCCAAAATGTATTCTGCTACATGTTTTTGGTAAAAAATTTCCATTAAGTGTATAATAATTGGTTCATGTGATCATGGACAGATGTGCACAGATGATCATGTACAGATGTGCGCAGGTAATTATGGACATATGTATGCAGATAATCATTGGGACATGTGATTTTAGTGGGACATATGTGGGGGACAGGTGTTTTTGGGACATTGTGTGGTGACAATAGGTTGGTGATCAGTGAGTAAAAAGCTCTAAAAAAACAACTCATACTCTCTGATCACCAGCCGGCTGCAGCGATCCGCTCTCCTCACTGACAACTTCTGTGTGAGGAAAGGAGAGCCGATTGCCTAGCAACCAACTCTGTGTTTACATCACATGATGGCTGTGATTGGACATGGCTGTCATGTGATCAGGAGGGCCAATCACAGAGCCCTCCTGCCGATCAGAGATTCACCGTGTCCAGTGGACACGAGTGCATCGGGATCGTGCCACTGTGCGCGCACGTGCGATCCCCCTCCTTCTGGGGGACGTTCCTAAACGTGAGCGCCCACCCGGCCGTTTATGTACGCTGCCTGGGTGGGAAGTAGTTAACAACTAATTTTGCACACCGTCAACAGTTCCCATTGTTTGAGGACAACCTGTATTACCAAGGCATTAGTTTGAGAAGCATCCTGAAACAAACTCATCAGTAACCTGATTTCTTTTTCTATCTAAACATGTTGTTTTTAAAAACTAGTCTGATAGAGAAAATCATAAATTTTATACATCTATATTTATATCAAACCCAACACATTGTGCCCATAGTTAAAATGGATGCAGCCAGACTTGGTGGCAGTAGATTTCTGCAGCATATTTGGCAAGTACAGAATCACAGTATATATAAAATAATATGAAAAGTGGTTGTAGGGAAGCTTCAGAATGGCAAAAATGTTTTTATTACAAATGATGTGAGCAGACTGCAGCTCCTCTTTTAGCCCTGCTCTTTCAGGGACCTTGTGTAAATACTGAACTCTGCACTCCAGCTGTGGAATCTCTCCCCCAGCCCCCACCACCCTCTCATATGGTGTGCTTTTGGCTCTTGGTCTAGAATTTAACAACATGACTGCCTGTGTGAGTACACAGTCCCACCCTTATAGTGTATGTGTGAGTGTAAGCTGGAATATCTGGTCCTTCAATAGCCCCTTGTATCTTTCAATCAAACCAGTTGCCTGTGTATGGTATGGTATGTGGCACAACCAGTACACTCCAGAATCTTTGGCCCACTGTTATACTGTTGAACTGGTGAAGTGTGAGCCATTATGAATTTGGACTTGCTTGGGACAACCATAAGCAACTACAAGTTTCTGGAGCAGTTGAAGCGTTGCGGCTTGATCTGCACGTTTTCAAGGATGAACAAGTAAAAGTCTTGAATAGGTGCCCGATGCAGTTTAACAATAATTCAGTTCATTGTTTGCCTGGGGCAGGGGACCGATGAAGTCAATCTGCCAGATCTCTGCAGGCCCTCTCGCCCCTCTTAATCGACCCGGTGGAGTACTTTTGCAATGGCCATCATCGCACATCTCCACACACTGTACAGTTCCCTATTATCGACTTTATCATGTCCATGGATATGTGCAATCCCCTCTGCTGTGCCCATTCATATGTTGCTTTCTCCCCCACATGTGCAGATTGCTTGTGGCCCAGTTGGCCAAGTTAATAAAGTCAGGATCAATTGGCACAACTGCTTTCAATTTTGCAATTTCATCTGCCATTGTTATATTTATCAAAGTCTGAGGGCACATGTGAGTCAACACGCCCCATTTTTATTGTGTGGGAGTGAGCTTCCTTCCAGATGTAGTCCCAGACTTCCTTGCTTCCCACACCACCTTTCTATAAATCATCCATTGGACTTCCACATGGGCATCCAAGTTGTCAGTCCTTTAAAAACTGCCCAGCTGTCAGTGTAGCTAGTGACATGGGAAGAAGAATCCTCCTGAAGAGTCATCACTACAGCTTTCAACTCTGCATACTGACTGGATCCTCCAATTCCGGTCTCCTGCAGGTCTGTGTACTCAGGTTGTAGGCTGCTGCTGTCCATTTACACCCAGACGAGGTGACTATGGCTGAACCATCAGTGAACCACGCTGACTCCTTCATGTCTTTTGACAGAGACTCAAAGGGTGGAGCCCCTTATATGGGGGATAACTGCAGCACATGAATTTCTTCTTCTGTCTGGGTACTAGTGAAAGTATCAAGCCCTGCCAACTGTTTTGAAATGCCTCTGACATCCCCAGCTGCAATACCCCCACTTTCTAGAAGGTACCACTTCCATTTTATCAGTGACTGGTTCACGCTACAGCTGCCCTAGTGGTCAGTCCATTATCGCTCACCCATCCTGCTATTGGCAATGCAGTATGGATAGTGACTGTATCCTTTCCTGTAATGGTCTCTACATGTTGAAGTGCTGTGTAGGCCCCAAACAGGTACTTCTAGGAGCTTGCATCTCTTCTGTGCCGCTGTCAGTTGTTTGGACCAAAATCCAATGGGTATTGCTTTCTCTGTCCTTTCTATTCATTTGGCTGCCACAGACTCCAAGGTATGGTACCATCCTGCTCCACTACATCCAGCTGAAATGGTACTGCTTGTTTCAAGGGTCACAATCCCTGATGCTGCAAAATGGCTTCTTTAGCAGCAAGGAATATGGTTTGCTGCTCTAAAGCCCATGAGAACTCGATCTTTTTCCTGGTGACATTGTATATCGGCCTCAGGATCAGCCCAAGATGTGTTAACAATCTCCAGAATCCCACTCCTATGAACTTCTGTGCCTCATTTTTGGTAGTAGGGAGCGACAACACTTGGATAGTTTGCACAGCTGTCCACATCATACCCAGGAATTTTACCTCTGTGGCATGTCCTTGGACCTTGTCTCTTTTGCTAGCCCATCCTCTGTTCTCCATGTGCTGTATCAGCAGGTGCAGTGCCTCAGTTGCATTTTCTTTTGTCCCAGAAATTATGATGTCATCAATGTAGTGAAAAACAGCAACTTTCAAATTTAGGGTACTTGAAGCGATTGTAACGCTTTATTTATTTCTTTAACCACTTCCCACCCGGCCAATGCATATATACGGCCGGGTGGGAGCCGTCTACTCCTGACAGGCCGTTCAGGAACGTCCTTCAGGAGTAGCGGGATCGCGCGCGCACGCTCGCGCAGCGTCGCGATCCCGATGTGCTCGTGTCACCCGGACACGGCACATCTCAGATCGGCAGGAGGGCTCTGTGATTGGCCCTCCTGATCACATGACGGCCGTGTCCAATCACGGCCGTCATGTGATGTAAACAAACAGCCGGTTGCTAGGCAATCGGCTCTCCTCTCCTCACACGGAAGTCACCGCTGAGGAGAGGAGAGCAGAACGCTGCAGCCGGCTGATGATCAGTGAGTATGGGCTGCTTTTTACAGCTTTTTACTCACTGATCATCAGTGTAGTGTAAACACACAACACACCACACAGTACAAACACAGTCCCCACATATGTCCCCAAAACACACATGTCCCCAAAACATACATGTCCCCAAATAATAAAAACACATGTCCCTAATAATAAAAACATGTCCCCCACATATGTCCCACTAAAATCACATGTCCCAATGATTATCTGCACACATATGTACGTGATCACCTGCACACATATGTACATGATCATTTGCGTACATATGTCCGTGATCACACAAACCAATTATTATACACTTAACGGATTTTTTTTTACCAAAAACATGTAGCAGAATACATTTTGGCTTAAATTTATGACACAATTTGATTTTATTGGATTTCTTTTCAAATAGAAAAAAGAAAATATTGTTTTTTTTCCAAATTTCCGCTATTTTTGCGCTTATATCGCAAAAAAAAAAAACGGAGTCGTGAATAAATAACACCAAAATAAAGCTCTATTTGTGCGAACAAAATGATAACAATTTCAATTGGGTACAGTGTAGCATGACCGCGCAATTGTCACTGAAAGCGCTAGAGCGCTGAAAGCTGAAAATTGGGCTGGGAAGGAAGGGGGTGAAAGTGCCCTGTATTGTAGTGGTTAAATAACAAACCTGTTATACTTACCTCCTCTGTGCAAGGGATTTGCAGAGTGATCCTGATCTTCCTTTTTCTGGGGTCCCCCCGCAATACTCCTGGCTCCACCTCTTTTCAAGTGCCCCCACAGAGAGCCGCTTTCCATGGGGGCACTCGTGCGGGCATGCTTCCAAGTCCTGCTGCTGTGTCCATTGACACAGACCCGAGACAACAGCTGGAGCTGCTGTGCTAGTCCCTATCGCTGGAACGATCAGGCTCAGGTAAGAAAGGGGGGGGTCTGGGGGGGGGGGGGGTGTTGCAGCACAAAAGGTTTTTCACTTTAATGCATAGAATGCATTAAGGTGAAAAACTGTGAGGGTTTACAACCCCTTTAAATCTCGAGCAATCAGTCCATGACAAATCGTTGGAGAATGAACATAGTCTTCAGGAAGCACAGTTAAAGTGTGCTGGTGGCCATCCCACACAAAAGAAAAGTGGTCCTGGCAATCTGGGTCTATCAAAATAAAAAATAAACCATTAATGTATATCACAGCATAATATTCTAATGCCTCTTTAGTTTTCTCAATGATTGAAATCATAGCAGGTACAGCTGACTTCAATGGAGGTGCCACTTTGTTTAGACCTCTGTAATCCTGTCAGGGCTTGCTTAGCCCTTCCTCCTCTGGGCTGGCTGCTCAGCTGTCGGCTAATTGCCAGCTCTCTTCTCTTTCCATAGTTACCAGCTGTTCCTGATGATGCTCGTCTGACCTGCCTACTTAAAGCCTTCCAGCTCACTTTTTCCTTTGCCTTCGCATTGGTCACATCACAAGGAACCATCTCCTGCTGTTTGTATCAAGACTGGCTTGCTGACATCCCTCCTGGCTTCTTATCCTGCTTGCAGTTGCTCTCGTTGGACCCCTGACTTCTGGCCTGGCTGATTGCCCGATCTGGTTAATGAACTTTGGACTGGCTGACTACCCGATCTGGCTACTGGACTCTGACTATGCTTGACTACGCTTTTTCTATTTACCTTTTTATTTTTATTAATAAACAAGTGTGATTTGATTGTACTTCTGTCTCTGTCTGTTTCATGGTTTCTGACAGTACGCGAAGGCCATGAATTCAGAAGATACAGTCAATCCACGTGTTGGTAATATTTTTTCCAGATTGGATGAGCAAGATCACCGCATGGATCAGTTTGCCTTGGCATTACAAATGCTCTTGAATCGCACGGCTCACCTTGAATCCCCCACGGTGGCTGCTCCAGTACAACCTGAGTCGCAGGCCGTCCCTGCTGCTGCGCCAGTCTCTGTGCAGGCACCCGCCTTGAGTATTACCTCTATATGAGGTATGTCTGGTTCTGCTCCTCTTCCCCAGCGATTTGGGGGTGATCCAGTTCAATGCAGAGGGTTTCTCAATCAGGTTGAGATATACTTCGAAATGGTGCCCCAGGCGTTTCCCACGGACAGAAGCAAAGTAGGTTTTGTGATATCTTTGCTTTCTGAGAGAGCCTTGGCCTGGACTAACCCTCTATGGGAGACGCAAAAACTGACCATAAGAATCTTACATTCTTGTCTGAGGCTAAGCGACTCTCTCCCAGAAGGGCGCGATGGGCTCTTTTCTTGTCGAGCTTTAATTACATTGTCTCATTCTTACCCGGTACTAAGAATGTAAGGGCTGATGCCTTGTCACAACAATTTTCCTCCACTTCCAATTTGGAGTCGGTTCCGGTTGCTATGATTCCTCCTGATCGTATCTTGGCTACGGTTTGCACCAGTCTTCTTTGGGTGACAAAATTCTTGCTGCTCAGGTCCATGCTCCTCCTGATAAACCTTGTGACCGCTGCTTTGTCCCAGAGAGTCTCCATACTGCAGTGCTCCAGACTTACCATTCTCCCAAGGCAGCTGGCCATCCTGGGAAGAATCAACTCATTTGGGCCATCTCCCAACAATTCTGGTGGCTTAGTGTACGGGCCGATGTTACTGCTTTCATAGCTGCCTGTCCTGTGTGTTCTCAGAGTAAGACTCCACGACACCTTCCTGTGGGCCTCCTACAACCCATACCCAATGGAGAGAGGCCCTGGACTCACCTGTCTATGGATTTCATTGTGGAATTGCCCAACTCCCTAGGCAACACTGTTATCCTTTATGGGGGTTGACCGGTTCTCAAAGATGTGTCATTGTATTCCACTTAAGAAGTTGCCCACCTCTAAGGAACTGGCTTCCATTTTTGCTTGGGAGATCTTTCGCTTACATGGGCTACCCAAGGTGATTGTCTCGGATAGGGGCAGTCAGTTTGTCTCCCGGTTCTGGCGAGCCTTTTGTGCACAGTTGGGAATCCAGCTTGCGTTCTCTTCTGCGTATCACCCGCAGTCTAATGGGGCTGCAGAACGAGCCAATCAGTCCTTGGAGCAATTCCTACGTTGCTATATTTCTGACCATCATAACAACTGGTCTGACCTATTACCTTGGGCAGAGTTTGCTCACAACAATGCCTTGAATTCTGCCTCCTGATTGTCTCCATTTATGGCGAATTATGGTTTCCAACCTTCCATGTTGCCTGACTCGTTTGTTCCGCAGAGTATTCCTGCGTTAGAGGAGCATCTCCATGGTCTTCGTTCCACTTGGGTACAAGTCCAGGAGGCTTTGCGTCATGCTAATGATAGGTACAGACTCCATGCTGACCGCAGACGCCTGCCTGCGCCTTCCTACCAGGTTGGGGACAGGGTCTGGCTGTCATCTCGCAACCTCCGGCTTCGTGTTCCCTCACTGAAGTTTGCACCTCGGTTTATTGGGCCTTTCCGTATCCTTCGCAGGATTAACCCAGTAGCTTACACGTTGGACCTTCCTCCTAGTATGCGCATCTCTAATGTGTTTCATGTCTCCTTATTGAAACCGTTGGTCTGTAACCGATTTACCACCTCGGTGCCACGTCCTCACCCTATTCAGGTTGAGAACCATTAGTATGAGGTACAATCCATTGTTGACTCCCGTAGGTTCCGTGGGCACATCCAGTACCTGGTGCATTGGAAGGGGTAAGGTCTGGAGGAACGCTCCTGGGTTTCATCCTCTGACGTACATGCCCCTGTCCTCCTCCGCAAGTTCCATAGACTCAAGCCCGGTGGCCCTCCAAGGGAGATGGGTCATTGGGGGGGGGGGGGGTACTGTCAGGGCTTCCTCCTCTGGGCTGGCCACTCAGCTGTCGGCTAATTGCTAGCTCTCTTCTCTTTCCACAGTTACCAGCTGTTCCCAATGATGCTCGTCTGACCTGCCTGTTTAAAGCCTTCTAGCTCACTTTTTTCCTTTTGCCTTTGCGTTGGTCACATCACAAGAAACCATCTCCTGCTGTTTGTATCAAGACTGGCTTGCTGACATCCCTTCTGGCTTCTTATCCTGCTTGCAGTTGCTCTCGTTGGATCCCTGACTTCTGGCCTGGCTGATTGCCCGATCTGGTTAATGAACTATGGACTGGCTGACTACCCGATCTGGCTACTGGACTCTGGCTATGCTTGACTACGCTTTTTTCTATTTACCTTTTTATTTTTATTAATAAACTAGGGTGATTTGATTGTTCTTCTGTCTCAGTCTGTTTCATGGTTTCTGACAAATCCACAGTCATTCTATATGTCCCATCGGGTTTCTCTACTGGAAACACCGCAGATGAGAAAGGACTTGCAGCAGGTCTAAGGATCTCTACAACGGTTCTTGAATAGTCTCCCCAATTTCTTTGTGGCCTCCAGGAAGTCTGCACTGCTTGAGACAGGCTTTCTTCTCTGGTGGAGGAATGTAGATGACCTCTGACCACAGCCCTCACCGCCCTAACCAGATACGCTTTATCAGGATACCAAACTGAATGTACCCCGTTCAGTCTGAATAGACTGACCTTGAAGTACTTTCATTCCAATAATATTTTCATGCAACTATGATACCAAAACATTTGTCCAAAATCCTGGTCCCTTGCCAATTGCCAGTGGTTTGGTTTTCCCTCCCAAACCTTCTTCATGAATCACTTCTCCTTTGTGATGGGAAGGATTTCCTTGCAAAAGTTTTGCGATGTGACAATGGCACGCACCCTGGCTTTATTAACACGATTACGGCCCTTCCTTTTCCTTAAGGTATTAATTGATCAGCCCAACTAGCATTTGAATGAATACACCTTCAGAAGCAACTGCTAGCTGGTCTTTTAATACCTTCACTTCTGCCTCTGCCTTCTCCCTTTTCTGTGATTCAGTAATGCGAGCATAGAGAAAGTACCATCCCACTGTGGACACCTCCTTCCTCTCTACTTTACTTAAATCCAACCCCTTAAGGCTAAAATCTACAAAATAATCTGAGATTTTATCACCCCAAGTATTATTCAAGGGAGAAACATACTTTGAAAATTCTTTAGAAAGAGGCTCCTACTCATTGTCTCTGGCCCAGATAGGTAAGCTGCATGCTCCCTTATGAACACCAGAAACTTCTGCAGCCTTGCTTTTCCTAAACAGCTTGCACAACATTTTTACCTAGCATAAGCTACACAACACACCACAGAAAAACAAGTCTGCTTCAGCACAATATATTCTGGTGCCGAGCCCCAAATTGTTGCGCTTGCGTCTATCTAACAAAGTTACTATGCAGTATAAGCAAGGAAGCTGAGATCTCTGCAGTGTATAAATGTGCTTTAACTATACAAAAATGCTATACTTTACAAAACTATTTCAAAATATTAGGAATACAGTACAAGACTCACAGATAGATATATCAAGCAAGATGACTAGCAAAAAAGCGGAAACTATGGTCTGTAACAGTAGAAATATGCTTAACCTTTTCACTGTCAGGACGTACAGGTGGCCAAGTCTGTACACCGTACAGACTTTATTTCTCCCTCTCCTATAAGCTTATGGTGACCATAAGGTTATATTAGAATTGTTCAGCAGACTCTGCCGAACAATTCTATAACTCTTATCAGCGGATTGCAACCCTAAATGTGACCCCGCCCCCCACCCATGCGCCCACTTCCCTGTCCCCAACCTCTTCACCCCCGCCGCTCCCTTCCACCTAAAACTGCTCCCCCCACTCTCCTTTCCTATCCCATTCATCCCCCTTCTTTCCCCCCAGCACTGATTACCCCTCCTTCACCTGATCCGACCCCTCCCCCCATGCAAAACTGCTCCCCGCAGCTACCATCATTAGTCAGCATCACTCCTCTTCCACTCCCGCCATCTTCAGGTTCTGCATGGCGCTTGGGGGGATCCAGATGTGTCCTCCCGCCAGTCAGCCCCCCCCCCGTACCAGCCCCACACCCCCGACCCATCATTGCTCTGGTGGCATCTCTCCCTCCCTCCTGCTGCCTGCAGCTTCTCCCTGCAATGAGCTCCGCAATCTGTCAGACTGGGAAGCGCAGCGGGGGAAGGGGGGAGGAGGCGGTGCTGGTTGAGGTGAAGTTGTGGCTTGGGGGGACTTGGTAAACGTGTGTGTTTACCAAGCTTCCCCCCCATAGTACACTGGATATAGGCAGCAATCGCTCCTATATCCACTGACAGCTGATGCATAGTAAACCGCAAGAGTTACTATGTATCAGACTGTAATTTTATGAATGAATGAGAAATCTCTATACAGATTCCTCATTCATTCAAGTAAAATGCTACAGAGAAATGGATTATCTTCAGTCCCATTCTCTGTCTCAAAAAATCGATTTTTAGACCTCTGATTATCTCACCAAAGACCCCCCCAAAAAAATAATTTATATATAAAAAAGACACATAGTATGATCACCACCCCCCCCCCCCCACCCTCCCAGGTCCATCTGCACTCAGCCTCTCCACGGTGATGGTTCCCCCCCACACTCACTAATTCACGGCTTGTTCAGCTTATCCTCCCGGCCAGCCTTATCCATCCTCCATCCTGTTTGGCCAGAAGGAGAAGTCGGAAGATATTAATTCGCTATTGTCACAAGTAGGGGGGTTTGGGGTGCAATGCTCTGCTCCCCGAGCCCAACATTTTTCAAGCCAATTAGAGCCTCAGGTTCTAATCATGTGGCTTGAAAAAAAAAAACTCATACAAACATATGAGTCTGGCGCTCTGCAGAGGGCAGCGCCCCTAATGGACCGGCCACTCCTGGTAAGACCCTTTTCACATCGAGTCGACTTTGTGAAGCAGATCTGCCTGTTCAGTGGGGGATCTGTCTGCTGATCTCTACTGAGCAAGCAGATGACAGGTCCATGTCCGCTCTGCTGAGGCAGAGAGGACATGGACACAACCCGCTGTTCTCTATGGGGCGGTCGGATAGAAATGGACTTCATTTGATCCGGTCTGCTAGATGGATGGGGAATTGGCTCCCCATCCCTCTGTTTTTAGCAGACTGGACTGGATCTGATGCAGGTGGGTGTAAATGGACACATGTCCATTTACATCAGCCTCTCCATAGAGAACAATTGGTGGTCTTTTGGGCCGGCTGAAAAATGGACAGGCAGATCCAATCAATGTGCTTGTGTGAAAGGGGCCTAAGGCCTTGTCCACACAGGGCATACGCAGCGTACCTTTACAGGGATGCACAGGTGTTCCATGCATTGCTGTGCAGGCAGTCCCATTGATGTCATTTGGGATGTAGCAACTGCACAAACAGAGCCATTGTTCTCAATTTTACATCAGTGTAGGTCCGCCTGCATGTATCTGAGCTCACACTGTCTGTGTTTGGGGTGGTGTACCCACACCCACACAGATGTCAGATTGGGAACACCAGCTATGCCTGTGCAGCCATTGCATCCCAATTGACATAAATGGGACTGCCTATACTGGGATGCACGGAACACCTGTGCATTCCTGTGTGGGTAAACATGGCCCCCCATGGGTGTACATTTTAGTATGCCACATGTGAACAATGCTTTAGTAGAGATTTAGCAGGAATTTTGTAAGTTATGTTGTGCACTATTAATGATTTTAGTGTATTTTTGGGGAAAAAAAATTATTTTGATAAACATTTGCTTAAATATTGCGCAGCCTTAAAAATCAGTAGCACCTTCTATTTATTCTACTGGCCATGTGCTTTCAGAAAATGTATGGTTGTGGTAGTATCATTTCTCTGTGCCTTCAAACATCCTTCCAGGATCCTGCCCCATGGGCCATGTTTCGGCATGATCTGTCGCACACTGTTTCCATTGGATACAGCAGATGACAGATCAGTGTGCCGGCCTGCTGTTGGTACCATTTGATCGCTGTGACCAATCACAGTAGATCACATGGCAATTGTACACAATGAATGGCTTTGATTCATGCCTTTCATTGTGTATTTTTTTGATCTCTCTGATTGGTCATAGTAGTCACATGGTACAGACAGGGCCAGTCACAACTAATCACAATAGTAAACACTGAATGAATGGATTTCATTCAGAAAAAAATGGTTGCTTTAGAACAGTGAAGTTCACTGTTATAAGCAATCATAGTATTAAAAATATATATATTTTTTTCTTTTACATACTGTCACCAGTCAGTGTCCCTGTTTACCACCACACCAGTTACTGTATAAGATGAAGCTGTACTGCACTGATGACAGTATGTAAAAAAAAAAAAAAAAAAGGGGTAATTTTGGGGTATTAGCACTGTCTTGGCATTTTAGGGCCTCAAGGAATTACCATAAATAGGCCATCAATACATCAGGATAAATTTAATTTTCATATATATACACACACTGATTTGGGTTATTTTCACCAAAGAAATTAAGCAGTATATATTTTGGCTTAAATTTATAAGGAAGGACTATTTGGAAAATGTTATAACAAACAAAGAATAGGATGTTTTTTAAATTAAAAATGTTCTGCCTTTTTTCATTTAATTTAGCAAAAAATCAAAAGCCTAGTGGTAATTAAATACCACCAAAAGAAAGCACTAGTTGTGTGAAAAGAAATGTCATATGGGTACAGTGTTGCATGACTGAGCAATTCTCATTCAAAGTATTACAGCTGAAAATTGGCCTGGGCAGGAAGGGGTGAAAGTGCCCTGTATTGAAGTGGTTAAGATTCCGACCTAGTTTGCAATTATGCAAATTCATTTGTTTAAAACCTGAAAATTGCAACAATGATGATCATAATTACATGGGCGCTGTTTACAGCTCTTACAGCATTTACATCCAGATATAGGCAAATCTATTTTAGAGGTTATTCTGCCAGCAAATTACAGTCAATTTTCTTTATAAATGCTTTCACATTGGGGTGGTGCACTTGCAGGATGGGAAAAGTCCTGCAAGCAGCATCTTTGGGGAGGTGTGGGAGTGGTGTATACACTGCTCCTGAAACTCCCTGCCCATTTAAATGAATGGGTAGCGCTGCTGCAGCGCCTGCAAAGCATTTCGGCAGTGCTGCAACAAGGGCACTATTAACCCTTTTGTTGGCTGCTAGCGGGGGTTAAAAGCACCCCGCTAGCGGCCGGAAAAAAAACACCGCTATAACAGCCCGCACCACCCCAGTGTTAAAGGAGTCTAAGCGGTATGAGCATTATAATTGAATTTTATAATGTTTAGTTGCAAAGTGAAAAGCTATAAAGACCTAGTGCAGTGTCTTTGTGTATAGTTTTCTGTTTGTCTTACATTTTAATTACAATTTGATTTTTTTCTTCCTTTTTAAATATAGATGATGTACAAGAAGCTTTTAACTTGATTAAAGACCTAGAACCATCTACTCCACAGGTACATATTCATCTTTACTTTATGGTCATTAATGATTGTATGTGAGCTTGTGTTAGCTACAGTATGTGTTTTTAAAGTGATACTAAAGTCTACTTTTTGTTTTTTTTCGTTAAAAATAACAACCATGTTATATTTGCCTGCTCTCTGCAGTGGTTTTTGACAGAGCAGTCCAGATCCTCCTCTTCTTGGGTCCCTCTTTGGTGCCCCTGACCCCTCCCTCCTGTTGAGTACCCCTACGGCAAGCAGCTTGCTATGAGGACACCAGAGCCGAGTCGCCACTCCCTGTGTCTATTCAGACACGGCGCTGTGGCCCAGCCCTGCCTGCCCCCTTTCTCTGCTGATTGGCACACTGCTGTCTCAGCCAATGAGGAGAGGAGTTCCAGACAGCGGAGTCTCTCTTGCAACATCGCTGGATCTATATGATGGACCTTAGGTAAGTATTAGGGGGGATAAGGGGGGCTGCTGCACACAGGTTTTTTTTATCCTACAATGCATTGATATAAAACCTTCTGCCTTTACAACCACTTTAAGGTCAAACCCTACATTAATTTGCCTTTCTGAATTGACTCTTATTTCCCAGTGTCCTATAAGCTAACATATAGATGAGTATATTGATTTATATATGTGTTGATAAACTTTCACAGTGCACTGGAATTAGTACATCTGCTCTGTTTCCTCTCAGCACACCTTAGCAGCCATACGATCAATGAGTGGTTTTCACCTCATATCAATAGAAAGAATATATCAATCCACTTTGGCCTCTTACAGATAGTTTGACAGCAACAACTTGTCAAAAAATGCAGTTCAGTCTTTTAATATCATAGCTTAAAGAGGAACTCCAGCCAACCTCCCTATTTTTTTTTTTTTTCCCCCGCTTACCTGATGGTGGTATCTGCACATTTCAGATACTTACCCATCCAGTGATTACAGCATTGTCTCTCTGAGATCCTCTAATGCCCAGCCACAGCTCCATCCCACGCCACCATGTTTTCTTTGACATCATCGAGAGGCCAGCCGGCTCTTCCAAGTTCAGCGGGCGGACCTCTCAATGACACGCCAATAGGCCCGTCCCCTTCTCCTGTTCTTAAATGAAAGGCTATGCCTCCTGGGATATGTGGCACTGCTGTGAGCGGTCCCAGCAGGGGTTGTGAGGTTGCGCTGCTTCGAAAATGCAGTGGTTTCTTCCATTCCCCTCTCACGCGTAAGCAAATGCAGTCTACTCCAGCAGCTGGGGGTGTGATTTACCTGCTGGCTTACCCTGTTTGATAATCTGTTGTATGTGCAGGGCTTCTGAGGCTCCTTGGTTTTGGGCTTAAGCTGACAGTGTGCTGCAACCTTTCTGATTTTGGGGCATACTTTAGGGGGAATGAAGGTGTTGCAGTTAGCCAACATGTCATTATTTTTGCAGGTCGGGACCCTGGATTAAGGTTTAGGATCTGCTCCCAAGAATTGTGCAGTCTGTGGGGGAAAAATGGGATCTTTCTGGTCCAAGCCTTTATGTCACTCTTGTATCAGTGGCCTGGTTAAAGATGAATCAGCTATGGCCTATAGTAAATTTGTGTCTTCAGTTAAAGAAGAGTTGTCCTCCACCTTGTCAGACTACAGTATATCCTCGACAGCTGCAGCTTCATCTGTTTTTGAGGAAGTTTTGCATGGCAAGGTTATTGAAGACGCATCTGGAGCCATGTCATCCTTTCAAGCAGGTTTGGCTACTGAAGCTGAATCCGGAGATGAAGATGTGTCTTCTAGAGTATTTAAGTACAAATTGTCCAAATCATGAATGATTTGCTAAAAACTATTTGAGACCCTGGCAATTTAAAATAAGGTGCAGCTATCTAGAGTTAATCACTCACATGGCCATACATGTAATCGCCATCATCCCTTAAATGGAATATAAGAATAAACCCCAGAGTGGGATTATGTGGGCAATTGAAAAAAGATACTGTATTTATAAAACATATATATTTATTACAAATAGACTTGAATACAATTCCCAATAGAAATACAAAACATCTGTCACGTACCTTACAGCGGAGTCCGAAATGATGAGGGTGGCCTCTTGCACGGCCCCGGTCCTAGCACCCCTGGAGGTGGAGACAGGAACTGCTAGGGCAGCGGAAGGGTGCAGGTGCCTGAAGGCAAGCAGGTAGCAAGTCAAAGCTCAAGCAGGAGCCGGCAACGGGCTGGCAGAGAGGTACACAGATGGCAGGCAGGCTCATGGTCGGGGACAGGCAGAGTTTGGCAACAGGACAGGCAGCGGAGTACAGAATCGGGCGACAAAGTGAAGTCAAAGGTTCAAGCCGGGTTGGTGCAGGTAAACAAGGCAGACAAGGTTGCAAGGGTATTCCAAGAAGGCGGTCAGGATGAGCCGGGTGTTCAAGATCCATGGAAGTCAGACAAAGTAGTAGCAGGTATACAGGAACGAGCTGAGACAATCCAGCACTGATGCCAAGTGGCTGTTAGTTTAAATAGGGCGCCGTGCGCCGTGATTCGCCCCGGGTGGGTGCATGAGCACAAGAACGTGCACTTTGCGCATGTCCATTCCACAAAAATGCGCTGATGCGCACATCTGTGCGCCAGTGCTCACATCCATGCGCCGATGCTCATATCTATTACATATGATGCGCACATATAATCGGAAAAGGTGCACAAATTCGCGTATTGGATCCGGGATTCACCTGCTTGGTGTGGAGGTTCCCTGACAACATCACAACAATGATATCACATTACATAAAGAAAGTTGGTGTAAACATGAAGTGGTAGTCCCAATCTACTTGCAGTTGCTTCATCCAGTGAATTGCGATAAGATAAAGTAGGTGGGAATAACCAACGCGTTTCAAACTATGCTGATATAAGCAAATTTTCTTCAGGGAATATTACCACTTCTGCAAAAAACATTTTCAATTAAAGAGCAAATATTGTATATGACCATGTATGTGATTACACCTGAATATATACATACAGACACAAACAATTATACATATTCATATATACACTTCCAATGTTTGATTTCTCTAGCAAGAGCATTCCTAGTAACAAGAGAACCATATATCAGTGTATCAATACTCCTCACCAAACTACAGGAACCCATCAGCAACCTGCTTCACATTACCCCCGAAGGGAATAGAAGGGAAAAGGAAACCAGATAAAATGAAATGAAAAATCCCTTGAAAGAAAATTAGTATCTATTCCATGTAATACTGGGTCAGCCTACATGATGTTCACCCGAAGGCTGGCCCAATAAATACCTACATTCAAAAATGGGGGGGTGGACTTCACATGGAGGAATCAGCGTACTGTGCTCGGTGACAGCCCGGGAGAGAGACCAGGGAGGTGGGAGCAATAACAAGCCAGCCGGGAGTAGTAATCAACCAGCCAGCCGGGAAGCCGTGAGTGGCAATCTGCCAGACAGTCTGTCAGCCGTGAGTCATGAGCTGTGTTCAGTGATGGGTTGCGCTAGTGAGTTGTGTTTTGATACCTCTTCGGAGGACTTGTAATCATGTAATGAGGTAGCCAGCATAACCCCTGCTTAACCCCTGCTCATCGCTGCTATCACCGCTACTGTCACCACTTACATTAGCATTGCCTTGTGCCTGTGTTTTTGCTCTTTTTGCATGCCCTCTACCTCTGCATAATCTGGTATCCATGGACTTTTGCTTTTACTTTTGTTCCTGCTTTGTCTGCACTGGTCCCCTCAGCATCAGTATTTGCATCAGTATTTGCTCTGGTTCCCCCCCCCCCCCCCGGCCTCCCCTCAGGTTCTCTGGTTTGTCCCTGGTTCTCATGGGCAAGAGGAGACGTGGTATTTCTATTGGCCTATATGATATTACACCTGTATCCCCGCAAACTGATATTTAGGACTTTTTCTCTGTCGGCCGATGGACCCACTCCTCTAGCATAATAGCGAAGATGGCAACAGAGCAACAGGTGGGTCCGCAGATAGACCGGCAAGTAAGTCAGTCTATAAGACAGTATACAGACCTGCATACAGGGGTCGCTTACACTCCATCTTACACTCCATCTCACATTCCATCTTGCTCTCCAATATATAGTCCTGCTCTCCAACAATCCAAGGCTGTTGTTGCAGTTGTTCTACAAGAATCGCAGAGTGTTTCACCTCTCTCCTCTCCACCTCTGCCTCCCCCCCTGCCTATACAACCACCGACCATAAGCCAGAGATTAGATGGGGGAGATGATGGGGATTTGCGAGAATTCCTAAAAGCTTTGCCAACACGGAGTGAATTTAAGGCATTTGTACAGCGTTTGGAGCAAGGATATCACACTGATATTCAGGTGGTCAAGCAACGAACTACAAGTAACCCAGGTTAAAACATCAGAGTGCTCTGTTACAGTTTTGGCTGATGCTGTCCATGTGCAGGACCAATGATTAGATATGCATGAATCTCAAATAGAAACACTGTACTCCCTTGTAGAGGATCAAGATAATTGTAATTGGTGCAATAATATTCAGTTTCAAGGGTTATCGGAGGCGGCGGGGTTGAAGATCTCTTAGAAACGGTAAAAGGCATTTTTATCTCTATATTGGGAACAACTGAGCTGGTCGATTTGGAATTCGATAGGTTCACCAGTCCCTGGGGCCACAAAACCCTGATCCAGCTAAACCAAGGGATATTATATGCCAACTACATATTTTTTTTTGTGTAAAAGAGGACATTATGAGGAAAGCTTGAGTGAAAGGCCCAATTGACTATAACGGGACTACGATCCAATTGTTGCCAGATCTGTGCCATTTCACCCTAGAAAGAGGAAGGCATTAAAACCTCTTCTGGCATTGTTACAAGATTGTAATATTTCTTACCGTTGGAACTTTCCATTCCAGCTACAAATCCGGATGAGGGCAAATGGTTAATTATCTGTGGTCCATCGGATATCCCGGCTGTGGTAACAGCCCTGGAGCTACCAGAGCTTAGAGTGGCCACAGTCTTGCTCATTATTTTGGGGTGAAGGGCGTCATGCTCCGGTAGTGAGGGAATACCCCGGCAGATCGGGAATTACACCCCCCCCCATAGTCCACCATAGTCTAATAAGGGGGTTAATAAGGGATTTTCAGTAACAGTATCATTAGTATATTTTTTCCATGGAGGAGGATTTGTTTTGTTTTTTTCTCTGTCTTGGAAGACATTGTTTCTAGAGATTTAAAAAGTGTTTTGATTAATTTCTGATTGATTATGCCTATGTAATAGGTCAATGATGATATATGAAAAATATATGACTTGATGATTTGAAATGATATGATAATATTTGTCAGGAATGTAGGTTGTAGGCTTGGATATTAAGGGGAGGAATGTATTTGCCTCCCTCCCCCTGTGTGTTTTTGTTTCTTTTCTTCTTTTCACTTATGGTTTGGAACACTCCCCTTTGGAGCGGGTGGTTTTGCATGGGGGAAGTAGCAAAAGGAATTCTATAAAAAAATTCTATATGCATAATATAAGCTGAGATATGGTTGTTTGTCGTGCGGGGGGGAGATGGGATAGGTATTATGTACATGAGTAACATTTGTTGTGTATACATGGACCTGTCCTCCTGACCGTGTCGCCTGCGCAGGACAAATAAACATTTGTGGAATCTGCTGGTAGTAATAACTACTGGGCTTCCAGTAGAGTGGTGCATAACTATGTGTGTATACGTGGTGTGCACCTGTAGGTTAGGATGTGTGCTACCTGTGCGCACATATGGATATGGGGATCGGTGGGGGAGGCATATATTTTATAAAATGTATTGGTACCAGGCTCTACACTTTTCCATATAGGAACAATGTTTTATTTATTTATTTATTTTCCTCCTTTCTTTATTCTCTCCTTTCCCCCCATGGGTATGAGCACTCCTTTTCGAGGGGTGGCTCTGCCTGGAGGTGGGGAGGGAGAAAGGAGAAAAGAAATTCTATACTTATAATATAAGCTGCAGCATGATTACTTCTTAGGCAGGTGGAGGTATTATACAGATAAGTGATGATGTTGTACATATATCAACCTGTTGCCCTGACCGTGCCACCAGCACATGGTAAATACATATGGGTGGAATCCGCTGGCAGGCATTAACTAATGGAGTTCTTGTAGAGGGTGCATGATGTGTGTATGCGTTTTGTGCGTTTGTAGTTGTAGGACACGCACTACAGGTACGCACATATGCTTTTTGATGTGGGGATCCGGGGGGGGGGGGGGGGAGGCATATCATATAAAGTATATGAATGCCAACTTTTTTTACTTTCCCCTATAGGAATCAGCAAAAGGATTTTTTTGTTCTTTTCTCTTTTTTTACCTCCTCTTTGGTTATTGTCAACTACCTCTAGCAAACATCCAAGTTTCATTTAAATGAATATATGATGTCCTTTTGTTTTTTTAGTTTCGGGTCTTCATGAGTGCAGAAATAGTTT
This sequence comes from Lithobates pipiens, assembly GCF_037356315.1. Classification (NCBI taxonomy): domain Eukaryota; kingdom Metazoa; phylum Chordata; class Amphibia; order Anura; family Ranidae; genus Lithobates; species Lithobates pipiens. Next base: position 153,631,620 of record NW_027507785.1, on the reverse strand, counting down.
GACTATATTTTCACAGTTATGAGTATAATAAAGGCGATCCTTCTATCGGGTCCCACTACGGGGCTTTCTCTTTGTATCCACATTCCCCTCGTATGTATACCAGCCCTCTGGTAGGGATTGGTATGAATCATTGTCCCCCTTTCCTTTCCTTTTCTTTCTTCTTTTTTTTTAGTATGCTATACATTTGTAGCACTTACTATTTTTTTATTTAGAGTTGGTTTCTAGCTAGGCCAGGATCCAAAGAGAGAGTTCTCTCTCATCACTTTACTCTTGTTTCTCCCTTTTTTTCTTTTTTTTTTTTTTTTTCCTTTTTGTTTTCTTTTTTACCAAGAAATGGCAACCACACTATCCTCACCATCCTCATTGAAACGCTGTTCCTATAATGTTAAGGGTATCAATAAACAATCCAAAAGAGGTCAAATTGTATATGCACTTCTCAAAGCCAGGGTAGATATTATACTTTTTCAATAGACCCATTTTAAAGTAAATTGTATTCCAGCATGCTCACAAAGATAATATTCAAGATGGTTTCATAGTACTTTGTCCTCATAGGGGAGTCTCCATCGCTATTCATAAGCGTTTACCAATACTTGCCTTGAAGCATGTAACTGACCCCAATGGCCGGTATCTCTTTCTTAAATTTAGGCTTTGGAATAGTTTTTACAATCGCCAATGTGTATATCCCAAATTATGATCAAATAACGGTAATTACACAATGTCTTCACCTCTTGACAGAATTTGCAGAAGGCACGATTCTTGTAGGAGGAGATTTTAATATGGTACTAGAACCCCAGATGGATACCTCCTTTCAGCCATCAAATATTTCTTATAGTCCTTTGAGAGCCCTTAAAAGAGAGTTGTTTAAAATCTTAAATCCCCAAAATTGGGATTATACATACTATTCATCAGTTCACCAGTCTTTACAGTAGGTTAGATGATTTTTTTTACGGGATCACGGATATTGGAATGGAATCTAATTGTGGATATTGGGTCTTTCATTTGGTCTGATCACTCACCTCTTTTTTTGACAATACAACCTCCCCAGACCCCTTATCCTCGATTGGTTATGGCATCTAAATGAAACCCTTATGTCAGATCCACTATGTCATCAGGCAATTTTGGTAACGATTACAATTTTTATCATTGACCATGAGCACGGCGAGACTTCGTTGCCGATACAATGGGAAGCCTTGAAGTGGTATTAGGAGGATTATTTATCCAACATGGAGCACCCTTAAAGAAAGAAAGATCAGTGACTATACAAGAGGTTTTGTCAAGGCTTCGGGCTCTGGTCTCCAACCCCGGAGTTATTGGCGGATATATTTTTGAATTATACTCCGTCTGCAAAATACCAGCTTGCTTTCTCTGTTGATGCAGAGAAGGCTTTTGATCGTGTTGGGTGGCTGTTTTTGAAACAAACTCTGATTCAAATTAGACTAGGACCAATCCTGTTAAGGAAAATGATGGAACTGTATACTAAGCCAAGAGCAAGATTACGGCTTAATCAATCTTTAGCTTCTAACTTTCCTATTCAAAATGGTATGCGTCAGGGATGTCCTCTATCTCCCCTCCTGTTCGTCCTAGTAATGGAACATCTGGTAACTGCTCTTAGACAAAATTCTCGTATTACAGGCAATACTGTTAGACGGGCAGGAGGTGAAGTTGGCAGTATTTGCTGACGATCTGTTACACTACGTCACCAACCCACATGTCTCCATGCCATCTATTCTGTATGAATTTCAGCGTTTTGGAGCCCTGAGTAAATTTAAAGTAAATTTATCAAAATCAGAAATTCTTATTGTATCTCTGTCACCATTTTAAGTTCATGATCTTGGCAATAATTTCCCATTTAAGATCTGTATTTTGACACTTAAGTATTTAAAACTTAACACTTAAAAAGTATGATCGAGCCCCCAGTGTTCATGGTTTGGGTGGATTAACATTGAAAAATGGATATAGTACCACATTTTCTCTGTTTTCCAAACCATACCTTTAGTGGTCCCCCGTTCTTTCTTTATTACTCTACAGTCTGCTTTTACAAGGTTTATTTGGGGTTCCAGTAGACCTAGACTGCAAAGGAAATGTTATCTCCCCCTAAAGCAAAGGGGGGCGTGGGGGTACCAGACCTTTATTACTACCATGTTGCAGCGGTGTTAACTAGATTAGGAAAAAGGTTCCATCATTCTCACCTTAAACAATGGGAACACATAGAACAGTCAATTGCCCCTTTTGATCGTCAGGTGCTTCCCTGGTTAGATATCTCTGTCCGGGGTCTAGTTTCCTCTTTGTCTTTTCTTACAGCACACTTATTGCATACTTGTGATCAATTACAAACTCAACTAGGACTTTCCCCTAAAGTGGGATTAATGACGCCCCTGTTTGGTAATCCAGGGTTCCCTCCGACAGTGGCTCAGAGACATTTTTTGTTATGGAGTAAGGAGTCAAATCATTGAATATCTCAAACTCTTTGTCAGGGAGATCTTCCATTGCTATCAAATTTGATTCCTATACAGCAGCAGTTAATTAAAGCGGGGGTTCCACCCTAAAGTGGAACTTCTGCTCATTGGAACCCTCCCCCCCTCCGGTGTCACAGTTGGCACCTTTCAGGGGGGAGGAGGGTGCACATACCTGTCTAAAACAGGTATTTGCACCCACTTCCGGGCATAGACTCCAACAGGAGTCTATGCTTCTTCCTTTCCCGGCGCGCTGTCTGCTGGGACACACAGAGGTCCCAGAGACAGAACGGACCATTCCCATTGCGCTGTGCGACTTGCACATGCGCAGTAGGTAACTGGAAAGTGAAGCCTCAACTCTTCACTTCCTGATTCCCTCACCGAGAATGGCGGTGGCAGCAGCCGAGAACAGAGCGATCAATCGGCCTCGGCTGCTGACACCGCTGGACCCTGGGACAGGTGAGTGTCCATTTATTAAAAGTCAGCATCTGTAGTATTTATAACTGCTGGCTTTTAATAAAAAAAATTCCAGTGGACTCCCTCTTTAAACACTGGCTGGAATATCCGCAACTATAATCTTTTCTTTCCTCCCCTTTCAGGGATGTATTTAATAGAAAGCCAGATACCTTTGAGTCCCTTCTATTATAAGAAAATGCACCAGAACACATTTTGTCTGCAGTGTATAGGGTTCTTATTCTTAGACTCCATCCATGTCTCCCGGAGTTTACAAATAAGTGGAATATGGACTTAAATGTCCAAATTAAATCAGAGAAATGGGAAAAAGCATTCATCCTTACACATAGTATGTCGTTAGCAACTAAGGCACACAAGACAAATTTCAAACTTCTTTCTCATGGTATAGATGGCCATTGTTGCTCCTCTGGATATACCCAAATGTCTCAGACCTGTGTTGGTGCTGTCATTCTGCTAAGGGTTTGCTACTGCATATTTGGTGGGAAGGTCCTTCGGTGTATACATTTTGGGATATGATACTCCAGCTTCATACTTGAGCAACTGAGGTAACTATTCCCAACACACCACAAATGACTTTGTTATGCATTTACCCAGCTCGTATAAAAGCATTAAAAAAGGCCTTTTGAGACATTGGTTGACAACTGCAAGAGCAGTTATACCGCGCCACTGTCGGTCAGCATATGCTCCATCGTTGATTGAGTGGGTTACAGAGATGGACAATATTGAGATGATGGAGAATCTTCTGTCGCAGGAATTGGACACATATGAGCAATATTGCCAAATTTGGCTCCCTTGGAAGGTACTAAGGGAATCCCTTGAGATACGGAATTTATATATGGGTTAGAGGGAGGATGTAAAAATGGTTCAGAGTTTGGTTGAGCTAGGTTTCAGTTTGAGTAGCTATTTCTGGTAGTTTTATTTGTTTTGTTGTTTTATTGTGTATTGTGTGTGATATATCTAACATCACTGTGGGAGTTAAAGATAGGGAGTAGTAAATTACATATTTCATCTAATTGGACTAAGGAAGATAAGGCAGGGATATTCTTATTTGGGTCTAAAAAAATCTGAATGGTCTAGAGTATTATGTGTTTCTTTATAGCATAGGAGTTAATTGAGGAGTAGACAGGCTCTAGTGGCATTTTCTTCTTCTTTTCTATTTCTCTTTCTCTTTTTTCTCCTACCCTCTCTTCCTCTTTTTGTAAGGACTCCTGCAGGGTGTTGATATATGTTTATATGTAACATGTCTTATGTTTTATATATTATTATAAGGTGGTATGTTCTTTACTATTACCTATAGGATGTGGATAATGTTTATTTTTTGTTATGTGATTACAATTTTAAATAAAATCAGAGTTGAAACAAAAATTAAATGAACTTAATTGTGTAAAACTTTTTCCAGTTTGCATTGAGAAATTTATTTAGTATGCAGATGTCAGCTGTGTTCTATTGCAAGGTTCATGTGCTGCTGGTCGACCCGGGATATATGGCATGGCTCTACATCAGTGGAATGTCAGCACCCTGCGTTGGTGAGGAAGGAATGATGTCGGTGAGCAATACCGGCGTTCCAAATGTACTGCGCATGCGTGAGAAAATGACGCAGATTGCATCCAATGTACACCATTGCGTAATCACTATGCCCCGTGTTACAGCATAATATCCTGTCTCCAGGATGACAACATCCGGAGACCAGGATGGCGGCCATGATGGAGACGACCAGGAGAAATTTTGAAGCAAGCAGCGCATAAATACAGGAAAAAATAAATAATACCCTATTTCCAAGATCATTAAAAAAGAAAAAAACAAACTAACAATCATTTAAATTAATGCTCTCTTGTACATCAAACAGCAGTGCCCCTGCTATTACAAATTGTTTGTGGCATGTAATTTACCCAACATAATTAATGTGTCCCAATGAAGACATTACATAAAACCCAAAGACGTACCATCTTATTCTAAACAATCAAGCCAAAGATCGGGAATCCATATACAGGACGAGAGGAAAGGAAATCCTGTCCAGAACCTGACTCAGCTCTATCATGCAAACCAGAATAATATTGTCGAGACCATCCATCCAGATTCGGGGCGTGACCGGATGGTGATGGCAGCGGTAGTGTGGAGTGAGGAGTGAGAGAGATGTGTGCTCTCTCTGCACGCTAATGTAAGCCTGTATCAGCGGCGCCCGTGACACCCCTACTTGATTTCCCCAGCGGAGAAGTATAGACGGGCTTGGTGTACCTGGGGGATCTGCGGAGTCCAGTGGAGCGTGGTGCCCGGCGAGAGGAGGATTGTGGCGGAGCGGAGGTGCCCCTCGAGTACTCCGGTGACGGTGTGTGGAGGACGGAGGAGAGGACTCTCAGCTCCTGGAGGTGAAGTCCCGCGAGATCCGTTCGGGAGTGGAGCTACAGCACTGAGACTGGGGAAGGGTCACAGCCATTGCCAGGTACAGCGAAGACATTTAAAGGCATAGTTACTGTATTATGCAAGGACTGTGGAGAGACATTTTATTTTATGTCAGATCCCCCCATCACTGCCCCCTTTTTGAGTTGAATTAAAGGAGAAGTAAGAGGGGAGTTGCTGGGAACGCTGTGTCACCCTTGGAAAAAGTGTTACAATAAGAAAGAAAAAAATATTTATATATATTGGAAACCTAGCTGCTGCCTGCCTTTTATAATTAAGGGATTGGTTCACTCTCAAGTCCTGGAGCAACTTTGGAGTAGCTGAAATTGACTGGGAAAAAAAAAGAGGAGAAAGAAAAAAAAAAAAAAATTTTTTTGCCTTGGCCCAGGGAAATTTACCCCCCCCCCCCTTTCAATGTTTTTTTTTTTTTTTTTTTTTTTTTTGCGGGACACTTGCGGATTTGAGCGATGTCTGCAAGGAGGAGAGGGGAGGAGCATGCCAGGCAGGAAAACGTGGGGGCACAATCACTGAGATCAGCTAAGGACAAAGATAAAGAAAAAGACCCCCAGTCTACTGCAACAACAGCTGGGATAGCCGCAGCGGCCAAGTTGGAAAAATATGCCCATGCTCATACCCCCGACAATACGCCAATTAAGGGGGGACAGGGGAGTCAAGTGAAACCCCCAACGGACAGAAAGAGTCAAGGACAGCTGACACAAGCAGGCGTAAAACATATAAACAACAAAAATGCGGGAGCAACTGGAAGATCGGAGATAAATCCCATGCAGATACCCTTAATAAATGGTGAAGAAGAACCGACGCTGAAGGAGGTCCTTGGGGCTGTTAACGTTTGTAAACAGTCATTATTAGAGTTATGCGATCAAACAAGAAGTATTAAAGAAGAGCTGGCCTTTATACGGCAGGAACTTCAGTTAACGGTTGACAGATTAACAGCAGCAGAAGGTAGAATTTCTCAGATTGAAGATGAGGTGTATCCATTAAACCAAGAGGTCAAAGATTTAAAAATACAGATGGGTAAATATGAAGGGAAATTGGATGAATTGGAAAACAGACTCCGCAGGGACAATATAAGACTGGTAGGCCTCCTCGAGAAGTGTGAAGGCTCTGACATAGCTGAGTTTCTGGAAAAATGGCTTGTTGAAATGTTTGGCAGAGAGACTTTCTCCCAACAATTTGCTATAGAAAGGGCACACAGAGTTCCGCTTAGAATCATGCACCGGGGGGGTCAGCCTAGATCTGTATTAATTACATTTTTGAATTTCCGGGATAAGGTTGTGTTGCTCCGGAGGGCCCAGGAGATGGGGAGTGTCATCTATAAGGGCGCCAAAATCTCGTTTTACTCTGACTTTTCCCCTGATCTGCAGAAGCGCAGAGCAGAGTTTATAGAGGTCAAGCGCAGACTCCAGAAATTGGACGTTACATATGCTCTGCTCTATCCGTCAAAGTTACGGGTAGTAGCATTAGGAGAGACCTTATTTTTTGACACTCCGGCAAGGGTAGAAGCATGGATGCAGGAGAAGGGAGATCAGTTATTGAAGAAGTGATGTGTTTTTCTTTTTCATATATGTATGTGTATGACCCCCTTTTCATTCATCCTTTCCCCTTTGTTTTTGTGTTTTTTTTTCTTTTTTTCTCTCCTTTCCCCTCCCTCTTTTATCGGGAGAGGGGAAGATCAGCGAAGGGGGGGTGTAACGGGTGCACTGTAAATGAAGAAAGGGAAGATGATATACTTAAGTCGGGGTGTAGAGAATGACACACAGTATAGTAAGAATTTATGTATGAGAAAGGGGAGGGTCAAAGGGGGAGGTTGTTGAGTATTAGGGGGGGGTGGGAGGTGGGTGGGGACGGAAGCATGAGAGAAGGAGGGGGGTGGGGGGAGCATGTGGGTGTGTGTGGGAGTGTAGTGGTCACGGAAAAAGCCCCTAGGGGTAACCTTGATAGGTATGGAGAGGGTAGGGGGGAGGGAACAGGGAAAATGGAAACATATAAAATTCAGGAAAAGGAAAAGGGTAATACTTGCACAGTTATAGATGATAATTTAAAAGTAATGAGTAAGCACGGGGTAAAGGTGTGTGTAGACAGAAGGTTTGGATCTCATGCTCACAAGGGGAGATTGGGAAGGGATCACACTATGAAGCATAAAAGATTGTATAACTTTATCAAAGTACTCACTAAGTGGGATTGCACTTTCCTTTTTACATCCCCCCCTTGCATTCTCCTCCTCGGCATGAACTATAGGGAGAGAAGCAGGGATTATTTCTGCTCATCGTCAGGGAATTCAGAGAATTTAAATGTTAATTTTGAGTCTCCAGGTTTTATTCTTTTTTCGCTCTTCTTTACTCTTTTTCCGCACTTCCTAGAGTCATGCAGTCTAGAGTTTTGAATATTGGCTCTTGGAATGTCCGAGGGCTGGGAGCTTCTGTAAAAAGAGGAGTAGTGTTTGACACCCTGGAAAGGTGTAGGGTAGGATTGATCTGCCTACAGGAGGCACACCTAATTAAAGAAACCATATCAAAAAGTCAGAGTAGGAAATTTCAAGTCCAGTACCATTCAGCCCACACCTCTTATTCGAGGGGAGTGGCTGTGCTGGTAAGGAGAGAGGTGGCGTTCTCCTGTCGGCAGATCAATATAGATAAAGAAGGGCGGTTTATTTTTTTACACTGTGTAATTGAAAATCAGGAGTATGTTTTTGCAAATGTTTACATTCCTCCTCCATTTAACCAGTTGCCGACCGCCGCACGACGATGTACGTCGACAGCATGGCACGGGCAGGCATATTGGCGTACATGTACGTCCCTTGCCTCCCGCGGGTCGGGGGCCCGATCGGGCCCCCGCCCGGTGCCTGCGGCGGTCGGTTTTCGTCCGGGAGCGATCCGGGACGAGGGGGCGGCCATTCATTCATGGCCACCCCCTCGCGATCGCTCGCGACGAATAGGAATCCCCCGTGACATCACTTCCTCTCCTGTAATGTAAACACAGGAGAGGAAGTGATGTATTCTCTCCTCCGTGTCGGTATTTTTCGTTCCGACACGGAGGAGAGCGGATCGGTGAGTTGCACCAACACTCTACACACACAGTAGAACATGCCAGGCACACTCACACCCCCCCCCCGATCACCCCCCCAATTACCCCTGCCCCCCAGTCACAGTGACACCAATGTCATTTTTTTTTTTTTTTTTTTTTTTTTTTTTTTTTGCATTGGTGTCATTTGTGACTGTAATAACTGTTAGGGCAGTTAGGGTTAGCCCCCTTTAGTTCTAATGTACCCCCCTAACCCCCCCAATAAAGGTTTAACCCCGTGATCACCCCCCGTCGCCAGTGTCACTAAGGCTGGGTTCACATTGCAGCGGTTTATGAGAACGAATGTGATTCGCACTGCAGTGCAAATCACATCCGATCTCTGTGTGATTCGAGTTCAGCCATTCGCCGCACCCGCCGCACCCGCCGCAAATTCGCACGGGACCCTTTTTTTGGCCCGCAGCAGAATCGAATCGCATGGGTGTTCACACCATGCGATCCGAGTTTGCAGATCGCACTGCAATATGCGAACTGATCTGGGGGTGTCAGTAACATTTCACTGACACTCCCAGCAGTCCGCATAGGGCAGTGTGAACTGCCGCCGGGAGGCATGCGATGCGGGAACCCGCCGCGGATTCGCGGCGTTTCCGCATCGCTCCAGTGTGAACCCAGCCTAATAAGCGATCATTTTTCTGATCGCCGTATTAGTGTCACAGGTGACGCTAGTTAGGCAGGTAGGTATTTAGGTTCGCCGCAGCTTTTTATAGCGCCAGGGACCCCCATATACTACCGCATAAAGCCCCCTGATTGCCCCCTAGTTAACCCTTTCACCAGTGATCACCATATAACTGTTACAGGTGACGCTGGTTGGTTAGTTATTTTTTTATAGTTTCAGGGCACCCGCCATTTATTACCTAATAAAGGTTTAACCCCCTGATCACCCGGCGGGTGTCATTTGTGACTAATAACTGTTAGGGCAGTTAGGGTTAGCCCCCTTTAGTTCTAAGGTACCCCCCTAACCCCCCCAATAAAGGTTTAACCCCGTGATCACCCCCCGTCGCCAGTGTCACTAAGGCTGGGTTCACATTGCAGCGGTTTATGAGAACGGATGTGATTCGCACCGCACTGCAGTGCAAATCACATCCGATCTCTGTGCGATTCGAGTTTAGCTATACAGATAGTATGGCTGAATTCGTGTCGCACCCGCCGCAAACTCGCACGGGACCCTTTTTTTGGTCCGCAGCAGAATCGGATCGCATGGGTGTTCACACCATGCGATCCAAGTTTGCAGATCGCACTGCGATATGCGAACTGATCTGGGGGTGTCATTAACATTTCACTGACACTCCCAGCAGTTCGCATAGGGCAGTGTGGACTGCCGCCGGGAGGCATGCGATGCGGGAACCCGCCGCGCATTCGTGGCGTTCCCGCATCGCTCCAGTGTGAACCCAGCCTAATAAGCGATCGTTTTTCTGATCGCTGTATTAGTGTCACAGGTGACGCTAGTTAGGCAGGTAGGTATTTAGGTTCGCCGCAGCTTTTTATAGCGCCAGGGACCCCCATATACTACCGCATAAAGCCCCCTGATTGCCCCCTAGTTAACCCTTTCACCAGTGATCACCATATAACTGTTACAGGTGACGCTGGTTGGTTAGTTATTTTTTTATAGTTTCAGGGCACCCGCCATTTATTACCTAGTCTCACTAGTGTACCCCTAAATTTAGGGGTGTCTACTTTCCAAAATGGGGTCATTTGGGGGGGGGTTTGTGCCATCTTGGCATTTTATGGCCTTCAAAACTGTAACGCCCTTAGAAAGCCTGAAGGCGGTGCTTGGTTTTCGGGGCCCCGTACGCGGCTAGGCTCCCAAAAAGTCCCACATATGTGGTATCCCCGTACTCAGGAGAAGCAGCAGAATTTATTTTGGGGTGTCATTTCACATATGCCCATGGCATGCGTGAGCAATATATCATTTAGTGACAACTTTGTGAAAAAAAAAAAAAAAGTTTGTAATTTGCCCGCAACTTGTGGCAAAATATAAAATATTCCATGGACTCAACATGCCTCTCAGCAAATAGCTTGGGGTGTCTACTTTCTAAAATGGGGTCATTTGTGGGGGTTTTGTGCCATCTTGGCATTTTATGGCCTTCAAAACTGTAATAGGTAGTGAGAAGTGAACTCAAAAATTTACGCCCTTAGAAAGCCTGAAGGCGGTGCTTGGTTTTCGGGGCCCCGTACGCGGCTAGGCTCCCAAAAAGTCCCACATATGTGGTATCCCCGTACTCAGGAGAAGCAGCAGAATTTATTTTGGGGTGTCATTTCACATATGCCCATGGCATGCATGAGCAATATATCATTTAGTGACAACTTTGTGAAAAAAATAAATAAAAAAAAAAGTTTGTAATTTTCCCGCAACTTGTGGCAAAATATAAAATATTCCATGAACTCAACATGCCTCTCAGCAAATAGCTTGGGGTGTCTACTTTCTAAAATGGGGTCATTTGTGGGGGTTTTGTGCCATCTTGGCATTTTATGGCCTTCAAAACTGTAATAGGTAGTGAGAAGTGAACTCAAAAATTTACGCCCTTAGAAAGCCTGAAGGCGGTGCTTGGTTTTCGGGGCCCCGTACGCGGCTAGGCTCCCAAAAAGTCCCACATATGTGGTATCCCCGTACTCAGGAGAAGCAGCAGAATTTATTTTGGGGTGTCATTTCACATATGCCCATAGCATGTGTGAGCAATATATCATTTAGTGACAACTTTCTGTAAAAAAAAAAAAAATTAAAATCATTATTCAATCGCTTGAGGCAAAAAAATAAAATATTCAATGGGCTCAACATGCCTCTTATCAATTTCCTTAGGGGGTCTACTTTCCAAAATGGGGTCATTTGGGGGGGTTTTGTACTGCCCTGCCATTTTAGCACCTCAAGAAATGAGATAGGCAGTCGTAAACTAAAAGCTGCGTAAATTCCAGAAAACGTACCTTAGTTTGTAGATGTGACAACTTTTGCGCAAACCAATAAATATACAATTATTTACTTTTTTTTTACCAAAGACATGTGGCTGAATACATTTTGGCCTAAATGTATGACTAAAATTGAGTTTATTGGATTTTTCTAATAACAAAAAGTAGAAAATATCATTTTTTTTCAAAATTTGCGGTCTTTTTACGTTTATATCGCAAAAAATAAAAATCGCAGAGGCAATCAAATACCATCAAAAGAAAGCTCTATTTGTGGGAAGAAAAGGACGCAAATTTTGTTTGGGTACAACATTGCATGACCGTGCAATTACCAGTTAAAGCAGCGCAGTGCCAAAGTGTAAAAAGACCTCTGGTCATTTACCAGCAAAATGGTCCGGTCTGAAAGTGGTTAAAATGGAAGTTTTATATTGTTTGATGGAATTTATAGCGGATAAATCGGGGATTCCTGTTATAGTAATGGGAGACTTTAATGAGGTTATAATATAAAAGCCAGGATAGGTTTCCGCCAGGAATATATATGCAAACGGAGGCTGAGACCCGGCTGTCTCGATTTTTGCTGGAGGGGGGCCTGTCTGATATATGGAGAATGCGTAACCCGGACCAGTTGCAATACTCATGTTTCTCTAGCTCATACTCCTCACTCTCAAGGATAGATTTAGTCCTTGGGAATGAGGAGGCGAGCCGTGTAGTAAGGGAAATAGTTTATCAACCTAGAGGGGTGTCAGATCACTCGCTCGTGACAGTATCGATAAATCTAGGGGGGATAAAGCCCCCAAGAGTATGGAATATGAATCCAGTGTGGTTTGAGTTAATTGGAGACCCCGAGAGGGTGCTGTTTAGAGTGGCAGAGTTTATGGAGTTTAACAGCGGGTCTGCAGAAGTAGGAATAATATGGGACGCATTGAAGGCCTATCTTAGGGGTATTCTCATTCAACAGGTAGCGAAAGTTAAGAAAACATCTAATGAATGGGAGAATAGGGTCAAAAGGGATCTAGTAATAGCAGAGAGAGCATATATAGAAAACCCCACCCCAGAGAAAAAAAAATATGGTTAGAGAAACAACAGGAACATAAGGTAGTGGCTACTAGGAAAATAGAGAATAAAAGATTGTTCCAGAAACAAGTGGAATATGCGGAAGGGGAAAAAGTAGGAAAGATGTTGGCACAGATTGTAAGAAGCAACTCCTCGCCATCCACTGTCCCAGTGATAAGGACTGAGAATGGAGAAATATCAGCACAGAGCTCAGTGATTACTGATACCTTTAGGGTATTCTATGCCAAACTGTATTCCTCTCGGGGGACAGAGGTTGGCGAGGATATGGATAGGTTCTTTTCGAATATCAAAATGCCGTCCCTAACAAAGGAGGAGAGTGAGATAATGGAAGCCCCATTAACAATAGAGGAAATTCAGTGCGCAGTAGCAGAAATGGCCAATAAGAAATCCCCAGGACCAGATGGTCTTCCTGTGGAAACTTATAAATACTACAGTAAAATATTGCTTCCAGAGCTCCTTAAAGTATTTAATTGGGCAAAAAAGGAGGGGAGATTGCCGACGTCAATGACGGAGGCAACAATAATAGTCTTACACAAGGAAGGGAAGGACCCATTGGAAACACAGTCCTATCGACCTATTTCCCTTCTCTGTGCGGACGCTAAAATATTAGCCAAAGTATTAGCCATTAGATTGAATAAAATTATCTCCAGGCTGATACATCCCGACCAAACAGGTTTTATCCCAGGCAGAACTACAAGCACGAACATAAGAAGATTATATCTTAATATGCAGGTACCTATAGAGAATGATGGTAATAAGGCAATAATGGCTTTAGATGTAATCAAAGCCTTTGATAGTTTAGAATGGCCCTATATCTGGCGGGTACTGGGGGAATTTGGGTTTGGCCCTAATTTTATTGCATGGGTAAAAACTCTGTACAATGGCCCTAGTGCTAGAATTAGGGTTAATAATGAATATTCAGATAGGATTTTCCTAGAGAGGGGGACAAGACAGGGGTGCCCTCTGTCACCCCTGATCTTTGCCATGGCAATAGAACCATTAGCTATTGCAATTAGATCTAGTAGGAATATGGTCGGTTTTCAAAGGAGGACGAGGGAAGAGAGGATAGCGCTATATGCGGACGATATTCTCCTTTTTCTGGGGGACACAGAGCAGTCCCTTAGACAAGGGATGAAACTTATTACAGATTTCGGGAGGTTCTCAGGCCTGGAGATAAACTGGGAAAAATCAGCTCTTATGCCATTGGATAAAAGTAGGGCCCAAAGCCCAGGGACAGACGCGCAGCTGGAAGTTGTGGAGCACATGAAATACCTGGGGATACACATACAAAGAGATCCTAATAAATATATAAGTGATAATTTGGTCCCATTAATAGCTAAATTTAAAAAGAAAATCTAAATCTGGAAAAGACTCCCATTATCGAATGCAGGGAGATGCAATTTGATTAAAATGGTATGGATGCCTCAGTTATTGTATGTGTTACATAATTCCCCGATTTGGGTAGATAGAATGTGGTTTAGGAAAATAGAGGTATTATTTCGAGAACTTATATGGAAAGGGGGAGTATGCAGGATTGCTCTACAAACTTTGCAATCACCTACAAGAAAAGGAGGAATGGCAGTTCCACATCCAAGGAGCTACTTTTTAGCTGCTCAATTACAACACTTGGAAATGAGAGAGGAGATGGGTGGAGGAATTAACAGGGCCTTAATATTAATGGAGACACCCCATAAGAATATGGTAGAAGCTCTGGAGGCAAATTCATTTCCCCAAAAAAAAAATACCTACAATAAAATTAGTAGTAAAGGTGTGGAAGGCAGTTAAGGCGATTAAAGGCCTGGGAGGCTTAACTCAGTACACTCCATTGTGGGACAACCGGAACCTGCAGGAAATGGAAGAAATAGGGGTATATAAAGAATGGGAAGTCAAAGGGATAGATAAGTTGGCCCAGTTATATACAGGGAAAATATTAAAAACATTTAGCGCTTTAAGATCAGAGTTTGATATATCAAAACAATCATTTTATAAATACCTTCAAATTAGACACGCTCTAGGGAAACAATTTAATAGGCAAGGTCCTGTGTGGAATAACTCCCCTATTTTTAGCAGATTAAATGCCCCAGTAAGGACAAAAGGATTTATAGCGGATGTATATCCAGTTATATGTGAAGGAAGTATAGGATGCCCAGAAAGGTTTAAATGCAGAAGGAAATGGGAGGAGGAGTTGGGAATATTTACGGACGAACAGTGGAGGAAAATACTGGAGGATGGTTATTCAATCTCAGTCTCGCCTGCCCAGAAGATGTCACACTTAATGCTGCTACATAGGGCCTATTATACACCAAAAAGACTGTTTAGTTTTGGACGCAGAGCAGATGATAAGTGCCCTAGATGTCAAGAGTCTGGAGACCTGGCTCACATGTTCTGGCGATGCCCAAAATTGTTTCGCTACTGGTCAGAGATTGTTATCACCCTGAATGAAACATTTGGTGTAGCGATCAGGAGGGATCCCAGGATATGTGTGCTGGGCCTGGGTGAAGCAATAGGAAGATCGCGACATACCAATAAAGCAATACTGAGATGTCTGTTTCAGGCAAGAAAATTGTTAGCTCAAAGGTGGCAAGAAAAAATGCCCCTTCAGCAGCGGACTGGCAGATAGTAATTACGGAGACAATATGGAAGGAGAGGGTGATATATTTGAGGAGAGGAAATTTTAAAGAATTTAAAAAGATGTGGAAACCCTGGCTGGATAGAATGAGATATCCAGAATGAGGCATGGGAGAGGAGGAAGTTGGGTAGAGAGAGAGGAAGTAGGAGGGGAAGGAGAAATATATGAGTAATGAGTGAGAAGTGGGGTTAGATAGAAGAAGTATTGACACATCATGGATAGGAATGTTTTCTAAAGGTTTTTATTATTCACTAAAGTATTACTGTATTTGTAAAGGTGAAATAAGTGTTACACGTGTTATAGAGAATGTTTCTCTTGCTTTTATTATGTAAAAGAATGTTGAAAATGAATAAAGATTATGAAACTCAAAAAAAAAAAAAAAAAAGAATGATATTGTCAATGAAAAAAGGAAGGAAGAAAAGAGAAAATAAAACCAACAAATGATTGGGACTCCTATAATCACATTCTATAGAGATTAGTCAGTTTTTCCTGAACAAAAACCCTCAAGAAAAGATCTAAAACTTTCACATCCATTGTGGCCCGGTGGTGTGGTTGCATCAAGAAATCAAATCCAGCATAGCTCTCACTGGAGCAGAATTTTATTCCAATTACCTCCGTGGGCTGGAATGTGGACTCTATCGAGAACAGTGAAATTGACCTTGGGCATCCTATAATTTATGTAATTTGACATGTGTTGGCCAAGTGGCCAATACAAATTACCAATACTCATGCTATACATGTGCTTAATGACCCATTGACCTAGTTCTTGTTTGGCTTTCCCTAAGAAAGACCCACACTGGCACTGCGCAAGATAAACCACACCTTACATTTTGCAATTGGCAAAATGCTTCACCCGAAAATGATCACGATTGGGTAACAAAGTGTGACCTTCCAATTACAGGACATTGAGAACATGGCCCACTGACCGATCCAACATTTTCTATAGGTAATCTGTGGATTTTTAGTTATTATGTTTCACAAAATAGGATCCTCAGTAAGAATTAGCCAATATTTTGTGAGAATCTTTTTAATCTTGTCATGTTCATTGGAGTATTGCAAAATAATTCTGGTAGTAATAATAATTCTGGTAATAATTCTGGTCCTCCTTATTTTTCCCTTTATGTTTAAAGATAAGATCTTGTCTTTTGGTGTTTTTTTTACCTGATTGAATGCCTTTTTTAAACAGGTTTTTGTATAGCCTCTTGCTAAAAATCTGCTGGTAAGGGCATTGGCCTCCAATTGGAGGTCAATGTCTGTAGTGCAATTGCACTTAATGCACAAGAATTGACTGAAGGGTATGGATTTTTTCAGGGATTTTGGATGGAAACTACTGGCATGCAACAAGGTGTTGCCAGCAGTTTCCTTTCTAAATAACTTGTGACTCTACCATTTTCATCCTTTAGGATGGTCACATCCAAATCCAACCTTGCAACGATTGTGGGTCATTGTGAACAAGAGGTTAAAACTGTTACAATTCATGTGGTTAAGACAACTCATTAACCACTTCATTACCCAGCCATAGTCATATAATGTCTGCAGATGGGATTTCGCATCCTAGGCGGGCGTCATATGATATCCTTGGCTTAGCGCCGCTACTGCGGGCCCCCCGTGAGTTAACAGTGAGTTATATATATATATATATTGTACAGGACGCCGTGGCTGGGTCCTGGAAGGACGCTATATTTCCCCTCTGTTTGGGTTGTGGTCTTTTTAAATGAATAAAATTGATTAACCCACCTGTGAAGGGAGTGCCTTTAAAAAACAAGACAGGAAGTGGTAGGGGGGTATGGAGGAGTGGAGAACACATGGTGGCTGGTGTTTGGTGTTTGTTTTTGGGTTGCAGCAACTGAAGTGGACAGCAGTGTCCTGTTTGGAAGGCTCCTGGCAGGGGAAGCTACCTGCCATCAAGATCAAGCTCTGTTTCTGATAAAGACAGCTGTTCTGGACTTTGCAAGTCGGTGAGACTACAAACCTTTTTCCTTTTGTTTTTGGCTGCTGTAAAGCTATTTATGTTAATAAACCCTTTGTTTTATGAAAAGCCTGTGTCCTGCGGTCTACCTGGTCCCCCGAACATTACAATATATATATATATATATATATATATATATATGTGGCTTACAAAAAATAATGAAGTGCATAAATATTGGTCCCGGTCATTGGTCATGTCCAGGTCCCGATGTGAAATTATAATTCGGTTCCTGCATTTCAGTGATAACTCACAGTGCCCCCCCGGCCCGAAATCACCCAAACTTTGATATACTGTATACAATTCGCCCCCTAATTGATTATTTTGTGCAAGAGATTTGCCCAATTTTATATCCCTGACAAAAACATCTCTGTGGATGAATCCCTGGTCCAAATTTCATAGGCAGTCTGGGAATCAAACAATATATCCCCAGTAAGAGGGCAAGACACAGACTGAAACATGTACACTCATTCCGCGTGTGCGAAGGCAAAGACTCCCAATTCCAGCCTCCTGAGTGTCCATCGTACATGGGAATAAGCGGAAAAATTGTTCAGGAGTTGGCATTCCCACTCCTCCAAAAGGGGTATCCTATTTACATGGACAACTACTACACCAGTTTGCCACTTCTCTGCCATCTATACCTGAAAAATACTATGGCCTGCAGTAAAAACAGAAAGGGCTTCCCACAAAGTCTAGTCACGACAACACTACAAAGGGGTGAATCGACAAGCTTGAGGAAGTGTTGGCTGTGAAGTGAAGGGATAGGACAGATGTGTACATCATGTCCACCATCCATGACCACGGTGGAACTTCACAGAAGATGTGGTACTGCTCGAAAGCCTTCCTGTATCATTGAGTACAATAAATTCCTGTTTGGAAGGCTCCTGGCAGGGGAAGCTACCTGCCATCAAGATCAAGCTCTGTTTCTGATAAAGACAGCTGTTCTGGACTTTGCAAGTCGGTGAGACTACAAACCTTTTTCCTTTTGTTTTTGGCTGCTGTAAAGCTATTTATGTTAATAAACCCTTTGTTTTATGAAAAGCCTGTGTCCTGCGGTCTACCTGGTCCCCCGAACATTACAATATATATATATATATATATGTGGCTTACAAAAAATAATGAAGTGCATAAATATTGGTCCCGGTCATTGGTCATGTCCAGGTCCCGATGTGAAATTATAATGCGGTTCCTGCATTTCAGTGATAACTCACAGTGCCCCCCCGGCCCGAAATCACCCAAACTTTGATATACTGTATACAATTCGCCCCCTAATTGATTATTTTGTGCAAGAGATTTGCCCAATTTTATATCCCTGACAAAAACATCTCTGTGGATGAATCCCTGGTCCAAATTTCATAGGCAGTCTGGGAATCAAACAATATATCCCCAGTAAGAGGGCAAGACACAGACTGAAACATGTACACTCATTCCGCGTGTGCGAAGGCAAAGACTCCCAATTCCAGCCTCCTGAGTGTCCATCGTACATGGGAATAAGCGGAAAAATTGTTCAGGAGTTGGCATTCCCACTCCTCCAAAAGGGGTATCCTATTTACATGGACAACTACTACACCAGTTTGCCACTTCTCTGCCATCTATACCTGAAAAATACTATGGCCTGCAGTAAAAACAGAAAGGGCTTCCCACAAAGTCTAGTCACGACAACACTACAAAGGGGTGAATCGACAAGCTTGAGGAAGTGTTGGCTGTGAAGTGAAGGGATAGGAAAGATGTGTACATCATGTCCACCATCCATGACCACGGTGGAACTTCACAGAAGATGTGGTACTGCTCGAAAGCCTTCCTGTATCATTGAGTACAATAAATTCATGGGGGGGGGGGTGGATTTAAATAATCAAATGTTGCAGCCCTATTTATCAACAAGAAAATCCCTCTTCTGGTACAGAAAAGTCGCTATTTACTTTTTAATTTGGCCTTTTTAAATTCTTTCATCATCTACCAAAAATCAACGAAAACACCCAACACCATCATAAAGTTTATTGAAGACATTGTCACTGCCCTGATCTATCAACAAGTATCCCCTCATAAAGCATTCTCTCAGATTGTGTCAGCAGACTACATGAGCGCCATTTTCAGGACCATGTTCCACCATCAGTATCCGGAAGACGACGCCCAAAAAAAATGTCAGGTGTGCACCAAAAGAGGAGTTAGGAAAGACACCAGTTTCTGTTGTCCCCAGTGTCCCTCCTAACCTGGCCTTTGCATCGGAGAATGCTTCAGACACTATCGCACTCTTGTAAACTATTAGCCCATATTTCTAATATACTGCCTTTTCCCCGTTTTCAATTCCTGTCCTAAATGTTTCCCTGGTGCCTCAACCAACCATATCATTGTCTTCCATGTGAACTGACCCTGGCCTGTTTCTCGACTATGCCTCTGCCTGCCGTCTGCATTGTTTATCCACCATGTTTCTGCCTTTCTTGTGAACTGACCTTGGACTGTATTGACTATGCCTCTGCCTACCGTCTATTTCTGACTTTTACCTGCACTGACCTCGGACTGTTGACCATGTTTTTGCCTGCTCCTTGGACTGATCTTTCACCCTGCTACACAGGGGTCTCACATATGTGAGGGGCTCCAGAATAGTTTTCTGAGTTGAGAAAAACAGTTTTTGGTTTTCTGTGTTCCCAGAACAGGGTCTGGTTGCCTTGAGGCTTCAAAGCGATTTGGGTGGGGGAAGCCTCTACCCCCGTCCCCATTCTTTCCTGACCGATGCCCTAAGCTTGATGGTCCTGCCTGCTCCCTGAACATATACTCTGGCTGTGCTGACAATATCTCTGCCTGCTGCATGTACTAACTATGGACAGTATTCCTGCCTGCTGCATGGACAATCCTTTTGGTGCTGCTGACCACATCCCTGCCTGATATCTGGACCAATGGTTTGGCTGTGCTGACAACCTCTCTACCTGTACTGACTATTCCTGCCTGCTGCCTGTTTTGCTGTCGTTGTCCACGTTCCTGCCTGTTGCCTGGACCAATGCTCTCCTCTGTGGACCACTGCACTACTAAAACCGTTGGTAATCTTTTCTTTACCCTTTGCTCAGCAAAATGTATTTTAGTTTGTAATTGGTATGTACAGTACATGCCATGTGTTAGAAATATGAAGGGCCTTCAACAATGTGATAGGTTGGCAGGAATTTGTGTGTGTAATTTATGCTCCTAGAACACCTGACAGTGCTACTTGGATGTTGGGCCTCTGTATGTTGGCAGGCTATGAAAAGGTCTCACACATGTAGTATTGCCATACTCAGGAGGAGTATCAGAATGTATTTTGGGGTGTATTTTTGCTATTTACATGCTATTTACATTTACATGCATTTAAATATCTTATAAATGGACAACTTTGTGTAAAAAAAGTGTTTTAATTTTTTTTCCACATTTTCCAAAAACTTCTGGAAAAAAATGAATTGTTCAAAAGACTCGTTATGCCTCATAGATTATACGTTGGGATGTTAGCATTCCAAAACAGGGTCATTTTGTGGGCGTTTCCATTGTCCTGGTGAGCCAGGGTCTTCAAAAGTGTAATAGGTGGTTGAGAAATGAGATGTGTAATTCATGCTTAGAGCCCAGGTTGTGTAAAAGTCTCACACATTTGGTATCGCCATACTCAGAAGAAGTACAGAATGTATTTTGGGGTGTCATTGCAAGTATTGCATGTGCTGTGTGAAAGAAATAGAAAAATAAGCTGCGCTATAATGGTGACATGAAAAACCACGATAAATCACCTGCGTGTTTGTATCATAGAGGCTACACCAAGTAGCCAAAGGGATGCAAAAATCACAATGCTCACCCTAAACCAACCCCATATAAATGAATTCAAACATAAAAAAAAAACTCAATATAAACAACACAATTATACACTAATTCTTGCAATACAGTCAAATTGCTAGTGAAACAACAGTGTGACTAGCACCCATGTGTACTAATACAAACAAATACAAATATTGGAATAAATAAATAAAAAACAAAATTAAATGGAAGTCCTTTCAAAAAAGAAGACAAAAATGAATAGCGAATTCTTCCACTTGTGAGCAGTGCACAATCCACCACCAATGTGTAAGGATTTACTTACCAGAAGTTCGTGACCCCCTACTACAGAGGGTCGCAGACAGCATGTAAAATGAAGTATTTCCCCAATTCTGGAACCGATCCTGCTGATCTCCTTATACCACCTTCTCCACCAAGCAGATTATGAGACCGGGCCTCTTCAGTTTATCCCACACTACTCAGAACTCATGCGTTCATATAGGTATCATAAAAAAGCTATAATGGCTCCAATAGTGTAAAACCTTTTTAATTAGTTCCAATAAAAATACAAATATGCACTTACAGTATGCAAGAAAACAAGAGCCTTAAGTCCGGTGCACCGGCCAGCACACACGCGGACAAACCCGTCCTTCCTGGATCCTCAAACCACTCAGCACTAGGTGACGTCAATGCGTCGCTCCACCCTACGCGTTTCGTAACAAAATTACGTCATCCAGGGGCACTATGATACAAACACGCAGGTGATTTATCACGGTTTTTCATGTCACCATTATAGCGCAGCTTATTTATTTTTCTATTTTATTTTTCTGTAGTTATGTGATAAGTTAAGCTGCAGCTTTGACAGGTCCTCGTATTGACCACCTACCACATATTTTGTATAGTGTTTTTATATACCGTAGCGCAGTTTATTTTCTACTTTTCCATGTGTGAGAGAAATAGCTTGTTATGACAATTTTGTGTAAAAAAAAATAAAATTTAATTTTCACAAGAATTGTGGGAAAAAGTTACAACTTAAAAAAACTCGCCATGCCTCTTACTAAATACCTTAGAATGTCTGCTTTCCAAAAGGGGTCATTTGGGGGGTATTTGTACATTCCTGGCTTGTTGGAGGACTCAAGAAATAAGATAGGCCTTCGGTACATCAGGTGTGATCAGGTGTGATCCATTTTCAGTGATTTGCATTTTTACTAAAGATATGTAGCAGTATACATTTTGGCCCAAATTTATGAAGAAAAATTACTTATTTGCAAAATTTTACAATATAAACTAAAAAAAAAAAGTTTTTATTTTTTTATTTCTCTCTCTTTTCGCTTATATTGCAAAAAATGAAAAACCCAGCAGTAATTAAATACCACCAAAAGAAAGCTCTGTTTGTGAGAAAAAAAAATGATAAAAATTTTGTTTGGGTACAGTGTAGCATGACTGAGTAATTGTGATTCAAAGTGTGAGAGCGCTGAAAGCTAAAAAGTGGTCTGGGATGGAGGGGTGTATAAAAGCCCTGTATTGAAATGGTTAATTTGCTTTCTGGGCCACCCTATATCAACAGCAAATTGTCTATGTATCTTTGCAATATGACAATATGCTGTGTGTACATAGATGTCTCATCACTCAACAAAAAGTCCTTCTCCCACTCCCCCAACATGTCCCCATAGCCACACCCTGTACCTGGAGGTAGTGGGAGCCCCTGTATAGAAAGACATTGTGTCTCAAAATGAAATCCAATATGGTAACTATAAACTTATTGTATTTACATGTATTGCTGTCTGTTGGAGTACTCTTCCTGCAACGCCAAAATCATGTGGATTGCTATTGTATAGCGATTCAACATCAAGCGTAACTAATAAAGCTGAACTCTGGATCTCCAAATTTTCCAAAATTAGCAATAAATGAATTGTTGTGTCTTTGGTATAAGACATCAAAACCATAACATGAGGTCTCAAATCATCATGGCTTCTGAGATACACCCATTACCCAAGATGCTAAAAACTATTCATAAAACCTTGGCAATTTAAAAAGGATAAGGTGCAGCTGTCTAGACATGATCTCATGTATCATGGGCTGCATAGGAAGAGATCTAGGGTATTTTCAGTACACAAAACTCTGACCAATTAAATTCTTTAGGAGAGGACGGAGCCAGAGAAAAAGCCCTTTTTCTCCAATAGCTTGAAATTACATTTCTGATTGATAAACGAACCAGCTCTTCTCTGGTACAAATGTCCTAAGTTGGAGGCCCCCTTTTTTCAAGGTTTCCAAAAGTCTGATTTAGCCTTTGAGGATATGAGGGTAGTCAAAGACACCATGGACAAGTGAGACAAAATTCTCCTTCATAGAGCCTGAGATTCCACCATCTCTAAACTCAAGCTCACCTTGGCCACTACTTGTGTGGTGAGAAACTTGGAGTTATGGCTTATACAGCTGCAATTGCACTTAACAGAGCTGATACTCTTAAGGATCAACTCCTTGTTTCTTTCCCTATAGTTTTTAGGGCTTTTTAGGTTTCATCAAAGATGCCTCAGCTGAATCTGTTTTGATGTCAACCAGATCTTCTGGTTTGATCAGTTCAGCTAGAAACTTTGTGTAGCCTTCGTTTTTCTGAGAACCAGCTTTTTGAGCTTGAGCTGAAGGTAGCCCTCACATGTACTACTGACAGGAAGAAGGCTTTTCTGGAGAATAAGAAAAGGTCAACTAATGTGAAATGTTTTTTGTGGTCAAAAGGTGCAGAGTCAGGCCAATAAGGAAGTCAGGCCCAAAAAACATGGGATTGGCCATAAGGGGAAAAACAAAGGAGATATCCTGTTTATCCCTCCATAGCAAATTGCCAAGTCAAAATGACTCCAGTGGGAGGAAGGTTGGAAGGATTCTTTCTACTATAGGAACCAGTCACCTCCATTGGATTCATTCTGAACCTGGTCTAGAGGATATAAGCTGGAATTCAAATTCCATCCACCCTCAAGCTGCTTGGTCACAAACCTTCCCAGGGATCCAGAAAGAGACAGGGCCTTGTTTCTCCAATTGGAAGAGCTAGTTGATCAAAGGGTGTTAATCCCGGTTTTGAGCGAGGAATAGGGGCATGAATTCTTTGCCACATTTTTTGGTGAAGAAGCCTTAAGGAATTTTTAGCTTGATACTCAATCTCGAGGCTCTCTGCATGTCTATAAAATACAAGTTTCTTATTAAGACTTTTTTTTCCAATCAGCTGTATTCTCCAACCAAAATGTTTTATTCAATAAAATCAGAAAAATTTTGGGGAATAGGGACTTTCAGGAAGTCATGGCCTGGTAAGGTCGTGTATTTCCATCCCTGGGGACTTTAACCACTTTCAGACCGGACCATTTTGCTGGCTTAAGTCCAGACCACTTTTTGCGATTTGGCACTGCGCCACTTTAACTGACAATTGCGCGGTCGTGCGACGTGGCTCCCAAGCAAAATTGACGTCCTTTTTTTTCCACACAAATAGAGCTTTCTTTTGGTGGTATTTGATCACCCCTGCGGTTTTTATTTTTTGCGCCATAAACAAAAAAAGAGCGACAATTTTGAAAAGAACGCACTTTTTTTTACTTTTTGCTATAATAAATATCCCCCAAAAATATATAAAAAATTATTTTTTTCCTCAGTTTAGGCCGATACGTATTCTTCTACATATTTTTGGTAAAAAAAAAATCGCAATAAGTAATTATTGATTGGTTTGCGCAAAATTTATAGCATTTACAAAATAGGGGATAGTTTTATGGCATTTTTATGAATATTTTTCTTTACTAGTAATGGCGGCGATCAGCGATTTTTATTGTGACTGCGACATTATGGTGGACACATCATTTTTGACACATTTTTGGGACCATTGTCATTTATACAGCAATCAGTGCTATACAAATGCACTGATTCCTGTGTAAATGACACTGGCAGTGAAGGAGTTAACCAGGGGATGGCAGTGTATGGGGTTAAGTGTGTCCTAGGGGCGTGTTACTAACTGTGGGGGGCGTGGCTGTGTGTTAGTGAACACTGATCTCTGCTTCAATCACACGGAGCAGAGATCAGTGTCACTTGTTGCTAGGCAGAATGGGGAGATGCTGTTTACTTCCGCATCTCCCCATTCAGCCTCCCCGTGAGACGATCGCAGGTATCCCCGCAGCAATCAAGTCCGCGGGACCCGAGACCAGACTCACGGGGGTCCCGACCAGCACGCGTGGCGCACACGCGATGGCATGGCGGCAACTTCAAATGAACGTACCTGTACGCCAATTCACCTGCCCATACCATTCTGCCAACGTACATCATCGTGCGCCGGTCGGGAAGTGGTTAAATGATACCATGATCTGGTAAGATCATGAATATCCATCCCATATGCATCTATAAAGGAGGTATATTTACAAAAAGAGGTGTAACTTTATATGAAACACAGGCCAGCAGAAGGATACTAGGATAAAACAAGGAATTTTATTGAAATATATTATTTATGGACAATAATATCCAATAAGCAAAAATTTTGCAATGAAGTTAATGATAATCTCTCATAGTATACACACATTAAATTCCTCTGTTCACCTCAAAGAAATGGATATAAACCAATGTTAAACTGATATGGCCTGCAGGACCTATGGCCTAACTGTACCTGTGGGAGTAAAATGACATTGTCGCTTAGAGTCATGATTGGTAAAGACACGGCAACTGGTAGCTCTACGCGTTTCGTGGTTTTAATACCACTCATCAGGAGAAAGCATGTGTAATATTGAAGTTTGCTGTGTTGCTGGTGTGGTGGTAGGGACCTGCACACCCTCTGGAAAAAGCTCCAGCCGGGAGTTGAGGTGGAAACCCCACGGGCTGGAAAGGGGGCGATGCCCAGGGCAGGCACGGCACCAATGTTAAACTGATATGGCCTCCAGCACCTATGGCCTAAAACTGAAAGACACATTCCACCTTTCTTTTTTTTATATATGTTTTGGCATATCTTATTGCACTAGTTAAATTTAGTGCCAACAGATTAGAGTAGGGGTGCTCAGCGTATGGCCCGCAACCTCAAACCGGGGAAACCCATGCTTTGGGATGGCAAGTGGGCCTGCCCAGACAGCGATCAGCGGGTTGCAGTGTGCTTATGCAATGAGCACCTGTAAAAAGTTTACAACTTTTAGGCTGCTTTCACACTGACCCATGGGTGCAGCGCAGTGTGCCTGTGGCTTCCCTGTTGGTTAGCTGCACTGATCCATAGACTTCTATTATTTCCTGTGGGTTTCGATTTCTAAAAGTGCACCAAAACTCCTGAATGCAGGAGTTTTTTTGCACTTTCAGAGAGAGCACCACACCTGCAAGATATAATAGAAGTCTATTGCAAAGCATAGCTAACCTGCAGGAAAGCCTCAGGCGCACTGCGCTGCATCTGCTATGTGGGTAAAGCACAGCGCATCAGTGTGGAACCAGCCTTATAGGGAGCTCAGGGCAGCAAAGGCTTGTTTACATTTGTGATTAGGGGAAGGTAAAACACAGTAGTTGAGATTTGTTTTTACTAAACACCCGCAGCCACTGGTGTACTGTCAGGGTTTTCAATGGTGACCCCACACCATGCTCCAGAGGACCTGTGCAGCCTCCATGTCAAATTCTGTTTTACACTTGGACAGAAGGGGCAGCATATACAGGAACCAATCCTTTCCATTTTCCTCCTGCGACCGCTGAGATAGACAGAGTCCTTGTGAAAAGTAACCAAAGTCAGTGTTCACACTAGTGTCACCCACTTTTTTTTTTGTTGTTGTGATTAAACAGTGGGTAAACATATAATGGGGATTGGTCCCACAGAAAATGATGGTTATGATTGTTGTTAAACCACTTGCCAACCAGCCGCCGTTGGCACATTCCCATAAATCGCAGTAGTTGTACGTTGGCTCCTTTAATGAGCCATACCAGGTGCGCATCCGCTGTACATTGGGGGACCTGATGCACGTGGCCGGCAGCTGTGATGTCTGCCAGCCACCCGCATTTTCGGGAACGAGATCCAGAACGGGTATCTGTCAATGTAAACAGACAGATCCCTGCTATGACAGGGGAGTTGGAGAGAGATCTGCTGTTCCTAGGGATTAGGAACAGTGATCTGTCTCCTCCAGCCAGCCCAGCCCCCTTACAGTTAGAAACACTCCCAGGGAACACGCTTAACCCCTTGATCGCCCCTAGTGTTAACCCCTTCCCTGCCAGTGACATTTATATAGTAATCAGTGGTAATTTTTAGCTCTGATTGCTGTACAAATGTCAATGGTCCCAATAAAGTGTCTGATCTGTCCACCACAATGTCGCAGTCCCACTAAAATCGCAAATCGCCACCATTACTAATATAAAAATGCCATAAATATATCCACTATTTTGACGCTATAACTTTTGCACAAACCAATCAATATACGCATATTGCGTTTTATTTTATTTTTTTTGTTTGTTTTTTTTTACCAAAAATATGTAGAAGCATACATTTTGGCCTAAACTGATGAAGACATTTTTATTTTTGGGGGGATGTTTTATTATAGCAAAAAGTAAAAAATATTTTTCAAAATTGTTGCTCTTCTTTTTTTTTTTTTTTGAGGTGATCAAATGCCACCAAAAGAAAGCTTTATTTGTGGGGAAAAAAGGACATCAATTTTGTTTAGGTGCTGCGTCTACCAAATCACTTAAAGTGGACTTTCGCCAATAAAAAGAAAAATGAAAAGTCAGCAGCTACAAATACAGCAGCTGCTGCCTTTTAAAATAAGGACACTTACCTGTCTAAGACGCCCGCGATGTCCTCACCTGAAATCCGACCTGTCCCTTGGCAGGCACCGGCATCTTCAGTAAGGGAATCAGGAAGTGAAGCCTTGCAGCTTCACAGCCTGGTTCCCTACTGCGCATGCGCGAGTCGCATTCCATGTTCCGAGTGGTCCCTGCTGTCTTCTGGAACCTGTGCGTCTCCCAGGAGACAACCGGGGGGGGGGGGGCAGACTTGGTGTAAATCGCAGCAGACTCTGTGGCGATCTTTTGCCGGAAGTGGGAGCAAATACCTGTATTAGCTCATAGCATATAGCATAGTAAATAGAATGGGAATAAGCTACTCCACTTACTATGAAGATAATGTATTACCTTATATAAGTTAGAGTGTAGAAATAATTGTATTACTATAATAATCGTATTCCATTTAAATAGGTAGAGATTTAGATCTCTTAATTCATATATGAAATAATAAAAACATAGATCTTCTAGAGATATTTGATCTCAAATAGTAAAATGATAGGCAGGGTTGGACATATCCAAACTCTGTAGACTCAATCATGGATTTTAACCAAATTCACTTGCCTAAAGAGTATGTTTTTTAGCATAGTATTGTTTATATTCATACTATCAAGAGAAAAATTAATCTAGAATAGTACATATATTTATAAGTATAAATATACATATATTAAATCATTGGTTTAGTGTCTGAAATAGATGAAGCAAAATTACTTCTAATTACTTATGAGTTTTAGAAGAAGCAAATTGTATTAATAGCAAATCTATATTTGAACGGTAATGTTGTTCATAGATATATATCAGTGTTATGGATAATCCATATCTGGAACAAAATCAATATTCCAGATATAATAAACAATTAAGTGCTATGTTCATATCATAGGAAATAGGATGGGAGTAAACCATCCCCCCTCGTATGAAAGATAATGTGATATCTTATATTAATTGGTTAAAGTTCAAAAACATCTGGATTACTAATAACCATATTCCATCTAACTAAACAAGGATTTAAATCTTTTAGTTCATACATGAAATATTATAAACTGAGATATATAATCTCGAGATATTTGATGTCAAATAATAATAAAAAAAGTAGATTTGGACATATCCATACTCTGTATACAGGCTAAGTATAATCAAACATGGATTTTATCCAGATCCACTTGCCTAAGGGTTGTGTGTTTTAGAATAGTGTCGTTTATATTGATACTATTTGAGAAAAAAACTTCACCCAGTGTAGTGTATACATCTATAAGTATAAACATACAGTAGGTAACCGCAATATTGTGTCAATCTTCTAGTGGCGAGATTGACACCCTACGAGCTCCGTCGTGGGAGCCAGCGCCGAGCTGGCTCGCATCGGGAAAGGAAAAATGTTTCTTTTCCTTTCCCGATAAGCAACAAGCATCGCTGGCCGGGTTGACACTGGTGCGGGGATCCGAATTGGATTCCCGCCAATACCAGGCACTGTGTTTGGTATGAATCCTAAGGGAGAACTCCACGTCAAATGTAAAAAAAACGGCGTGGGTTCCCCCTTGGGAGGCATACCAGGCCCTTAGGTCCAGTAGGGATTTTAAGGGGAATCCCCTTCGCCGGAAAAAATGGTGTGGGGTCCCCCCAAAATCCATACCAGACCCCTATCCGAGCACGCAGCCTGGCCGGCCAGGAAAGGGGTGGGGACGAGCGAGCGCCCCCCCCTCCTGAGCCGTACCAGGCCGCGTGCCCTCAACATGGGGGGTGCCTTGGGGAAGGGGGGGCGCGCACCCCCCCACCCCAAAGCACATTGTCCCCATGTTGATGAGGACAAGGGCCTCTTCCCGAAAACCCTGGCCGTTGGTTGTCGGGGTCCGCGGGCAGGGGGCTTATCGGAATCCGGGAGCCCCCTTTAATAAGTGACTCTACTCCTATCTAATGCTGGATGAGCAGCTAAGTTAAAATCTCCACCTAAAATAATGTGAGTGGAGTTATAACGGACTAAGATTTCAAAAAATTTGGAAAAAAAGGTAGATTGTGATTCGTTTGGTGCATATATTGAGGCGATAGTTAAGGGTTTACGATTGACCAGACCTTTGATAATTATAAAGCGGCTGTCCAAATCTTTACACATTTCCTGTATAAAAATGATTGAGTTGCATATAAATATAGCCACACCCCTTGCCTTATTGGGGAATGTGGTATAATAAAATTGGTTATAACTTTTGTCGAAGAATTGGGGATGGTTGGAGTTTGAGAAGTGGGTCTCTTGAAGTAAAAGGATATCAGCCCCCATAAAGGCTTTTTTCCTTTTATTGGGGGAGTTTAATCCTTGAACATTATGTGAGAAAATTTTCATACCCATCACTTAATTTAGATTAGAATATCACCTGAAATAAAGACAGATGATAAAGGCAGGGGTGAGGCTATATAAGGGCTTGATCTAATAAGAGACAGTGTGTATCTAATAAGATTATCATTGAGAACAAAAGCAATACAATGTAAAGAAAAATCATTGTGTACCAATGAATTGTAGAATATCAAAGCATTTTCAACGATATTTGTCAAAAACATATACCTTATTAAAAAGGTTTTGCTGAATTCTAATGTAAGGTAAGCAGAAAAATTCACAAAAAAAAAAAAAAAACTATAAGAAAAAACCTGGGGGTCATGAAACAACGAGTAACATGACCACAAAATACAAAAATGAGGACACATCGACCCAAGCTATATTTTAACCTATAATAAAACAGAAAAATTGTTGGTGCAAGATAATGCAGCAAAATTATAAAAAAAAAAGAGGGGGACAAATAATTGTGGGGACACGAGCCATAAGGCCTATAGTCTGACCAGGGATGGAAGAAAAAAAAAAAAGTTTATTTAAATATAAGTTCTTTTTCTTCTGTTCATGTCTTTATATCTTCTATTCTTCATCTCAGTGTAAATATTCCACTGTATTGTTGTTCCAACAAGACATATTACAAATCAGCAATAATTGCAGCAAAAAGTAGAGCATAAGCGGAGGGTATCAAGGTGCTTGATCTTGAAATGATTGACGCCATCTCCTCTGTTCACGTTAATTTCTCCTGGAAGCTGGTGTGGACCAAATTGGGGATGATCTGGGGGTGGAGGAAAGTCTGGGTGGTGGATCTGGATTCAGCAGGCCCAGTTTGACCAGCAGGTCTTTACCTTCAATGATATTAAATACTGTGTAGGTCGAGCCATTATGCAGCACGGAGAGTTTAAATGGAAATCCCCATCTGTACTTTATTCTTGCTGCTTGTAGGGCTTCTTTCAACCTGCGTCTCCTTTCAAGGGTAGCAGGGGAGATATCGGGGTATATCTGGATCCTATGACCGTCAAACTCAATGTTAGGAGTGTTTCTTGAAGCACGCATGATATCCTCCTTGGTGAGGAAATCTTTCATGCATAATATTACATCACGAGGAGGTTTATCTGGAGTGGGTTTAGGTCGCAGGGCTCTGTGTATTCTGTTGCAAGTAAAAGCAGAGGGGGGGTTTCTCTGGAACAAGCTTATGAAAGAATTTGGTAACTGCATGGACAAGATCTGTAATAGATTCAGGGATCCCTCGCAATCTGATATTATGTCTGTGATTGCGGTTGTCCAAATCCTCAATTTGGGCTTGCATGTATGAAAAGTTGTCAGCTAGAGCTTCATAGTCCTTCCTTAAATCGTTATGAGCCAAAGAAAGCTGGTCATGTTTGGTCTCCAGAATATCAGTTCTGCTTCCTATAGTGGCTATTTCTTGCAATAGCAAATTTGTGGATTTATTTAGTTCAAGCTGTATTTTGTCTGCCAGTTTGTTCTATATGGAGGAAAAGCTAGCGTCAAGGTCAGCTTTAGAGAGAGGAGAGTTGTACTCAAATTCGGCTTGTGTGGAGGAGTTCTCGGACGAAGGGCTGATTGAGGCCTCCGGGCGGTCAACGCCATTTTGAGGCATGCCTGCAATGCCTTTCTTTGCTTGGAGAAGAAAGTTAACGAGTGTTGGGAGCGGTGTCCACGCGCCTTTCTGCTGGACGGCATGCACCGATCTGTCCCACAGGGGTTCTTGTGGTTTTCGGGTGATAATGTGGTCGAATAGCCCTGGGAATGGAGCTTGGGATTCCGAGGCTGACGGAGCTCCTATCAAGCACGTCCGCTCCGCATCGTGCCACGCATGCGCCACCCCAGCTGTTCCAATCTTAAGATTGATGGTGCAATTTCTTGCTGAATGATCGTTTGGGTTCACTAAAGCCTCCTCAAGCTTTGCATGCCTTTTCCTGTCCATTCATTGCTGGAAAAGCTTTTTTGTATCTGAGAGGATCACCCAGATAAGCCATGTTTTTCCCTCATAAAAAGTTTTCACACTTTATCCTATGGTGGAGGAAATTTACAATTAAATTAAATTCAGCAATTAACACTGTTATATCCTCTGTGAATAAGTTTAACTCGTCCAGCAGACAATGCTCAAATGCTTACGGATCCAATGGATAAAAAGGGGAAATTCCTATTGCAATTAAAAAAAAAACACTTTCTCTAGCGTTCATTGATGGACACAGCTCCTTTAAATCTTGACCATAGGGTTATCACGCCACCTTCAGGAGAGGACTAGGCAGAACATGTAACACATGTAAAAACAGCAGAACTGCATAGTTCCACCCAGGGGGCAATCGTTCTGGCTATAACCCCTCAGCCTGCTTCCTGCAGCTCAGTTTTTTTCTGCCTAGTGAAGAAGGACCTAGGCTCCCTGAAGGGACCATTTGTCCTGGGGATTTTTGTTTTTTTCCGCTGGATTTTGATCCTGTGATCTTCTATCAACAGCCGGCTGGGTGACAGGCTGGATAATATAGATCCTTGTAGTCTCCCCAGCCTGGCCATTGAGCGTGAGCAGGCCCTAGCTACGCATTGGGTCGGCCACGACATGCCCCTTTTGCTCCAGGGGTGGCCGGTGAGCTATATGCTCCTGGGCACACATATGACCGGCTACTGCTGTCCGTGTCACAGTGTGCCATGGCTAGCAGCCACCCCGTACTACTCGGGTGATGGGTCTGTGGTGGAATGCTTCCAGCTATTCCGACGGGTAAGTACAGCTCTCCCTGCCTCGGCAGGATAGAGCAGCTGCTGGGCATTCCCGGGGAGGTAGATTGGGGGTCTCTCACTCTCCCTTTCTTCTTTCCCTATCCCTGTTTTCCCTGTGGGGGATGCTGCATGACTAGGCATAAGGTGTGGAGCGTGTACCTGGGCCAGGGGTCCTCCAGGGGGGCTCTGGGCCGTGACAGGGGATGAACTGGCTGTTTAAGTCCATGTGTTTTGTTTTTTACCTGTCTGCAGTGCCTGTGAGAACTTTTCCTCTGCATGTGCTGGCGCCATTTTCTGGTGGCCGCCACCATTTTCCTTTAGTTTTTTTGCAGCGCATGGCTGTCAGACATTTTTTTGATGTCCGGCGGCCTTTTTCCTGTTTTTTTTTTTTTTATATCAGAACGGCCGGCGCCCATTTTCTTGTAGCCTCAGAGCAGTTTTGCCTCCAGTGCTGGGTCATTTAACTTCAGAACAGGGTGGTTTTTCTCTCTGGGCACCTGTGGCAAGGCACAGTACACAGCAGACAGCAGCAGCACGGCGCAGCACTTGGTCAGGGTGCTGAGTCCTGCGGTGGGCCCCCTCAGTCTGTGAGCAGCTAGGCGGGTGGGATTGTATACCTTGTCCTAAGTCCCCAAGTGTGGCAGATGAGGTGGGTCAGCATAGCATCAGAATCCGGCGCTTCTTCCCCAGACATCCCTGTAATTGCAACCGTCTTACCTGCAAACAATGCAGTGCCTATAGACGCTTTGTCGGTGATCCTGGAAATGCTCGTTGCCAGGGTGAAGGTGGCGTGCCGTCGCAAGGGGGGTATAAAACATCCCCTGTCCTCTGGGGAAAGCTCTGATTCAGACTTGGGCCCTGTTTTGATGTGTCAGAGGATGCAGACCAGGACCATTCGGACAGTGAGGATGATTCCATGTCCGGGTCAGCGCAGGAAAAGGAGCTAGTTTTGAGCACTTATCACGGCTGTGCAGTATCTGAAAATACAGGATGCAGCAGGATCTTCTGCTGAAGTGTCGGTTCCCTTTGGGTCCCGTAAAGCGACCCGTACACCTAAGGTGTTTCCGTATTTGACTTATTTTGATAAGTTCATCTATGAGGAATGGGGTAGCCTGCAATGGGCTTTTCAGTACCAGGAAGAATGGCGGTGTGTTACCCCTTTGAGGAGAGCCTCCTTAAAAAATGGATGGCTCTTCTAGTCGTTGACCCCCCGGTATCCAGATCGAATAAAGTAATCACGATTCCGGTAGAAGGCACTCCCACATTCAAGGACCCTACCGACAGGAGAGCCGAGGCAGTGGCCCGGTCCATGTTTACAGTAGTGGGGTCAACAAGAGGTTGCTCACATCCTCCGGTGGGCAGAGCGGCATGTGTAGGCCCTGTCAGCCATATACATCCCGGGTGTAGAAAACTGGCAGGCGGACTGCCTAAGTCGCCAGATGCTGGACCTAGGAGAATGGTCATTGCATCCGGAGGTGTTCAGGCTAATTTGCCTGTGGTGGGTCACACCAGATTTTGATCTCTTGGCCTCTCGGCTCAATTGAAAGGTGCGGAGGTTTGTGTCCAGGACAAGAGACCACTGGGCGGAAGCGTCAGACGCGTTGGTGTCTCCATGGGAGCAGTACCAGCTGATTTATGCCTTCCCTCTGCTCAAACTGTTACTATGTCTGCTTCACAGAGTGGAGGCCGAGGGAATTCCAGTGATATGGATCACCCCAGATTGGCCCCAGCATCCCTGGTACGCCGACCTAGTACGTCTGGTGGCGGATGCCCCTTTGCGGTTGCCGATGCGAGAATATCTCCTATCGCAAGGCCCAATGCTCCATCCTGCTTTACCGTCGCTGGTTTTAACGGCATGGTTGTTGAAAGCCAGGTGCTAAAGGACCAAGGTCTCTCAGACTCAGTTATTTCCACTATGCTGACGGCACGGAAATCATCTTCTTGGAAGATCTACCATTGTACGTGGAAGGCCTATATCTCCATGCGTGAGGAGATGAGGTGGCGTCCACGCTCTTATTCCGTTTCCAGGGTCCTGCTATTTTTACAGCGAGGAGTGGATCAGAAACTTGCCTAAAGCACCATCAAGGAACAGATATCAGCCTTGGCTGTCTTTCTCCAACGCCCCTTGGCGTCTCACTCACTGGTAAACACCTTTGTGCAAGGGATTCAGCAGGCAGTCCCTCCGGTCCGACCAGCTCTACTTCCGCAGGATCTGAACCTGGTGGTATCAGCGCTTCAGAAACCTCAGTTTGAGAACATCAGGGAAATTCCTTTGTTGACTCTTTCCCAGAAAGTTGTCTCTTCTTCCAAAAGTGGTTTTGGCTTTTCATCTCAATGAGGACATGTGTTGCCATCCCTTTGTCCTAAGCCAACACAGCCAAAGGAGGTTGCCCTACACGCCTTAGATGTGGTCCGGGCTCTAAGGGTATATCTGTCTGCTATGGCTCCCTTCTGGAAGTCAGACTTTGTTTGTTTCAGTGACTGGTCTGAAAAAAGGTCTGGCGGTCTCCTCGACCACCATTTCCTGGTGGATCAGACAGATTGTGGTCCAGGTATATGCCTTGAAGGGGCAGGTTCCCCCCTTTCCGGTCATGGCCCATTCCACCAAGGCAAGTGGGACCTCCTGGGCTTTCCGACATCAAGCGTCTGTTTCCCAGGTGTGTAAGGTGCCGACTTGGTCGTTCCTCACACTTTTACAAAATTCTACAAAGTAGATGTAAGTGCATCTTCGAATGCTTGCTTTGGCTGCAACGTTTTGCAGGTGGTTGTGTAAAAGTTGCAATTTACACCCTTTTCTTTTTAAAGAAAGTTAGTTTTGTTGTAAACGCATTTTTTGATGCATGCGTTGGCCGCAAGTTCTGATGCGGTTGTTTCAGATGGCAGCTCCTCTGTTGAGGCGTGCCTCTGGTTGTTAGTGAAGTTATGTTTTTGCTGTTTCCACCCCTCGTTTTGACACTGCTTGGGGACGTCCCTACGGTCAAGATTTAAAGAAGCTGTGTCCGTCAATGAACGATGGAGAAAATAGGATTTTTGTACTCGCCGTAAAAAAAAATTCTCTGAAGTTCATTCACGGACACAGCACCCACCCCTCCTATCTTTACATTGTACTGCTTGTTGACATACTGAGCTGCAGGAAGCAGGCTGAGGGGTTATAGCCAGAGGGACCACCCCCTGGGCGGAAGTATGCAGTTCTGCTGTTTTTACATGTGTTGCATGTTCTGCCTAGTCCTCTCCTGAAGGTGGCATGATAACCCTACGGTCAAGATTTAAAGGAGCTGTGTCTGTCAATGAACTTCAGAGAAAAGGATTTTACAGTGAGTACAAAAATCATATTTTTTTTTTCTTTGGCAGAGTGTCTCAGCCTGCACTGACAGTAATTGCTTAATCATTGAGAGACCTGTTTAAACAGGTGTTCAAAGTTATCCTGCTCAGCAGGCCCAGGAGGCAGCTTTATGTTTGCAATAGTTGCTATGAGAGATTCTATCCTTCAGGTCTTGTGCCCTTCGCTAAGTGCCTTGTGAGAAGCTCCTGGCTAATCTTCCTTTTTGCGGTTCTCACTGAGTTATGCATTCCCTCCTATTCTGCCTGCATCCACGTCTTCGCAGGATTAAGCAGTAAGGGAAGACGTTGATTCTTGTGGCCCCCAGCGGGACCCAGGAAATCTTGGTATGCAGAGATCGTAAAGATGGCATTAGGGGACCCATGGACCCTACCATCATGGCCAGACCTTCTCTGGCAAGGTACGGTGTTCCATCCTACTTTACAAACGCTAAATTTAACGGTCTGGCTATTAAGACCCACACTCTGAAGAAGCGTGGGCTGTCAGGTTCAGTAGTTTCTACCTTGGTTAATGCAAGGGAGCCAGCCTCCAAAATTATATATTATGGAGTCTGGGAAACATATGTCTTCTGGTGTGAAACCTGGAGTTGCACCCCGGGAAATAGGTCAAAGGTAGAATCCTTGACTTTCTATAGATGGGGTGAGAAATAAGGCTAGCCTTGAGTGCTTCTAAGGACAGGTCTTGGCCTTATCGATATTATTTCAACGACCACTTGCTTCGCATTCTTTGGTTTGTAACTTTATTCCGGGGGAAACATAGCTTAATCTCCGGTTAGGTAACCCCTGAACCCTTTGGGAATAGAATTTTGTTTTTGTCTGCATTATAAAATAGCCTTTTTTTTTGGGCCGATACAACATGTTCCCTTGGTCCTTTTTTGACAAGGAAACTATTTTTTTCTGGTAACCATATCTGCTGCATCAGAATTGGCTGTTCTTTCTTGGAAAGATACATATTTTTTTGGGTTCACAAGGATAAGGTAGCATTGCATCCTCATCCTAACTTTTTACCAAAGGTAATATCAGGTTTTTATCTAAACCAGGATATTGCTCTACCTTCATTTTTCCAGAACCCTGTCCTATGGAAGACAAATCACTACATTCTCTTAATGTGGTGAGAGCAGTCAAAGTCTACTTAACGGTGACTGCTCAGATTCGGAAACCGGATGTTTTGTTCGTCTTGCCTGCAGGCCCTAAAAGAGGACAGGCAATATCGAAAGATACTATTTTTAAATGGATTCGACAAATAATCGTTCAAGCTTATGGTTTAAAGAGGTAGTTCTACCCTCTCAAATCAAAGCACACTCCTCTAGTGCTGTTAGTGCTTCGTGGGCAGTGCATTACCAAGCCTCCATGGTTCAATTCTGCAAGGCTGCAACTTGGTCTTCAATCCATACATTTACCAGATTCTATCTGGTGGATGTAAAAAGACATGAGAATGTCGCCTTTGGCAGGCAGCAATGTGTAAATCCTCTGATCTCATGGTGACCTACTTTGTGTCTCCTTCCCCTCAGTTGGCATTGCTCTGGGACATCCCACATAGTAATTACTATGCCTCTGTGTCCTGTGATGTACGATTAAAGAAAAAAGGATTTTTATAACAGCTTACCTGTAAAATCCTTTTTTCTTTTTAAGTACATCACGAGACACAGAGGTCCTGTCCCTCTTTCAATACACGTATACACGTGTATTGCTTTGCTACAAAACTGAGATACACCTAGTAGTGGGAGAGGTTATATAGGGAGGCAACTTCCTGTTTAGGGTGTGCCAGTGTCCAGCACCTGAAGGTGGACTATAACCCACAGTGTCCCATGATGTAATTCAAAAGAAAAGGATTTTACAGGTAAGCGGTTGTAAAAATCCTATTTTTTCAGAAATAAAAAACGAATAATTGGCATGTGCGTATGTATTCACCCCCTTTGTTATGAAGACCATAAAAAGCTCTGGTGCAACCAATTATC
Organism: Lithobates pipiens; assembly: GCF_037356315.1. Classification (NCBI taxonomy): domain Eukaryota; kingdom Metazoa; phylum Chordata; class Amphibia; order Anura; family Ranidae; genus Lithobates; species Lithobates pipiens. The sequence continues at coordinate 153,593,762 of NW_027507785.1, read as the reverse complement.
TGCAGAAGTCACATAATTAGTGAAATGATGTCCAACTGTGTGCAATCAAAGTGTCACATGATCTGCCATTACATATTCATACCTTTTTGAAAGGCCCCAGAGGCTGCAGCACCTAAGCAAGAGGCACCACTAACCCTGCCATGAAGACCAAGGAACTCTGCAAACAAGTAAAGGACAATGTTGTTGAGAAGTACAAGTCAGGGTTAGGTTATAAAAAAAAAATATCCAAATCTTTGATGATCCCTAGGAGCACCATCAAATCTATCATAACCAAATGGAAAGAATATGGTACAAAAGCAAACTGCCAAGAGACGTCTGCACACTTACAGAACGGGTAAGGAGGGCATTAATTAGAGAGGCAGCACCGAGACCTAAGGTAACCCTGGAGGAGCTGCAGAGTTCCACAGCAGAGACTGAAGTATCTGTACATAGGATGACAATAAGCCATACGCTCCATAGAGTTGGACTTTATGACAGAGTCATAGTCATAGTTGGTAAGGTTGAATAAAGACACCAGTCCATCCTGAGTGTCTACAATTGTCCCTATCCCTGTACATTGTACATCCACATCAGTCCCTACCCTCAAGGAGCCCAAAATCCAAGGTCCCCATTCATATACTAAGGCCAATTTTGAAACAGAAGACAATTAACCTACCTGCATGTCTTTGGATTGTGGGAGGAAACCGGAGTACCCGGAGGAAACCCACACAGGCACAGGGAGAACATGCAAACTCCAGGCAGGTAGCGTCATGGTTGGGATTTGAACCAGCGACTAACTTACTGCTAGGCGAGAGTGCTAACCACTAGGCCAAAAGAAAGCCATTACTTTCAACAAAAAACAAAATGGCACATTTTGAGTTTGCGAAAAGGCATGTGGGGGACTCCCAAAATGTATGGAGGAAGGTGCTCTGGTCTGATTAGACTAAAATTTAACTTTTTGGCCATCAAAGAAAACACTATGTCTGGGGCAAACCCAACACATCACATCACTCAAAGAACATCACACAGCATTATGGTGTGGGGATGTTTTTCAGCAGTCAGGGCTAGGGAAACTGGTCAGAATTGAGAGAAAGATGGATGGTGCTAAATACAGGGATATTCTTGAGCAAAACCTGTACCACTCTGTGTATGATTTGAGGCTAGAACGGAGGTTCACCTTCCAGCAGGAAAATGACCTCAAACACACTGCTAAAGCAACACTTGAGTGGTTTAAGGGGAAACATGTAAATGTGTTAGAATGGTCTAGTCAAAGCCCAGACCTCACTCCAATAGAAAATTTGTGGTCAGACTTAGATTGATGTTCACAAGCGGAAACCATCCAACTTGAAGGAGCTGGAGCAGTTTTGCAAGGAGGAAGTTTTACACATTGACTTTTTCTTTTATTTTGTCCTATTTGTTATTTGCTTCACAATAAAAAAGAAAGTCTTTAAAGTTATGGGCAAGGAGGAATGGGCAAAAATACCAGTGGTAAGATGTGGCAAGCTCATAGAGGCTTATACAAAGTGACTTGGAGCTGTGATGGCCACAAAAGGTGGCTCTACAAAGTATTGACTTTAGGGGGGTGAATAGTTTTACACATTTACTTTTTCTTTTATTATGGGCATGTTCTGTAAATTAAATGATGCAAATCCTCAAACAATCCATGTTAATTCCAGGTTGTGAGGCAACAAAAGAAAAATGCAAAGGGGTGAATACTTTTGCAAGGCACTGTAGTAAACAGTCAGCAAAGTTATGCATCAGAGATAAAGTAATTTATAAAGGTTAATTAAAAAAAAAAAAAAAAAAAAAAAGTTACACATACCTGCAATGTTCAATGGTTTGAACATAGCAACCCAGTCCTCCTCTTCTTGTGTCCCTACCACTCCTTGACCCTTCCCCCTCACCTAGTACAAGCTGCTTGCTAAAGGGGCACTTGTACATACTCCCTCCTGAGGCCGCCTCTGTGAGTCCATAAGACAATGGCTCCCACTGCTGTCTCTAAGCCAATGAGAAGTGAGAAAGCCTAGAGATCCTTGGTTCTCATGCACATTGCTGGATCAGGCTCGGTTAAGTATTGAGGGGGGGGGGGGGGGTCTGGGGGGAAGCTGCACTCAGAAGGTTTTAAAAACCTTCTGCCTTCACAACCACTTTAGTACAGGTTCTCAAACCATTTGCCAAACATTTAAGAAATCGATCAAACATAATTAAACAAGCAGTTACGAATATCACATGCACAATCAAACAGGATATTGAAGAATGTGATATCCACATTGAGGTGATGTAAACCACAATTAATTCCACAGTTTCACAAAGAACCAGAGTTCAAAAAGAAACCAAGAACTCTATGATCAGTTATAAGCTGGTAGAGCAACCTAACTGCTAAGAGGCATGGAGGAGCAAAGCTATGAAGAAAGATTAGAGGAAATTAACTTATTCTGTCTTGAGAAGAGGAAATTAAGGGGGGATGTGATCAACATGTATAAATACATAAGTGGTCCATATAGCAGACTTATGCCACATACACATGGACCGGACTTTTCGTCAGCAAAGGTCAGACGGAACAAATCCGTTGGACAATTCGATCGTGTGTGGGCTTCATCGGACAAAAAATCTGTCGGACTTTAGAAACAGAACATGTTTTAAATCTTCCCGCCGGACCCAGTTCCTATCGGGAAACCCGTTCATCTGTATGCTGGTCCGACTGACCAAATCCGATGCAAGGGCAGCTACAGCACCTGCCCGCGAGAATGTTTCCAGCGCGATCTCTGCTGCAGGGTACTGTACATCTTGCGCTCGCTGCAATAGGAAAAACACATTTTCCTATTGCAGTGAGCGCGAGGGAGGCGACAATGTCCCTTAGGTCTAGTATGTATTTTAAGGGGAACCCCCTATGCCAGAAAAAATGGCACGGGGCCCCCCCAAGGTCCATACCAGACCCTTATCCGAGCACGGAGCCGGGCGGGTCAGGAAAGGGGGTGGGGACGAGCGAGCGCTCCCTCTCCTGAACCATACAAGGCTGCATGCCCTCAACATGGGGGGTGGGTGCTTTGGGGAAGGGGGGCGCCCTGATGAACACAAGGGATTCCCTTGATGAACACAAGGGATTCTTCCCGACAACCCTGGCTGTTGGTTGACGGGGTCTGCAGGCGGGGGGCTTATCAGAATCCGGGAGCCCCTTTAATAAGGGGGCCCCCATCCTATATGAATAAGTATAGAGTACATCATACTCCTACCCATTCACCTGGGGGAAAAAAGGGTCAATAATAAAACACACTAGACAGGTTTTTAAAGTAGTTTATTAGGCAGCTCTGGGGGTCTCTTCTGTCTTCAGGGGTCTCTTCTGACTCCTCTGCGCTCTCCAGCCTCTTCTACCACTCTCCAGCCTTCTCTCCCAGTTTTCCAGTTCTTCTCCCGCTCTCCGGCCTCTTCTCCCACTCTCCGATTCTTCTCATGGGCTCCTCTGCTATCTTCTGCTCTTTTGCAGCTCTTTTGCTATTGGTGGCCCGGTGTTTTCCGTTGTTTTCTTCCCTCCGGTCTCTCACGATGTAATGCTGTGTGCACGGTGCGCTACAACTTATATAGGCATGGGGCGGGGTCACCGGGTGATGTCACCCGGTGACTCCGCCCCTTATGACGGCACAGTCTCTGGGATTGTCGGGAAGAGTTGTCGAGGAAGAGGCCCTTGTCCTCATCAACATGGGGACAAGGTGCTTTGGGGTGGGAGGCCCGCAGGGCGCCCCCCCTTCCCAAAAGCACCCACCCCCCATGTTGAGGGCATGCGGCCTGGTAGGGTTCAGGGGGGGGCCCTCGCTTGTCCCCACCCTCTTTTCTGACCGGGCAGGCTGCATGCTCGGATAAGGGTCTGGTGTGGACTTTGGGGGGGGGGAAAAAGGCGTGGGGGTCCCATTAATATCCATACCAGGCGACAGGGCTCGCAAGGTGTCAATCTCACCGATAAGAGTGGGAAGATTGACTTACTTTTCTAGTCCCGTCGTAACTCATCACTTTCAAAATGAATGGACTTTAGTATGTGTATGGGCAAGTCCGTTCATTTGGAAGTAAGTCGAAAGTCCGTCGGGAAGACCGTTGGACCTAGTCTGCCGGAAAGTCCGGTCATGTGTACGTAGCACAAGTGTTGAGATATTTACCTTAAGGTGAATAACATTTGGCACCTTTGCCACATTTGGCACCTTTGGGGGGGTACCTGTTTTTTACAGGTACCCTGTCCCCACTTCCAGGAGACTGGGCCTGCGATGAAATACATAAGCCGCTCAGCCCCCTCCTCCCTCCCCTTCTGCCAGGCCAGTGAGAGAGCTCAGTGCTCTTCGCACATGCACAATAATGACCCAGCCATGAAGCAAAAAGGATACACTGCCGGGTTCCCTTACCCACAGTGGTGATGGCAGCAGTAGACCAGCCAATTGTGCCGTGTCGGCATTGCTGGACTCGGACAGATATAGGTCCTAATGTTAAAAGTTAGCAGCTACAGTATGGGTAGCTGCTGACTTCAAATTTTTAAAGGCGGAACTCTGCTTTAAGATAAAATAGTTGATCCGCCGTGTGGGGATGTTAATGTGTAAGATTTCTGAATTTAAAAGATTTTTCTTGATCATACATCACGGGACACAGGAGCTCATTACATAGTGGGTTATATAGGCACCTCTGGTGATTGGACACTGGTTAACCCCAATTAAGGAGAATTCCTCCCCTATATAACCTCTCCCATATGGGAGGCACCTCCGTTTTTTCGCCAGTGTCTATGGTGGTTGGTCACGTAAAACATGTGCTATGAAGAAAGCTCTGTGCAGGTCCCTGCGGGGGCCTAAGGGCTACAACAAACCGGATCCATATCTCGGGCCGATATTTGACTCCCAAGATGGTATGGTTCCCGGGCCTCGTCATCCGAAGAAACGAGGTTTGGCCTGTAAGTCCTCTCCTATTGGAAGACTGGGCTCTGGGAAAACCAGACTTGGTGTACTGTTTACATAGTGGCACAAAAGTTTCTGGCAGAGTCTTTTACAAGGTCCAGGTAGGAGGTTCTTCTGAGAAAGAACCCCAAAAAAACCTGAAGGTTGGCACAACTCTGCCCGCCGTGATGGGTGAAGCCTGGAATTTGTCTGTTTCAGCAATTCCTGCAGCGAGGACAGGTAAGGGAAGTTAATCCAATATATAATTATATTATGGATTTCTTCATTTGAGTAGTAGTATGTCTTACCTGGTTTCCACTACTAGAGGGAGTAAGAGCAGCCTGATGCATACTTACATGCCTTTCAGTACACATGCTCAGTGAAGCCTGGTTCTCCAGAGGTCTCACGTCTCCACTGCAGTCCCTGCCACAATAAGGTAATACAGGGGTCCCACGTAGTCTGGGGGTCCCACGCAGCTCTGATGGAGATTCCTATTCCCCCCTGGATTCTGGCGGTCCTCGTGCACACACGCGCGCACGTGCATGCGCGCCGAGCGCGCTCGCGGGCTAATGAAGGAGGGGGAGTGTGGTTGTGAGCCATGCACGTTGGTGTGCACGGTGCTGTACTGCGCAGGCGCCAGGCGCCAGTTTTAAAAGCCCAGAGCATCAGGGGGCTGTAAGTGTGAGACACAGGAGCTGTGGGCAGTAAGCATCCCAAGGGATTGGATCCAGGCAAACCTTAGACACCTACTCAGCATCAGGTTGTGTAGTATTAAGCATATATATTTATTGTGAGACTTTAAGCACAACAGTGATTGCACTTTATACTAGTACCTCTGCTTTTTAGCTTAGGACTATGTCTCCTCGTAAGAGGGTCTCAGGGGGAGGTAACAAGGGCACTGGTAAATCACCGCCTAGGTCCAGGGGTTCTAAAAATGCCTGTAAGTTACCATCCCCCCCTGCAAGACTGGAGCCAGCCTCACAGGATGAGTCAGTGCCCCTGTCAGGTTTTGCAGCCTCTTCTAATGTCTCAGCCCTGGTATACGTCACTGAGGACTCCCTTGGGGCTACATTGGAGGGTTTTGAAGGGAGAATCATGAATTTTATTTCTGCTTCCCTGAAAGATAGCAGGAAAAGGGGTAGATCCCCTGCCTCTGCTGAGATTCCTCTTTCAGATGATTCTTCTGACAATGAGGAGAGATCCCTATCTTAGGACAGGGATCTTGAGCAGTCGGAGGAAGAGGAGAGAGTCCCCTCCTTCCAGGCGCTCAGAAAACAGGTGCAGTATTATACTGAATTGGTGCGTACCACATTCAGAATGCCTGCTGCTGAAGTCGCTACATCCTCTGTTTCTTCCCTGGGAGTTAGGAAAGTCCCACAGACTGCTTTTTCCTTTCCAATTCATCCCTTAATGGATAAATTGATGTATGAGGATTGGGGACATCCCGATAAACTGTTTGCTCCTCCTAAAAGGTTTTCTATGCATTATCCTCTGGAGGAAAGTTTCACCAAGAAATAGGGGGTCCCATCTGTCGATGCGGCTGTTTCTTGTGTGAATAAAAACCTGACCTGTCCATTGGATAATGCTCAGGTATTTAAAGATCCAACTGATAAGAGGTTGGAAACATTATTAAAAGCCTCCTTTTCTATGACTGGCGCTGTAGTGCAACCTACAGTCGCAGCCGTAGGGTTGTGTCAGTTCCTCAAGGAACAGGTTAAGCAGATGCTTGGCCTCCTTCCCAGTGAGGAAGTGGAGAATTGTGCAGAAATACCTCAAATTCTGTGTTTCATGATTGATGCGATTTTGGATTCTGTCCAACAAGCATCTCGTTTGTCTCTCCTGTTGGTACACATGCGAAGGGCCCTATGGCTAAAGAATTGGGCAGCTGAGCTATCATGCAAGAAGCATTTGATTGGGTTCCCATTTAAAGGGGAACGTCTGTTTGGAGAGGAATTAGACAAATTCGTCCAAAAAATTTCAGGGGGTAAATCTACTCTCCTTCCAGTCAAAAGGAGCAAGCGTCCATCATTTAGGCGTTCTCTCTCTCCCGGAGCATCAAGCTCTAAGCAGTGGCGACGGCCTTCTCAACCCTCCTCTACAGGAAAGGCTCAGGGCCAGGCCCAGGGGCAGAAAAAAACTTGGCTCGGCCGAGTGGGGGGAAGGCTTCGGCAGTTTGCGGAAGCCTGGCGGGAAGAGATCCAGGGCAAGTGGGTGATCTCTTCGGTATCTCTGGGCTACAAGCTAGAATTGCAGGAGATTCCACCTTCTTGCTTTCTAAGGTCAAGGATCCCTAGGGACCCAGTAAAGCAAAAACCGCTATTTCTGGCCTTAGATCACTTACTATCCCAGGGGGTGATAGTAGAAGTGGACCCAAAAGAACAGGGTTCAGGCTTTTACTCGAATCTCTTCACCGTTCCGAAGCCAAATGGAAGTGTCAGACCTATCCTGGATCTGAAGGATCTGAACCGGTTTTTACGCATCCGGTCCTTCCGAATGCGGTCAATTTGCACTGTGGTCTCCTCCCTGCAAGGGGGAGAGTTTATGGCATCAATAGACCTCAAGGATGCATATCTCCATGTGCCAATTTTCCCCGCACACCAAAAGTATCTAAGGTTTGTGGTAGAGCGGCGATATTTTCAATTTGTGGCCTTGCCGTTCGGGCTCGCTACGTCCCCTCGAGTCTTCACAAAGATTCTGGACCCTCTCTTGGCAAACCTAAGAGCTCAGGGTATAGCCATCATGGCTTATCTAGATGACTTGCTTCTCATGGAGAAAACCGTAGCGTTCCTGAACCACAGTGTTTCCAGAACGCTAGAACACCTGGAAAGCCTAGGTTGGATAATAAACCTAGAAAAGTCGTCCCTACAGCCTGCTACCAGGTTGGAATACCTGGGTATATTTATCGACACCGCTCAGGGCAAGGTGTTTCTTCCAAGGCCAAAAGCCTTGGCCATCGGGGATCTGGTGCGCCTAATTCTGGGCAGGAGATCTTACCCCATTCGGTTGTGCATGAGACTGTTAGGTAAAATGGTCGCCTCCTTCGAGGCCGTTCCATTTGCCCAGTTCCACTCAAGGCCTCTGCAAAGATGCATCCTTGCGGCTTGGAACAGGAAGCCCCAATCCTGGATCTTCCTATGCGTCTATCCCCAGGGACATGCAAGAGTCTCGTCTGGTGGTTAAAAACCGAGAATTTGCTGAAAGGCAAAACCTTTCTTCCTCTTCCATGGAAGGTTATTACGACAGATGCCAGCCTGACAAGCTGGGGAGCAGTGTTAGAGGAGGCGAAATGGTCTGTGATCGAGAAGCTATTGCCCATAAATATCTTGGAGATCTGGGCAGTTTATATGGCTCTCATAAAGTGGTCTTCCAGACTACGGGGTCTCCCTGTTCGAGTTCAGTCTGACAGTGCCACAGCAGTGGCCTATATTAATCACCAGGGCGGTACCAGGAGTCTGGTTGCACAAAAAGAGGTGAATCGCATACTTGTCTGGGCAGAAAAGCATGTTCCATGCCTTTCTGCAGTCTTCATTCCAGGAGTGGAAAATTGGCAGGCGGATTTTCCGAGCCGCCAGCAGTTGTGCCCAGGAGAATGGGCTCTGCACCCCAACGTGTTTTTGGACATATGTCGCAGGTGGGGTACTCCAGACGTAGATCTGTTTGCATCCAGGTTCAACAGAAAACTGGACAAATTCGTGTCAAGAACAAGAGATACACTTGCTCAGGGGTCAGATGCTCTGACAGTTCCCTGGGATCAGTACAATCTGATTTATGCCTTCCCCCCATGCCCGCTTCTGTCACGGTTCCTGGGAAGAGTCAAGAGGGAGACAAAATCGGTTCTTTTGGTAGCCCCGGCTTGGCCCAGGCGACCATGGTACGCAGAGATCATGAAGTTGGCAGTAGGCAGGCCATAGATCTTCCCTCTCCGGCCAGATCTGCTCTCACAGGGTCCAATTTACCATCCTGCTTTACACAGTCTGAATTTGACGGTTTGGCTGCTGAGACCCACATTCTGAGAGACCGTGGGCTTTCGGGGCCAGTCCTTTCTACTCTGGTTAATGCCAGAAAGCCGGCCTCCATGCTTATTTACTACAAAATCTGGAGGGCATATGTTTCCTGGTGTGAACTCAGGGAATGGCATCCTAGAAAGTATGTCATTAGCAGGATCTTGGCCTTTCTCCAGTCAGGCCTAGAAATGAATTTGGCCGTAAACACTATCAAGGTGCAGATTTCGGCCTTGTCAGTGTTTTTTCAGAAGCCACTTGCATCGCATTCCCTGGTGCGGGCTTTCATCCAGGGGGCTATGCGGATAAGGCCGCCAGTCAAACCTCCAGTATGCCCATGGGATCTGAATTTGGTTCTCTCGGCTTTGCAGGGGCAACCTTTTGAACCTTTGCATCTGGCTTCATTAGTTCTTTTGACCAAAAAATTGGTTTTCTTGGTTGCCATATCCACGGCTAGAAGAGTGTCAGAACTAGCAGCTCTCTCCAGCAAAGAGCCGTATCTAATTGTTCATAAGGACCGGGTGGTCATGCGCCCCAACAGGTCCTTTCTACCTAAGGTGGTTTCGGGATTCCATTTGAGTCAAGATGTAATCCTACCATCCTTTTTTCCGGACCCACAGTCTGCAGAAGAAGAATCTTTGCACACTTTGGATGTGGTAAGGGCAATCAGTATCTATCTTCAAGCAACGGCTCAGATAAGGAAAACTGATTGCTTATTTATTTTGCCGGAAGGCCCTAGGAAGGGCCAGGCGGCATCAAAATCCACTCTCTCAAGGTGGATTAGACAGATTATTTCTCAGGCCTATAGTGTTAAAGGGAAAATCCCTCCTTTTCAAGTGAAAGCAGACTCTACTAGGGCTGTAAGTGCTTCTTGGGCAGTGCATCACCAGGCCTCCCTGGCTCAGATCTTTAAGGCTGCAACTTGGTCATCAGTCCACACATTCACCAGATTCTATCAGGTGGATGTCAGAGGGCAAGAGGATATCACCTTTTGGCGCAGTGTACTGCAGGCTGCAGTTTAGGTCCTCCGGCCCATGGCGGTCTATAATTATGATCTGTGTCTCCCTCCCCTCAATCTGAGCATTGCTTTGGGACATCCCACTATGTAATGAGCTCCTGTGTCCCGTGATGTATGATCAAGAAAATAGGATTTTTATATACAGCTTACCTGTAAAATCCTTTTCTTGAGAGTACATCACGGGACACAGGGCTCCCGCCCCTCTTGGGTTTTACGTGGTTTCCTATTGCTTTGCTACAAAACTGAGGTGCCTCCCATATGAGAGGGGTTATATAGGGGAGGAATTCTCCTTAATTGGGGTTAACCAGTGTCCAATCACCAGAGGTGCCTACAGTGGTGTGAAAAAGTGTTTGCCCCCTTCCTCATTTCCTGTTCCTTTGCATGTTTGTCACACTTAAGTGTTTCGGAACATCAAACCAATTTAAACAATAGTCAAGGACAACACAAGTAAACACAAAATGCAATTTGTAAATGAAGGTGTTTATTATTAAAGGTGAAAAAAAATCCAAACCATCATGGCCCTGTGTGAAAAAGTGATTGCCCCCCTTGTTAAAACATACTATAACTGTGATTGTCCACACCTGAGTTCAATTTCTCTAGCCACACCCAGGCCTGATTATTGCCACACCTGTTCACAATCAAGGCATCACTTAAATAGGAGCTGCTTGACACAGTAAGGTCCACCAGAAGATCCTTAAAAGCTACACATCATGCCGAGACCCAAAGAAATTCAGGAACAATTGAGAAAGAAAGTAATTGAGATCTATCAGTCTGGAAAGGGTTATAAAGCCATTTCCAAAGCTTTGGGAATCCAGCGAACCACAGTGAGAGCCATTATCCACAAATGGCGAAGACATTGAACAGTTTTGAACCTTCCCAGGAGTGGCCGGCCGCCCAAAATTACCCCAAGAGCGCAGCGACGACTCATCCAAGAGGTCACAAAAGACCCCACAACAACGTCCAAGGAACTGCAGGCCTCACTTGCCTCAGTTAAGGTCAGCGTTCATGCCTCCACCATCGGGAAAAGACTGGGCAAAAATGGCCTGCATGGCAGAGTTCCAAGGAGAAAACCACTGCTGAGCAAAAAGAACATCAAAGCTCGTCTCAATTTCTCCACAACACATCTTGATGATCCCCAAGACTTTTGGGACAACATTCTGTGGACCGATGAGACAAAAGTGGAACTCTTTGGAAGGTGTGTGTCCAAGTATATCTGGCGTAGAAGGAACACTGCATTTCATAAAAAGAACATTATACCAACAGTAAAATATGGTGGTGGTAGTGTGATGGTCTGGGGCTGTTTTGCTGCTTCAGGACCTGGAAGAATTGCCGTGATAAAAGGAACTATGAATTCTGCTGTCTACCAAGAGATCCTGAAGGAGAATGTCCGACCATCTGTTCGTGTACTCAAGCTGAAACGAACTTGGGTTCTGCAGCAGGACAATGATCCTAAACACACCAGCAAGTCCACCACCGAATGGCTGAAGAAAAACAAAATGAAGACTTTGGAGTGGCCTAGCCAAAGTCCTGACCTGAATCCTATTGAGATGTTGTGGTATGACCTTAAAAAGGCCGTTCATGCTCGAAAACCCTCTAATGTAACCGAATTAGGACAATTCTGCAAAGATGAGTGGGCCAAAATTCCTCCAGGACGCTGTAAAAGCCTCATTGCACGTTATCGCAAACGCTTGGTTGCAGTTGTTGCTGCTAAGGGTGGCCCAACCAGTTATTAGGTTTAGGGGGCAATCACTTTTTCACACAGGGCCATGATGGTTTGGATTTTTTTTCACCTTTAATAATAAACACCTTCATTTACAAATTGCATTTTGTGTTTACTTGTGTTGTCCTTGACTATTGTTTAAATTGGTTTGATGTTCCGAAACACCTAAGTGTGACAAACATGCAAAGGAACAGGAAATGAGGAAGGGGGCAAACACTTTTTCACACCACTGTATATAACCCACTATGTAATGAAGCTCCTGTGTCCCGTGATGTATGATCAAGAAATTAATATTTTCATCAAATGTGCAAACATCTGTTAGTGTCCATGTGTTACCATAGAAATATCACCAATTGCAGTGCAAATGTATTAAGTGTGATTCTAAAGTGCCAAAAAAATTATAAATAATAAAGTGCAAAATGACAAATAAATAGTAAACGCACTACAGAGACGACTTGTGCGTTTAAACAAAACACTTCAAATGCTTTAAATTATATGCCCATCTGTATATATAAATAATCAATTCAATAAAAATCCAATTCAAACGTGAATAAATAAAACAAAAAGTGCTATGTGCTAATTTGATAAGAGCAGATGATAGAATACACTGTAAAAAATAAAAGCAATTAGATTTGACCTTTAAAAATATATATAAAATACAGATAGTGATGGGTGATATAAAAAAAATAATATTAATCTCAAAATACTTTAAATTATTAAACACACTAGAGAGCCAATTGTAAAAAAAACTTAGAAATGTGTATAAAAAATCCACCCTTGATTCGGATATTTTCAAAAATAAGTATACATAAACCGATTCACTACTATAAACAAAAAACACAGTCTCCTTAAAGTGCAAGTGCTTTTCTGTGACAGGTAGTGTGCATTCCAATCCAGTGACCACTTCCCAGTGTTCTCTCTCTGCAGTCCCATTGATGTAAATTGGGATGCAGCATCTGCATGAACAGAGCAGTTGCTCCCAATTTTACATCCATGTAGATCCACATGCATGTCCCTGATCTCACACTGTCTATGTTTGGGGTCATGTACCCACACAGGCATTCGATTGGGAATAGCAGCTATGCCTGTGCAGCCGTTGCATCCCAATTGACATAAATGGGACTGCCTGTATGGGGATGCATGGAACACCTGTGCGGGTAAACATGGGCGTACACTTTAGTATGCCACATGTCAATGATGCTTTAGTAGCAATTTAGCAGGAATGTTAAAAGTTGTTGTGTTTATGTGCACTATTAATGATTTTAGTGTATTATTATCAAAAAATAGGATTTTTATAACACCTTACCTCTAAAATCCTTTTCTTCAAGTACATCATGGGACACAGAGACACAGTATTTACTCATGGGTTATATAGGCACCACTAGGTGATGGACACTGGCACACTCTAGACAGGAAGTTTATCCCCCTATATAACCCCTCTCCTTACTGGGAGCACCTCAGTTTTGTAGCAAAGCAATATATGTGTATTAGAAGAGGGGAGGAACCTCTGTGTCCCGTGATGTACTCTCAAGAAAAGGATTTTACAGGTAAGCTGTATATAAAAATCCTATAATTTTAGAGTTTGATCATTTGGTGAGAGATTTTGGCTTTTATTACAGAAAAGGGAGTTGTCCGTGTAGTCTGCCACTTTGTGGTGTTCTTGCCTAATTTCTAGGCCTGTGATGTGCTATTTTTGTGTTGTAATTTTAATGCAGCAGAGGCTCAAGATTTTAAGTAACTGCTTTGCAAAACAACAGTTTAAGGTAGAAATGCGCGGCAAAATGTGTGTGTGTGTGTGTGCATAAAAATAAAAAAAAGTTATAATACAATTAGGTACATATATATTTGGACACAGGCACATTTTTTATACTTTTGGCTCTGTATGCCACCAGAATAAATTTAAAGCGAAACAATCCAAATTAATTTGAAGTGCAGACTTTCAGCTTTAATTCAAGGGACATGAATATCAAGTACAAATTTTAGGATCGCCAACCATTTTTATACACAGCCCATGCGTTTTCAGGGGCTCAAATGTAATTGGACAAATGAATATAATCATAAATTAACCACTTAAGGACAGAGCCTCTTTTTTACACTTGTTTACAAGTTAAAATCTGTGTTTTTTTGCTCGAAAATTACTTGGAACCCCCAAACATTATATGTATTTTTTTCTAACACCCTAGAGAATAAATTGGTGGCCATTGGTCATTGCAGCACATTCTGTCACACCGTATTTGCGCAGCGGTCTTACAAGTGCACTTTTTTGGAAAAAATAAAAAATGTTTAATTAAAAAATTAAACCAAAAATGTTTTTTTTTTAAATTTAGTGCAATTTTTTTCTATACTGTAAAGATAATGTTATGCCGAGTAAATTGATGCCCAACATGTCATGCTTCAAAATTGTGCGACAAACTTTTACCCTTAAAAATCTCCATAGGCGATGTTTAAAAATTTCTACAGGTTACCTGTTTTGAGTTAGAGGAGCTCTATGGCTAGAATTATTGCTCTCACTGTAACGATCATGGTGATACCTCACATGTGTGGTTGGAACACCGTTTTCATATGCAGGTGCTACACATGTATGTGTTCGCTTCTGTGCGGGAGCTTGTCGGGATGGGGTGCTTTAAAGAAAAAAAAATCTTATTTATTTTACTTTCAATTGTTTTCACAAAAAAAAAAAAGAATTTGGGTCACTTTTCTTCCTATTACAATGTAAACATCCCTTGTAATATAAAAAAAAGTATAACACGACCTCTTAAATATGAGATCTAGTGTCAAAAAGACCTCAGGTCTCATATTTACACTAAAATACAATTAAAAAAAAAAATCACTTGAAAGAAAAAAAAATTGTATCCTTTTAAAAGCTATGGGTGGAGGTGACGTTTGACATTGCTTCTGCCCTCCCATGCCATGGAGCCAAGCAGGGGCCATCTTCCCCCAATTCGGCAGCAGGGCATCCACGGGGCAGGACACGATCATCTCTGCCGCTACCGGCGGGTCTGGTAAGCGGCAAAGACGACTGGAGTGTGGCAGGAGGGGAGTGATCACCTCTCCGCCGCCTATTAAAAGTGATTTTGTGGCAAATTTGCCACGGAGACCATTTTATCCTAAAGAGAAACACACGCCGTTCCCAAAAATAGCTGCTGCCATAACCCCAGTATTTAGTGTCAAAGTACTAACGTACGGGTACATCGGTTTGCGTGAAGTGGTTAAATGTGCATATTTTATATTTTGTCGAGAATACTTTAATAACAATGACTGCCTGAAGTCTGGAACCCAAAGACTGGGTTTCCTCCTTTCTGATGCTTTGCCTGGCTCTAACTGCAGCTGTCCTCATTTCTTAGATTTTGGGTCTTTCTGCCTTTAGTTTTGCCTTCAGCAAGTGAAATACATGCTCAAGTGGGTTGAGATAAGGTGATTGACTCGACCATTGCAGAATATTCTACTTATTTTCTTTCAAAAGCTCCTGGGTTACTTTTGCAGTGTATTTTGATCATTGTCCAACTGTACTGTGAAGCGCTGTCCAATCAACTTTGCTGTACTTGGCTGAATCTGGGCTGACTGTATCTCTTTATAAATACTGCAGAATTCATCCAGCTTCTTCTGTCTTCTGTTACATCATCAATAAACACCAATGACCCAGTGCTACTGGAAGATATGCACGCCCATGCCATCACACATTTTTACAGATGAGGTTGTGTGCTTCAAATCATGAGCTGTTCCAAGCCTACTCCACACTTTTCTTTTTTTTTTCCTGTCATTGTGGTACAGATTAATCTTGGTTTCAACTGCCCAAAGAATTTTCCAGAACTGGTCTGGCTTTAAGTGTTTTTGGCAATGTCTAATCTGGCGTTTCTATTCCTTAGGCTTATGAACGGTTTGCACCTTGTGGTGAACATTCTGAACATTTGATCTTGTGAAGTCTTCTCTTGATTGTAGACTTTAACAATGATGTGGCGGGTGGAGGGGCAAGTCAGATAGGATTATCAGATAGGAATATGGGTTAATGTAGTTAGAGGGAGTGGAAGGGGCTCGCAGAAAAGGAAGGCTAGTCCTGTGTTTGTGCATCAAAACAAATTTGCCAAGTTGGGTGAAGATGTGGAGGTGACAAACACAGAGGTGGCAGCCCTAGATGTCCCTGCTACCCCTAATAGCCGGGAGAGCAGCCCATCTAGTAGAGGTGGTGAGGGGAGTGCAGGTAGGCCTAGACAGTTGGTGGTTATAGGGGATTCTATAATCAGAAAGATTGATAGAATAATTTGTCGTCAGGATCACCTCAACTGAATGGTTTGCTGTCTCCCTGGTGCTAGGGTTCGGCATGTGTTGGACCGGGGGGATAAATTACTGGGAGGGGCTGGGCATGACCCAGCTGACTTGGTCCACATTGGAACCAATGACCGTATACATGGAAGGTGGAGGCTCCTTAATAATCAATTTAAAGAACTAGGCTGCAAGTTGAAGGGAAGGACCTCCAAGGTTATATTCTCTAAAATATTGCCTGTGCCATGCGCAACACAGGAAAGGCGGGGGGTGATTAGAGAGCTGAATGCATGGCTAAAGACCTGGTGTAGGAAGGAGGGTTTTGGGTTTCTAGAGCACTGGGCTGACTTTTCATTGGGGTACAACCTATATGCTAAAGATTGTTTGCACTTGAAAGGAAGGGGGTCTGCTGTGCTGGGGGAGAGGTTTATGGGAAGGCAGGAGGAGTATTTAAACAAGGATTGAGGGGGCAGGGTGAACCAGAATTACATCAGGCAGACAGGTCAGTTAGGGGTTAGACATTAATGGAGAGTGGAATGGGGATAGGTGGGGGTGGGTGAGGGGTGGGATATGGCAGGTGACAAGAAATTTCACATGTTGCAAACAGCCATTGAAAACTATAGTGCCATTTGTACTACTAAAAATAATATGAAAAACACCAGAGCAAAATGTAATAACGCATTAAAGTGTTTGTACACCAATGCCAAAAGTCTGCCAAGCAAAATAGGTGAGTTGGAAGCTCTGGTGCATGAGGAGAGCTATGATGTAAGCGGTATTGCTGAAACTTGGCTTCAATCCTCACATGACTGGGCTATTAATATTCCTGGCTATGCACTATTTCGGAGAGACAGGGTAAAAAGGAAAGGTGGAGGGGTCTGTCTCTATGTGAGAAGTGATCTCAAAGCAAGTGTGAAAGAGGACCTGGTTGATGGAGAGTGTGATGAGTCTGAAGCATTATGGGTGGAACTGCATACAGATGTGCATAGTTCAAAGTTAATCATTGGAGTTTGTTATAGACCACCCAATGTTAATGAGGAAGTGGAGACTCCGCTCCTTGCACAGATGGAAAGGGCTGCAAGAGCTGGGACAGTGATAATAATGGGGGATTTTAACTACCCAGAAATTGACTGGAGTAATGGCACTGCTGGGACCGTTAAAGGGAAAAAATTTATAAACCTATTACAGGACAATTTTGGGGCCTCAATAAACTGGGCCATAACTAGGAATGAAGCTCTGTTGGGCCTGGTAATCTCAAACCATGCAGAGCTTATTACTAATGTCCAGATAAAGGAATACCTGGGTAGCAGAGATCATAACATGATTTCTTTTAAAGTGAGTGCTAAACAAGAAATACATATGTAAGATAAAAACACTTAACTTCAAGAGAGAAAATTTTCCAAGGATGAGAGCTGCTCTCCAGGACTTAGACTGGGAGAGAATATTCGCTTCAATGGGCACAGAACATAAATGGGAATTCTTCAAAAAGACTGTTTGGGACCTCACTGCAAAGTATATTCTCATGTGCAATAAGTTTAAAAGGCTAAAAACAAAACCTATGTGGCTCACGGCCAAAGTTAAAAAGCTATAAACTATAAGAGAAGAGCTTTTAAAAAATATAAAAATGAAGGAACACTAGTGTCATTTAAATGTTACAAAGAATTTAACTGAATATGTAAAAAGGAAATCAAGGATGCAAAAATTCAAAAGGAACGACAGATTGCAAAAGATAGTAGGACAAACCCAAAAAAATTCTTCAAATATATTAATAGTAAAAAGGTCAAGTCTGAGCATGTAGGCCCTTTACAAAATAATCTAGAGTGGGTGACTGGGGTCAAAGAGAAGGCTAATTTATTAAATACTTTCTTCAGCTCTGTGTATACAAAAGAGCATGGGGGAGCTAATGTCCATAATGGGGGTGGTAGTGACACAGCCCCAAATGATCCACAATGGCTCAAAAGTGATATGGTCCAGAAATATTTAGACAGAATAAAGGTGGCTAACGCACCTGGCCCTGATGGCATTCACCCACGGATCCTAAAAGAATTGAGCTCTGTAATTTCAGACCCATTTTTAGGGACTCATTAATGACGGGAATAGTACCACTGGATTGGCGCAGGGCGAACTTGGTGCCTATATTTAAAAAGGGATCAAAGTCTTTACCAAGTAACTATAGACCTGTTAGTTTAACTTCTATAGCCGGGAAGATACTGGAGAGATTAATAAAAGACCTCATCGATAAGTTCTTGCTGGAAAAAAACACTTTAACCACTTCAGCCCCGGACCAATTAACAGCCTAAGGACCAGAGGTCTTTTTACAATTTTCGCACTGCACTGTTTTAACTGGTAATTGTGCGGTCATGCAATGTTGTATCCAAACGAAATTTGCATCCTTTTCTTCCCACAAATAGAGCTTTCTTTTGATGGTATTTGATTGCCTCTGCGATTTTTACTTTTTGCAATATAAATGGAAAAAGACCGAAAATTTTGAGAAAAATGTTTTGTTATAAGAAAAATCGAATAAACTCAATTTTAGTCATACATTTAGGGCAAAATTTATTTAGCCACATGTCTTTAGTAAAAAAAATGTCAATAAGCGTATATTTATTGGTTTGCGCAAAAGTTATAGCGTCTACAAACTAGAGTACATTTTCTGGAATTTACATAGCTTTTAATTTATGACCGCCTATCTCATTTCTTGAGGTGCTAAAATGGGCAGTACAAAACCCCCCCAAATGACCCCATTTTGGAAAGTAGACACCCCAAGGAAATTGCTGAGGGGCATGTTGAGCCCATTGAATATTTTTTTTTTTGTCCCAAGTGATTGAATAATGACAAAAAAAAAGTTTACAAAAAGTTGTCACTAAATGATATATTGCTCACACATGCCATAGTTATATGTGGAATTGCACCCCAAAATATATTCTGCTGCTTCTCCTGAGTACGGGGATACCACATATGTGGGACTTTTTGGGAGTCTAACCGCGTACGGCACCCCAAAAACCAATCACCGCCTTCAGGATTTCTAAGGGTGCAAATTTTTGATTTCACTCCTCACTACCTATCACAGTTTCGAAGGCCATAAAAGGCCAAAATAGCACAACCCCCCCCCCCCCCCCAAATGACCCCATTTTGGAAAGTAGACACCCCAAGCTATTTACTGAGAGGCATGTTGAGTCCATGAAATATTTAATATTTTGCCACAAGTTGCAGGAATATTACAATTTTTTTTTTTTTTTTGCACAAAGTTGTCACTAAATGATATATTGCTCACACATGCTATGGGCATAAGTGAAATTACACCCCAAAATAAATTCTGCTGCTTCTCCTGAGTACGGGGATACCACATGTGGGGGACTTTTTGGGAGTCTAGCCACGTACGGGACCCCGAAAACCAAGCACTGCCTTCCGGATTTAAATATAAAACGCTACAAAAAAAAACTGTTAGCGGTCGCAGGGATCAGGCCTGACTCTGCGAACGCTGCAGTTATGTGTTTAGTGTTTTGTAAGTGACAGTGATCGATCGATACTGCACTTGGGTGGGCTGGGCGGAGGGGCAAAACGCAGGTGCCAGCAGGTATCTGGGCTGATCCCGCTAATAATGCGTTTTTTTGGAACCCTAAACTGCTGGGGACGCTAGTATAGATCTGATCAGATCAGATATTGATCTGTTCAGATTCCATACCACTACGGAAGGTGTATGCTTTGCGTGTGGGTGTTAGCGGTACTGCCACTAATCTAGGGCTGCCTGGGACGACGCAGACCCTGACCCTAAAACCTAATTGATATCACCCGCCGGATGATCGGGGTTAAACCTTTATTGGGTAATAAATGCTGGGTGCCCTGATGCTATAAAAAGCAAACTAACCAGAGTCACCCGTAACACTTATACGGTGATCACTGGTGAAAGGGTTAACTAGGGGCAATCGGGGTTAAAATCTTTATTAGGTAGTGAATGGGGGTCCCTGGCGCTATATAAAAACCTGACGGGGAACCTAAATAACTAACTGGCTAACCAGCGTCACCAGTGGCACTTATATGGTGGTCGCTGGTGAAAGGGTTAACTAGGGGCAATCGGGGAGTTAAAACCATTATTGGGTAGTATATCGGGGTACCTAGCGCTATAAAAACCTGGCGGTGAAGCTAAAAAAATAACTAGCTACTTAGCGGCACCAGTGACACTAATGCAGCGATCAGAAAAACGATCGCTTAGTGATACTGGCAAAAGGGGGTGAAAGGGTTAACTCTAGGGGCAATCAGGGGGTTAAACCTTTATTGGGGGGTGGTAGGGGGCTACCCTGGACCTA
Source organism: Lithobates pipiens (assembly GCF_037356315.1). Classification (NCBI taxonomy): domain Eukaryota; kingdom Metazoa; phylum Chordata; class Amphibia; order Anura; family Ranidae; genus Lithobates; species Lithobates pipiens. The sequence continues at coordinate 153,573,573 of NW_027507785.1, read as the reverse complement.
ACACTAACTGCCCTGACAGTTTTTACTTTTACAACTGACACTGAATGCAGTGATCAGAAAATAAATGATCACTGCAATCAGTGACACTGTGACTGGGAGGGGGGCGGGGGGGATCGGGGGGGGGGGGTTTGTGTGCCTATGTGTGCCTACATGTTAGTGTAGTGTTGGTGCACACTTACTTTCACTCTTCTCCTCGTAGTCCGGTCAAAAAGACTGCCCCGAGGAGAATGACATCACTTCCTCCCTGCCTGTGTTTACTATACACAGCGGGGGGAGCTTCTCATTCGCCAGGAAGGAGAGGGTGTGGCCAGAAACCGACGGCCATCCCCTCATCCCGGATCGCTCCTGAAGCGAAACGGACCGCCGCATCCAGCGGGAGGGGGTGCGATCGGACCCCCCACCCGCTGGAAGGCAAGCACGTACATGCCATTGTGATGACGCACATTGGCATGCAGCGGTCCTTAAGTGGTTAAGCAACAGACAGCATGGATTCATGAAAGACAGAAGTTGTCAGACAAACCTGATTTCTTTTTATGAGGAGGTAAGTAAAACCTTGGACAGAGGGTTGGTGGTGGATGTAGTATACTTGGATTTTGCAAAAGAGTTTGACACAGTTCCCCACACATGGCTCATGTGTAAGGTAAGGTCTACAGGTTTGGAAATATCAGTTTGTAAATGGATAGAAAACTGGCTAAAAGACAGAATTCAGAGAGTAGTTATTAATGATTCATACTCTGAATGGTCTAAGGTTATCAGTGGTATACCCCAAGGTTCAGTGCTGGGACCCTTACTTTTTAACATCTTTATAAATGAAATTGGGTCTGGGATCAAAAGTAACATTTCTGTCTTTGCAGATGACACCAAGATATGCAGTGGAAAAACGTCCTTACAGGATGTCTCCAATTTACAAGCCGACCTCAATACTCTGTCTAATTGGGCGACTATGTATCAGATGAGGTTTAATGTTGATAAATGTAAAGTTATGCACTTGGGGGCTAAGAATATGCATGCATCATACATGCTAGGGGGAGCACAACTAGGGGAATCCGTGGTGAAGGATCTGGGGGTTTTGGTAGATCATAAGCTCAATAATAGCATGCAATGCCAAGCTGCTGTTTCCAAAGCGAGCTTAGTCCTTTCTTGTATTAACAGAGGTATGGACTCCAGAGAGAGAGATATAATTTTGCCCCTGTTCAAATCATTAGTAAGACCTCACCTAGAATATGCAGTTCAGTTTTGGGCACCAGTTCTCAAAAAGGATATCGGGGGAACTGGAGAAAGTGCAGAGAAGGGCAACCAAACTGACAAGAGGCATGGAGGAGCTCAGCTATGAGGAAAGATTAGAGGAACTGAATTTATTCACTCTTGAGAAGAGGAGAACAAGGAGGGATATGAGCAACATGTTCAAATAAGTAAGGGGTCCATATAGTGAACTTGGTGTTGATTTATTCTCTGTACGGTTAACCCAGAGGACACGGGGGCACTCTTTACGTCTAGAGGAAAAGAGATTTCATCTTCAAATACAGAAAGGTTTCTTCACAATAAGAGCTGTGAAAATGTGATAACCGCCAGAGGTGGTTATGGCCTGCTCAGTAGATTGATTTAAGAAAGGCCTGGATAATTTCCTGAATGTACATAATATAACTGGGTACTAACATTTATAGGTAAAGTTGATCCAAGGAGAATCCGATTGCCTCTTGGGGGATCAGGAAGGAATTTTTTCCCCTGCTATAGCAAATTGGAGCATGCTCTGCTTTTTTTGCCTTCCTCTGGATCAATTGTGGGCATAAAATTGGGTATATGGGATTGTACGATATTTTTTAATTTTTTTTATTATTTATTGTTTTTAAGGTTGAACTGGATGGACTTTTGTCTTTTTTCAACCTAACTATGTAACTATATGCCCACTTCTTGGAGAGTGTCCTTCACTTGTCTGGATTTTGTGAATGGGTTTTTCTTTACCATAGAGAGGATCCTACGATCATCCACCACTGTTTTTTCCGTGGACGTCCAGGCCTTTTTATGTTGCTGAGCTCACCAGTGTGTTCTTCTTTCCTCAGAATGTTCCAAACTGTTGATTTCACTCCTACTATGCAACTATGTAACAGCAACATTAGGTGAAGTTGAAAAGCATGGGAGTTCCTCTACTATGCCCAGCAGACCGTTTTGGTTTTTCATGAGGATATCCTACCCACCCCTACAGCAGAACTGTTATCTTGTCATCCTCCACCCTTATAACTATGCAATTTGTACCATCTACTATTGAACTATGCTACATCCCCCATATGCAGAACCGTTCGGGGATCACTCTGGATTCCACTACAACCCCGCACCAGTTGGTTGCGAGGCCACAGGACAGTTCTCCCACAGTTTAAAGGGGGCCCTTCAGGTTTCTTCAGTTCAGGGATCCAAGGCTCGCTATGTTGGGGTTGGCCGAACGGGGAGCCCGTGAGTTGGCTGAACTACCAAAACATTATACCTTGCCATAGACAATATGAAGGATTCTATTCACCAGGCGTCCTGCCTTGCGCTTGTGCTAGTACACATATGTAGGACCCTTTGGTTAAAAAATTGGTCAGCCGAAGCACCTTGCAAGAACCTTCTGACTAGTTTCCCCTTTCATGGGGAGCGGCTATTTGGCGATAATTTGGATAAACACATCCAAACGATTTCTAGTGGAAAGAGTACTCTTTTGCCAGTCAAAATAAAGTATAAACATCCTTCATTTAAACTGACTTTTTCTCCTGTTCCACGGGCATCTGCCTCTAGGCAGTGGTGACGGCCTCCTCCATCAGACTCTAGAGGAAAACCTCAGGGTCAGGCCCAGGCTCAAAAGAAAACCTGGGGCCTGAAAGCTGCAAAGCAGAATGCTAAAGCCTCATCATGATGAGCCATCCCCCCTCACCAGAGTGGGGGGGAAGACTTCTGCATTACTCAGAAGTCTGGCAAAGGGAAATTCAGGACAGATGGGTTCTCTCCTTGGTGTCTCTGGGATACAAACTAGAATCAGGAGTTTGCACCATCTTTTTTTCTGAGATCAGTCATTCCCAAGGATCCAGGGAAAAGGCAATCCCTGTTTCAAGCATTACACGATTATTGGCTCAGGGGGTGATCATACAGATCCCCACAGAAGAGCAAGGTTTGGGGTTTTATTTAAACCTTTTTACGGTAAAACCAAATGGAGATGTCAGACCTCTTCTAGATCTAAGGAATCGAAATCGGTTCCTGAAAATCCACTCCTTTCGCATTGAGTTGATCAGGTCAGTGTTCTCCATCCTACAAGGAAGAGAACTTCTGGTGTCCATCAACATCAGAGACGCATATCTGCATATGTCTATATTTCCCACTCACCAAAGTTTTTGGAGATCCAAAGTAGAACAGCAGCACTTTCAGTTTGTAGCCTTGCCCTTTGGGCTAGCCACAGAACCCCAGGTATTCACAGAAGTACTGGCCCCACCTCTAGCCAGGTTAAGGGCACAGGGCATAACAGTCTTGGTGTACTTAGACAATCTATTGCTAATAGATAAGAGCTTATGTGGATGGTAGGGTCGAAAAAAAATGCCTCAATTCTCCTTTGCATGAGGTTGTTAGGAAAGATGGTGGCTTCAATCAAAAGCAGTCCTCTATGTCCAGTTCCATTTGAGACTGTTGCAAAATAGTATCCGGTCTGCTTGGAACAAAACGATCCAAGCTTTGGACTTGCCAATGCCGCTGTCCCCAAGAGTGTCCCAAAGAGTGTCTCAGTTGGTAGATACTAACCCAGAATCTGCTGAAAGGAAAGTCCTTCAGACCAACATTTCAGGCTGGGGAGCAGTACTAAACAAGACGACTGTCCAGGGACAGTGGTCAAGAACCGAAAGAGCCTTGCCCATCAACATCCTAGAGATCTGGGCATTGTGTGTCTGGCTCTCAAAACCTGGTCTTTCAGGTTAAGGGATTATTCTGTCAGGATCCAATCTGATAATGCCATGGTTGTGGCCTGTATCAATCACCAAGGGGGCACCAAGAGTCTCTCAGCGCAGAGAGAGGTGAACCATATTGTAACTTGGGCAGAAAGGAACATTCTGTGCCTATCAGCAGTCTTCATTCGGGGAATAGAGAATTGGCAGGCGGACTACTTTAAATAGCCAGCCATTATTCCCAGGGGAATGGTCTCTTCACCCTGAGATATTTTGGGCTGTTTGCCAAAGATGGGGGACTCCAGACATAGATCTTCTAGTGTCCAGATATAACATAAAGTTAGTCAACTTTATGTCCAGGACAAGGGATCCATTCGCATGCGGAACAGATGCGTTGGTAACCCCATGAGATCAGTTCTCACTGATCTATGCATTCTCCCCTATTCAGTTTCTGCCATGACTATTCTTTGCAGGATCAAGCTGGAAAGAAAGCCAGTTATTCTGGTAGCACCAGCATGGCCCAGAAGGTCATGGTACGCAGAAATTGTAAAGATGGCAGTGGCGGGTCTGTGATCCCTCCCACTAAGGCCAGACCTGCTCTCACAGGGGCCGATATTCCATCCTGCTTTACGAATGCTAAATTTAAGGGCCTGACTATTGAAACCCACATTCTGAAGAAATGTGGGCTTTCTGGGTCAGTTATCTCTACTTTGATTAATGCAAGGAAGCCAGCATCCAGAGCTATATATTATAGTCTGGAAGGCTTATGTTTCCTGATTTGCACCCTTGGAGATATATCATAGGCAAAATTCTTGCCTTTCTACAATTAGGCATAGAGATGAAGTTGGCCTTAAGTACTATTAAGGGCCAAGTCTCAGCCTTATTGATTTTATTTCAAAGACTGCTTGCTACACATTCTTTAGTCCGGGGTTTTATGCAAGGGGTGATGCGTATTAATCCGCCAGTTACATTGCCTTTAAGCCTTTGGGTCTTCAACTTATTTTTGTCAGTGTTACAAAAACAGCCATTTGAACCGATACAGCATATTCCCTTAGTCCTTCTGACAAGGAAGCTGGTATTTTTGGTTGCTATATCCTCAGCAAGGAGGGTTTCGGAATTGGCTGCTCTTTCTTGAGCCATATTTGATTTTTCATGAGGACAGAGTGGTGTTATGCCCCCGTCCAGGCTTTTTGCCAAAAGTGGTTTCGGGTTTTCACCTAAACCAAGATATTGTCCTGCCAGGCAAGACAATGTTCTGAATCAAATGAAAACTTGAAACCAATTTGAAATCCAATTCCAAATTCATTTGCACCCCTGACCGAAGGAAATACAAAAATGCGAACAAACGTACTTTCAAGAATGCCAATTCCTGGTTTTCTTCCGGGATGCATAAGACTCCCAAGTCTTGAAATAAAACCTTCTAGATCAGTGGTTATCAACTCCTGTCCTCAGGACCCACTAATAGGCCAGGCTTACAAGATAACTGTAATATATCACAGGTGATATAAGTTGCTGCTCAGTGATTGCAGTATTCTAGTCTGCATCTCCCCAAGGTAATACTTAAAATCTGGCCTGTTAGTTGGTTCTGAGGACAGGAGTTGAGAACCACTGTTCTAGATGCAGGTTGCCCCGTCTTCAGCAAAGCAGGGATAACCGACCCAGCGCCACCTCGAAGCTTCAGCGCCTGTGCCTTACTAGTCAAGCCATCAATCCCAGCGACTGAGAAGCAGAGTTTTTTTTTTTTTTAAACTAATTCTTCTTTATTAAAACTTTTTTAAACACAGATTAACAATAATTTTCACAGTTCACAAAAAGCTTGATTTCATACATAAGAAATACAAAGGCGAAACTGCACACAACCCACAAGTTGCCACAGGCTCGCCTTCCATCTCTCGGGCTCTGAGGAACCAACCACCAGTCTAATGACCACAACTCACTGGGAGCTAGGGACATATGGCAATTCAGATACAGTGCCTTCCTGTTCATATAGAGAGGATCTTCCTTTATAATGGCCTGAAGTGAGCATATGCCTTGAACACCATAACTTCCAGCAAGCTCACGTAAAAGACGTATCAAAGTAAACCTTTGCATATTTTAGTTTACAGGGCTGAATTTCTCAGAGACTGGCCTTTTTCTAGAGCTATGGCCAGCCCTCTAGCTCTGTGTTTTCTCTCTGGATCAAAATGTCTGAGGGAGCAGAAAAGACTGCCTTGATGATGAGGTACCATATGGCGAAGCAACCATTCCTCTGTAAACCAGATGCCTGCCCATCTTTTTTAATATAGTAAAATATATATATATATATATTTATTTATAAGATAGTCCATTCCCATTTTTGTCTTGGGACAATTATTGGAGTAGCCCCAGACAATCCTTTCTTTATCAAGTATGCAAATATGCATTTATGCAAGGCTACAGATATGAGGTAAGAAAGTATACAGCTATGTAATGATGTAGGTATGCAAGTAAGCCAGTATGCAGTTATGCAGGTGTGGCGCTACATAGTTATGCAGGTGTGGCGCTACATAGTTATGCAGGTGTGGCAGTATGCAGTTATACAGTTATGCACCTATGCAAGTATGCAGTTAGAGATATGCCGTTATTAGCAGTACCTATCTGAAAACAAAACAATATAGCATGAAGCAATAATCATGCACAATTATGCAGTGGCAATGTGGTAGAAAGGCAGTACAATAAACAGTAATGCAGGGCCCACTGTGGCTGCCAGCATCCAACCCCCTTGATAGCACTCATGTGCCTGTGACCCCTGTGTTCTTCCCGGCTGCCGAACTGACCACATCTGCCTCAACCATAGGCTTAAAAAACCAAGATGGCCGCTGGCTCCATGTGCAGCAGGTACACACAGATTATTAAAGCACACAAGGGAAATGAATTTGATGGGGCACAATCCATAATGTAAGCACACCCTACTACCCCTAGTTGCTAACAAGGAGGACACTTGGCAGCCCCCAAAAATTTTTAAAGTGAGCCTGCCACTAAAACTTACCAATCCTGCTGCAGGATTCTGTTTAAAAAAAAAACAGATCCAATCTTCACCCATCAAATAACATAGGTTTAGTCACTTAGGAACTTCAAGGACTCTGTCCCCCTTTTCTGCTCTGGGATCCACTGCATTTGACCTGTATAGCACCCTGCCAGAAGATTCCTTGGTCAGTGCTGACTGCCCAGGATTCCATAACGCAAGGTCCAGCCCAGAAGGTAGCATTACAGGCAGTCCTCATCAATGTCTTCTATCTCTGTTATGGGGGCTCAATTACCATCCATTTTAGCACCCAACCATCAGAATAAATCCAATTATCTAGTCAATTAATTGCTATTAGAACCATTTTGAGACCAGCAGTATACTCGCATAGCGATTTACAAGTATATCAATGGTGATCCCAGCGTAAGTATGAAACTTTTCAGTGCCAGGGATGTGTAAGGGGACATGCGGCCACACAATGAGACTGGAAAAGAAGCAGCTTAACCCTAAGCTGCGTAGGGAGTTTTTCACTGTCAGGGCAGTAAGGATGTGGAACTCTCTTCTACAACCGGTGGTGTCGGCAGGAGGTATGGATAGTTTTAAAAGACTCTTGGATGGGCATCTTAGTAGTGAAATCAATATACGGGGATATGAGAAGTGGTTTTTCTACACGCATTCCTACACAGGTTGAACTGGATGGACTGTTGTTCAACCTTACCAACTATGTAACACAGAGCTGAACTTCAGTGGCCATCACCTGCAAGACACTGGTGAAAAATCTGAGGGACTGCCTGTATGGGGGGGGGGGGGAGGGGGGTTATATAGGGGAGGACTTCCTGTCTGCTGCTTTTGGTCTGTCAGTGTCCATTCACCTATAGGTGGTGCATAACCCAGATAGTCATGATTATAGCCTGTATTTTTTTTTCTTTTTTACATGTTGCCTTTATTGTGTTTTCATTATTTATTTTTCCTGTCTTTGGGTGATAGAGCGAAGAGATAAAGAAGGATTATGTTTCATTTATACAGTACTCACACACATATCTATATACAGTATATTTAATTATATACTGTATGGGTCAATCATCTGTTACTGATATTGATTTGTTCAACTGTGACATTAAGCTGATATGGCCATGTGAGGACAGTGGCCCTAACATGGCCATATCCGCATATTGTCAAAGTCCTAAAATGCCCATGTGGCCACATTAGAACAAATATGTCACAAGCATCCCAGTGCCTTTGTATTTGTACACATATTACCTGACATTTACCTGGTGGGCTCGCTCAGGTGTATTCGAACTAGGATCTGAACACGCCTGAGCTCAGACATTTTTTTTTTCTCGTACATCACAGGACACAGAGACTCAGTAATTACTGATGTGTTATAGGATATCACTAGGTGATTGAACACTGGCACACACTAGACAGGAAGTTCAATCCCCCATATAACCCCTTTCCCTACTGGAGGTACCTCAGTTTTTTCGCCAGTGTCTTAGGTGTTGGTCACAAGTAAAGATGTGCTGTGCTGAGCTCCACTGGAATATCCTTACTGGGGTGAGCTATGCAACCGGATCCATTCAAGGTGTCTTTTCCAGACCGAATTGGATGGTACCTGGGCCTTGTGTCTGAAGAAATTAGGTATTACCTGTAACGCTTCTCTTTTTAGAGAGCTGGACCCTGGGACCCAGTATTTGTTTTTTTCAGCCATATTCCTGGCAGGGTGCTTTACGGGCCCAGAACTGCAGATCCCCCTATTCAAGGGGGCCCCAGTCTCTGGAGGTTTTTTCCTAACAGAGTCCACACCGTGAGAGGTGAAGATTGGGTCTGTTATTCAAACCCTGCAGCTGGATAAGGTAAGGGAGACTCCTCAAGAATTGTTCTAATTCTAGTAGGTTTTCTCCTTTTAAGTAAATGTATACTATGCCTATAGTCGCCACCGGGGCTGCCAAGAGCACATGCCTTTCATGCCTGATCTGTCTGCTTGGTGTCCACACTCTATGCTCCTCCAGACATGCTCTAGGAAGGATGAAGGTAAGGGTTTTTTTTTCCTTCTGGGATTCTCCCTCCACGAATTAGGGGACTGTGACAGGGCTGGGCAGAGAGCGGTAACATACCGCACCACCCGCCGCCATCCACCGCTGTTCAGCACAACACCATTACAGCGGCTTCACGTCCACCAGCCCTTCCCTCTCCTCTGCCCCATCCTCCCCTCCATGCTTGTCAGCAGAGTTAGAGCCTCTGCTCGCACGGGAAACACATGTTTTTTAAAAAACGAGCAGGGGGGAAGTGGTCGGAGGAGGGGGGGGGCGGAGCACTAGGCTACACAGGCTTTAAAGTGCACTCTTTTTCAGATGCACACATCCTATGGAGGGACACAGAGCTGACAGGCGCATGCGAGTGTGGAGGACACAGGCCTTCCCAGGCAGCATTTACTTAGGCACCAGACTGAGTCTTGGTAGCAGCGGCAGTTGCTGAACTACGGTGCTCAGCAGTCAGTGCATTTTTTTGTGGTACCTCTACATCTTCTTGCTTTCCACTATGGATAGAAGAGGTACAAGTACCCCGAAGAATAGGGGTCTGAAGGGGTCCCCTTCAGGCTCTGAGGACCCCCCTCTGCAGCACCTTCCCCCCCTGCAGGACCCGGGAGGCTGGCCAGGAAGAGCCGTCGGGGTCAGGGGCTGCAGCTGGTTCTGGCACTTCAGCCCTGTATACATTACACAGGAGGTTTTTTCCTCAACCATAAATGGTTTAGAGGAAAGATTAGTGGCCTTAATCACATCTTCACTCAGTGGAAGAAAATGCACTAGGCCCCTCTCTGTCACCCAGGACCCTCAGAGTGAGGAACTCTGGCATAAAGGAGAGGAATCCCCCTCAGAGGATCGGGAGGAGACTGATAATTCCACTTCTGAGGAATCTAGTGGAGAAGGGCCCTCTTCAGCTTCTCAGGATGATGTTGGTGCAAATTCTTGCTGGATTGGTCCGTTTTTAAGTTACCCGTACCTGAGTTAAAGAACCCACTTCTTCTCTGGGTTCACTGAAACCTCCTCAAACTGCACATGCCTTTCCTGTTCAAGGTTTACTGGAAAAGCTTATCTATTCTGTTTCAATTTTTTACTCCTAAAATGTTTTCTACACTTTATCCTATGGAGGAAAAATTTACTAAGATGTGGGGTATACCGGCAGTTGACGCCGTCATTTCCTCTGTAAACAAAAGCCTGACTTGTCCTGTTGACAATGCTCAGATGCTTAGGGATCCAACTGATAAGAAAATGGAATTCCTATTAAAAAATGTTTTTTCCTTGGCAGGTTCAGTAGCTCAACCTGCAGTGGCAGCAATTGGAGTCTGTCAATATTTGAGAGACCATGTTAAACAGGTGCATAAAGCTTTACCTGAACAGCAAGCCTGGGGGTTAGCTAACCTACCAGTGGCTTTGTGTTTTGCTGTTGATGCTATCAGAGATTCTATCCTTCAGACCTCTCGCATTACGCTTGGATTGGTACACATGTGTAGAATCTTATGGCTGAAAAATTGGTCAGCTGAATCACATGTAAGAAACTCTGTGCAAAACTGTTTGGAGAGTATTTGGACAATTATATTCAAAGGATCTCTAGTGGGAAAAGCATCCTTTTACAAGTCAAGAAAAGGAGTAAACGTCCCTCCTTTAAACGGGCGCTTTCTCCAGTGCCAGGGTCATCAGCCTCCAGGCAGTCACGACGGCCACCTCCGTCAGGCTCAAAGGTTAAAACTCAGAGTCAAACCCAGGGAAAAAATAAGTCCTGGGGGAGAAGGTCTTCAAGACAAAACGCTAAGACCTCCTTATAAAGGGGCGCCCCCGGTCACTCGACTAGGTGGAAGATTACTAAAGCTCTCAGGGCTCTGGCAGGAGGAATTTCGGGACAAATGGGTGGTCTCCACAATAACTCTAGGTTACAAACTAGAATTCAGAGAATTCCCTTCTCCTCGTTTCCTCAGATCAAATGTACCCAGAGAAAAAGAAGTCTCTCCTTCTAGCGTTGGAGCGACTATTGTTGCAAAAATTTATCATGGCAGTTCCCATGCAAGAGCAGGGAATGGGGTTTTATTCAAACCTTTTCACGGTAACAAAGCCAAATGGAGATGTCAGACCCATTCTAGATCTCAAAGATCTAAACCGATTTCTAAAGATACGGTCCTTTCGCATGGAATCGATCCGATCGGTAGTATCCATCCTGCAAGGAGGAGAACTTCTGGCATCAATAGACATCAAGGATGTGTCTACTATCAATAGACATCAAGGATACGTCTACTGACGTCGTCCCGTGCACGAGTGGCCTGCACGCCCCCTGAGGGGCGCACGGCGCGCTCTGTGATCAGCGAGTCTGAGACTCGCCTGATCACAGATCGGAGCAAGGGATCGATCCCAACCCCTTACCATGTGATCAGCTGTCAGCCAATGACAGCTAATCATGTGATCACAACAGAGCCGGTAATCGGCTATTTTTCCTCCTCACACTGACAGCGCGAGCAGAAAAAAAAAAGCCGATCACCGGCGGCCGTGATCGGGACATCGGCGAGCTGGGGACAGCTCATCAGTGCCCACCTGCCCCCTGCCAGTGCCACCTAAAATATAGCAAAAGGTGCCACCCATCAGTGCCCATAGTGCCACCCATCAGTGCCCACAGTGCCACCTATCAGTGCCCACAATCTGCCTAGCACACACAGTGCTGCACCTCAGTGCCACATATCCGTGCCCATCAGTGTCATGTACCAGTGCCCATCAGTGATGCCCATCAATGCCCAGCAGTGCCACCTATCAGTGCCCATCAGTCCCATCTATCAGTGGTTCCTATCAGTGCCCATCCGTGCCACCCATCCGTGCCATCTTATCTGTGCCCATCTTTGCCCATCAGTGCCGCCTTATCTGTGCCCATCAATACTGCCTTATTTGTGCCTATTGGTGCCACCTTATCTGTGCCTATTAGTGCCACCTTGACTGTGCCTATCAGTGCCCACCAGCGCCACCTATCAGTGCCCACCAGTGCCGCCTATCAGTGCCCACCAGCGCCGCCTCATCAGCGCATTTCAATGAAGGAGAAAAATTACCTGTTTGCAAAATTTTATAACAAACTATTAAACATGATTTTTTTATTTTGCATTTTTTTGTTTGTTTAGCAAAAAATAAAACTCCCAGCTGTAATTAAATACCACCAAAAGAAAGCTCTATTTGTGGGGGAAAAAAAATTTAAATTTCATTTGCGTACAGTATTGTATGGCCGCGTAATTGTAATTTAAATTGCATCAGCGCTGAAAGCTGAAAATTGGTCTGGGCAGGAGGGGGGTTTAAGTGCCCAGTAAGCAAGTGGTTAAAAAGAAAAGACGGGAAGAATTAATGATGGGTGTGGAGGACTACAGAGGAGACGGTGGATTGGTTTACAGCTGTGAAAGTGCATGACAGTGTCCTGCCTGGAAAGCTGCTAGCAGGGGAAGTTTCCTGCGATAAAAATCAAGGACTGTTTAACTGCTATAGCAGTTCGGAGCTCTGCAAGCCGGTGAGACTGATATTTCCTTCTGTTGTTTTTTCTGCTGTGAAGCTGTTTAAGATTAATGTTCTTTTGATTGCAAAGCCTGAAGCAAAAAGGAAGTTCTGGACAGCCGCACTCCGGAATATAGTCTTTATTGTAAAAATCCAACAGATACAAGCCAACATTTTGCAGTCCTTTAAGGTCTGCTATGCCAGCATAGGTATAGATCGTGGTTTGTGTGACTGACATGCATAGGCGTCCACACAGGGTGTGCTGGGTGTGCCTGGGCACACCCTAATCACCCCATGTGCATTAGCATTATCCAGGGGCAGCACCAGGTTTGTGATTGGGAGTGCCAGTGGCCAGTGTAAATGCCCACATTATATTAAAGTTGAGGTTCAACTTTAGGAACAAGTTACACCTGTGTTTAGGGTGTACCATAATATGCTCTAAATCAACTGTCTCCCACCATCAGAGCCCCCTTCATGTGACAGCAGGTGGCGTTCATGTGTGCTTGAACTTTGGGGTGCACACCCTGATACAATAGGCTGCGCACACCTATGGTGACATGAACAATGATTTCTCTTATATAGAGGTTTGTTCCTATAGACATCTTTTATACACATTTGCATAGGTTTATTTACAGCTTTATAACATTAAAATGAAGTTTGTTAACCAGTATTTTGTCTAGTAAGATTCAATGTTATGTTGGTTGCGATGTCGGCATCGTTGCAGATCGCTGCATGTATGCTGAACATTAGCGGCCATTACACATCAGATTAATTATGGTTATGATAGAAATACAGACCTATGGATACTTACTGTCCTATATATATGAGCACATGGGTATATGGAGGTTCTCCATTAATATACAATGCTGCTTATATGGTTTACAGAGTCAACTTCTCTTCCATTTTTTCCGCTTTTTTGACCATTTGTCCAGCTACCAATTTGTACCTTTATCTTTTCTTTCCTTTTGTTAAAGGTAGTCCCGGGATCCCTAAAATCGTCATCCTATTTAGAATAAGGGCCCTTGCTATAGTTTCTTGCCATGACCATTTTTTTCTGTTTTGTCCATAAACCACTTAAGGACCGCCTCCTGCACTTATATATACGTCGGCAGAATGGCACAGCTGGGCACAATCATGTACCTGTACGTGTCTCTTTAAGTGCCCAGCCATGGGCCGGGAGCGCGCTGCCGTCGGCACGCTCCCAACCGGTCCTGAGCTCCGTGACCGTGGCTATGGGACCAGCGGACCCGATCGCCGCTGGTGTCCCGCAATCGGGTCACAGAGCTGAAGAACGAGGAGAGGTCTGTGTAAACAAACCTCTCCGTGCTTCCTACTGAGCCTGTCACTGATCGTCTGTTCCCTGTTATAGGGAAAGACGATCAGTGATGTCAGACGCCAAGCCATGCCCCCCTACAGGTAAAAAAAAAAACACACACACTTAACCCCTCCCTCCCCCTAGTGGTTAACTCCTTCACTGCCAGTGTCATTTACACAGGAATCCGTGCATTTAAATACTACTGATTGCTGTATAAATGACAATGGTCCCAAAAATGTGTCAAAAATTTCCAATGTGTCCGCCATAATGTCACAGTGACAATGAAAATAGCTCATCGCCTCCATTACTAGTAAAAAAAAAATATATTAATAAAAATTGCTATTTTGTAAACGCTATAACTTTTGTGCAAACCAATCAATAATCACCAATTGCGATTTTTTTTTTTTTACCAAAAATATGTAGAAGAATACGTATCGGCCTAAACTGAGGAAAAAAAATGTTTTTTTATATTTTTGGGGGATATTTATTATAGCAAAGAGTAAAAAATATAGAATTTTTTTCAAAATTGACGCTCTATTTTTGTTTATAGCGCAAAAAATAAAAACCGCAGAGGTGATCAAATGCCACCAAAAGAAAGCTCTATTTGTGGGAAAAAAAGCACGCCAATTTTGTTTGGGAGCCATGTCACACGACCACGCAATTTTCAGTTAAAGCGTCGCAATGCCGAATCGCAAAAAGGGGCCTGGTCCTTTGGCTGCAAATTGGCCCGGGGCTTAAGTGGTTAAACATAATAAAGAACATTCACAACATAGCATTCAAATTTTAATTAATTGATTCATAGGCTATTTTTGCTTAACAGTTCTTTTAGGACATTACAAAAATACTCATAGGTGTATGTGTATATATACGTTTTCATCTGGTGTATACATTTATATAACTAATTCAATTAAAATTTTTGTGATAATACATATAAATCTCTCAATGATTATAATTGCTTGATTGGACAGGAAATTTATTTTATATGATGATAAATGTTTAATTATATCTGAAATATACATCCACAGCTAACTGTGCAGATAAGGATCATGTTTGTGTGTGTGTGTGTATGTATGTGTGTGTGTATGTGTGTATATATATATATATATATATATATATATATATATATATATATATATATATATATATATACACACACACACACACACATGTGTCCATGTATACATTTTAGGAATATATGTGACTCCATGATGTACCTATTGCATATACAATCAGAGAGACCTGGTGGATTTCATATGAAATAAATATATACACGAGATGCATATGAATACACGTTCCTCATACATACTTGGCGTTAGATTATATTTTATTTATATTTGTGTGACTAGGTTTGTTCTGGCACACTTACATATACATTTTTTTTTTTTATTCAATATTCTTTCTTATCATTAACATAGATTTATAATTATAATTGAGACACATATTTTGTTCACCAACTATTTAAGGTGTTTATATATCTATTTGATACATTCACAGCTCATTGGAACAGTTTATTAAAACAATTTATTTATACAAATCATTTAGACACCTTATCACTGTTGGTTTAACCTTACTCTCAATTCATTATAAAAGTGTACAATTATTTGTTTTATATTTTTCACACTGAATTCACACATTTATCTGAACTCCCTGAAATCACACATCCTGATCACGTTCTTGATTTAAGGTTTCTTTTAATTGGACACTTGATTGCACAATTAAACTCAGTCGTTTACACACAGAGTCACATATCAGAAATATTTAAATATATATATTGCATCGTTTTTGGTGGTAGGGTAGCTATGATTAAACGGTGATAAGTGTAAAACGCATCAGTCGATTGTCCCGTTTTTTTGCTGTGGCTTGTATCTGTTGGATTTTTACAATAAAGGCTATATTCTGGAGTGCGGCTGTGCAGAACTTCCTTTTTGCTTAATTTTGCTATATGCTTAGCTTGCACCTGGTGCTTCGTTTCCATGGAAAGCCTCATCTCCATATATCCACCTTCGGTGATCCCCTTCCCTTCCCCTAATTTCTAAACTTGCACTTTTTGCTTGCTGGAACTTAGACCAAGTGGAAATTTGACTAAGTGGTGAGTTAAAAATTGATGAAGTAACATCTAAAATTTCCGCTTGGTAAAATTATTATTGTAACTGGGAAAATGTGTGCTAGCAAGATTGAAGGTTTTGTGGAGTGCACAGTGTACCGCATGTATACAACAATAGAGCAACAGCTCCAGGATGGATACCACTGTGACAGATGGGAGCTGGTTGCTCTTCTGGAAGCTTGCATTTTGGAAAGGCAAATTACAACACTTAACAATACTGATAACCTTGAAAGGGGCCCTCTGCTCACTGAACGGATGGTTAGTAGGGTTAATGGGGAGGATGGAGAGGTAAGTCAGGATTATCAGGTAGGAAGATGGGTTAATGCAGTTAGAGGGAGTGGTAGGGGCTCATAGAAAAGGAAGACCAACCCTGGGTTTGAGAACCCTAACAGATTTTCCAAGTTGGGTGAAGATGTGGGGCTGGCAAGCTCAAAGGTGGCAGCTCTCACTTATACCCATAACAGCTGGGAGAGCAGCCCGTCTAGTAGGGGTGGTAAAGGTAGTGCAGGTAGGCCTAGACAGTTGGTGGTAATAGGGGACTCTATATTCAGAAGGACTGAATAATTTGTCACCAGGATCTCCTCAACCAAATGGTTTGCTGTCCAATGAACCAATGACAGAATATGTGGAAGGTGGAGGCTCCTTAAGAACCAATTTAAAGAACTAGGCTGCAAGTTGAAGGGAAGGACCTCCAAGGTGAAATTCTCTGAAATATTGCCTTTGCCATGCGCAACACAGGAAAGGCAGGGGGAGATTAGAGAACTGAATGCATGGTTAAAGGCCTGGTGTAAGAAGGGAGGGATTTGGGTTTGTAGACCACTGGGCTGACTTTTCAATGGGGTAAAGCCTATATGCTAAAGATGGTTTGCACCAAAATGTAAGGGGGTTTGCTTTGCTGGGGGAGAGGTTTATGGGAAGGCTGGAGGAGTATTTAAACTAGGATTGGAGGGAGACAGTGAATTTGATTATAATGGGGCAGACAGGTCAGATAGGGGTCAGCTCCTATTGGTGGGTGGAATGGGGAAAGTTGGGGTGAGGGCTATGGCAGGTGATATTAAGATTCCCATGTTACAAACAACCATTGGAAATGGTACTATTTGTACTAAAATAAAAAATATGCAACATAAGTGTGCAAAATGTAACAATGAATTAAAGTGTTTGTTTACCAATGGCAGAAGTCTACCAAGAAAAATAGTTGAAAGCTCTGGGGCACGAGAAACTATTAATTGCTGAATCTTGGCTTTATTCTTCACATGACTGGGCTTGCTATCTTTCGGAAAGGCAGGATAAAACTGAGGGGTGGTGGTGTCTGTCTCTGTGTGAGAAGTGATCTCAAAGTGAGTGTAAAAGAGGACTTAGTTGATGTTGAGTGTGATACGTCTGAAGCAGGGGTCTCAAACTGGTGGCCCTCCAGCTGTTGCGGAACTACAAGTCCCATCATGCCTCTGCCTTTGGGAGTCATGCTTGTAACTCTCACCCTTGCAATGCATCATGGGACTTGTAGTTTCACAACAGCTGGAGGGCCGCCAGTTTGAGACCCCTGGTCTGAAGCATTATGGGTGGAACTGTACATGGGTGTGCGTACAACAAAGGTTATCATTTGAGTTTGTTATAGGCCTCCCAGTGTTCATGAGGAGGTGGAGGCTGAGCTCCTTGCACAGATGTAAAGGGCTGAAAGGGCTGGAACAGTGATAATAATGGGGGATTTTAACAACCCAGAAATTGACTGGAGTATTGGCACTGCTGGAACAGTTAAAGGGCTAAAATGTATAAACCTATTACAAGACAATTTTATGGTCCGGTTTATTAAGGCCCCTACTAGGAATGATGCTCTGCTTAACCATTCAGAGCTTATTGTCGTCATAAAAAAGAACATCTGGGTATCAGTGACCATAATATGATTTCATTTAATGTGAGCTGTAAGCAACGAACACATACAGGAAATATAAAACACTGATCTTTAGCTACTTCAATACATTCAATACATTTATACACCCTTCCTTCCCAGACCAAATTTTAGCTTTCAGCGCTCTCACACTTTGAATGCCAATTACTCAGTCATGCAACACTGTACCCAAACAACATTTTATCATTTTTTTCATACAAACAGAGCTTTCTTTTGGGGGTATTTAATCACCACTGGGTTTTTTATTTTTTTGTGACATAAGTGAAAAAAGAGCGAAATTTTTCTTTTAGTTTCTATGATAACATTTTGCAAATAAGTCATTTTTGTTCATAAATGTGGGCCAAAATGTATACTGCTACATCGCTTTGGTAAAAATAACCCAAATTAGTGGATATTATTTAGTCTCTTTGAAAATTATAGAGTCTACAAGCTATGGTGCAAATCATTGAAAATTTATCACATCTGATCACACCTGATGCACTGACAGCCTATTTCATTTCTTGAGGCTCTGAAATGTCAGGAAAGAACAAATACTCCCCAAATGACCCCTTTTTGAAAAGTAGACAGTCCAAGGTATTTAGTAAGAGGCATGGTGAGTTTTTTGAAGTTGCAATTTTTCCCACAATTCTTGGGAAAAAATAAGAATTTTTTTTTCGTTTTTTTACAAAATTGTCATAATAACAAGTTATTTCTCACACACAGCATATGCATACTTCCAATTACACCCCAAAATACATTCTGCAACTCTTCCCGAGTATGGCAATACCACATGTGTGGGACTTTTACACAGCCTATCCACGCAGGGAGCACCGTCAGGGGTTCTAGGAGCATAAATGACACCTCTAATACCACTAATACCTATTACATTTCCGAGGGACACAGCCCATCCACGATTGCCGTGCTGCGGGCCCCCGGGTGCCCGCAGGAGTGGCGAAATACCGAGGACGTCATATGACATCCACCCAGGATGGGAGATCCCATCTGTGAACCTCATATGACTATGGTCCGGTATTGAAGTGGTTAAGAGAACATATTTTCCAAAGATGAGGGCTGCTCTCCAAGACTTAGACTGGGAGGGAATATTGGCATCGATTAAACATAGAACCGAAATGGGTATTCTTAAAAAAGACTGTATGCAAACGCACTGCAAAGTATATTCCCATGGGCAATAAGTTTAAAAGGCTTAACATTAAAGTGGTTGTAAACCCTTACAAACCACTTTGACCTACAGGTAAGCCTAGATTAAGGTCCAAGAAATATTTCCTAAACCTATACGGTTTAGGAGATATTTACAAAAAGACAGCCACCGCTGTCTACGGCGCATGTGCCGTAGACAGCGGCGTGCAGGCGCACTGGGCAGGCCGCAGATCGCAGCGATATGCCGCTCGTGTAGGCTCCCGTGCGCATGCACGGGAGTAACGTCATCGCTGCTCCTGCGAATCACAGCACCGGAGCAGCGAGACCCGGAAGTCACTCCGGGATACATGGCAGCGGCGAACATGAAGACGGAGGACCACTTCGGGGGCTTCGTTCTCAGGTAAGTTATTCATAATGAGCTAGTATGCTATGCATACTAGCTCATTATGCCTTTGCCTTGCAGGTTGCTTTTTTTTTTTTTTTTTTCAACTGCCTTTACTTTCTCTTTAAATCCTATGCTGTCCATTGCCAAAGTTAAAAAAGCTATAAATTAGAAGAAAAGAGCTTTTAAAAAATATAAAAATGAAGGAACACGTAAATATATAGTGGATGCGACCTAACACAAACTAATTGTAACAATGACAAGCCTCCATCTCTGTTATGTATACAACAAAAGAAGGAAAGAAATGGGACTTTATATGAGGCAAGTCACTGAATGCATACCTTATTCAATTCATTTATAAAATTATTTATTAATACCAAATCACATTATAGAGGGTGTCAATCTGAAATACAGGACACAGTATAATGTAATACATTTGCATGAATACAGGAAACAGAGTAAGTTAAAACATAATAAGCTTTATAGTTACAAAAGGACACTCATCCATTCATAAAAAAGTTCAAGAAACATAATCGATTTTTCATGGTGAGCCAAAATTGTCTAAGCATCAGTTTGATGTAACTCGACGCACATTTCATGTCTTATGTCAATCATCAGGAGTAAGATGCTCTGAAATAAAAACAGTGATATCTATAAGTATAGGATAACCTTTAAACGGAGAACAATCTCTCAAAATAAAGGTGTGTAACTTACAGTACAGCCAGATGGTAATGCCCAACCTTTAATCCAAGGGAGAAAGAGGGACACGGATGATCTTCCCCGGGGCTGAGGCGAGGAGTCCCACCCAGACCAGAGACAACAGCCAGGTGAAGACCAGGTGACCATGTCAAGACCATGTGAATCTGGTGTATGTTAACAGTCCACACTGCTCTGCAAGGGTAGGAAAATGAAGCCATGTGAAATTAATGTGTTGAAGTAATGAAATGAGTCTATACCTGTAGTCGAGTGCAGGTTTTTACTCCTGATAATTGGCATGAGCCATGTAACATGCGTCGAGTTACATCGAACTGATGCTTAGTGAATTTTGGCTCACCATGAAAAATCGATTGTGTTTCTTGAACTTTTTTATGAATGGATGAGTGTCCTTTTGTAACTATAATGCTTATTATGTTTTATCTTACTCTGTATAACTACTACTTATTCATGCAAATGTATTACATTATACTGTGTCCTGTATTTCAGATTGACACCCTCTATAATGTGATTTGTTTTTAGTAAATAATTGTATAAATTAATTGAATAAGGTATGCATTCAGTGACTTGCCCCATTTATTTCCTTCTTTTGTTGTAATCATTGTTTAAATGTTACAAAGAATATAACAGAATGTGTAAAAAGGAAATCAAGGATGCAAAAATGCAAAATGAACAACAGATTGCAAAAGATAGGACAAACCCCCAAAAATTCTTCAAATATATTTTTATTAGGAGGTAAGTAAAACCTTGGACAGGGGGGTGGCTGTGGATGTAGTATACTTCGATTTTGCAAAAAGACAGAATTCAGAGAGTACTGGTTAATGATTTTTACTCTGAACGGTCTAAGATTTAGTGATGTACCCCAAGGTTCAGTGCTGGGACCCTTACTTTTGAATATCCTTATTAAAGTGGTTGTAAACTCTCCCCTACCACTTTGTCCCATGTAAATCAGCATAAAACCCTAATGAACACTGCTTGTAGATAACTCCTTACTTGCTTAGTATTGTTGTAATCCTTTTTGTTCTTTAGAATGATGTCACTGAGCATGTCCAGATCTCCCCTGATTTACAGCACACTCTCTATGTGCTTATTTATCTGTTATCAGGACTTACTACGGCACACCACTGATATCCCAGGAGGCTGCAGAATCATTCAGAGCTTCCTCCTACACACCATGTGTCCATGTGACCTCACATGCAGTGTAAATCTGGCCGTTACTGCAGTCTTATCAGTTGAAGCTGATAAGACTGACAAAGGCAACCATTAGACAATTGGCACAAGTAAATACTATGAAATAAAACAAGTCAGCTATGAACAGGGAAGCAGGGTTTACATAGAAACGTTGGATTGAGAAGGAGGCTTGGTTAACAGTACAGGAAATGCTCAATGTAAGGGCGAAAATACACTTCACTGTGGACTCTGAAAACAATACTTAAGATGTCACTGCCTAACCCCTGGAAACAAGTTTTTTAAAGTTTCTTTAACCACTTGCCGACCGCCGCACGACGATATACGTCGGCAGAATGGCACGGGCAGGCATATTGGCGTATATATAAGTCCATGCCTGCCCGCGGGTGGGGGGCCCGATCGGGCCCCCCCCCGGTGCCTGCGGCGGTCGGCATTCGTTCGGGAGAGATCAGGGATGAGGGGACGGCCATTCATTCATGGCCACCCCCTCGCGATCGCTCTCGACGGATGGAAATCCCCCGTGACATCACTTCCTCTCCTGTAATGTAAACACAGGAGAGGAAGTGATGTATTCTCTCCTCCGTGTCGGTATTTTCCGTTCCGACACGGAGGAGAGCGGATCGGTGAGTTGCACCAACACTCTACACACACAGTAGAACATGCCAGGCACACTCACACTCCCCCTTTACCCCCCGATCACCCCCCCAATTACCCCTGCCCCCCAGTCACAGTGACACCAATGTCATTTTTTTTTTTTTTTTTTTTTTTTTGCATTGGTGTCATTTGTGACTGTAATAACTGTTAGGGCAGTTAGAGTTAGCCCCCTTTAGTTCTAATGTACCCCCCTAACCCCCCCAATAAAGGTTTAACCCCGTGATCACCCCCCGTCGCCAGTGTCACTAAGGCTGGGTTCACATTGCAGCGGTTTATGAGAACGAATGTGATTCGCACCGCACTGCAGTGCAAATCACATCCGATCTCTGTGCGATTCGAGTTCAGCCATTCGCCGCACCCGCCACACCCGCCGCACCCGCCGCAAATTCGCACGGGACCCTTTTTTTGGCCCGCAGCAGAATCGGATCGCATGGGTGTTCACACCATGCGATCCGAGTTTGCAGATCGCACTGCGATATGCGAACTGATCTGGGGGTGTCAGTAACATTTCACTGACACTCCCAGCAGTTCGCATAGGGCAGTGTGAACTGCCGCCGGGAGGCATGCGATGCGGGAACCCGCCGCGGATTCGCGGCGTTTCCGCATCGCTCCAGTGTGAACCCAGCCTAATAAGCGATCATTTTTCTGATCGCCGTATTAGTGTCACAGGTGACGCTAGTTAGGCAGGTAGGTATTTAGGTTCGCCGCAGCTTTTTATAGCGCCAGGGACCCCCATATACTACCGCATAAAGCCCCCTGATTGCCCCCTAGTTAACCCTTTCACCAGTGATCACCATATAACTGTTACAGGTGACGCTGGTTGGTTAGTTATTTTTTTATAGTTTCAGGGCACCCGCCATTTATTACCTAATAAAGGTTTAACCCCCTGATCACCCGGCGGGTGTCATTTGTGACTAATAACTGTTAGGGCAGTTAGGGTTAGCCCCCTTTAGTTCTAAGGTACCCCCCTAACCCCCCCAATAAAGGTTTAACCCCGTGATCACCCCCCGTCGCCAGTGTCACTAAGGCTGGGTTCAGATTGCAGCGGTTTGAGAACGGATGTGATTCGCACCGCACTGCAGTGCAAATCACATCCGATCTCTGTGCGATTCGAGTTCAGCCATTCGCCGCACCCGCCACACCCGCCGCACCCGCCGCAAATTCGCACGGGACCCTTTTTTTGGCCCGCAGCAGAATCGGATCGCATGGGTGTTCACACCATGCGATCCGAGTTTTCAGATCGCACTGCGATATGCGAACTGATCTGGGGGTGTCAGTAACATTTCACTGACACTCCCAGCAGTTCGCATAGGGCAGTGTGAACTGCCGCCGGGAGGCATGCGATGCGGGAACCCGCCGCGCATTCGTGGCGTTCCCGCATCGCTCCAGTGTGAACCCAGCCTAATAAGCGATCGTTTTTCTGATCGCTGTATTAGTGTCACAGGTGACGCTAGTTAGGCAAGTAGGTATTTAGGTTCGCCGCAGCTTTTTATAGCGCCAGGGACCCCCATATACTACCGCATAAAGCCCCCTGATTGCCCCCTAGTTAACCCTTTCACCAGTGATCACCATATAACTGTTACAGGTGACGCTGGTTGGTTAGTTATTTTTTTATAGTTTCAGGGCACCCGCCATTTATTACCTAGTCTCACTAGTGTACCCCTAAATTTAGGGGTGTCTACTTTCCAAAATGGGGTCATTTGGGGGGGGTTTGTGCCATCTTGGCATTTTATGGCCTTCAAAACTGTAACGCCCTTAGAAAGCCTGAAGGCGGTGCTTGGTTTTCGGGGCCCCGTACGCGGCTAGGCTCCCAAAAAGTCCCACATATGTGGTATCCCCGTACTCAGGAGAAGCAGCAGAATTTATTTTGGGGTGTCATTTCACATATGCCCATGGCATGCGTGAGCAATATATCATTTAGTGACAACTTTGTGAAAAAAAAAAAAAAAAAAAAAAGTTTGTAATTTTCCCGCAACTTGTGGCAAAATATAAAATATTCCATGGACTCAACATGCCTCTCAGCAAATAGCTTGGGGTGTCTACTTTCTAAAATGGGGTCATTTGTGGGGGTTTTGTGCCATCTTGGCATTTTATGGCCTTCAAAACTGTAATAGGTAGTGAGGAGTGAAGTCAAATATTTACGCCCTTAGAAAGCCTGAAGGCGGTGCTTGGTTTTCGGGGCCCCGTACGCGGCTAGGCTCCCAAAAAGTCCCACATATGTGGTATCCCCGTACTCAGGAGAAGCAGCAGAATTTATTTTGGGGTGTCATTTCACATATGCCCATGGCATGTGTGAGCAATATATCATTTAGTGACAACTTTGTGAAAAAAAAAAAAAAAAAAGTTTGTAATTTTCCCGCAACTTGTGGCAAAATATAAAATATTCCATGAACTCAACATGCCTCTCAGCAAATAGCTTGGGGTGTCTACTTTCTAAAATGGGGTCATTTGTGGGGGTTTTGTGCCATCTTGGCATTTTATGGCCTTCAAAACTGTAATAGGTAGTGAGAAGTGAACTCAAAAATTTACGCCCTTAGAAAGCCTGAAGGCGGTGCTTGGTTTTCGGGGCCCCGTACGCGGCTAGGCTCCCAAAAAGTCCCACATATGTGGTATCCCCGTACTCAGGAGAAGCAGCAGAATTTATTTTGGGGTGTCATTTCACATACGCCCATAGCATGTGTGAGCAATATATCATTTAGTGACAACTTTGTGTAAAAAAAAAAAAAATATTTTTTTTTTGTCATTATTCAATCGCTTGAGGCAAAAAAATAAAATATTCAATGGGCTCAACATGCCTCTTATCAATTTCCTTAGGGGGTCTACTTTCCAAAATGGGGTCATTTGGGGGGGTTTTGTACTGCCCTGCCATTTTAGCACCTCAAGAAATGAGATAGGCAGTCGTAAACTAAAAGCTGCGTAAATTCCAGAAAACGTACCTTAGTTTGTAGATGTGACAACTTTTGCGCAAACCAATAAATATACAATTATTGACTTTTTTTTTACCAAAGACATGTGGCTGAATACATTTTGGCCTAAATGTATGACTAAAATTGAGTTTATTGGATTTTTCTAATAACAAAAAGTAGAAAATATCATTTTTTTTCAAAATTTGCGGTCTTTTTACGTTTATATCGCAAAAAATAAAAATCGCAGAGGCAATCAAATACCATCAAAAGAAAGCTCTATTTGTGGGAAGAAAAGGACGCAAATTTTGTTTGGGTACAACATTGCATGACCGCGCAATTACCAGTTAAAGCAGCGCAGTGCCAAAGTGTAAAAAGACCTCTGGTCATTTACCAGCAAAATGGTCCGGTCTTAAAGTGGTTAAACCGTAAGTAATATGCGATTTGGGCTGGATTACAGTGGCTGTAGTTTGATAATTACTTATTATAATGGACTAAATAAAAAGAAGCATCAGAGTGGGAGAGTTTACTTCCTCTTTAATGATAGAGTCTGGCATTAAAAATCTTTGCAGATGACACAAAGCTGTGCAGCGGAATAATGTCCTTAAAAGACTTACAAAACTACCTCAATGCAAGTTTAACCACTTGCTTACTGGGCACTTATACCCCCTTCCTGACCAGGCCAATTTCCAGCTTTCATTGCTCTCACACTGTGAATGACAATTTCACGATCATGCAGCACTGTACCCGAATAACATTTTTTTGGTCGTATTTATTCACCACTGTGTTTTTTTTATTTTTTGCCAAACAGAAAAAGACCGACAATTTTTAAAAGAATAGTTTTTCATATTTTGTTAACATTTTTTGCAAACTGGTAATTTTCCTCCTTCACTGATGGCACTGATAAGCTGCACTGATGTTAGGGCACTGGTGGGCACAGATTTTTGTTTTTTTAGGGGACCAATGTCCCTCTAACAGAAGCCAATTACAGGCTTTATTTTCTTCACGCTGACAGTGTATAGCTGGTAACCAGTGTCTGTTTACTTTGTGATCAGCTGTCATTGTCTGTGATTGGCCCTTTACCCTGCTCTGTGATCAGTCGAGTCCAAAAAAATTTGGTAATCACAGAGCGCCTTGCACGAGAATGGGAGACCGTATGGGAGGTCCGCACTGCAGCAGTCTTTTGGCTATAGCGCCGCCTCCAAGTCGTTAATTATGGCAAATGAGGTTTAATGTTGATAAATGTAAAGTTATGAACTTGAGGGGCTAAGAATATGCTTGTGGAGAAGGATCTGGGGGGTTTGGTAGATCATAAGTAGGGTTGTCCCGATACCACTACTAGTATCGGTCCCGATACATGGTTCCTGAGTGCCCACTGTAACCTCCTCCGGCTCCCCTCTGTGTTCTGTTGGCTCCTTCGCTCCCCCTCCGTGCAATCCTCCAGTCCCACCTCCCTTCATTTACCGGCTCCTTCCTTTTTCAAATGAACAGAGTCAGTGATCACTGACTGTCAATTCATAATTGAGCATTGTAAATTGTTTTTACGATGTCTCAGTTTATGAATGAAAACTGCATCTTCAGTGCAGCTGAGGCTGCTGAGAAAGAGAATGGGGAATCTCTATCCTCAGTCCCTTTCCATGTCACAAAGGGAAGATATCAGGGGTCTATTTAGACCCCTGACATCTCACCAAATATATATGTTATACATTGTAAAACAGAATATTGTAAAAAAAAAAACTCACATGACGTTAAACAAAAAAATCACAGGGTACTTGAAAAAAAGTATCAGTACTTGCACTCGGTTTTAAAAAAGTGTTATCAGGACAACCCTAATCATAAACTTAATAATAGCATGCAATGCTAAGCTGCAGTTTCCAAAGCGAGCAAAATCCTTTCTTGTATTAAGAGTAGGGATGGGCCGAACAGACCCTTGTTCGGTTCGCACCAGAAATTCCGAACACTGCAAAAGTTCGGACCCGAATTAAGAACCCCATTAAAGCCAATGGGACCCAAACATCAAAAATCAAAAGTGCCCATTTTGAAGGCAAGTAATTGGGAATACAATGATTATAGGGGTCTGGGTCCTGCCCTGGGGGACATGTATCAATAAAAAAAATAATTTGTAAAAAACATAATTTCTCTATCGTTCATTGACGGAAACAGCAGCTCTTCTTGACCTTAGGTTATATTGCCCCTTTAGGAGAGGGCTAGGCAGAAAGTGTTAAAAACAGCAACACTTGCACAGTAGGGAGCAGTCCTACTGGCTATAACCCCTCACACTGCATCCAGCAGCTCAGTTTTTTTCTGCCTAGTATAGGAGAAGGACCTGGCTGCCGATGGGACCATTGGTCCTGGGAATTTTTTTTTCTTTTTTCTGCATTTTTGATTCCTGTGATCTTCAGTCAACAGCCGGGCGGAGTGACAGGCTGGATAATATAGATCCTTGTAGTCTCCCCAGCCTGACCATCAAGCATGACCAGGCCCTAGCTACGTGCTGGGTCAGCCACAACGTGCCCCATCTATTCCAGGGGCGGCTGGTAAGCTATATTCTCCGGGGGAACACATGACAGGGCTACTGCTGTCTATGTCACATTGTGCCATGGCTGGCAACCACCCCGTACTGCTCGGGTGATGGGTCTGTCTGTAGAATGCGTCCAGCAGTTCCTGCAGGAGGGGTAAGTATGGTTCCACCTGTCTCGGCAGGATGGACTAGCTGGGCATTCCCTGGGAGGTTGACTAGGGGGTCTCTCACTCTCCCTGTCTTTTCCCTCCTCCTCATAATATGGGCCGCTGTTTGACTGGGCACACGGGGGTGCAGTGCACGTACCTGGCCAGTGGTCCTCTGGGGGGGCTCTGGGCCCTGGCAGGGGGCTGCGCTGGGTGTTGGGGGTCCGCTCATCCTCTTCCCTTTTTTTCTGGGCCACGGTGGGTGTCTGTGCTGTGTGAGCCATGTGGGGAGGCCGCTGTTTGCTCCGCGGCCATTTTCCTGGTGCTGTGGGCCATTTTGTGATAGCCACAGCTAGTTTTTTTGCCTTCAGCCATTTTCTAGTAGTTCAGTGGCCATTTTCTTGGTGCTCTCAGACGTTTTTTTCTGAGGAGGCCAGCAGCCATTTTCTGGTAGCCTCAGGTGGTTTTGCCTCTAGTACTGGACGCTTGTTTCCTTCTAGAACAGCGCGCTTCCACACATACACCTCATGGATGGCACAGGTGACAGCGGACAGCAGCAGCACAGCACAGTACCTGGGTCAGGGTGGTGAGTCCTGCGGGGGGTCCCTCAGTCTGTGCAGCTAGGAGGGTGGACTTTTGTGTGACTTGTCTTAGGTCCCTAAATGGTGACAGGCGAGTGTGAGTCAGCATGGCGTCAGAAGCTGGTGCTTCTTCCTCAGACATCCCTGTAATTGCAATTGGTTCTCCTGAACCTGCAGTGCCTATGGACGCTCTATTGGCAGTCCTGGACGCCTTTGTTGCCAGGGTGGAAGTGGCATGCGGGCACAAGGGGGGTAAAAAACACCCCCACTGTCTTCTGGGGAAAGCTCTGATTCAGCCTCGGAAACCAAAAAACAAAAGCAGCGCGCTGATAAAACCAATACAAAAATTGTTCAAATAAATATGTTGAAACAAATTCATTTATTGAATGCTCTAAAAAAATAAGTCTAAAGACACACAATTGGCAGTGTGACAAGTATTCTCGAGATGATACACCAATCACTGTGTAAATTGAAGCACTTTAGCATAAATTATATATGATACCGCCAGATGATAAAGGGTTAACATCATGAGCTGACTCCAAGTTCTGATTTCAAGTATGTAATCCAACAGCCCGAAGTGTAAGCCCCTGTACACACGGTCAGAGATTTCGACAACCAAATCCATCGGATTTTGTCCGAAACTGTTGCATACACACGGTCGGACTAAGTTGTCGAAAAATCCGATCTTTCAGAACGTGATGACGTAATTTCGTTACGATGGGACTACATTCAGGCTAGTAGCCAATAGCTTTGATGTAGGAATTTGATCTGAGCATGTGTGGCACTTGGTCCGATCAAAATTCTCTACACATGATCGGAGTATGTCCGATCGAACCAGTTGGTCGGGAAATATTTCCAACATGTTGGAAAATTGGGTCCGACGGATATTCCGACGCAATCAGTCCGATGCATGCCACACAGTCGGATTATCCGACAACGCGGTCCGATAGGACACATTCCGACGGATTTTCCGACCGCGTGTACAAGGGCTAAGGCAGGGTATAGTGCTTACAAAGGGTTAAGTTCCTGGTAATGGCTTTGGTTGCACTTTTTTCCAGATCTATTTTCTACATTTGTTGCATATTGCAATGACAATATACTGGGTTTGTCTTTTACACATGAGATAGACCAAAAGGAATTGGTATTTTTAGATTTGGTCCTTTCTCATGATGAACATAACATAATTATCAATAATCATAACAAACCAACATCTGGTAATTCATATCTTCACTACAGCAGCTGTCACAATCCCGTGTGGAAGAACAACGTTCCCAAGGGTCAATTTCAAAGATTGCGGAGGAACTGTACTTTAACTGAGGATTATACCACACAGTGAGTGAGTGAAATATTTGTATAGCGCACAACGCGAACTCAATCACCTCAAGGTGCTGCAAAGAGCTTAGTTGTCCATCTTCTAGAAGAGGAAGGTCTTGAGTTTTTTTCCTAAAGGCCTGCTGGTTTTCTTCAAAGTGGATGTTGGTTGGTAGAGCGTTCCATAGCCGTGGTCCTTGGACAGCGAATCTCTGTTCCCCCTTTGATTTGTACCGGGATTTTGGAAGGAAGAGGAGGTTTTTGTTAGCTGATCGAAGACTGCGGTTTGTTGTGTAGTGTTTTATTTTCTCAGTTAGGTAGTGAGGAGCGTCTCTATGCACGCATTTGTGGGTGAGGCAGAGGGTCTTGAATGTGATCCGATTCTTTACGGTTAGCCAATGTAGGTTCCTCAGGGAAGGGGAGATAAATTTCCAGGGTTTTTTTATCCTGTTATCAGCCTTGCACAGGGCCACCACATGCTAAAAAAGTTTGAGGAAAAGGGTTATCCGCGTGACCTAGTGACACAGGCCTTTCTAGCGAATAAAAGTAAACAATCCAAACCCATTAAGAGTAATCATACAGATAAATCCTCAGATATGACCAATACAGAAAGGTTTGTCTTAACATTCAACACTCAATGTAAATCCATATCTAAAATAATATATAAACATTATAATATCTTGAAGCTTGACCAAATTTTATCTCCATTACTTCCTCCTAAACCACAAGTAACGTTTAGACGTTCAGGAACAATAAAAAATATTATTGCTCCCAGTAGTTAAACCAAATAATAGACCAGCACTGTCTGACACGAGAACATATTTTGATAATAGAGTCCGTATTTTTCAATGCCAAATCTATTTCTCATGGCCAATCAGTGATAGACACAAATAAAGGCAAATCCTTTTAAATTAAACAGTTCATTACATTGTAATTTATGTCCTGCAATGCTCATGCGACCTCTTGTATGTGGGCCGCACAATACGCGCCCTACGTGTCAGAGTGGGTGAGCACCGCCGATTGACGAAAAAGGGATGTATAAAACATAGCATCCCCCGGCATTTTCGTCAAGTACACAATAAGGACTTTAGACATATGGAGGTATTTGCTATTGAGGCTATTCCAAGGGGGACCCTAACTGATAATGAAAGATTCTCCCTTCTTTGTCGAAGGGAGACATTTTGAATATACTCATTGGGTTCCCTTTCACCTGAAGGCCTTAATGAAGAGATCGATGTTCTTAGTATTAAATAATTATGGAGCGGTTGATATTGCCCGAGTGGTCTTTTAAACAAATTATCCTGTAAAAACATTCAATATTACACTTTTTTTTTTATACATATAATTTTTATTTTTCATTTATTGTTGATACACATATACATTTTTCTTATACTGTTTCATGCTTTTAATTTTTATTGGTATCACATTATAAATTGTATTTTTCTTCCTTTTTCTTATTTGGTATTTTTATCTTTTATTATTTTTTTTTTATTTTTTTCATTTTTAATTTCATATTTACCTAGTTTTAATTATTATTTTTATGCGTAGGATAGATGTGCAGTTGCTGACAGTGTTTACATCCATATGCTTATCCTGTGTATAAGGGGTTAACATCAGAATTTTGCGTTGTTCCCCTCCCACCGTTGTAGAGGTGCCTTTATAACCTGTGTTGCCGTAAGCGTCCGTAACTTTGAGAAGGTGCATGTGAGCGAAAAATGTTAGCCATGGTTGTTATGACAACAATAAGCTTTACAATCCAGCCCATCTGAGGCAACCTCCGTTCTTCCGGGTTCCCTGGCTCTGATTGATCTTGGCTTCCGATTTTCGTCATGAGCACTCAGCGGGTCCAGCGGCTGCATTTTGTTTCAACGAGGGCTCTTTGCAATACGCCGCCATAGCCCCAGCTGCCAACCCGCCGAACTGGCCTTAGTGTGTTATACACATCCATACCTCGCAGCATACAGCGGGACGGAATATTGTGCAACCAAAGCCATTACCAGGAACTTAACCCTTTGTAAGCACTAAACCCTGCCTTACACTTCGAGCTGTTGGATTACATACTTGAGACTAGAATTTGTAGTCAGCTCATGATGTTAACGCTTTATCATCTGGCGGTATCATATATAATTTATGCTAAAGTGCTTCAATTTACACAGTGATTGGTGTATCATCTCGAGAGTACTTGTCACACTGACAATTGTGTGTCTTTAGACTTAATTTTTTTAGAGCATTCAATAATAATAATAATAATTAAATAATATATAACATATTTATTTGAACAATTTTGTATTGGTTTTGTCAGAGCGCTGCTTTTGTTTTTTGGTTCTTGATTCACCCATTTCTTCCTAAGTGGTCGGCAGCTGCACTAGATACCTAACATTCCTACTAACGTTCCAATATGATTTGAATTTGATCGTATATAGACTGCACATTCTAGCGCCAAAAGACTTTATTTGTGTATTACTGATTCAGCCTCGGCCCCGCTGTGACTGGCGGCCCCTGTTCTGATGCATCGGGGGATGCGGACCAGGACCGTTCGGACAGTGAGGATGACTCCGTGTCAGCACAGGAAAAGGCGCTTGTAGGAGCACTTATTACGGCAGTGCGGGATACCGTAAAAATGGAGGATACGGCGGGGGCATATACAGAAGTGTTGGTCCCTTTCGGGTCCCACAAGTCAGCCTGCACATACGCCTAAGGTGTTTCCTTACCTAACTTATTTTAATACGTTTATTTACAAGAAATGGGGGAAACCGCAGCGGGCCTTTTCAGTCCCGAAACGCATGGCGGTGCATTACCCCTTTGAGGAGAGTTTCCTAAAGAAATGGACATCTCCGATTGTTGACCCTCCGATATCCAGATTAAATAAGGTAACCACAATTCCGGTGGAAGGGACTCCTGCTTTCAAGGGCCCTGCTGACAGAAGGGCCGAGGCGGTTGCCCGGTCCATGTTTATCATGGTGGGGTCAGCATTGCGGGCGGTGTTAGCCATGGCCCTGGTATCGCAGACGCTGACTGAATGGGCTAAGTTGTTGCACCGTGAATTGGAGAAGCAACAGGCTTCCCCGGTCTGCGTGGAGCTGGCAGTTCAGTTGGTGCAGGGCCTTAAGTATGTCTGTGATGCTGCCTTAGATACGCTCCTCTTGCTGTCTAGAGCCTCAGTATCAGCAGTAGTGCTACGTCGCATGATTTGGCTGAAATGCTGGTCTGCGGACCAGGCATCTAAGAAAGCAATGGCGGACTTGCCCTTCCAGGGAGAGAGGCTATTTGAAGCCTTGCTGGATGATATTATTAAGAATGTTACTGGGGGTAAGAGTACATTGCTCCTGCAGCCCAGGAAAGGTAAGGAGCCACGCCGTAGGTAAGGGCCCTCCTTCTCCGCTCACAAGTGGATTTTTCATCCGCCCGGGTCAGCAGGTAAGCATTCCTAGTCAGACAAGGTTCCTGCTGAGGGACAAAAACGTCCTTGGTTTCGTAAGCCAAACAAGCCTGCAAGTAAATCTGTTACCGCATGAAGGCTTGCCCTGCCCGACTCTCGGGTGGGGGGCGCCTTCGGGAGTTTGCAGCTCGGTGGACCTCCCTACTTTCCGACCAGTGGGTCTGCAAACTGGTTTCCTCAGGGTACAAGATAGAGTTTCTGTCTTATCCGCCAAACAGATTTTTTCCCTCCAACCTTCTTCTTCCGGCTCATCGGGAGGCCCTATTTGGGGCAGTACAGGACCTGCTGCTGCACGGGGTGATAGTACCTGTACTGACCCCGGAAAGGTTTCAGGGGTTATACTTCAATCTGTTTGTAGTCCCAATGAAGAAAGGGGTCCGTCTGGTCCTGGACCTTAAGGCCCTCAACAGCTTTGTGAAAGTACAATGGTTCAGGATGGAATCAGTTCGCTCAGTGGTAGCTGCACTCCATCAGGGGGATTTTCTGGCATCCCTGGACATCAAGGACGCATACTTGCATGTCCCCATATGCATCAAGCATCAGAGGTTTCTGAGATTTGCGGTCGGAGACGAGCACTACCAATTTGTGGCTCTCCCTTTTGGCCTGGCGTCAGCACTGAGGGTCTTCACCAAGGTGCTAGCCCCAATTTTGGCTTTGCTGAGGCAGTGAGGGATTGCAATTATGGATTACCTAGATGACCTCCTTCTGAGGGTAGGAAGGATGTTGCAATCAACATGCAAAAACTCTTCAGGAGTTTGGTTGGGTACTGAACCTACAGAAGTCGGTGTTGGTGCTGACTCAAAGCCTGGTTTACCTGGGCTTGCTTCTGGACTCCTCAGAGGCAAGAGTCTTTCTCCCTTCGGACAAGTTTCAGACTCTTCAAGCTGTGGTAAAGTTGTTGGTGCCCCACAGGTGGTCGTCACTGCGTTTTTGCATGCGAGTCCTGGGTCTCATGGTAGCCACTTTCGAGACAGTACCGTATGCTCAATTCCACACTCGAGTCTTGCAAAAGGAGATCCTGTCCAATTGGGACAAATACCCGTTGTTCCTGGATTGTCAAATTCAGGTGAGCCAGCTAGTCAGGGATTCTGGTGGCTGAGGTTGCTGGCCCTTCGGTCCGAGAAGTCGTTCTTTCCTCTTGATTGGATGGTGATCACAATAGACACCAGCCTGACCGGTTGGAGGGGGGAGTTTTGGGCGTATAGTCAGCCCAGGGTCGGTGGACCCAGGACGAATCCCGCTTGCCAATCAATGTGCTGGGGCTTCGGGCAATCAGGCGGTGCCCCTCCACATGGTTACATAGGCTGCAGGGGCGTCTGGTCAGGCTCCAGTCGGACAACGCCACAGCGGTGGTGCATGTTAACTATCAAGGAGGAACAAGGAGCTCAGCTGCAGCACTGGTGGTCTCTCACATCCTGCGGTGGGCAGAGCTGTGCGTGCCGGCTCTGTCGGCTGTGTACATTCCGGGGGTGTACAAACTGGCAAGCGGACTACCTAAGTTGTCAGATGCTGGACCAAGGGGAATGGTCGCTATGGTCGAATGGAGCCCTGTCAGATTCGGTAATAGCCACTATGTTGAGGGCACGGAAGTCATCCTCTCTGAAGATTTATCATCGTACGTGGAAGACCTACATCTCCATGTGTGAGGAGATGGGGTGGTGTCCATGTGCATATTCACTTTCCAGGATCCTGCTGTTTTTTACAGTGAGGCGTGGATCAGAAACTTGCATTAAAGCGGAGGTCCACCCTAAAATACACTCCCAGGGCTATGTGATCCCCCCTTCCCTAAACGCTTGGTAACCCCCTTACCTTCCAGCTGTCTTCTTTAGTTTTTTTTCTATTTCAAATTTCCTTCCACAGTGAATTCCGGAACGGGGAGGAGCCGATGCGGAACGGGGGCGGGGCTTAATCGGCAGGTCACTCGTTCCGGTCTGCCGCATGGGCTCCTGGGACCTTTTTTTTTCTCCGGGTCTCATTGTTTATCTCCGTTGCCATCACAATGGGGCGGGACTTCCGACGAGAACACCCGTTGTCATGGCAACCGGAGCTGTAGACGGCTCTCGATATTGCGCTGACTGCGCATGCGCGAGATCTTTTATAGAACGGGCGGTGCATGCTGGTCATTTAGCAGCACACTGTCCCGGAAGAGGATGCCTGTGGGCTTCACATGCCCACAGGCAAAATGGAAACCGTCAGGAGACGGTTTTATAAACTCATTTCAGAGGAGACAAAGGCATGCTCCTGAGGCCAGAAACACCAAAAGTAAGTGTTAGCCTTATTAATAGTATTGATTGTCACTATGCCGGAAAAAAAAAACGTTATAAACGGTGGAATCCCGCTTTAAGCAGCATTAAGGGGCAGATATCAGCTTTGACTGTCTTTTTTTTTTTTCAGCGACCCTTGGCGGTTCACTCATTGGTGAGTACATTTGTTCAGGGGGTTCGACATTTGACCCCTCCGATTCGGCCACTGGTACCTCCATGGGATTTAAATCTGGTGCTCTCGGTGCTTCAGAATCCGTGGTTTTAAAACGTTAGGGAGATTCCCTGACTCTCTCAGAAGGTGGTCTTTCTAGTGGCCATTACATCTGCCAGGAGGGTTTCTGAGTTGGTGGCCTTGTCTTGCAAGTCTCCCTACTTGATCCTCCACAAGGATAAGGTGGTGCTGCGTCTGCAGCCTTCGTTTCTTCCAAAGGTTGTTTCAGCCTTTCATCTAAATGATGACATTGTGCTTCCATCCTCATGTCCTCAGCCATCACACCCTAAAGAGGTGGCTTTGCATTCCCTGGACGTGGTCCGGGCTCTGCGGGTGTATCTGTCTGCTACTGCTTCTTTTCGGAGGTCAGACTCGCTGTTTTGTATCAGTGGCTGGTCCAAAGAAGGAAGTGGCGGTCTCATCAGCTACCATCTCTCGGTGGATCAGACAGACTGTAGTTCAGGCTTATGCCATAAGGTGATGGGCGCCTCCCTTTTCTGTCATGACGCATTCTACCAGGACAATTTGTGCCTCTTGGGTTTTTCCAGCATCAAGCGTCCATTTCTCAGGTGTGTAAGGAGGTGACCTGGTCGTCCGTCCACACTTTTACTAAATTTTACAAAGTTGATGTGAGTGCATCTTCGGATGCTTGAAGCTTTTGCAGGCAGCTGTTTAAGGTTTCAACTCCTCTGTTGAGGAGCTCTGGCTGTTTTGGGTGGAGTTGTTGTTGTTTACTGTTCCCACCCCTCGTTTCTTTGACACTGCTTGGGGATGTCCCTAAGGTCAAGAAGAGCTGCTGTGTCCTTCAATGAATGATAGAGAAAATAGGATTTTTGTACTCACCGTAAAATCCTTTTCTGTGAAGTTCATTGACGGACACAGCACCCACCCCTCCTATTTCTGTTTGTTCTGCTTTTGGCGGATGTTGGATGCAGTGTGAGGGGTTATAGCCAGTAGGACTGCCCCCTGGGCGGTACTGTACAAGTGTTGCTGTTTTTTTTTTAATATAAATTATTTTTTTTATTATTTTCAAACAAATAAAGGTTTACAAACAGAGCCTTTTGGGCATTCCCGGGCTCACTTAACATAAAACAAGAAAACAGTAGGTAAGGTATTACAACCTAACTATCAACCTAACCCTAAAAACAGAGAGAGAAACAAACCCCGTAGCTTGCTGCTAAAGTTGACAGGAGAAACACCTTATACAGTGTTCGACATAGGTTTAGTAATTTACTGTATGTAGTCTACCAAAACAAAAGTTCATCAGCGGGTGTCTACCGGCAGTCAGCTGGCTCAGGTCTCTCCTGTTCCACAGTTGTTTCAGACTCCAACCAGATGTTCCAAACCCTTTGAAACTTTTGAGGGCATCCCCTGCTAGAATATACTTCCCTATACAAGGGTATTGCAAGGTTAACTAATGACTTCCATGCACTCAGGGTGAGGGCCGCTGAGGGAGCCCTCCACCGGAGTACAATCAGTTTCCTGGCTCAGTAATGTGCGAACTGCCCTCGAGGGGACCACCGCGTCTACCAAACCAAGCATGTATAGGAATCGTGGTTAGTTTAGTAATAAAGGAGACGACCAGTGACCAGTAGTGTTGCACCTTGGGGCAAAACCATATCATGTGGATGTACCCCGCCGAATCCACCCGACAACGCCAGCACTGTGGCGTGAAGTCAGGGTATATTTTATGAAGCCTATATGGAGTATAGTAAAATTTATGTAATATTTTAAATTGGATCAGATGGTCTCTACAAGAGACCAAATATCTGAAGGGGGAGTACCATATGTCCTCCCAGTCTTCCCCATCCAGCGCCGGCAGCTCTGCCACCCAAAAGTCTCAAACTTTTTCCAATCCACTATGAACAGAGGGCTGCAGAGCCTTGTAAATCGTGGATAGAGGTTTAGGCAACGTCTCCTGACGCAGGAGCAGTTTCATGTTAGACTGGTATAGGGCTACAGGAGAGTCACCGAACTGAGTCTTGTATGCATGACGAAGCTGCAGGAACTGGAAAAAATGTGTATTGGGTAAATCAAATCTAGATTTCAGCTGGTCAAATGTCAGTAACGCACCATTCTCGCAGATTTGATGGATATACCGAACGCCCTTCGACACCCACAGGATCGAGTCTGGTATAGAGTAGAATTCAGGTAGGGAAGGATTGAGCCACAATGGGATATAAGGAGAGTAAGTCCGTGGCCCAGCCGACCACCACAGACCATGCCCTCAGCACTGTCTTCATCGAAGTAGTGAGAGGGTGCGGAGATCTAGGACCCCTGAACAAAACGTTCCGCAGTGCTTTGAAAGATCCCACGATGGAGGCCTCCAAGGCAACTGCTGCGTTGGTGGCGTCCGAGGCAAACCAGCCATGGGCATGTGCCAAGTGTTGCTGTTTTTAACACTTTTTGCCTAGTCCTCTCCTAAAGGGGCGATATAACCTAAGGACAAGAAGAGCTGCTGTGTCCGTCAATGAACTTCAGAGAAAAGGATTTTACTGTGAGTACAAAAAGTCTATTTTTTTTAAATGAGCAGTGATTATTTTTTTTTTTTTAAGTGAGAGCCTAAAAATTTAAAATTCCTCCCAATATAGTGCCTGGAGCGTCCCCTTAGTCTACCTGTAAAGTGGCAGATTTGTACCATGTCTAGAATCTGCTGCAGCAGTAATTGCATTTATAAAGCCCAAAAAAAGGAAATTGTCATTGCAAGCTGCCTTTATTTTGCTCAGCAACAACTGGGGATCCAGTGTGTATGATGAGGTGCACTGGGAACAAGATTAGCATTTTTTTTTGTTTTTTGCTACATTCTGATGTCACTGACTTTGTATAGAAGTAGTGGGTGCGTAAAAGTTGGTCTTTGGGTATCAGTGGCACCTTCCCACGGTAACCCTATAGAGGTACTCTTGATGAAAGCAAGAATTGGCCTTGCTGTAAAAAATTGCAATGATATGCACCTGTCAAACAGGTGCAGAAGAATTACTCAGGAACGCCTTTCCGCCGGAACCCTATAGAGGTGCTCTTGATGAAGGCAAAAAAATTGCAATAATAAGCATATGGTTGGGGTTTTTGCCACATTTGATGTGCCGGAGACACAGTTTGCAGATGGCAACAGTGTGATCTGCTGCAGATGTGCTGAAAAAGGCCCAGACACCTGAGCTTTGAGGAGTGGGCTGGGAGATAACAGCTGCAGAATGTGAAGGAATAGGATGGCTGCTTTCTACTCTTTCTTGATGTCGGCCTCCTTGAGGTTGTGCCACCTCACCTTCAGTTACCTCTTCTGCTGTATCTGGCATTTTATTTTATTAGTGACTTCATAATCATCCTCTCTATCTTCGTTACCACTGGAGACAAGTTGGGAATACGCTGCGGCTTGGGGAACATGAATGCCAAATTGTCTACCAGTGTTCCTCTCTCTAGGCTCATGTTCCTGTCATACTCAACCTCAGAACCAACATCTGAATCCAGTAATGGCTGGGCATCATCAAGGAGCAAGTGCCTGACACTGTAGTCAAATAACTCAGCCAACTCCTCAATGACTGATGTTGGAGATATGGCGGAATAGATGTGGACAAGGTGGCAGGTTTATCCACTTTGGCAACTGCAGGGGACTGCACACTTGTCTCTGCTTGCATAACAGAGGATGAGGAAGGTTTAGTAACATCCTCTGCATGCTGTGGCTGGATAACAGTGGCAAATTCACTAAACAGAGGAAATTATGCCTTGCCTGAGGACTGACCCCCTACAGCCACATTTGCTTGTGGACACATTTGTTGCTGGCCCCCTTACAGTGCCAAGGAAACATCTGCCTCTCCTTGTTGTCCTCCCAGACATTATTGGGAGGGAGGGGGCAGTGTTTATAAGCAAATGTAAAGAAGTGGAAATCTGTACATAGATGCACTTTAATCAATGTAAAGAATTGTTTGGTACACTTTAATTCAAGTGCTCACACTACACAGACACACCCTACGGATACACTGTAATATACTGCAATATTATGTGCCAAACGTACAATAACGCACAGAACCTTATGGCATTAAACTGGCAATAACACAGAACAATATGGCGTTAAACTGGCAATAACGCACACAGAAATATATGGTGTTAAACTGGCAGTAACACATACAGGAGTAAATGGTGCTAAACTGGCAGTAACACACACAGAAGAAAAATGGCACTAAACTGGCAGTAACGTAATCACATAGATGGTGTTCAACTGCCACACTGAAGCTATCTGAACTGTTCTTGCTCTAGCTATACACTAATGTAAAGATTACTTACACGGTCTCAATACACTACACTGAAACTATATGAGCTGTCCCTACTATACACTAATGTATGTATGAATGACACTGTCTCACTACACTACAGTGAAACTATCTGAGCTGTCCCTACTCTAGCTGCACACTGTGCAAAGCTGAATGATGGTCTTCCTCACTACACTTACACAATCCCTAGACTGACACTAAACTAATATTTTGCACTGACAACTGAAGCAAAATGGCACACTAATAGCACAGAACAGAACCCTGTTCTATCTCTCTCCATGCCGAAATCGCACTGAAAATGGCTGCCATTGAAAGAATACTTTTATACTGTGGGGCGGGAATGAGCCATGCTTGGATAAATTCATAATGACAGTGTCCAATCATGACTTTGACAATGCTCTGTGCCCTGATTGGCTGAAGCTTTCACTGCTTCAGCCAATCAGGGCTTGCAATGCACTGTTCAGCACCGCAATGCATTGTGGTGGATTTTGGGGGGCAAACAAACGATCAAATGACGCGTTTGTTCGGCTGTTCGTCGAAAGTCTGGACAGCGAAAGTTCGGCCAGAACTTATGCTCAGGCCAAACTGTTCACCCATCCCTAATTAAGAAAGATATGGACTCTCTCAGAGAGAGAGAGATATAATTTTACCCCTGTACAAATCATTAGTAAGACCTTATCTGGAATATGCAGTTCAGTTTTGGGCACCAATTCTTAAAAGGAATATCGGGGAACTGGAGAAAGTGCAGGGAAGGGCAATCAAACTGATAAGAGGCATGGAGGAGCTCAGCAATGAGGAAAGATTAGAGGAACTGAATTGATTCTCTCTTGAGAATAGGAGATTAAGGGGGGATTCGATCAACATGTACAAATACATAAGGGGTCCATATATGGAACTTGGTGTTGAGTTATTCACTTTAAGGTCTGTTAACCTTTAAAATCTATATTTCTGATTTATTAATCAGAAGATATGATATGGGTTAAAAGAGAATTCTATTGACAAGGAAAAGAAAGGTTTAACATAACACCATTTATTAAAAGTAGTTGAAAGTCTAGCTAACACACAAATCTCTATCTATGGTCTTACATCAAGGAAGAAAATACTAGGTTGAAATATAATATTTACATGCAGGAATACAAAGTATATTCTCTAAGACAGTATATTTACAAGCATATTTTGTTACAAGCAACACCTTAACCATAATTACCCATCCTTACATAGTTCCACTCTTGAGGACTGGTTCCCAAAAAGAGATCGTTACCTCCCTCTGCCCGGAGTATCTTCCCTTCATACTGATGCCCCATTGGCTGCCTTAACTCGAGCATGATTGGAGGGCTTACTATAAAAGTCAGCCCCCTTTCATGCAAATCCTCGTGACTATTCTAGGAAGAAGATTTAATTGGATTTCCCCAGGAACTTAGCAATTGATTATGGTTGCCTCCCTTCATTGCATACCCCAGCATGGGGTCCTTTGAAGTGAGTAGGTGTAGAACAATGGAATTTGTTATCCCTGGTTGGAGTCTCGGCCCTGCTTTGTCTGCTCTTAACAGGGGGAGGCATTTTACCTGGCTTTCATAGATGCCAGCCAAATGAGATCTATTTCTAATTACAATATTTTACAGATATTAATGAAGATTTCACATAAACTCATAAGGC
Organism: Lithobates pipiens; assembly: GCF_037356315.1. NCBI lineage: Eukaryota > Metazoa > Chordata > Amphibia > Anura > Ranidae > Lithobates > Lithobates pipiens. The sequence goes on along the minus strand of NW_027507785.1, from coordinate 153,532,484 downwards.
AACAGGTCATCACAGAGGACAAGGGGGCACTCTTAACATCTAGAGGAATAAAGATTCTATCACCAAATACAGAAAGGTTTCTTCACAGTAAGAGCTGTGAAAATGTGGTATAGACTGCCTCCATATGTGGTTAAGGCCAGCTCAGTAGATTGCTTTAAAAAAGGCCTGGATTCTTTCCTAAATGTACATAGTAGAACTGGGTATTAACATTAATAGGTAAAGTTCATCCATGGAATATCCAATTGCCTTTCGGGGGATCAGGAAGGCATTTTTTCCCCCCTGCTGTAAGCAAATTGGATCATGCTTTGCTAGGGTTTTTTGCCTATATGGGATTGTATGATTTTTTTTTTCTTGAACAAGATGGACTTGTGTCTTTTTTCAACTTACTATACAACTCTTCTGAGAAGGCTGTCCACAAGGTTTAGGAGTGCGTCTATGGAAATGTTTGATCATTCTTCCAGAAGCGCATTTGTAGGGTCAGGCACTGATGTGGATGAGAAGGCCTGGCTTGCAGTCTCTGCTCTAATTCATCCCAAAGGCATTCTATGGTCAAGGTTAGGAATCTGTGCCGACCAGTCAAGTTCCTCCACCGCAAACTCTTATACGTGTTTTTATGGACCTTGCTTTGTGCACTGGTATGCAGTCATGTTGGAACAGGAAGGGGCCATCCCCAAACTGTTTCCACAAATTTGGGAGCATGACATTGTCCAAAATGTCTTAGTATGCTGATCCTTAAGAGTTCCCTTCACTGGAACTAACCATAATCCCCCTCCACCAAATGATTTGGACCAGTGCAAAAAGCAAGGTCCATAAAGACATGGATGAGCGACTTTGGGGTGGAGAAACTTGACTGGCCTGCACAGAATCCTGACCTCAACCCAAAAGAACACCTCTGTGTGGACTGCCTTCCCAGAAGAGTTGAAGCTGTTATAGCTGCAAAGGGTGGACCAACTCAATAATGAACCCTACGGACTAAGACTGGGATGCCATTAAAGTTCATGTGCAGACAGGTGTGCCAATACTTTTGGTAATGTATTGTAGCTGTAGAAGCATTAATAGCCTGAGCTCAAACGGAACTATCTACTTCTGTGATAGTGTGTAATAACTAATGGTTGTATCATGTATAGAGAAGAATCATAATTGCTTTTACATGTTTCAAATTAGGAAATGCGTGTAGTTTTATATCTACGGTACTTTTCTGCAAAGCACCTGTAATAAGTAACTAATACAAATACCTCTCCTTTGCAACATACAGGAGTATATCCTCAAGGGTGTTGTGAATGCAGCTCTTGGACAAGAATTGGGCTCGGTGAGTTTTTTGCAATGATAAATATAGTATATATCTTTTTATTTTTGATGCTGTTCAGACAGGACAGAGACAATTGTCCAGACATTTCAAAAGATATTTGACAAATACTCCACAGTAATGCTGTCAATATGATTTCTAAGTCAACAAATAATAACAATTTCATAGTACTTTTATGCACTGTTTGATTTCAGGGTGATTGGTTGTTTATGTTTGAATAGTATAAGTTGCTTTTAGGTGGTATATGTATTTTACCATAACTAATTGCATTGATTATAGTTCTTAGAGATCTTTATAAGATTTTATAAAATCTGCAAAATTAGCTAATATATGGCCAGTCTTTTCCAAAGACGCTTATCAGTATTTATAAGTTGTACATCACAGGAGGCAGGATGGTAATTCTGTAAGCAATGGGTTAGGCAGCTGCCTTCTGGTGGTTGGACACTTCATGCGTTTATTTTTTTAGCTAGATGAATGGGAGGCTTTTCTCAACCTTTTTTTTTTCTTTTTTTTTTTCCCTCAAGACTTTTTTTGCAAGATTTCTACCTGGCACATAGCAACTGCAGCTTCTTTTTTAGCTTTTTGGCCTTGGTTGACTCCTCGGCTGAGCCTTGGAGGACTGTACCCGGACATGGGGGAACTAAATGTGTGGCTGGCCTGTAACATTGTTCCTGGCACAGGATATTGCGTTAGGCACTTACCTTGGCATGTAGTTAAACATTTTGAACTAGCTGCAGGGTGCTATACAGGTCCAGATTCATAGTCCAACTGCTATTGGACACTGGTCCCTGAAGCCTCCTTAAAGAGTAAGTAAAGCCTGATGGGTTTTACTTCCTCTCTTGTTCCCCACAGAGTAAAAGCATAATGGGCTAGTATGCATTGCATACTAGCCCATTATGTGCCACTTACCTGCAAACGAAGCCTGCAATGTCCTTGCTGGTGAAAGCATCCATCTTCACCCCTCTTCCCTTTGTGGCTGCAGGCTCCAGCTCTGTGACTAGCTGGAGTCACGTGGCATCACTCCCACGCATGCCAACAGTCACGGCATGGGCCCCGTAGAAATGGCACAAATGTTTCCTTTCTTATCTGCGCATGCACCAGTGACGTTGGCGCAAGCATATATGGTAAATATCTCCTAAACCCTGCAGGTTTAGGAGATATTTCCAGTACCTACAGGAAAGCCTTATTATAGGCTTACCTGTAGGTAAAAGTGGTATGTCAGGGTTGACAACCACTTTAAGGGGTGCGCCCACCAGGAGGGCAAAGATCTAGATGAGGCTTATCCCTACAATCCACCCTCAACTGACATAGGAGCATTGTGCGCTGTTGTAACTCATTCTCCTCAGGGTTAATTATGGAGTGCTGGCTGTGACTCATTCTGTTGCAGATAGTGGCAGGAGAGTCCGGCATCTTTTTCAATTTTACATTTGACGTCCTTTCTGCTGCATGTTCTGTAAATTTTATAGATAGGCAACTCCTATACTCATATTGATTAGTGGTTCCAAATTAATAATAAACACTGCAGTAGGGAACAGACACACAAGATACACTCAGCATCTTTCCAAAATAACAGTATTTAACCCAATTGAAGGTTTTTATACACTGGATTACGTAGGTATCACATTAATATTACAATTGTACTTGTATGGTAACAAGGGCCTTAACACAGGCAGGTCTATTCTGAATGGGCGCGGAGACGAACTGGGCATGTGAGCAGAGCTGCATCATGGAGCTCCCTGACTTTACTGGGCAGGGTGTACTAAGGGGTTAAATCCTGTGTTACATTTAACCATAGGTTCATTCATATATTTACCCTTTCAGATATGTGGTCAGTAAATGCAAGGATTAGAACACAGCACACAAAAAATGTAATAAAAGAGGTCTACTTGGCTTTGATTAACCACTTCAGCCCCGGACCAATTAACAGCCTAAGGACCAGAGGTCTTTTTACAATTTCGCACTGCACTGCTTTAACTGGTAATTGCGCGGGCATGCAATGTTGTACCCAAACGAAATTTTCGTCCTTTTCTTCCCACAAATAGAGCTTTCTTTTGATGGTATTTGATTGCCTCTGCGATTTTTATTTTTTGCGATATAAATGGAAAAAGACCGAAAATTTTGAGGAAAAAATGATATATTTTTGTTATAAGAAAAATCGAATAAACTCAATTTTAGTCATACATTTAGGGCAAAATTTATTCAGCCACGTCTTTAGTAAAAAAAATGTCAATAAGCGTATATTTATTGGTTTGCGCAAAAGTTATAGCGTCTACAAACTAGAGTACATTTTCTGGAATTTACACAGCTTTTAATTTACGACTGCCTATCTCATTTCTTGAGGTGCTAAAATGACAGGGCAGTACAACCCCCCCCCCCCAAATGACCCCATTTTGAAAAGTAGACACCCCAAGGAAGTTGTGGAGAGGCATGTTGAGCCCATTGAATATTTTTTTTTGTCCCAAGTGATTGAATAATGACACAAAAAAAAAAAAGTTTACAAAAAGTTGTCACTAAATGATGTATTGCTCACACATGCCATAGTTATATGTGGAATTGCACCCCAAAATATATTCTGCTGCTTCTCCTGAGTACGGGGATACCACATATGTGGGACTTTTTGGAAGTCTAGTCGCGTACGGCACCCCGAAAACCAATCACTGCCTTCAGGATTTCTAAGGGTGCAAATTTTTGATTTCACTCCTCACTACCTATCACAGTTTTGAAGGCCATAAAATGCCAAAATAGCACAAAACCCCCCCAAATGACCCCATTTTGGAAATAGACACCCCAAGCTATTTACTGAGAGGCATGTTGAGTCCATGAAATATTTTATATTTTGCCACAAGTTGCAGGAATTTTACAATTTATTATTTTTTTTTTTGCACAAAGTTGTCACTAAATGATATATTGATATAAAATGCTACCAAAAAAAACTGTTAGCGATCGCAGGGATCAGGCCTGACTCTGCGTTAGCTGCAGTTATGTGTTTAGTGTTTTGTAAGTGACAGTAATGGATCAATACTGCACTTGGGTGTGCTGGGCAGAGGGGCCAGCAGGTATCTGGGCTGATCCCGCTAACAATGCGTTTTTTTGGAACCCTAAACTGCTGGGGATGCTAGTATAGATCTGATCAGATCAGATATTGATCTGTTCAGATACCACTACGGGAGGTTTATGCTTTGCACGTGGGTGTTAGCGGTACTGGCACTAACCTAGCGCTGCCTGGGGCGACGCAGACCCTGACCCTAAAACCTAATTGATATCACCCGCCGGGTGATCAGGGGGTTAAACCTTTATTGGGTAATAAATGCCCTGATGCTATAAAAAGCAAACTAACCAGAGTCACCCGTAACACTTATACGGTGATCACTGGTGAAAGGGTTAACTAGGGGCAATCAGGGGGTTAAAATCTTTATTAGGTAGTATATGGGGGTCCCTGACACTATATAAAAACCTGACAGGGAACCTAAATAACTAACTGGCTAGCCAGCGTCACCAGTGGCACTTATTTTGTGATCGCTGGTGAAAGAGTTAACTAGGGGCAATCAGGGGGTTAAAACCATTATTGGGTAGTATATGGGGGTACCTAGCGCTATAAAAACCTGGCGGTGAACCTAAAAAAATAACTAGCTACCTAGCGGCACTAGTGACACTAATGCAGCGATCAGAAAAACTATCCCTTAGTGACACTGGCAAAAGGGGGTGAAAGGGTTAACTAGGGGCAATCAGGGGGTTAAAACCATTATTGGGTAGTATATCGGGGTACCTAGCGCTATAAAAACCTGGCAGTGAACCTAAAAAAATAACTAGCTACCTAGCGACACTAATGCAGCGATCAGAAAAATGATCGCTTAGTGACACTGGCAAAAGGGGGTGAAAGGGTTAACTCTAGGGGCAATCAGGGGGTTAAACCTTTATTGGGGGTGATAGGGGGCTACCCTGGACCTAACACTAACTGCCCTGACAGTTTTTACTTTTACAACTGACACTGAATGCAGTGATCAGTAAATAAATGATCACTGCAATCAGTGACACTGTGACTGGGGGGGGGGGGTTGGTTTGTGTGCCTGTGTGTACCTACATGTCAGTGTAGTGTTGGTGCACACTTACTTTCTGTCTTCTCCTCGTAGTCCGGTCAAAAAGACCGCCCCGAGGAGAATGACATCACTTCCTCCTTCCTGTGTATACAATACACAGTGGGAGGAAGCTTCTCATTGGCCAGGAGCGATCGAGAGGGGATGGCTAGAAACCAACGGCCATCCCCTCATCACGGATCGCTCCTGCAGCGAACCGGACCGCCGTATCCAGCGGGAGGGGGTCCGATCAGACCCCCCACCCGCTGGAAGGCAGGCACATACATGTACCTGCTTGTGCCTGCCGGTGCCATTGTAATGATGTACATTGGCAATACGGAGGTCCTTAAGTGGTTAAAGATGTATTATAGATGATACGATACAGGATAAATACAGCATATTCAATCCAGGGGAGTCCCTATCTCCTAAATGAGATACCTGGAGATGATAGTCAACATGATTCAGAGGCTTCAGTCCTGAATAAAACCTCAAACTCCGGGCTGGCCTCCCAGTCATATTTATATGGTAGGGAAGACAATAGCTAAAACTGATGAAAAGAAAAGGTGAAAGGTTCCCAACTTCCCATAGCATAATGAAGCAGATGTCTCATGCATTTAACATGTTGTATATAGATATAAGTAATCACTTTTACCTATTACTAAGTTTCTTGTAATTCAATAACTAAAGTTCTATATGAATATAGACCCATACTACATTCCACCCCTTGGTTTACAAGATTCTTAGTTGATAATACTCGAGATTACCTATAGATATATCAAGATGTTCTACTCAAGGTAGTCTTTTCGCTTGTACTCTAATATAAACATTTCTGGCTTCATTAATTTCATCTGTCACATTTCCAGTATTATGAGTATGTATGTGAAAAACTCCTCATTATTAAATATGGTCCATCTATTATTAGTTCTAAGACACTCACAAAAGATGAATTATATACTTTGGATAAGGGCCTTAAATACGCCCCTCCAAAATAATTGGATAAGTTTCACACCTTCATTGATGTGCAGAAATATATTAGAAAAATAAACATCCAGAGATATTTAGTGTCCAATCCCTGTGAGCGATCGGCTATAGCTGCTACATCAGGTACAGTACATTCTGGACAAATCCATCATTGTTTAGTCCGCCAGTCCCGGTTGCCCCAGCAGATGCCATTTTTATAGATCTTTTTCTTAAGGATTTGGCAGAATTACCAGTTAAAAAACCATATAAGTCCCCCTCATTTCAAATGTGTCTCAATTCACTCAGTAAAAACAAAGATCATTATACGTCCTGCGAACAAGGTGGGGGTATTGTGGTACTCGATAAATGTGATTATGAGCAGGAGATGTTTAGAATTTTGGGAGATATGGAAACATATAAAGAGTTGTCTTACAACCCTACCACTCATTTCAAAGGAAAATTGGTGGAATTAGTACAGGAAGGGTTTGATAAACACATTTTGAATAAAAAGGAACAGACATATTTGGTGCCATTAGCGCCTAGGATTCCTACAATGTACTACCTACCGATAGTACATAAGGATCCTATTCACCCACTAGGCCGCCCCATTGTGAGCGGCATAGATTCGGTTACATCTAGAATTGGTAGATACTTAGATTTTTTTCTACAGCCTCTTGTGAAACGAGTTCCCTCATATTTGAGGAATACGAGTCACACCATTCAGGTACTGGAAAAAATGGAGATTAAGAGGAACTGTCTGCTGGCCACAGTGGAGGTGGCCTCATTATATACTTGTACTCTCCATTCATTGGGATTAGAAGCCGTTAGACATTTTTTGGAAAGGGACCCGTCCATTTTGCATGATCAAAGTGATTATATAATGGAACTGTTAGAATTTGCTACTGGCCACAATTATTTTTGGTTTAATGGCAAGTTCTATATTCAACAAAAGGGCGTGGCTATGGGAGCTAAATTTGCCCCCAGCCTCGCTAACTTGTTTATGGCTAAATGGGAGGAGGATGTCGTCTATCAAGAGGGTGGTTCCTCACTAGTCCTTTGGGCTAGGTATATAGACGACACCCTCCTCCTATGGGATGAGTCTTTGCGGGACTTCTTTTCCAATTTGAATGTCAACGATCGAGTCATTCATTTGACATATGAATCTAGTGCAAACATTTTTTAGATTTGAAAATTTGCATTAATTCAGGAAGTTGGGAATTTCAGACTTTTTTTAAACCGATAGGAACGGCTTTACACCTATCGACAGCTGCCACCATCAGTCGTGGCTTAACGCTGTGCCCAAGAGTCAATTCCTCAGACTCCGTAGGAACTGCACGGACGTCAAGATTTTTAAACAACAAGCCCAAGAGTTAAGAAATAAGTTTCTTGATAAGGGATATGATCCCATATCAAGAAATAAGTTTCTTGATAAGGGATATGATCCCATATCTGTGCAAGAACATTATGAGGAGGTCCTTCGGACAGACCGTAATTTATTGTTTGACCGCCCCACTAGAGAATGTGACAACTCACATAAATGGTCTATTCTGACTTCATACTCTATTCAACATAGAGGTATACAAACAATTTAAATACACATTGGGGGGTGTTAAAGACAGACAAAACCTTATGCTCTGTTACCAGAATGTGCGAGAGTTACTTTTCGAGGTGTCCTGTCACTTCAAAGTAAAATAGCTCTGAATATAATAAACCCTCCTGTTTGCCCGGTATTTTTCCAGGATTTAAAGGGTTATTACCCATGCAAAAAATGCACAGTGTGTTGTCATAACATAAATGGTAGGTCTAAAACACTTCAGTTTGGTTCAACGGTTACTAACCGAGTGTATCCGATAAAGGGGTTCCATACGTCTGCCTCTAGATATGTTGTTTACCTAATAATATGTCCTTGTGGGAAACAATATGTTGGTCGGACCACTCGTACGTTCTCTATTAGAGTGGGTGAACATGTCTCTAAGATTAAAAGTGGAGATGTTAAGCATACAGTCCCGAGAGATTATAGAGAGTGCCATGACCGCAACCCTATTGGCACTAGTTTCCTGGTAATTGACAGTTATGTCCCACCATGGAGGGGTGGAGCTCTCACCAGAGGCGTTTCCGAACTCGAAACATATTGGATATACGAGCTCCAATCCTATCAGCCGTGGGGTATTAACGGGGAATGGGACATTAATGCATTTTTAAATAAAGAATAAATTCCCACACTATTTTTAACCAGAAGTTCTGTTTATATTTTGATAATATGGTATCAATGTCTGTTTCTTTTTTAGTCAATTTTTAACTATTTTTTTTTCTCTCTTATTCCTGTTTTTATAGTTTTCATATTTTCGATTTTAAGTCTTAGTCGAATTACCAATTCTAATTTTGATTGTATTTATGTGATATTTATTTATCATATGGGTTCATTTTATTGTTGAAATGGTGTGTATTCATTTATTATATATTTACATGTACACTTTGGGGTTCACATGAGGGTCAGCCCCCAAGAATTACTATAGTGAATTATTAGAATGCATTATAAAAAAAAAAATTTAATTTTCATTTTTGTGGTCACTCACATTATGAGTGGTTTTTATTAGTTAATCCATGTTGATTTACATGCCCGTTTTTATTTAATGATGTGCAAAGCTTTTTGAACTGATTGTGTTTCCGTAGTGTTTTTGCTGACCAGAAGCACTGATCAGAATGAGGCTTGGATAGCAAGCCTTGGGTGCCATTTTGCTGACCAGAAGCACTGATCAGAATGAGGCTTGGATAGCAAGCCATGGGTGCCATTTTGCTGACCAGAAGCACTGATCAGAATGAGGCTTGAATAGCAAGCCATGGGTGCCATTTTGCTGGCCAGAAGCACTGATCAGAATGAGGCTTGGATAGCAAGCCATGGGTGCCATTTTGATGATATGGGAAACCGTTCATACCTGGACCTAGCTGATAGGGGAGCTGACCTTCTAATGTGAGTACCCCATAGCCTATTTTAAACAGTATTTCACTATGAGGCTGTATTTTCTTTTTGGCCTATAATATACGTGAAAGAATTTCTGTCCTCAGTCACCCCAAAAGGTGGATAGCCATTTCATCTATTTTTGGGTCATCTCTCTGTCTACTCTGGTACCCATGAGAAGTTACAAGTTTGCTGAAGTCACTATAACTTCTCAAGGTTTTGCACTTTGTCACCATATTGTTTCACTTATGGACTCTTAACACGTTCACTTGAATACGTGAATATACGTATATAAAAAATGTTTTTTATTTTTTTTAGTATATTTGGATATAGTGTTGTCTAAAACATAGAATCATTAATAGTGTTAATTTATGTGGAGTTTTTTTATCACTAAACACTTAAAGTTGATTTTATTATATATTTTTTACACTGGTAAAAGATTATATAGATAGTGTTATATATATATATATATATATATATATATATATATATATATATATATGAAGCACTGCATCTTTTTTATTACACCATTTTGTTGCAGTAAGTCTGCAGTGCTGGCAGCTATTTATTTGTGGTTTGTGGATAGCGCATTTTTTTTCTCACTTTATATACACTTTATATCAATGCACTAGGCACTTTAGTTAATATTTATGTTTGGTAACGCAATCGATCAATTGCTGTTGCTTCTCCTTAGTACGGAAATACCACATGTTTGAGACTTTTTGGGAGCCTATCCCCGTACGGGTTATCTAAAACCAATCACCGCCTTCAGGGCCTAAATTGCTAACTATCTAACTGTCCGTTTCAGAGGCCCTTAAATGTCAAGATAGCACCAAACCCTCCCAAATTATCCCTTTTTGTAAAGTAGACACCCCAAGTTATTTGATGAGAGGCATGTTGAGTCCATGGAATATTTTGTTTTCCCACAATTTTTGTGAATTCCAAAATTCTACTGTTATAATTACTACCCTTGATCTGAGTTTCCTGGTAATTCCTCACATGCATGGTGCAATTGCTGTTTACATATGTCACGAGACTGATGCTTGCATTTGACTATTGCACACGGGTGTGGGGGGGGGGGGGGGGGGGTCAGGGGTGCTTTAATTTTTTTTTTTTTTTTTTATTTTGCTTTTTTATTTTTACACTGTCAGTTTCCATTTATTTGCTTTGTAAATGTCCCCTATGATAACAACAGGTAATCTTTTTTGAAAAATTTGGGATCAATTAGACTCTAGATGTCTCATCTGCCCTTAGAGCATTTGACTACACCAAGATCGGTGTGATAAGAGGATTTCCCAATATAAAAATGGCACTGTTTATATCCGGCGAAACCAAAATGATGAAATGCTTGTAGCTTCTGGTTTCTTAGGCCATAGAGAGGATTGGAGCCATTGTGGTATCCGATCAGGTCTATGGTCAGCTGGCGGAACCACAGGCTGCATTCTTGGGTTTCCTGGTGGGACAGGAGAGCCCGAGAAAACCATGGAAGGTGGTGGGAGGGTGGGAGCCACTAGCATTGCTTTTACATGAAAGCCGACCACCGGCTGAAAAAACAATACCAAGATGATGACTAACCATTCAAAGTCCAGCACATACCAGTACGTTGCTGGTCCTTGTTGAGCATATAGTGTAATGTTCTTTTTTTATTCAGCCTGTGGGCTGCTTGAAAAAAGAGAACCTAACAGATTTCTCCATTCACATTGATCGATGGTAAATCGAAAGATTGTGTGGTATGCCCACCATTAGAATACCACCCTGCATCCACCCTCTTCTAATGGCATACATGCACTGTTGTCTTTTTTTTCATTCAGTTCATGAAAAAATAATCTAAAAGATTCCTTCATTCACATCATTAATGTGAAGAAATCTCTGCCAAGAAAACTGGAAAAATATGTATGCCGAAGCATAGGGGCGATCTGCCCTCTGTTCACCCCAGCCCCTATGCTTTGGCATATACTCCTTTTTTATTTTTTAATTTTTTTTAACTATGGTGGTGAAATCACCTTCTACAGTGCTAAAGTCACTGATTTACGTACTGTGAGAGCAAACCCTGTTGCTGTCAAAATAAAAATGTGTCCACGTATAAATGGTACCCCTTTCTGAATAAGGAAGACACCAAGTCCCAAACAATCTTGCTACTTGCTATGTAGTCTGGCCAGTCAGGGGCTCCACGTGACTTTTCCCTCATAAATCCAGAAAGTACATGTATAGCAGGGCTGCCCAACCTTTTGAAGCATAAGGGCCACTTAGGCAACTTGGTAACTGGTCACGGGCCACAATCAGCCGAACAGACGGATGGCAGGTCTGTGTCCACTCTGCATATGCAGAGCGGACATGGACACAGCCAGATCGGATTGGAGGTAGGGCACAAGTCGATTTACATCTGCCACTCCTTAGGGGTGAATGGAGGGTCCAATTGGGTCGGACTGAGCGTGTGAAAGGGGCCCATGGCTGCTTTCACACTGATGCACTGCAGTTTACCTGCACCGTGGGTGCAACCCAGTGTACCTTTGCCTTTTCTGGACTTTGCAATGGATTTCTATTATATTCTGCAGATTTGGTGCACTTTCAGAAAGCTCAAACTCACAGGTAATAACAGAAGTATATGGCTCAGTGCAGGTAACCCACAGGTGCACTGCTCTGCATCTGTGGATTTATTTGAAAGCAGCCCAGTAACCACTGCAGAACGGATATGCCCATATATACACTGGGATTTTAGTAATAAACTGACCTTTAATAACCGTATTCTATTCCATCCCAGATTAGGAGGTCGTGGGCCACATCAGATGGCTCTGCGGGCCACATGTGGCCCCAGGGTCAATGGTTGGTCACCCCTGATGTATAGCCTGTTGCCCTGTCACAGAGCTGGAGAGAAACTGCTTGAAAACGAGGCGGCCAGAAAAGTTAATCAGAGACTCGTCTACACAGTTTGTTAGGCGTGTGCAAGGCTGCAAATTTTTGGTTCAAGTGATTTACAAGGGGCCAGATTTTGTGGAGCTGATCATATCCAGGGTCACCCCAAGGATGGCAGAGTTCATTGTTGTTGAAGTGCATAAACCGCAACATTTGCTTGTATTTAGTTCTGGCCACGGCAGCAGAGAACACGGGCATATGATGAATTGGGTCAGTGGACCAATATGACCGCAACTCACTCTCTTTATTCATGCCCATGATGCGCAATAGGCCCAGAAAGGTCTTAAATTAGGAAACTGTGATAAGTCTCCATGCAAATTGTCTGGCAAGGGTCAAATTTGGGTTTGCAGCAATTAATTGATAAGCATATGAATTGCTTTGGTCCACAATAAATCTGTATGTTAAAAAAGCTCATAAAAAGGGGAATTAAATTTGCCCTTTTCACCTCAATTACAGGTTGGCCAGTGAATAAGGGAAGTGCGGACACTGCGGAAGTGGTGGGATGCCAATCAGGATTTGCAAGCTCATCAGGAAGGGCACTATGGGCTCTACAGGCCTAGATTTGAATTCTTGGTGGCTGCGAGGCACTACTTGTGCTAACGCACCAGTTTGAATTGCACTTATGGGACTCACCATGTCACCAAGTTTTACTGCAGTGCTGGTTTGTCTACGACCAGGATGTACTAGGCAGCTGGTGCTCGCCAGTTCACCAAAAGGTAGAGTGACACTAGACCCAGCACTCTGCTGCATTCGAGAACCATGCGATTGCTCAACCTCAGCAACAAGGGAATGGGGTCTGGTATGCCTGTCCTTAGCAGGCACCTCTACCCCGTCTTCATATCTATGCCACTGCCCTCTACAGGTTTGTATACTGAGCCCGATTCTGACAGTGAGGACTCCCCATCGCTCTTACCTGTCATGCTCAGGATCCTGTGGGCCTCTTCACTAGTGTACCAGTCATTTGACATTTTGGCCACTAAATTTATAAGTAGCTAATGTGACTCACGGGTTAAAAAAAAAAAACAAACACCTGGTTGTCAAGGACTGTTTGAACCACTACAAAAAAATGTAACTGCTAAAGCTAGCAGAGATCGGGCCTGACTCTAACGCTGGGGTTTTGTGTACTGTGTATCGGAAGTGACAGTGATCTACTGATGCTGCACTTGTTTGGGTGAGGCAGAGTGGCAAAACTCAGGTGCTGACAGATGTCAGGGCTGATCATGCTAACACTGTGTTTTGGGAACACTATACTATTAGGGACGCTAGTATAGTTCTTCTCTGATCAATATCTGAAGATATTGATCCTTTCAGACACTATACTAGTAATGGAGGTGTATAGTGTGTGTGTGTGTTACTGAAAATCGAAGGGTTAAAATTTATTAGTGAATTTGTGGCGGGACCCTGACGCTATCAGGGATTGACGCTAACCGGCGTCACCGGTGACACTAATACAGGGATCATGAAAAAGGTCTGTACACTGTACTAATAACACCGTGACAGGGAGTGAAAGAGTTAACGAACGGGTGCACGATCAGGGGGTTAAAACTGTATTAGGGAATATATGGCGGGTACCCTGAACCTAGCTGGGACTGACGCTAACTTCTGCTATCGCTAACTGGCCTCACCAGTGACACTAATGCCACGTACACACGACCGAACTTTTCGAGGGACTAGGTCAGACGGACTTTCGGCGGAGTTTTGACAGAGTTCTGAAGGACTTTCCGAATGAACGGACTTGGCCACACACAATCACACCAAAGTCCGACGGATTCGAACGTGATGACGTACGACCGGACTAGAATAAGGAAGTTCATAGCCAGTAGCCAATAGCTGCCCTCGCATCGGTTTTTGTCTGTTGGACTAGCATAGCACGAGCGGATTTCTCGGTAGGAACTGGGTCCGGCGGAGTTCTGGCGCAAAAATTTGAAACATGTTCCATTTCTAAAGTCTGAAGGATTTTTGCAAATCAAAAGTCCGCTGCAGCCCACACACGATCGAATGGTCTGCCAGAATCGTTCCGTCGGACCTTTGATGACGAAAAGTCCGGTCTTGTGTACGCGGCATTATACAGTGATCAGTAAAATGAATCAGTAAAATATCTGTACACTGTAACTAGTGACAGGGAATGAACGTGTTAACTGGGGGGGGGGGGGGGTGATTAAGAGCTAAAATGTGCCTGCATGGTTGATGCCATCACCTCTCACAGTGGAACTGAATAGGGCTCCAGCAGAGGAGATTGCATAATTTCCTGTGCCTTTGTTTACATTACACAGGCACGGGTTGTTCTGTAAATCATCAGAACTGATCAGCAGGTCCAGGCCATAAATTATTGGCCTGAACCTGTAGATTGATTGGTTCTGGAACGAATCTGATTGCCACGGGTGCAAGCGACGTACAGGTAGCAGCCAAGTCGCCCTGCCGCAGTAAATGTGTGGAAGGCAGTGGAACTGTTTAACCTCCCTGGTGCACTTAAACCTCCCTGGTGCACTTAAACCTCCCTATGATTATTTCTGATTTTAGGTGCTGAACGCGGTGCAATTATTTTGCATGGAAATTTGGCATTTTATATTGTAGGCCTGCAATTCTTAAGCCTTGTACACATGGTCGGAGAATCCGTCGGAATGTGTCCTATCGGACCGTGTCGTCGGATAATCCGACTGTGTGTGGTATGATTCCGTCCGAATATCCGTCGGACCCAATTTTCCAACATGTTGGAAATATTTCCCGACCAACTGGTTCGATCGGACATACTCCGATCATGTGTAGTGAATTTTGATCGGACCAAGTGCCACGCATGCTCAGATCAAATTCCTACATCAAAGCTATTGGTTACTAGCCTGAATGTAGTCCCATTGTAACGAAATGACGTCATCACGTTCTGAAAGATCGGATTTTTCGACAACTTAGTCCGACCGTGTGTATGCAAGAGTTTCGGACACAATCCGTCAGACTATATCTGACGGACAAAATCCGACCGTGTGTACAGGGGCTTAGGTATAACTCTCTTAAAGCGGAGGTCCACCCTCTATTTTTTTATACAGTACTGTAATCTGTAATTTTGTACTGTATGTGTATTGTGTATTTTTACCTTTTTTGAATTTGGCGCCGATCTCCGCTCCTGTGCGTCGTAACATTGCAGGGAACGGAGCTTGGCGGCACTTGGGCACTGTGTGAATTGAGCGGAGGACAGCTCGCACACACAGTGGGGGGACATCGCTGGATCCAGGGGACAAGGTAAGTTAGTCTCCCTGTATCCAGCGATACAATCCCGAGTCTGGCTCTGCGTTACCGCTCGTGGTACTGAAATCCCAGCCCGAGCCAGACTTGGGATTACCGCCAGGGAGGTTAAAAGATTTTTTATTTTTTTTTAAAGAGTTACAACCACTTTAAAGCAGAACTCCAGCTTTTCCTCCCTAAAACAATAGATGCATTGGGCATGTAAAGAATCACAACCCCACTGTCATTTTATCTGTATCTTACCTCATTTAGCTGTATGCAGGAGGTTTCTGTGTCTGTGATGTCACTCCTTCTGGCTAAATTTCAAAGATCTCTGACTTCCTGTTTCCTTCCGTTATCAGTCCTGATACTACATGTTCCATTATGCTTTGGGCCTCTGTAGTTTCAGGGCAGGCAATGGGTATTGATTTGGGTGAATCCTAGGGTTACTGTGGGTAAACAGATTGCTGTACAGTGGAAAGTGAAAGCTTACAAACCAATATTTAACCCTATGGACTGGGATGCCGTTAAAGTTCATGTGCGTGTAAAGGCAGGTGTCCCAATACTTTTGATGATCTAACATATATACATTATCTCACAAAAGTGAGTACACCCCTCACATTTATGTAGATATTTTATTATCTTTTCATGTGACAACACTGAAGAAATTACACTTTGCTACAAGGAGTGTGTGTACATCTGGTATAACAGTGTAAATTTGCTTTGCCCTCAAATTAACTCCACACACAACCAATAATTTCTAAACCGCTGGCAACAAAACTGAATACACCCCTAAGTGAAAATGTCAAAATTGGGCCCAATTGGCCATTTACTCTCCCTGGTGTCATGTGACTCGTTAGTGTTACAAGGTCTCAGGTGTGAATGGGAAGCAAGTGTGTTAAATTTTGGTGTTATCACTCTCACTCTCTCATGCTGGTCACTGGAAGTTCAACATGGCGCACCCCATGGCAAAGAACTCTCTGAGGATCAGAAAAAAAGAATTTTGTTCTTAATAAAGATGACAGAGGCTATAAAAAGATTGGCAAGACCCTGAAACTGCAGCACGGTGGCTAATACCATACAGCGGTTTAACAGGACAGGTTCCACTCACAACAGGCCTCGCCATGGTCGTCCAAAGAAGTTGAGTGCACGTGCTTAGTCTCATATCCAGAGGTTGTCTTTGGCGAAATAGATGTATGAGTACTGCCAGCATTGCTGCAGAGGTTGAAAGGGTGGAAAATTGACACCCCCAGAACACTTTGCAGATAACAGTGAGAACTGTGAAATGGTGCAGGAATTGGATTGTAAACACCCATCTAATCCGATTCCAGTGCAGATAAAAAAAAAAAGGGTCCTGCACCATTTTGGTGCAAATGCAATTTCAGCCATACAGTTTGTATGGCTGAATTCGCAGCGCAATCCGGTGCAAATCACATGCAATGTCTATGATCACACTAGTGAAAACCCTAGCTAAAGGAACATGATGGGGCCAACTATTAGCATAGAGTTAAAGCGGGGTTCCACCCTAAAGTGGAACCTCCGCTGATCGGAACCCCCCCCCCTCCGGTGTCACAATTGGCACCTTTCAGGGGGGAAGGGGGTGGAGATACCTGTCCAAGACAGGTATTTACACCCACTTCTGGGCATAAACTCCCGTGGGAGTCTACGCCATTTCCTGTCCTGCCGCGCTGTCTGCTGGGACACACACGGGTCTCAGAGACAGCACGGAGAATTCCCATTGCGCTGCGCAACTCGCGCATGCGCAGTAGGGAACCGGGAAGTGAAGCCGATTCGCTTCACTTCCTGATTCCCTCATCTAGAATGGTGACGGCAGCAGCCGAGCGATCGATCGGCCTCGGCTGCCGGCATCGCTGAAACCCGGGACAGGTGAGAGTCCATTTATTAAAAGTCAGCAGCTGTAGTATTTATAGCTGCTGGCTTTTAATATTTATTTTTTTGGTGGAATCCCTCTTTAATGAAAGACTCTGCTGGAGGACAACAGAGGAAAGAGGGGGGAGTAAAAGAGATTAGGGAGAGAGAGGTCTGCACACAGTGACAGCGCTGATAACTCGGATGTTCCCAGGTTGCTCACACTAGTTCCGTCGGGACAGAATAGGCAGGCATCTAGAACGGTCTCTCCCTGACGTCCCTTCACTTCCGGTGACGTCACTTCCTTGTGCTCCACACTGGGTCCGTTCAACTTCCTGGTAGCCACAGAACTGCAAACAAATCCCCTGCCATCTCCTCCATGCTTGGATTCTGGGAGAGTTACCCCCCCCCCCCCCCAGACACACAGATGAGCTTGATTTTTATCTCTGTCTTGTGAGTGCACTGCGTACATTGTTATTAAAATTTTGCTCTAAGACCCCATTCACACCTGAGCGTTTTGTAGCTTGAAGCCTGAAGCTACAAAACGCTAGAGGGGAAAAAATGTACTATAATCAATGGAGATGGTTCACATCTCCACTCCATATCGCCTGAAGCTCAAACAAGTTCCGGACCCTTTTTGTCGCTCGAATTGAGCAAATTTGGGCGTTTTTCTTCTTTTAACATTGGTGACCTTTTGTCCTGCACAAAATCGCGGCAAATTGCGGTAAAAACGCCACGAATCGCTGTAAAAACGCAGCAAAAACCGCCGCAAAATCGCTCAGGTGTGAATGCAGCCTAATACTACACTCAGGTGGGGTTTCATGTGTTTTCCCTTCCTTCTTATCCCATTTACAGAGCTGGATTTCTCTGAGGATAGCTGCTGCCATTCAGCTTAAGAACCTATTCTCTATGGACTACTATGACTATTGATTTAACACCCATTGATATACTTACAGTTACTCTGTCTTTGCGCTTACAGTTTCCCGTTCTTCATTTGTCTGATATCTCCAGCCCAGGCCCCACTGAGAGTGAAACAGAGGGCACAGAGGCACAAGAGAAACATGAGTGCCTGTAGGTGTAGACCAAGGGACTTGCAACGGGAGATGCAGTTCCAAGGCAACAGGAGAACCATCAGGTCAGGGATGGTAGCCATGCTCCGTAGTTCAGCTGAGGTTAAGGAGGCACTCCATTTGAATTGCAGGGCCAGAGCTTGTGGCTGGTTTGAGCTATCTGTAGACTTGCAGCAGGAATATACAATGGGTTTCAGAACTGCGATAGCAGACAGCCAGGCAGACACCCAAATGATTCGGAAAGCCAGAATCAAAGAAAGACGTGTGGTCACAGGATTAGCCATGGTCATAAACAGGTAGGCAGTGAGGTACCAAATCAGGAGCAGAGCCAAAGTCGGGAAGGAGCTGGGTCAGGCACTAGCGACAAGACAAAAGCAGGATGGACTGGGATGCCGTTAAAGTTCATGTGCGTGTAAAGGCAGGTGTCCCAATACTTTTGATGATCTAACATATATACATTATCTCACAAAAGTGAGTACACCCCTCACATTTATGTAAATATTTTATTATATCTTTTCATGTGACAACACTGAAGAAATTACACTTTGCTACAAGGCCAGGAGTAAGCCGGGTCAGCAACCAAGGAACACACTGGAAGTACACAGGATAACAGCTGAAGACCAATCAGCATTAGAGCACAAGCAGACGCATCCTTAAATAGTCTAGCACCAACATACATCATGTGCATGTCCGTTCACGCCCATCTACATTTCTGTTAACCATTCTCTGGAGATTTGTGCGCACATGCACATTTGTATTAGCCAAACATTTCACAGAAATTCACCCCCCCTTCCCATAGACTGCTTTTCAGGATTAAGATGGAGGTAAGCTCACAACACCACAACACCTGTGGAGCATGGACATTAGAGGAAGGATCCCAAGAATTATTCTCAGGCTGTAGCCCTTTCATCTGATGAGGAACAGTGTTTGGTCCCCTCCTCTTCCTGCAATCAAGGATGGCTTCAACCTCAAATTCTTAATTTCCTTCAACAAGCAGTGAAACTGGATTCTCAGGTTCCCAATCAGGAAAAGGGTTAGAAACAGACCATTTTAGTAATGACACAGGAAATAGAGGATGGATTATTAAACCCTTAGGCAGAATTAACTCAAAACTACTGCATTAATCTTCCTCTTTACAGGAAAAAGACCCAATGTATCTTGGCCCCAATTTCTTTGAGGGGCAGGCCAACTTTAACTTAACAGTGGATAGCAATTCCTTATCGCCAGGCTTTAGAAGGGTAAAATCCATAATTCGTAAAGAAATGTGTTTGTTTAATAGCGAAATGCACAGAGTTATTATAGGCAAACTCTGCAAATGGAAGAAGAGATGCCCAATTGTCTTGTATGAAAGAAGAAAAACATCATAAGTATTGTTCCAGGGTCTGTTTTGTCCTCTCGGTCTGACCATTTGTGGTTGGTAAGCTGATGACAAACAGTCTTCAATGCCCAAAACTTCACACAAAGCCTTCCAGAACCTGAAAATGAATTGTACCCCACCATCAGAAGTGATGTTACTGGGAATACCATGTAGACCTACCACCTCCCTGATGAAGGCAGATGGAGTCTCTGTGGAAGAAGGGGGTTCCTTTCAAAGACATAAAGTGAGCCATCTTGGACAAACGATACACTACCACAAAGATGGTAGTGAATCCTTCTAACGGGGGTAATTCTACAATAAAGACCATGGAGATCATGCTCCATAATTCATTAGGCACCGGAAGTGGTTCCAACAGACCCCAATTCTTAGTTCTATCAGACTTGCTCCGTAAACATACCATGCATGATTTAACATAGTTTCTGTAATTTCACATCATGTCCGGCCACCAGAATAAGCGACAAATTAAGTCTGAAGTCTTATGAGCTCCAAAATGACTTACCAGAGGATGATCATGGCAAATGTAGAGGACCGCCGCCTGAAATCGCTCTGGAACAAAGATCTGCTCGCCATGGAAGTAGAGACCCTCTTTTAGTTGAAGACAAAATTCCTGGGAGGGAGGATGCTCCAGGACTGCTGCCTTGATCTGAGATATAAGATCAGCTTGTAGTAACAGAAATTTTTTAGCAGGTAAAATCATGTCAGGTTCAGGGGGTACCTCAGTATCTTGAAACAAACAAGAAAGGGCATCAGGTTTCCCATTCTTTATCCAGGCAGATAAGTAATATGGAAACAAAACCTAGAGAAGAAAAGCAATTTGATGTCCTTAAGCACTCCAAATTCTTATAGTTACATAGAAATATAAAAGCAATATTGCAGTTCTTACATATGCATATGAGCATTCTAGTGACAGACATTTTCTTATGCTGTTTCAGTTGTCTCCTTTATTACCCATGCCCTTTATCCAGCTCGCTCTGACCCCCTCATCCCTCCCCATTCTTTATCCTATATTCTATGTTGAGCAATGTCATATTCTCTTATTCTAAGGATTTCCTGCGTTTACACCTACTTTATACCTCATCTAGAGTAACCCAGTTTCTCCATCCATGGTTTTCACATTCTTTCAAATTCCTTATAGTTCCTTCTTTGTGTGTATACTACTCTTTTTCCCTCCAGACTATTTCCGTTACTGTACTAATCCATTCTTCTACCGTGGGGGGTGTCCTAGCTTGCCACCTCCGTGCTATCATTTTTCTATCTTGGAAGAGGCATTTCAACACTACTTTAATTGTACTTGATGTACCACTAATTCCCTCTCCCAGTCCTAGTATACATAATCTGGGGTCCATTTCTAACTTTGTTTCGTGAGTTATATTTATAGTGTCAAGGACCCCTGTTCAATAACGAAATAGTTTTGGGCACCTCCATACCATGTGAAATAGATCCCCCGTATCCCGACTTGGTGTCCTCTGCATAGACAGAAATTTTACTTTTGATTCCAGACCCAACATCATTTATAAAGATATTAAAAAGTAAGGATCCCAGCACTGAACCTTGGGGGTACACCACTGATTACCTTAGACCATTCAGAGTAACAATCATTAACCACTACTCTGTGAATTCTGTCTTTTAGCCAGTTTTCTATCCATTTACAAACTGATATTTCCAGCCTTGTAGACATACCTTACCTATGAGCCGCGTGTGGGGAACTGTGTCGAACGCTTTTGCAAAATCCAAGTATACCACGTCCACAGCAACCCCTCTGTCCAAGGTTTTAGTTACCTCTTCATAAAAATAAATCCGGTTTGTCTGACAACTTCTGTTTTTCATGAATCCATGCTGTCCGTTGCTTAAAATATTTTTTTTCCAGCAAGAACTCTATGTGGTCTTTTTTTATTAAACGCTCCAGTATCTTCTCGACTATAGAAGTTAAACTAACAGGTCTATAGTTACTTGGTAAAGACTTTGATCCCTTTTTAAATATAGGCACCACGTTCACCCTGCGCCAATCCAGTGGTACTATTCCCCTCATTAATGAGTCCCTAAAAATTAGATGCAATGGCTTTAAAATTACAGAGCTCAATTCTTTTAGGATCCGTGAGTAAATGCCATCAGGTCCAGGTGCTTTATCCACCTTTATTCTGTCTACATTTTTCTGGACCATATCACTTTTGAGCCATTGTGGATCATTCGGGGCTGTGTAAATACCACCCCCATTATGGACATGAGCTCCCCCAAGCTCTTTTATATACACAGAGCTGAAGAAAGTATTTATTAAATTAGCCTTCTCTTTGTCCCCAGTCACCCACTCTAGATTATTTTGTAAAGGGCCTACATGCTCCGACCTGACCTTTTTGCTGTTAATGTATTTGAAGATTTTTTTGGGGGTTTGTCCTATCTTTTCCAAGCTGTCATTCATTTTGAATTTTTGCCTCCTTGATTTCCTTTACTTATCCTATTAAATTCTTTGTAACATTTAAACGACACTAGTGTTCCTTCATTTTTATATTTTTTAAAAGCTCTTGTCTTATTGTTTATAGCTTTTTTAACTTTGGCTGTGAGCCACATAGGTTTTGTTTTTAGCCTTTTAAACTTATTGCCCATGGGAATATACTTTGCAGTGAGTTCACAAATATTCTTTTTGAAGAATTCCCATTTCTGTTCTGTGTTTATTGAAATATTCCCTCCCAATCTAAATCCTGGAGAGAAGCCCTCATCCTTGGAAAGTTTGCTCTCTTGAAGTTAAGTGTTTTTATCTTTCCCGTATGTATTTCTTATTTAGAGCCAAAATCAAATGAAATCATGGTGATCACTGCTACCCAGGTGTTCCTTTATCTGGACATTAGTAATAAGCTCTGCATGATTTGAGATCACCAGGTCCAACAGAGCTTCATTCCTAGTTGGGGCCTCAATAAACTGGACCATAAAATTGTCCAGTAATAGGTTTATAATTTTTTGCCCTTTAACTGTCCCAGCAGTGCCATTGCTCCAGTCAATTTTTGGGTAGTTAAAATTCCCCATTACCGTCCCAGCCCTTGCAGCCCTTTCCATCTGGGGCTGAGTCTCCACTTCCTCGTTAACATTGGGTGGTCTATAACAAACAATGATTAACTTTGAACTACGCCAATCTATAGGGATGGGCTGTCTGTTCGAGTCAAACTCATGTTCGACTCGAACATTGGCTGTTCGCTAAACAGCGAACAATTTGGGGTGTTCATGGCAAATTCAAAAGCCACGGAACACCCTTTAAAAGTCTATGGGAGAAATCAAAAGTGCTAATTTTAAAGGCTAATATGCAAGTTATTGTCATAAAAAGTGTTTGGGGACCTGGGTCCTACCCCAGGGGACATGTATCAATGTAAAAAAAAGTTTTAAAAATGGCAGTTTTTTTCAGGTGCAGTGATTTTAATAATGCTTAACGTGAAACAATAAAAGTGTAATATTCCTTTAAATTTTGTACCTGGGGGGTGTCTATAGTATGCCTGTAAAGGGGCACATGTTTACCATGTTTAGAACAGTCTGACAGCAAAATGACATTTCTAAAGGAAAAAAACTCATTTTAAGCTACTCATGGCTACAGTGAATTGTCGGGCCCGACAATACACATAACAGTTCATTGATAAAAACGGCATGGAGATTTCCCCACAGGGAAACCCCCAAACCAAAATAAAGGAAAAAAATGTGTGGGGGTCCCCCGAAATTACATACCAGGCCCTTCAAGTCTTGTATGGATATTAAGGGGAACCCCGCGCCAAAATGTAAAAATGGTGTGGGGTTCCCCCTCAAAATCCATACCAGACCCGCAGGAAAAGAGGGGGGATGAGAGAGGCCCCCCTCGTGAAACCGTACCAGACCACATGCCCTCAACTTTGGGAGGGTGCTTTGGGGTAGCCCCCAAAGCACCTTGTCTCTATGTTGATGGGGACAAGGGCCTCATCCCCCACAACCCTTGCCCGTTGGTTGTGGGGGTCTGGGGCGGGGGCTTATCGTAATCTGGAAGCCCCCTTTAACAAGGGGACCCCCAGATCCTGCCCCCTCCGTGTGAAATGGTAATGGGGTACAAAAGTACCCCTACCATTTCACAAAAAAAGTGTCAAAAATTTTAAAAATGACAGAGGGTTTTTGACAATTCCTTTATTTAAAGTCTTCTTCTTTCCATCTTCTTCAGATCTTCTTCCTTCCTTCCTTCCTCCTTCCTTCAGTTTCTTCCTCCATCTTCTTCCTCTGCTTCTTCCACCGATCCTCTGCTTCTTTCTGCGGTGTTCTCGTCCGGCATCTTCCTCCGTGGCGTCTTCTTCCCCACTTCATTCTTGGGCCGCCCTCATCCATGGGAGGCTCCCAATGTGTGACACTTCTCTTCTTCTGACACTTCTTATATAACAGAGGGTGAGGCCAGCCAGTGACCCCACCCCCCTCTGACGCAGGGAGACTTGACAGGGACTTCCCTATGGCTGTCCCCGTGATGTCAGAGGGGGCGTCTAGGCCTACCTGCACTCCCTTCACCACCTCTACTAGATGGGCTGCTATCCCGGCTGTTAGGGGTAGCAGTGACATCTAGGGCTGCCACCTCTGTGTTTGCCACCTCCACACCTTCACCCAACTTGGCAGATTTGTTTTGATGCACAAATACAGGACTGGCCTTCCTTTTCTGCGAGCCGCTTCCACTCCTTCTAACTACATTAACCCATCTTCCTATTTGATAATCCTGTCTTGCCCCTCCACCCTCCACATCAACCCTACTGACCACCTGCTTAGCAAGCAGAGGACCCCTTTCAAGGTTGTCCTTTCTGCCCAGTGTTGCAACTTGCTCCTCCAGATCTCTAATGCGAGCTTCCAGAAGGGCAACCTGCTGACCTCTGTCACAGCAGTATCCATCCTGGAGATGTTGCACCAATTTCACATACATGTGGCACACTGTGCACTGAGCAAAATCTTCAACCCTGCTAGCACTCATTTCTCAGTTACAATACAATTACTTAAAGGAAGTTTAAGATGTTACTTGCAGGTTAAAAGACTCCTGTCTTAACTCCCGTTTTCAACTCCTGGTTATTAACTCTCCACTTGAGTTCAAAATTTATGTTCACAAAATCCACATGCAAGCCACCATCAGGCAGCAAGCTCCTAGGGAAGTTTTTATAAATACTTTTATACACTTGTGAACAATTGACCACTCCCCTTAATTAGCAGGAAGAAAAAAAAAAGTGTTTAAAAAAACTGCTAGCAAACGTATCAAAGGAGGAAACAAAACAAAAAAACAACTCTTGCAAGCAGAAGCAGTCAAAAGCACAACTCCTGGTTATTAACTCTCCACTTTAGTTCAAAATTCCACTTATGTTCACAAAATCCACATGCAAGCCACCATCAGGGAGCGAGCCCCTAGGGGAGTTTGTATAAATACTTTTATACACCTGTGAACAATTAACCACTCCCCATTAATTATGGTCTGTGAACATAAGGATAGGATGTGCTGCTCTGTCCAGCAGTTAACACTATTCCTCCAAGGCTGATTAATGGCAAGCAACTCCCAATCGCCTACATCATAGTTCCTTTCTGGAGCACTTGTCTTCCTAGAGAAAAAGGCCACAGGGTGAAGTAGGGACTTAACTCCTTGTCATTATGACACTATGGCCCCTACAGCATTTTCAGAGGCATCAACCCGTAGGACCTATAGTAATGCAGGAGCAGACTGTTTTAAGATGAGTGCAGATGTAAAGAGACCCTTCAGTCTCTCAAACGCAGCTTGAGCTTCCAAAGTCCAGGTGAAGGTTGTGCGTAGCTTTGTCAGCTGCGTGATAGGGGAAATTATACCAGAAAAGTGTTTGATTAATTTTCTGTAGAAATTGGCGAACCCAACAAACAGCTGCACAGATTTCTTATCTGTGGGGTCAGGCCAATCAAGTATTGCTGACACTTTCTGAGGATCCATGGCAAATACATCTGCAGAGATAATAGTCCCAAGAACTGAATAATGAATTTCCTAAACTTGCATTTTTCTGGTTTTTGCATAGAGGCGATGTTCCCTCAACTTGCTTAACCACTAGCCGCCCGCCCACTGTCAAATGACAGCTGGGCGGTGCGGCTCTCGTTCTGGGTGGACGTCATATGATGGTCTCCCAGAACGACCACTCTCGCGCGCCCCCAGGGGCGCACAGTGCAGCGATTGCAACCACGCTGTGTTGCTAGGACATGGCACATCCTCGATTTATGTAAAGACCCATGGCCGCATGATCGGCTGTGTCCAATCACAGCCGGTCACCTGTAAACACGGAGATGCCAGTAATTGGTGCTCCTCACCTCACATTGACACTGAGGAGAGCTGATCAGTGGCATCTCCTCACAGGGGACATCTAGGTATGTAATCAGGGCACTAATCATCAGTGCCCTGATTGCAATAAGTGCCCACCAGTGCCAGCAATAAGTGCCCACCAGTGCCAGCAATAAGTGCCCACCAGTGCCAGCAATAAGTGCCCACAATTGCTACCAATTTGTGCCCACAATTGCTACCAATTTGTGCCCACAAGTGCCAGCAATTTGTGCCCACAAGTGCCAGCAATCTGTGCCCACAAGTGCCAGCAATCTGTGCCCACAAGTGCCAGCAATCTGTGCCCACAAGTGCCAGCAATCTGTGCCCACAAGTGCCAGCAATCTGTGCCCACAAGTGCCAGCAATCTGTGCCCACAAGTGCCAGCAATCTGTGCCCACAAGTGCCAGCAATCTGTGCCCACAAGTGCCAGCAATCAGTGGCCATTAGTGATACCAGTCAGTGCTGGCTATGACTAATGCCCATCAATGCCACCCATCAGTGCCGCCTATCCGTGAGGCCTATCTGTGCCCACCAGTGCTGCCTATCTGTGCCCAGTGTTGCCTATCAGTGCCCGTAAGTGGGGTATATTCTTGACTCCTCATCAGTGCCACCTAATCAGTGCCCATTAGTGCTGCCTCATCAGCACTCATCAGTGAACAAGAAAAATTACTTATTTACAAAATTTACTGACAGTAACTAAGAAACTTTTTTTTCTTCAAAATTGTTGTTTTTTTTAGGAAAAAAAAAAAAAACCAGGAGGGATTAAATACCACCAAAAGAAAGCTCTATTTGTGTGAAGAAAATAACTAAAAAAATAAAAAATAATTTCACATGGTTACAGTGTAGCATGACCACGCAATTGTCATTCAAAGTGTGACACTGCTGAAAGCTGAAAAATGGCCTGGGCAGGAAGTAAGTGCCCTGTATTGAGGTGGTTAAAGGGATTTTAAACCCTCATGTTTTTTTACCTTAATGCATCCTATGCTTCTGCTAGCAGCGCAGCCATTGGCTCCCGCTGCTGTCAATCAAATCCAATGACGCGGGAACCGGGGGGCAGGGCTGAGTCCGGCATTCGTGTCTATGAACATAAATGCTGGACTCGGGAGTTTGCCCGCAAGGTAACCCCCTGGGAGAGTGCTTTTCCCAGGGGGTTATCTGAAGTGAGGAGGAGCCGCAGTAATTATTAACGGTAATGAAGCGAGTGGGAACCTGGACTGTTTTGTGTCAGTTTCCAGATCTTTCAGACTGTCTTTCACACAGACGACAATTGATCTGTATGCTGAGATGAATTAAATCATTTCACTTTTTTGCTGCCAGGCCCTGTGCTACATTTTCTGAAAGCACATGATCAGAAGGTGCTACTGATTTCTAAGGTCCCACGATATTTGCGCAAATGTTTATCAAAACAATATTTTTTGTCGCAAAAAGTAATCATGGTGGTTCCCATGCAAAAGCAGGGATTGGGGTTTTATTCAAATCTTTTCATGATGCCAAAGCAAAATGGAGATGTCAGACCCATCTTGGATCTCAAAGATCTAAACTAGTTCCTAAAAATTAGATCTTTTAGCATGGACTCAATCCAATCAGTAGTCTCCACCCTACAAGGAGGCGAACTTCTGGCATCAATAGACATCAAGGATGCATACCTGCATGTACCTATTTTCCCCGCTCATCAGATATATCTGCATTTCAAAGTGAAAAAATGTAATTTTAAGTTTGTAGCTCTGCCTTTCGGTCTAGCTACTGCACCTCGGGTGTTCACAAAGGTCCTGGCTCCTCCTCTGGCCAGATTAAGGGCCCAGGGTATAACGGTTATAGCATACCTAGATGACCTGCTCTTAATAGACCGGTCGTTAGCTCGCTTAGACCAAAGCTTGTCACCACAGTCAACTACATGGAATACCTAGGTTGGGTCTTCAACTTAAAACCAGTAAGAAGACTAGAGTACTTGGGTCTGGTCATAGATACAACCCAGAAGAGGGTGTTTTTACCCCAAGCAAAAATCTGTGCCATAAAGGAGCTGGTTCAGGTAGTCAGATCAAAGAAGGGTCCTTCTATTCACCTTTGTATGAGGTTGTTGGGAAAGATGGTGGCTTCATTCGAAGCTGTTCCCAATGCTCAGTTTCATTTGAGAATGCTGAAAAACAGTATCCTGTCTGCCTGGAACAAGAAAGTCCAGGCGCTAGATTTTCCAATGCGCTTGTCACCAATAGTGCGTCAAAGCCTCAGTTGGTGGGTGTTACCCGAGATTCTGCGGAAAGGGAAATCCTTTTTACCAGTTACCTGGAAGGTGTTAACAACAGATGCCAGCCTTTAGGGTTGGGGAGCAGTTCTGGAAGAGACAACTGTCCAAGCGAGATGGTCCAAAACCGAGAGGACCTTACCCATCAACATTCTAGAGATTTGTGTGGCGTACCTAGCCTGGACATTCAGGTTGCAGGGTTGTCCTGTTAGGATCCAATATGACAATGCCACAGCAGTATGCAAATAGTAGGGGTTCAGTCAGCGCAAAACCAACACATCAATCAAAAAATATACAAGCAGCTGAACACAAAAGGAAAAATATATAAATACCCTTTCAAAATACTAAGCAAATGACAAAGGTGCAGCACTAAGGAACTAACATGTTAATTACGCCTAATGCATTAGGCGTAATTGTACGCATGAAAGCGGCTATCTTTTGCAATCTCAGGTTTTGTCTGCTCATTTTTTGCAAAAGGGGTATAGTAAAGCTAGCGTGGAAAGAGATATCGAGAATATTCGGAAGCTCCATAGAACAACATTGGTGGCTAATCACCCTAAGAATGCACAGGATACATCTAGCAATATGAGAATGATTTTGGATTACAATGTCCAATACAAAAGATTTGAGAAGATTGTCCACAAACATTGGCCTATTCTCAAACATGACAGGTTATTGGGCCCAGTTCTGTCAGAACACCCACAATTTGTATACAAAAAGGCCCCCTCTTTGAGAGATAAGCTGGCCCCAGGGGTCATTGATCGACCTGACATGTCTGAGAACAGGATATTCAATTTCCTGACATGGTTTTATGCCTGTGGACGTTGTCCACCATGTAAACAGGCCAGGGGCAACGTCAGGAAACGGAAAGAGTTTGTGGCTACAGCTACCAAGAAAGTGTATCAAATTAAGGATCTGATAACTTGTACTACATCAGGGGTAGTGTACATAATAGAGTGCGAATGTGGCCTCCAATATGTAGGGAGAACATCCAGACCTCTACATATAAGAATTGGGGAACACGTGACTAACTTTAAAAAAGGTATAGACACCCATAATGTCTCCAAGCATTTTAAATTATTCCATGGAAGTAACCCTGCTAAACTGAAGTTTTGGGGGGTTGAGAAAGTGACTCGTCACTGGAGGGGAGGCAATTTCATTTGACAATTGAGCCGCCGTGAGTCCTTCTGGGTCTATGAGACCCGGGTGGGGGTACCCACAGGGCTCAATGTCGAATTTCATTTAAATTGCTTCATTTCGGACCGACAAGAATTCTTTTTGTGCTGATTTTTAACATTTTAGTATGTTTGTATGTAAATGTATTGCTTACATTTACGTCCTCTTTGCCTGATGGATTTTAAATTGGGAGTGTAATGATAAAGATTGATTTTCGATTGTTTTGTTAAAGGGTGGCTGCGATGACGTCTATATATAAATAAATATTTTTTGATCCCATATATACACAAAATAATTGGAATATCAATTTTGTAATCGTATACACATACGAAATTGCCCCAGTCTGTATGTCTCGTAAGGGGCCGGAATATTAATTCATTACTGCTGTGGGTATAATTTTTTGTTTTTATTTCACTTTATTTTATCCCTCGTGGGAATATTATGATGTGGGTATACTTGGTTTTATTTTTCCCTTTAGAGCGGGATGAGTGCTCTCCGTTGCGGCTGAGTGTGCTGATCGCCTCGGCTACAGCTGTACTAAGTGTTTAAGTCATATGCTGATATCACGTGTTCATCGTCACCTGACCGGGCGTCATGACTACATTGACGTCATGGTCGCCATAGTGACAATATAACAGGAAGTCCGTCGTAACATCCGGGAGGTTGCAGTGTATTTTCCAGCTGCTGAGGGGGGTCAGCCATACAGGCGACCTGACATCATGCCATCGATGTCATGGTCGCTGTATGGCTGAAGGATATAAACCGGAAGTCATCTGCGTAATGACCTTCGGGTGTCTGAGGCTAATTGGATAGCTTCCACCGGAGGTTAGTTATTAATGCAGGTGTAATCAATGGGTGGCAAATTATATATATTGTGACATTGGGGTGTTTAGCTCAAGTGGTTAGATGCATTTTCAGTCCACATCAGACAGGCATTTCTAGTTAAGGGCCTGGTAGCCCACGTTTATTAAGGCTGGGTTCACACTGCTGCGGGGGGAGATCCGGATGTGATTCGCACCGCAAATCACATCCGATCTCCGTAGCGATGCGAGTTCAGCCATACAGATAGTATGGCTGAATTCGCATCGCTCCCGCAGCAAACTCGCACGGGACCCTTTTTTTGGTCCGCAACAGAATCGGATCGCATGGGGGTTCACACCATGCGATCCGATTCCTGTGCGAGTCGGCAGATCGCACTGCGATATGCGGACGGATCTGGGGGTGTCATTAACATATCATTGACACTCCCAGCCGTCCGCATAGGGCAGTGTGAACTGCCGGCGGGAGTCATGCGATGCGGGAAAACGCCGCGAATTCACGGCGTTCCCGCATCGCAGCGGTGTGAACCCGGCCAAAGGGAAAACAAAACAATAGTCCATCCAGGAATCCCACGCAGGGGTTTATCTTCATTCAGCACACAAATGAAAACATACCAAGCCACCTGGTTCTCAATTGTCAGCAGTTCCTCTGCTTGCTCCCAACAGATTTATCGATTCTTTCCAGCCCCCTGTACTCACTGGCTTCCTTAGTCTTCCTGACTCTCAAGGCTGTCAGCCTTTCCCAGTCCCTTACATGGAATACAGTCTCCCACAGGGCAGACCACTCTCCAAACACAGGTTTGTCTTCAACCAGCAGCAAGCTGCTCACACTGCACCATCCTCCACCCTCTACTCCCAACAGCCCCTCGTTATATGGGCTGTGTGCAGCTGGGCACACACCCTGCTTGCTATCGTCAAGACCCGGACACAGGGTTGGAGATCCCGTCCCACCCATGACTCTCAGGGATCTCCAAACTACAGAATCCCATCCGGAGCTAGCAAAACCTGGAGAAAACTGCATTTAAACGCTACACTCTGTAGTCTTGCAGTCCGCAGATATGCAAACTCTTTGTCTCTTTTCCCTCCAATTTCATCTGCCAAAATATAAAAAAAAATATATAATATATTCATTGGCTGCCTGGGACTCCATTTTCACTGAGGAAGTCCCGTATATTAGGACGATACGCGTGCGGGAGTACCTTAGGACGTCACTGCAGCCATCTTATTTACCCATGTCTGGAAAGACCATATACTACACCTTTTCCCCAGCACTAGGGTTATAGTGCTTTTTATGTGAGTACATGTCTTTTAGAATAAAGGAAGTTGTTTTAGCCATACAGTGTGCACTATATATTTCTTTTTATTCTATGGTACCACGGTTGGATATTGAGAGTAGCCGAGTGCGGTTGTAAAAAGCTGAATGATACCTTATTCCATCCATCCACACACCCAAGCCTTCATCAAGGACCATGTTTAGTGGCGAATGCCTGTTTAACCCATCTGTTAGCTCAGGGGTCCAGAGATTGAGGTGATCGGTTTGGCTAACTGGTGGTGTACTCACGAGTAAGCTGCACATTATGAACATTTGAGAGCACTTTCATCACCGTAGTCTTTTCTGTCTACTCTTCCTTTTTCCAAAGGGGACTGTTATTATATTTGTGTTATTGTTAACATGTTAATTCATTATCAATCACCAAGGGGGCACCAGGAGTCGTACAGCCCAGGGAGAGGTAAGCCAGATCCTAATCTGGGCAGAAAAGCATGTTTCATGCATATCAGCAATCTTCAATCCAGGGGTGGAGAACTGGCAGGTGGACTACTTAAGTCACCAGCAGTTGTTCCCATGGGAATGGTCTCTTCAACCCGACATCTTCCTGGCTATATGCCAAAGATGGGGGATCCCAGATGTAGATCTGTTTGCGTCCAGGTTCAACAACAAGATCGACAACTTTGTGTCAAGAACAAGGGATCCACTTGCATGCGGGACAGATGCGTTGGTGACTCCGTGGCATCGGTTCTCACTGATTTATGCATTCCCTCCTATTCTTCTGCTCCCATGACTTCTTTTTAGGATCAAACAGGAAAAGAAGTTGGTGCTTCTGGTGGCCCCAGCATGGCCCGAAAGATCTTAGTATAGTGAAGATGGTGGTAGGGTCTCCATGGAGCCTACCACCACGTCCAGACCTGCTATCGCAGGACCAGTGGTCCATCCTACCTTACAAACGCTAAATTTAACGGTTTGGCTATTGAAACCCACATTCTGAAGTGTCGTGGGCTTTCAGGCCCAGTAATTTTTACCTTGATTAATGCAAGGAAGCCAGCTTGCAGAGTCATTTATTATAGAGTCTGGAAGGCATATGTCTCCTGGTGTGAATCCAGGGGTTGGCATCCCAGAAACTGTCATAGGGAGAATACTTGCTTTTCTGCAAGTGGGGTTAGAAATGAAGCTGGCCTTAAGTATTATCAAGGGGCAGGTCTTGGCCTTTTCGGTATTGTTTCACCGTCCGTTTGCTTTGCATTCTTTGGTCCGAAGCTTTATACAAGGGGGTAACGCTGCTTAATCCAATGGTTAGAGCGCCCCAGAACCCCTGGGCCTCCATGGCTCAAATCTGCAAGGCCTCAACTTGGTCTTCAGTCCATACATTCACCAGATTCTATCAGGTGGATGTGAGAAGACATGAAGATATCACCTTTGGGTGCAGTGTGCTGCGGGCAGCAGTACAAGGTCCTTAGGTCTGATTGCACCCTACTTTTGTTGTGTCTCCCTCCCCTCAGATAGCATTGCTCTGGGACATCCCATCAGTAAATATTGTGGCTCTGTGTCCCTTGATGTATGAAAAATAAAATAGGATTTTTATAACAGCTTACCTGTAAAATCCTTTTCTTTGAGTATATCACAGGACACGGAGGTTCCCCCCCTCTTCTAATACACATATATTGCTTTTCTACAAAACTGAGGTGCTCCCAGTAAGGAGAGGGGTTATATAGGGGGATAAACTTCCTGTCTAGGGTGTGCCAGTGTCCATCACCTAGTGGTGCCTATATAACCCATGAGTAAATACTGTGTCTCTGTGTCCCATGATGTACTCAAAGAAAAGGATTTTAGAGGTAAGTTGTTATAAAAATCCTATTTTTTGCTAATAATACACTAAAATCATTAATAGTGCACATAAACACAACATAACTTCTAACATTCCTGCTAAATTGCTACTAAAGCATCATTGACATGTGGCATACTAAAGTGTACGCCCATGTTTACCCGCACAGGTGTTCCATGCATCCCCATACAGGCAGTCCCATTTATGTCAATTGGGATGCAACGGCTGCACAGGCATAGCTGCTATTCCCAATCTAATGCCTGTGTGGGTACATGACCCCAAACATAGACAGTGTGAGATCAGGGACATGCATGTGGATCTACATGGATGTAAAATTGGGAGCAACTGCTCTGTTCATGCAGATGCTGCATCCCAAATTACATCAATGGGACTGCCAGAACAGAGATGCATGGAACATCTTTTGCATCCCTGTAAAGTTACGCTGTGTAAGCCCCTTTCACACAAGCACACTGATTGGATCTGTCTGTTTGTCCATTTTTCAGGCAGGCCCAATCGGGCCATGCATTGTTCTCTATGGTGAGGCTGATGTAAATGCACATGTCCGTTTACACCCACGTGCTTCCGATCCAGTCTAGTCTGCTAAAAACAGAGGGAGGGGAACCCCAAAGGTTGGGCTCGGAGTGCAGAGCATTGCACCCCGAACCCACCGGCTTGTGACAATAGCGAATTAATATTCGCTATTGTCGGAACGGAGAGACCAGAGTCCAACTGAGGAGACGAGCCCTGTTCGCCCAGGATACTATGAGCAATCAGAGTGATGGAACACGCATATGGGAACCTTCTGGGTCTGATGAGGACAATGATTGCCAGACACCTAAACAGGTGGGGAGAGTTCTGAGTGAGGAGGAGAGGTGCATTTCGGCCCATGAACGGTACAGATGATAACACTTTGTACATCCAGCAGTGTGGAGTCTTATTGGACTGTCAGGATGACGATGATGAAGATGGAGACATCTCCCAGTCAGCTCCGGGTGCGGAGAGTGAGGAAAGCTTCTTAGAAACGGACAAAAAGGACAGTCCTCCCTGCAGTGCTTCCTCTAGTGGCCACCCGAGGGGGCTCTCCAATATCATTGCTCATCTGCAGAACCTGGCCAGTGAGTGGGAGTCCTCTTGCAGAGAGACTGCAGCAGAGGAAGGAAAGGCCTGGCCTCAGGGGTTCTTACGACTTCTCTAGTGATGGCATTCCATATGAAGGTAACAGAGCTTTCTTTTGGTGGTATTTAATAACTAGTGGGTTTTATTATTTTTTGTTTCCGTCATAAAATTTTGCAAATTAGTAATTTTTCTTCATACATTTTGGCCAAAATTTGAACTGCTACATATCTTTGGTAAAAATAACCCAAATTAGTGTAAATTATTTGGTCTTTGTGAAAGTTACAGAATCTACAAACTATGGTGCCAATCGCTAAAAATTTATCACATCTGACGTTAAGTTGTAATTGTTTCCCACAATTCTTTGTAAAATGAAGATTTATGATTATTATTATTATTTATTTTTTTACAAAATTGCCATATTAACAGGTAATTTCTCTCACGAAACATATGCATACAACAAATTACACCCCAAAATACATTTTGCTACTCCTCCCGACAATACCGCATGTGTGAGACTTTTACACAGCCTGGCCGCATACAAAGGCCCAACACTGAAGTAGCATCTTCAGGCGTTCTACGAGCATAAATGACACATCTCATTTCTCAACCACCTATTACACTTTTGAAGGCCCTGGAGCACCAGGACAATGGAATTGCCCCCAAAATGACCCCATTTTGGAAAGCAAACACCCCAACATATAGTGTGAGGCATAATGAGTCTTTTGAACGGTTAATTTTTTTCCAGAAGTTTTTTTTTTTTTTTTTTTACACAATGTCCATTTATCAGATATTTCCAACACATAGCATGTACATAGCAAAGATGACATCCCAAAATACATTCTGCTACTCCTCCGGAGTATGGCAACACCACATGTGTGAGACTTTTACACAGCCTGGCCACATACTAAGGCCCAACATCCAATAGCACCATCAGGCGTTCTAGGAGCATAAATGGCATCTATAAATTTCCTGGCAACCTATCATTTTTGAAGGCCTTTCATATTTAATTTTTTTTTTTTTTCAAAAAAGTTTTTATTTCACACATCTTCAAAATATACATACAGTACATCTGACAGAGTATCAACTAAGTAAAAAACATATACCTGTCATCAAGTTACATTCTGACGGTGTGGATCGGAGGTAAATCACAACTCGTCCCTCCCCCTCTGTCAAAAAAAAACAGACCCACAAAAGTGCCTTTTTTCATTCCTCCCCCCTTCCACCCCCCCTTGAAACATAAGAACTCCCACATCCCACTTCCCCCCCACCCCATAACTTGTCTACTCTTCACATTCTGCTTGGGAAAATTCGTACAGAAACCTCTTCATTACCTCTTCCTTTATTCACAGTAGTAGGACTTAAATTAAATTGGAGCATAAGCTTCACGTTTTTCCCTCATCTCAATCCGCCTCTTAAATGTATTGTGCGAGTCCATCCACTGAAACCATACCTTCCTAAACTTCTTGGGAGCCCCCCTAACTTTGTACGTCATTTTATACATCAGCATGTCAGTATTAATAATTTTTATCCACATCCTTAACGTCAGCAGTTTGTCATGTATCCACCGTCTGGCAATGAGTTTCCTTACTCCAAAAAACAGGATTCTCAGAAATAGTTTTGTATACGTGTTGATCTCCTCTTGGTCAAAGACACCAAGAAGACATCGCAAGGGTGAGCAAATGTTAGGCAAGTTAAACTTTTCTGAGATGAAAGCGGCTACTTGCAAACACACTGGGCTTATTGTCACACTCCCACACCATATGCATGAAAGTACCCTCTGCCCCTTTGCATTTATGGCAATTTGCAGTCTCCCTTCACTGCATTCGGTAGAGTCTAGTTGGTGTATAGTACTGCTGATGTAGATAACAGAACTGAATCATCTTGTCCGTAGAGGAGATAACCGACACCAAGTATATGTCAAGCACCTCCTGCCACATCTCCTCTGACAACTCCGGAACCATCGCTGCCCAATGAGCCATAGATTTAGAATTTGAGTACTTTTTTCCTGGGCCTTCTACCCCATAGTATCTAGAGATTCGTTTAGTTGGATCCGGGTCAATCAGTGCCCTTTCCAACTCCGTATTCTGTACCATAATCATGGCTCCCCCAAATTGCGCCTTTGCAGCATGGGAGAGCTGAGCATATCGATAACCCCAGGTCCTAGGTATTCCAGACTGCTCTTTTAACTGCGCAAAGGTACAGATACGGTTATCTTGAGAAATTTGATGTAAATACTTTATACCATACTTGGCCCAGGTTCTATGTCCATCCGGTAGCTTCTGAAACCCCCGGAGGGTCTTATTGTACCAAAGGGGGTTATTTGGAGATAGCCACAAGGGACTATCCTTCCTCCATTGTGAGCATATGTGAAAGACTTTCCCCGGGAGTGCCATTACCGACCCCACCTTCCTCCCTGGGGCCTCTTTTCTATAAAGCAGGTTTTGTAGAGTCTCATGTGAGGTGACAGCCGCTTCCAACAGAGTAGTGGCATTGGGCATTTGTGGGAAAAGTCGCCAATGCAAAAAGGATAGCTGCAAAGCCATAAAGTAGGCTCGCAAGTCTGGAAGAGCCATTCCTCCCAATGTGGTTGGCAGTTTAAGAACCGCCAAAGACACCCTGGGTGATTTGAAACCCCACAGGAGGCTCACAACAATGGAGTCAATATGTCTAAAGACGCTTAACGCCACAAACACTGGGGAATTTGAGAGAACATACAGAAACTTGGGCAAAAAGACAATTTTAAAGAGATTTATACGGCCCAGGAGTGTAATGGGTAAGTTGCGCCATCTCTGCACCTTCTCCCGAAAATTTGTCACTACCAGCGTCAAATTCATCTCCAAAAAACTTGAGATGGGAAGTTTGACTTCAATCCCCAAGTATTGGAAAGAGCCAGACAGTGGGATGGGGCAGTCCGAAGGGACCACCACATCTTCATCAATAGGGAAGAGAGAGGACTTATTCCAATTGATCCTGAATCTGGAATAATCCCCGAACTCCTGGACCAACCGGAATGCCTCCGAAAGTGAGGGCCCCAGGTCCTGCAGATACAGCAGCATATCATCTGCATAGAGCAAAACACGCTCCTCAAACTCCCCCAACCGAAGACCCGTCAGTCCAGTAGAACTACGGAGCCTAACAGCCAGGGGTTTTATGGCCAGAGCAAACAGGAGGGGTGACAATGGGCACCCCTGCCTGTTTCCCCTGAAGATGGGAAAAGAATCCGAAATAATGCAATTTATCCTCAATCTCACCAATGGGTCTGTGTATAAAAGCCGAACCCAGGACACAAAAACCAGGCCAAAACCATAGGACTCGAGGAGAAGGAATAGATACGCCCACTCCATGGAGTCAAAGGCCTTCTTTGTATCCAGGGAGGCCACCACTCTAGTTCCGCAGTTGTCATGAGCCATCTGTAAGTTCACAAACAGGCTTCTGATGTTCATTTGTGCACACCTCCCCTGAATAAACCCGTTTGGTCCGCGTCTACTAACTTTTGCATGACTGATTGAAGCCTACCCGCAAGTATCTTTGCTAATCTCTGTGTCAACATTCATCAGCGAGATCGGCTGGTAGGAGTCACATACTCTGGGATCCTTCCCCCCTTTTGGGATCAGGACAACCAAGGCTTCCCTCATAAGAGGTTTTCTACCCTCCGACCTCGCCGCGTTTAATACTTTGAGTAGTTGTGTAGCCATACCAACCTGAAACGTGTTATGCCATTCGGAAGACAGGCCATCCAGCCCAGGAGATTTCCTAGGAGAGAAGGAATGCGATCGCCGCCTCCACCTCCTCTACTTTGATCCCCTCTTCCAGAGTCATTCTGTCCTCTTCCGTCAACCTAGGGAGATCAATGTCCCGCATGTATGCTACCAAGTCGTCCATTCCCACTGGAGTACAAGACCTGTATAGCTCTTCATAGGATTGAGCAAAAGTTTTTAATATTTCAGTCGAGTCCCCAACTTCAATATTGCAGTTATTATATACTGATTTGATGTAGACCGGAGTATTTTCCGGTCGTGCCAAGTATGCCAGTAACCTGCCATTCCCAAGTATGCCAGTAATCTGCCATTCTTGTCGCCAAATTCAAAGATGCGTCTGCATTGTGCAAGGTTGAGTTTGGTGGTACGATCTGTTCGCACTGTCTTGTACTCCCTGGTCCTGGCTCTCAAAGTGCTCAGTTTCTCTCTAGTGGGGTCCCGAACATATTCCGCTTCCGCTATCGTCACTTCCTTCTCCTTGACTTGAATTGTGGAGGCTAACTCTTTCTTAAACCCCCGTACCTCTATGATGAACACTCCTCACAGCGTGGCCTTAAAAGCCACCCATTGGAGAAGAGAAGATCCCGAAGCTCTATTTTCAGCCCAATAATGCTTAATCGCCTCAGCACATTTGCTCTCAATATACTCCTCCTGTAGCCAACTGACTTCCATTTTCCATAGCCGCAAACCTTGTTTTGGTCCCAGATTGAGTTCCAACGCATGGGAGAATGGTCAGATAGAATAGGATAGATAGAAATATGAAGCCCCCTAACCATTTCCACACTGTCTCCCTCAGTCAGGATAGTGTCTATTCTGTCGTCGATTCTTGTGCGTTTCAGAATAGCAGGAGTATTCCCTGACATCAGGATGATAGAAACGCCAGACGTCTATAAGGCCATGAGAAGACATCCATCCCACGAGGGAGGTCGCCCCACCGGTCACCGTACCCATTCTATCAAACACTGGATTGGACACTGAATTCAAATCTCCCAATATAAAAATCTTGCCCTCTGCTATCTCATATGTCACCTGTAGCATGTCGTCCATATGAGCCAGTGAGAATGGGGGAGGTACCAACCACAACCGTGAGGAATTTACCCATCACTTGTACCACTAACACAACAAACCTCCCTTTAGGGTCAGTCCGGACTGCGGGTTATAGTATGGGCATAGCTTTGGCAACTAGCAAATCGGGGAGAACAACCCCGTATTTTTAGGACTTTTACGACACGTACACAATTTTTAAGTTTTAAAATATAACAACATTTATTACACAGAAAATATAAATGTATGTAGAACACAACAAGAGAAGATGTATAATAATCAAAGCAAAATTAAAAATACATGCAAATGATATACGTAATAGTAATGACAATCATAGACAGAAGGTCACCCATATGACATGAAGTAGGCCACGATGCTCAAAGACCCTACGCCTTTCGGAGCAATCTTGGTCTCCTTCATCAGGGGTGTATAGAGCACAAAGGGCACATTATCTAGTGGAGGGCATAAATAACAAAATGTTAATAGAATAGACACAACTATAGGGGAAGACCAGAATACATGAAAATACTGTTTCAGATTACTTACATGGAAAATGACAGAGACAGATGCATGTAATGAAGGTAATTAAAAGAAACAAACACGAGCAAATATCCTGCTGGGAGTTCCAGGGCATCAGCATGAGTAGTATATGGCTGGGGAGGCCTAAAGCAAGGGCCCCAAACCCCTGTCAGTTAATGTGGGAAGGGCTGTAGGATGCAAGCGAGGGGGCCACTGAGGCGTAGATGGCGAGGGGTCCTAAAAGAGGGAAGAGAAGAATGAGAGAGGAAAAAAAGACTGCTGAGAAAGATAGGGTTAATGAGGCAAAGGAAATGGAGTGCAAAGAAAAAAGGAAAAAAAAACCCTGTAGCCACTAAAAGAGATAGAGCTAGTATAGCATAGGTAAGTAAGAAACTAACAGAATGGAGAGCAAGTTAGAGAAAAAAATACCTAAAAGCCCAAACACCTCAAGAGCAACTGTGCCGTCCGTCCAGCAGCAGCATCCAGCGATGATCGTGGAATGCCGACAGATGGACGGCCGGACTGTATAAAGACCAGACCCTCCAATCAACTGATCCAAGAAATTAGATACAGCTGATGGAGGGAGGAGGAAGGGTGGCTCCCAAGCCAAAAAAACAAACCCTTAGCCACTAAAAGAAATAGAGCTAGTATAGCATAGGTAAGTAGGAAACAAACAGAATGGAGAGCAAGTTAGAGAAGATAATTACCTAAAAGCCCAAACACCTCAAGAGCAACAGCCCCAGTCTGTCCAGCAGCATCCAGCGATGATTGCGGAATGCCGACGGACGGATGGACGGGCTGTATAAAGACCAGACCCTTCAATCAACTGATCCAAGAAATTAGATAAAGCTCATGGGGGGAGGAGGAAGGGTGGCTCCCAAGCCGAAACGCCCCCTTAGTAGTGAGAGCTGAGTCCCTCCATAACGCGCATGCGCAAAGCGCTGACGTCAGGGTGGGGCTCTGCCCCCTCCACCCAACCAAGCTTCCCCAGCCAGACAGCACATGTCGGCTGGGGTTGCAAGATGGAGGGCGGCCGCTGTACAAACCAGACGCCGCCTATCCTCCATAAGCCACCATGGGTGAAGACACCCGGCAGCTTGGCATGCCAGGTGATCCCTGATCACAGCATCCAGCCACACAGGGGAAAGTATGGATGTACAGATATCCTAACAGGGATATTTAGAGTGAAATTACGGTGTCACCTCATATAATACAGCAAAAAGACCGGGAAAAAAAATGTATTTACCATTCATTAATGATCTAATACAGTATAATTATTGTTCCCTGTGTCCTATATAGAACCCTTCAAGGAATGGCTTGAACCAGATACACTTGTTGAGGCCAGGTGGTTGTGTTGCCTTGAGCTTAAATATCCACAGAGATACGGTTTGTAGGAGGATTTTATTCCAGTCACCCCCCCCCCGGAATTAGGATGTATGCAGTCCAAGATTAAGAACTTAATTTTGGGAAATTTCCCATGGTGGAGTAGAGTGGTATGTCGACCCAGAGGTAAATCTGGGCCGCAAGACTGCATACTGGTAATGTGCCGGCATGCTCTCCTCCAAAGCTCTAGTTTGGTTTTGTCCACATAGAAGCATTGGCATTCACCGAGTAGTAAATAAACGACCCCCATCGTGCGGCAGTTAGCAAAGTGTCTAGGAAAGAAAGTCTGCCCGTTGGGTAGAATCTGATTTTTTTGTACTAGGATGTACTTGCAGTAGTGACATTTGCCACATATGAAAGTACCTTTAAATTTGCAGTGCCGATTCCTATTCTCTCCCTGAAATTCACTCTTTACCAATCTGTCACCAATGGATGTGGCCCGTCTAAAGGTGAACTGTGGTGTGGAGGGGACAAATTTCCCCAAAGAGGGGTTGCATACCAATAAATGCCAGTATTTGGTAATAATCTTTTTGACGTCCTTGTGTTGAGTGTTGTATCTAGTGATAATTCTAGCAGTGCCAGTCTCATCTAGGGGTTTGGTAGAATAGAGTAAAGATTCCCTGGTGTGGGAACAGGCTCGTTTAAATGAACGTTTCAGGGAGGTGTGCCAATAGCCCCGTGATAATAAACGATGGCGGAGCTTATTTGCCTCCTCCGTAAAGGAAGGCTCATCAGAGCAGTTGCGACGTATCCTCAGATACTGACTATAGGGGATAGATTTTAGTAAGGGTTGCGGATGGAAGCTGGAGGCATATAAAATAGAATTGCCTGCCGTGGGTTTTCTGTAACGTTTACTTCCAATCAAGCCCCCATCTTTGCGATATACTTCAACGTCCAAAAAAGTAACCCGATGTGGGTCAAAGGACATTGTGAATTGCAGATTGAAGTTGTTTTTATTGATTCTACAGAGCCAGAGTTCCAAGAGATCGGGGGGCATCCCAGATGATGAAGATGTCGTTGATGTACCGGTACCAGCATAGAATGTGGTCCGAGTACATCGACAAGTCTTCATCATCCAGGACCATGGTTTCCCACTCCCCCAGGTACAGGTTCGCATAGGATGGGGCACAACATGTCCCCATCGTTACCTCCTGCACCTGGAGGAAATGGGAGCCATTAAAGGTAAACACATTATGTTGCAGAATGAATTCCAGCATAGCGACCACAAAGTCGCCGTACATGGGGTTCAGCAGTTCCCTCTGTATAAGGTGTTTGATAACCGCTAATCCCTTGGAATGGGGAATACAGCTATAGA
Source organism: Lithobates pipiens (assembly GCF_037356315.1). Classification (NCBI taxonomy): domain Eukaryota; kingdom Metazoa; phylum Chordata; class Amphibia; order Anura; family Ranidae; genus Lithobates; species Lithobates pipiens. Next base: position 153,489,970 of record NW_027507785.1, on the reverse strand, counting down.
GGGATTCCACATCCACAGTAAAAAAAAAAAAAAGGGCATTTTCTGGTATTCGTAAATATTCCAAAATTTGGAGAAAATGCAGTGTGTCTTTAACAAAGGAAGGTAATGCAAAAAACATTTGCATGTATTTTTAATTGTGCTTTGATTATTATACATGTTCTTTTGTTGTGTTCTAGATACATTTATATTTTGTGTGTAATAAATTTTGTTATATTTTAAAACTTGAAATTGTGTACGTGCCGTAAAAGTCCTAAAAATAGGGGGTTGTTCTCCCTTATTTGCTGTTTATACAGGATGTGGCACAACACTACCGCACACAAATGCTGAGTCATCATTTGATTTGATAGCTCTGGTAACTAGAGTGGAAACACCCCGTGCATATGAAGAGTAAGTAGCATGATACGCCCCAGCAATATGTGCCCGTTTTAGGGAGCATACTCTGGAGCTCTGGAGATGAGTTTCCTGTTACAATATTATGTGTGGTTTATATTTTTTTGATATAGTCAAATATCAATGAACGTTTAAATTTCGAGTTGAGGCCCCTAACGTTCCAGGCCAAAATCTTAAGACTAACCTCCATGAGACACTATTGCAAAAATTGAGGGGGTATCCACCTTCCCCCCGAGAAACAAAACTCCTGAAAAAAGAGCTCCAAAGCTCTCCCCCCACGTATCCAAAGTATAATGACCATAACCTCAGCAGCATTCCCTTGCAGAGATATAACATGCAAACATTTCCTACTAAGAGCAGACAAAATTCTCCCTCCGTAGTGAACTTCCCAACTTCCCCTACCCCCCACCCCACACCCAGCCATAAAATTCCAGGCACTTTGTTCCCTTAACCTTTGTGCAATCAGGTAACGGAGATCCGGTCTAGACTGTCACATAGGGCAAGTATCCCCAGCACAGCTAGGTTTCACCAAATGTCCCAGGTATAGTCCACCTGTAGAAAAAAAGCTGAGAAAGGAAAAAAAATCAGCAAATTTCGTTTAGAGCAGTCAGCACATTCTGTCACCACCACTGGAGTGGGACACCAGCTATATAGAAAAAAAATGGAAAAAGAGGAAAAAAAACCTGGAGGTTGAGAAAAAAAAAACAAAGTATTTCCCCCCACCCTCCAGCAATAAGCAAATTGTGTCCACCAGGAGACCCCCACTCATCTTTTCAAGTCTGTGTACCGTGAGAAAGAATATAGAACGGTATCTGCAGATTCACTGCAATAACATTTTTTGAGTCAGATGTAGAAATGTGCCAAATGGAAACGGTACAGATCCAAAAAAAAATTTAACAAAATAACACGGATCAAGTCATGGACGATATTCCGAAATACAAACAATCCTCACTCATCTTCCCTCCAGAGTTTAAGGTGGGCGAGAAGCAGAACCATGCATCCTGCGACCACGAATATCCAACCACTCTGATGCTTCTCTAGATGTCGTGAAGAAAACAGTTTTTCCATTATCAACTATACGCAATCCGGCCGGATAAAGCATGCTATACATTAGGTTGAGATCCCTCAATCTTCTCTTTATGGGTTGGAAAGAGGCCCTCTGCTTCTGTGTAGCTGCTGAAAAATCTGGGTATATTGATATGCAATTTCCCTCTGATCTCAGCTCAGGTCCTATTCGGGCACCCCTAAGAATGTTCTCCTGATCCCGGAAGTGCAGAACTTTTGCGATCATGGATCTTGGGGGGGGGGGTCTCCCTTAGGAGGAGCTCTGCCTGGGATATTTGTAAAGGTAGCAGGGGCCATATTGTCAATCAACCACTTTTCCTGAAATTCCTCGGGGCGCCTTCCCTCCACTCCTTCCGAGAAACCCACCAACCTTATGTTGTTTCGCCTCATGCGGTCTTCCATGTCCGCCATCTTTAAAGTGTGATCTGACAAAGTCTTTTTTGTCACTTGTGCAGCAGTTGCTAATGGCCTGACAATCTCTTCCAGGGCCATCACTCTGCGTTCAATGTCCTGTGCCTTTTCCCTTAACCTCTGCACATCATGCTTCAGAAATGAGAACTCCATTTTAAGTTCATCAAAATATGTAATCATCTTGTTCTGACACTCCTGTATGGCCGCCATTATCTGGTGCAGGGATGGTTCTCCCCCGCAGCTTCCTTATCTATTCTGGCCCTGCCGTCAGACAATCTATCCAGCGATCTTCCCCTCCTAATCCCTCTTATTCTCTGTGATTGTGGACTCACCCTGTCCTGGAAGAGAGATGCCTGCTGGAGTGGTTCCGCTGAGTGCTGTAGCGGCGGCCATTCCTCCTCCTCCTGTGACCCGGCGCAATCTTGAGAGCCCTAAGCGAACTGAGCCAGGCGCTCTCCAGCCGTTTTTTTCCCGGGGGTTCCTGAACTCATCCCCCACCGTTCTGGCGCAGTTAGTGATGCCGATGTCCCAGGATCTGTTCAGGATCAGAAATCTGGCGATGGAGCTCCAGCCTCACACTCCTCACATGCCGCTCGCTAGTTCTGCCCTCTTGGCCCTTCATATTTCGAACACATAGCATGTACATACCAAGAATTACAATCCAAAATAAATTCTATTGCGGAAACAGTAAAAAAAAAAGCATTACCTATGCTTTTAGTAGTATCCACAGAGGAGAGCACTGGTCCAGGCATCAGGCAGGGATGTGCTTAGCGACAGCAATAGTAGTTATCCAGGCAGCAGGCAGGAATATTGTCTATAGTCAGCACAAGGATATTGTCAGCACAGCAGTCCATAGAAATTGTCCAGGCAGAGACAGCCAGCACAGCCATAATATTGGTCCTGGTACACTGTTACCTGCAGACACTCATTATTGTACTGCTCTCCAGCCCTTCATAAACATATTGCCTCTTGCTATAGCTAATTATTTGCATAGTCCAGGTAGTGGTGTGGTCCGTTCATGCGACAGGCAGAGGCATGGTGGCAGTAAGTCAGCAGCAGGCTGAGGGCCACAATCAGGTAAGACTTGTGCACAGGGGTAGAGGCTTCAACCCACCCAAATCTCTATGAAGCCTCCGGACTCCAGATCCTAATCCGAAAACCAGAGAAAACAAAAAACTATTTCTCATCCGGAAAAACAATTCTGGAGCCCTTCACATATGTGAGACCCCTGTGTACTACAGTAGCAGGGTAACGGATCAGTCCAAGCAATAGACAAAAGCATAGTCCATAAAACAGGCCAGGGTCAGTTCACGTGCAAGCAGTCCAAGCGGTACGCAGTAGCATAGTTAATAAAACAGGCCAGGGTCAGTTCTTATGGAAGCAGTCCAAACAGTAGGCATAGTCACAAAACAGGCAAGAGTCAGTTCACGTGGAAGCAGACCAAACAGTAGGCAGAGGCATAGTCAAAAAACAGGCCCAGGTCGGTTCACGTGGAAGGCAGTGGCATGGTTATTTGGGGAAGCATGGAAGATGGTCAGCACAGATGATGAAAATGGGGAAATGTGGGCTAATATTTTAGGGATGTATGATAAAGTTGGAAGCATTCACCAATGCAAAGGCCAGGTTGGGAGGGACACTGGGGACAATGATAGCTGCTATCTTTTCAAAACCCTCTTTTGGTACACATGCAACATTTTTTTTTTCCGTCTCCGGCCTGCTTCAGATGGTGGAATGCTGAATGGGAATCAGCGCTCATGAAGTCGGCAAACAGCCTCAGAGTGAAGGTCCTCGTGGGGGGGGGGGGTCTTTGGTGATAGATGAGGGACGTGACAACTTCTATGAATTTTAGGAAGGGGGCAGGGCTTTCCATGGATTTGGTAGGAAATATAAATGGCCAAATGGATGAGATAAATTGCTACTTTCTTGTACCAGAATCGGGACCTCCTTATTGACAAGTAGGGCTGAATCATTTGAACATTGAAATCCACCCCCCCCCCCCATGTAGAGATTGCAATTTTGGACACATGTTGGCTTTTCAATGGGACCTTGTCTTCTTTGAACCTCAATTGTAGTGTCCTCATGTACGGTGGACATCATGTACATGTCCCTTTTATCCTTTCACCTCAAGGCCAGCACTTTGTTGCATCTCAATGATGCTCTTTCCCCCCTTCACAGCTTTTTGTTCACTAGTGATTGTGGGAAGCCCTTCCTATTTTTTCTGGAGTTCCGCAGGCCAGGGTTTTTGCAAGGTATAAGTGTTTGAAAAGGGGCAGGCTGGTGTAAAAGTTGTGAAGGTATATGTGATATCCTTTGTTCAGAAGTGGGTATCCAGTTGTGCCCATGTAGGCCGGGCATTCAGGGGGCCTGAGCTGGGAATCTCTTCCTTCATATATGTGGAACACATACAGACATCCTGTGGCTCTCACACAGCTTGTATAATTTTGCTCCGGATCTGGCGCTTTTGTTAGGAATATATTGCTTTATTCCTAGCCGGCCTGAAAAGGGTACCAGGGACTCACGACACATATATTCTGATTGGGGACATAGAGTTCTGCAAATTGTTGGGAAAATAAATTTATCAGTGGGCAAAGTTTATATAACTTGTCGTAATTTGGATGATTGTGGGGATGGCACTGGGTGTTGTCTCTGAAGTGAAGAAAGCGCATTATCATCTTGTATCAGGACCTGGTCATTATGGCAGAATAAATGGGCATGTGGTGGATGAGGTTGGTGGACCAATAGGCATGTCCTTCATTTCATTTTTTTTTTTTTGTAACCCCCATGTTTAAGGTGAGGCCCATAAACACTTTGCCTCCAAATTCAGATCTCTCCACTCACAGGCATATGATGATTGGGGGTTATTCGCAATATACTGCTGGGCATATAAATTTGCCTGGTCCACAATGAATTGCAGAAAAGGGTCAGGCAAAAACAGATGAAATAAATCAATCTCTGAGAAATTTTGGGTGTTGGTCTGCACACCTGGCTGTGCTGTAAAGGGGGGAATAATTGGTGATGCCGAGTCGCAAGGCAGCCATTTTGGGTTGGCAGGACCATCTGGCATATATGTAGAGACCCTGGCTCTTGGGGGATGTGACACTCCAGTAGTTGGATTGGAATTTTTTGTGCTGGTACTGGCGTGATTTGGCAACGCTGGAACTGGGTCTGGGCATTTGTTGGTGGGGCCCATCGGCAGCGGCAGTGCTGGTACTGGGCATTGGTTCTTGGGGCCTAAAGCTGGCGGCAGGGCTGGTACTGGGCCTGTGAATTTGTCCTTGGGGCCTATTGCTGGTGGCAGCGCTGGTACTGGGCCTAGGAATATAATCCTGGTTTCCAGAGTGCCGTGCCCTTTTTTTTTTTCAAATTGATTTTTATTGAATTTCACAATGGACAATAGTAGAAAATACAATTCCATCGGTTACATCTTAATATAATATAACAGAAATTGCCAGTAGTAACAATAACCTCGGCACACATATATATGATTGGCAGAAAACAGGAAGCAGAGGTAAGTGATCTGGTAATGTGCCATGTAATAATTGAAGTAAAGGTTATTTGGATAGGAGATAGGGTAGGAAGGGGGGGGGGGGGGGGATGGAGTTGGGAAGGGGTTAAGGATCTTGAGAACAAAGTTTTATGGTAAGTAACCCTTCAATTACAGGAATAATGGCAAGAAAAAAGAAGTCATCAAGTGGAAAATCAGTCTATCTTAGATTTGTACCATCTATGCCATGGGAGCCATTTGGTCTGAGTTTTAGTGTATGAGGCTAGGCCTCTTGATCCTAGAAGTTCATAGGTGTAGTGTGAATGGACCAGTGTGGTGACGTCAAGGATAGTAGGTAAGTTTGGTGATTTCCAGATTCTAGTTAGCAGTCTAGTTGCCAAAAGGATATGAGTAAGGACTGTATGAAATGTGTGAGGGATATCGTCTGGAATTACTTTGAGTATAGCGAGTTGCGGTGTCAAGGAAAGAGTGATATGACTTACTTCATGTATGAGCTGTGTGACTTCCGACCAGAGGGGCCGTACTTTAGGACATTGCCATAGGATGTGGAGTAGAGTCCCCGTATGATTACAATTACGCCAGCATAATGGGGTGGTGGTGGAATGGAATTTAACTAGCCTGTGTGGAGTCAGGTACCATCGAAGTGTGATTTTGGTCGTTAGTTCCCATAAACCTGTACACCGTGTAGCTTTGTAGATAGAGTTTAGCGCTTGTTGCCATTGGGCATCAGAGAGTTGTAGGCGTGTGTCCGATTCCCAGTCTAAGAAGGGTTTTGATTTGTAGAAGACATTTTTCTCCTGTAGTAATGGGTAGATAAGTGAGATGCCTTTAGCCGTGGAGCTATGGGAGAAATAGAAGTTCAGATCAGGGGACAGAATTTGGAGAGTTTGTAGGGGTATCTGTATGTCTTTCATGGGAGAGGATATCCACTTACTGTTGTGTAGTATTTTCCAAGCAGAGATCGATGCCTGTATGGTGGGTGAGTATAGGCGTAGATTTGTCATAAAAGCTGGGGAGCTACAGAGCCAACTTTTAAGATCAGAACCTGGTGTGGCATGATTTTCGATATCACCCCATAGTGTGGTGTGGGGGGGATTAGTCCATTCTTTCAATTGGGAAAGGATGGTGGCCGAGTAGTAATCTCGGATGTCGGTATATCCCATGCCACCCGCATGTTTATGTTTGATGAGCTTAGAGTGGTTGCTTCTAGGTTTTTTACCTTGCCATATGTAGTTTGTAAGGATAGATTGTAAAGAATTGAGATATGATTTGGTTAAGGGGATGGGAAGGGTGCAAAACGTGTACAGTAGTTTGGGTAGTAGGAGCATTTTAAAGGCTGCTAGCCTGCCTGACCATGAGAGTTCAAATTGGGTCAGTTTGGATAATTCTTTGATTAGCATTTGTTTGGTGGCTAAATAGTTAGACTGGAACAATCTGGATACTGATTTGGTGAGCACGATGCCTAAATACGATATACCATTGTCGGCCCAGGGATATGCATATTGGTTACGTAAAATATTGCTGGTAATAGCGTCAAGACCTAGGTCTAAAATATAAGATTTCGTTTCATTGACCTTATAGTATGAGACCGAACCGAAGTTGGTTAGAACATGTTGTACCGAAGCCAGGGAAGTCATGGGATTGGTAAGCATCATTATGACATCATCTGCAAACAGATTTATTTTATGTTCAATGTGACCTATTTTGAAGCCTGTTATAGTGGTACATTTTCTGATATGTGCCGCCAGGGGTTCCATTATCAGGTTAAAGATGAGTGGCGATAGGGGGCATCCTTGGCAGGTGCCATTGGTTATTGGGAATGATCGGGAGACAATGCCATCTGTGTAGACTTGTGCTAACGGAGAGGAGTATAAGGCCATGATTGCCGAAAATATATGGCCATAGAATCCAAATTTATGGAGTGTGGCTTCTAGGTAAGGCCAATGGACCCTGTCGAACGCCTTCTCTGCATCCAGAGACAGGAGCAGAGAAGGCGTTCTGTTGGTCTCTGCATGGTGTATTATGTTAATTAGTCTCCTTGAGGCGTCATAGGTTTGTCTACCCTTTGTAAAACCTGATTGATCCGGGTGGATCAAGGTGGGCATAATTTGAACTAGTCGATTAGCTATGAGTTTAGCGAATATTTTTGTATCAATATTGAGGAGTGAAATCGGGCGAAAGTTTTGTGATGTGTTAGGTTCCTTCCCTGGCTTCGATAGCGTAATTATTAGAGCTTTAAGCATTTAATCGGGGAGAGAAGAGGAGGAGGCAGCGTCATTGCACACTTGAGAGAGGTAGGGAGCCAAGGTAGTACAACATTTTTTGTAGTATACTTTGGTTACGCCATCAGGCCCTGGTGATTTGTTGGTAGGTAAAGCTGATATGATGTTTTGAACCTCTAACTGGGTGAAGGGTGTATTCAGGTCGGTTAAATGTTGTTGTGATAGTGTCGGTAGGTCAATTGTTTGTAGGAATGTATTAATTTCTGCGAAGGAGGGTTGGTTTGTGTTAGTGTCATCTTTCAAATTGTACAGTGTTTGGTAATAATGGCTAAAAGCATCGGCAATAGCTTGAGGATCAAAAAGTTTCTGTTTTGAGGTGGGGTGGAAGAGGTGGTGGATTCTGGATTTAACGTAGCGACCCTTAATCTTGAGCGCAAGTGCCTTCCCTGCTTTGTTGCCTGTAGTGTAGTAGTGTGCTTTGAATTTTGTGTGGGTTTTAGTGTGTGTTTCTAGGAGTAAATTTCTGAGTTCCTGCCGGAGGAGAACCAACTGTCCTTTTAGTTTAGGATCTGGATTGGTTTGGTTTTGAACGTCAAGTGCATGTATCTTGGCTATAATGGTGTCTAGACGCTGTGATCTCCTCCTCTTCTCTCGTGCAGAGAGCTGCATAATGATTCCTCTGATGAATGCCTTATGCGCATTCCAGAGGACAGTATTACTGGAGACTGAGCCAGCATTTAACTTAAAAAAAATTCTTTGAGATGAGTGCGTACCGTATATACTCGAGTATAAGCCGAGATTTTCAGCCTCTTTTTTGAGGCTGAAAGTGCCCCCCTCGGCTTATACTCGAGTCATCGCCGTCTGACTGCTCGATCAGCGTATCGAGCAGACAGACGGCGGACATACTACAATTCGAAAGCCGCGCCTCCGCCTCCGCCTGTGATAGGCGGAACACTGAATTTCCCAGCAGCCTGTGTTCCGCCTATCACGGACATCGTCTCATCCTCGTCCGTAGTACGAGGATGAGACGATGTCCGTGATAGGCGGAACACAGGCTGCTGGGAAATTCAGTGTTCCGCCTATCACAGGCGAAGGCGGAGGCGCGGCTTTTGAATTTTAGAATGGCCGCCGAGGCGCCGACGAAGAGCAGCGATCCTGGCAAGGCACGGGACGGAGGCAAGGCACGGCACGGGACGGGACGGAGGCAAGGCACGACACGGGACGGAGGCAAGGAGGCACGGGACGGAGGCAAGGAGGCAAGGCACGGCACGGGACGGAGGCAAGGAGGCAAGGCACGGGACGGAGGCTCGGGACACAGGCTCGGGACACAGGTAGGCTGGACACACACACACACACACACACACACACACACACACACACACAGGGATGGATGGATGGAGACACACACACACAGGGATGGATGGAGACACACACACACAGGGATGGATGGATGGATGGAGACACACACACACAGGGATGGATGGATGGATGGAGACACACACACACAGGGATGGATGGATGGATGGACACACACACACACAGGGATGGATGGATGGATGGACACACACACACACAGGGATGGATGGATGGATGGACACACACACACACACGGGGATGGACGGACACACAGGGACGGACACACACACAGGGATGGACAGGCATGTCTCACCCTCGGCTTATACACGAGTCAATAAGTTTGCCAGTTTTTTTGGGGGTAAATTGGGGGCCTCGGCTTATATTCGGGTCGGCCTATACTCGAGTATATACGGTATATAAGAAGAATGTTCTGGGGAATGGATGATGTCTGCATTCGCTCTCCATACCATGTGGCGCGGGGAATTTGGATGATCCGTAACAGTGAGAGTTATAGGAGCGTGGTCGGACCAGGTTATCGTACCGATGCCCGAGTCTGTTGATCTGTCCATTTATCGACAAGAAAATAGTCAATCCTCGTGTAGCAGTTATGTCTGTGTGAAAAAAAAGAGTAGTCTCTTTCTGTGGTATGGTGACATCTCCAGATGTCGTAGAGGTTATTGTTTCTGATGAAGGTAGTCATTGGGGAAGTTAGTCTGGAAGAGCGTGAAGAAGTATCTATCGAGTTGTCCGGTACCACATTGAAGTCTCCACAAATAATGAAACAACCCTGTCGAAAAAAATTTCGAGCTTTTTCATCAATCTAGATAGGAATTTGATTTGGCCAGTATTGGGGGAGTAGACGTTTACAATGGTGTATCTGGTTTTGTCAAGAGTACAGTCCAGTGCTAGGTATCTCCCATCCTCATCCACTATGCTGTTGTGTAGGGTGAAGGCAATGGTGTCTTTAATCGCTATCATAACCCCATTGTGTTTGTTTGGTCCCGAGGACTTAAAGATGTGGGGGAAGCGGCGGTTAGAACAGCGAGGCTCATCCGACTTTTTAAAGTGTGTCTCTTGGAGACAGAGGATGTCACACTTGGATTGAGTGGCATTGAGAGAAATTTTGGCATATTGTATAGCAGGCGTGGGTGTTAGGTGTAGTAGTAATCGGTACTTACGGTAGGTGAGAGTCTCTTTGCAGTGTCAACTGGTTCCTGGAGGCGAGTTCCTGTAGGTATTGCAGATAGAGTTCTCAAGATGGAGGTAAACCGGGGAAGGAGAGGGTGGAGAGAAGAGGTTATAATAGAATACTGTGGTAACTGTAATCAGAACAGTAAAAGAAACGGTATGAACTGTAGCTTAGAACAGCCTGAAAACACTAGGCTGTGTCAACTGAGTGGGGTAAAAGTTTGTGATGAACACTGCACAAGCAGGGCACCGACCAGAGTAAGCATAGCATAAAATGAATGATCATCGCCTGGAGAGTGACTTCAGCGAGCATTAGGAAGTTGTTTCGCATAGAGGGGTTGGGAAGGTCCTCTGCGAGTGTTGGATAGTGCGGCAGGCTCTTCCGGGATGATTTCCCATTGTTGTAGGAGCTTTATGCCTTTAGGGACTGATGTGGTGATATGTTTCGTTCCATTTCTGGTAACGATGAGTTTAGTCGGAAATCCCCATTGGTAGGGGATCTTGTGGTTAAACAGTGGTTTAGTAATGGTATTTAGTTGTCTGCGCAGTTGTCTAGTATGCTGAGACAGATCTGCAAATAGCTGCAAGTCATTAAACGGTTCAGGTAACTTGTTCAGATGTCTGGTCTTGAACAGTAGCTGATCTTTAGCATGGAAAAAATGGACCCGCATTAAGACATCCCATGGTTGCTACAATGTTTTGCGGCTTGGGAATGCGGTGTATGCGATCAATTATGGTCTCCATAGGTGACAGGTCTGGCAATATAGTGGAGATCATTTTTCTGGCGTATGTGTTGAGGTCATGAGGCAAGACCGATTCGGGTATACCCCTGATTTTGACGTTGTTACGTCGAGAGCGGTCTTCAAGGTCCGCCATTTTGGATTTCAACCATTGTTGTTCATCATGCGTGTGATCTTGGGCATCCACAAGGTCATTGACAGTATTAGTCAGGTCACCCATATGATGTTCAATACGTTGGATTTTCTGTCCTAAGTGCAGCACATGAGGGGAAAATTTAGTAAACATGGATGCTATCTCATTATGTAGGGAAGATTGTAAGGAGATGAGCATCTCCTTCATGGTAGTGTCCAGAACAGGCTGGTCAGAGGTGGGGAAGGCCGCAATAGCTGAGGGCTGATGTGAGATTGAGAAGGATGCAGGGCTTACCTCAGAGTTGGGCCCCGCAGAATCCAGTCGCATCCGCGCCTTTGCTGGGCTATTGCTGGCCGAGGAGGGAGTATACTGAGTAGATGATTCAGGAGAATGCTGTGAAGTATGCTCTTCTGCATCAGGGAGATCTGTGTAGGCAGATGATTCTCGAGCAGGGCCGTGGGCGCCATCTTGGATTTCAGTGTCCGGCGGCTGATTAAAGTAATCAGTCAGTTTCTTCGGCGGCTGGTAATCTTTTCGTTTGCGGTTTGCCTGGGACATAGCTGGGTCTTGCGGCAGTCTCCCCGTGTGATTAGGGGTTTGCAGAGGCAGTCTGAATGGCGATGTCTCCGTTATAGAGTCCGGTCGGTGCAGGAGCTGAGGCGTCAGACGTCCATCATGCTCGGCGGTTAGCCATGCTCCTCGAGTGCCGTGCCCTTTTAGGAGGGACCCATTCTTCCTCTGAATCATTTGCCGATTCACTATTCGGTTCAAATGCCAAATTTGATTCGGAATCAGAATTGGAATCTGATGAGAACTCCCCATTGCTCTCATCGGTCATGGAGAGGATCTGGAATGCCTCCTCACTGTTGTATACTTTTGGATATGACGCTGATGGCGGTGCGGCAGGTGACGATCACTGGTGGGCTGTGCAATGGGTGGCAGGTGATTTTCACTGATGGGTGATCATGATGTGACAGGCGATGGTCACTGATGGTTGACAGGCCACGAACAGTGACAAGTTATGGTCACTGATGGCTGGTGGTCACTGATGGCTGGTGGTCACTGATGGCTGGTGGTCACTGATGGCTGGTGGTCACTGATGGCTGGCGGTCACTGATGGCTGGCGGTCACTGATGGGTGACAGGTGATGGCTGGCGGTCGCTGATGGGTGATGGCTGGCAGTCACTGATGGGTGACGGGTGATGGCTGTTGGTCGGTGATGGGTGACGGGTGCACCACTGTCAGCCAGTGATGGGTGATGGCTGACGGTCACTGATGGGTGACGGGTGATGGCTGACGGTCACTGATGGGTGACGGGTGATGGCTGACGGTCACTGATGGGTGACGGGTGATGGCTGACGGTCACTGATGGGTGACGGGTGATGGCTGACGGCCACTGATGGGTGACGGGTGATGGATGACGGCCACTGATGGGTGACGGGTGATGGATGACGGCCACTGATGGGTGACGGGTGATGGATGACGGCCACTGATGGGTGACGGGTGATGGATGACGGCCACTGATGGGTGACAGGTGATGGCTGGCGGTCACTGATGGGTGATGGCTGATGGGTGACGGATGATGGCTGGCGGTCACTGATGGGTGATGGCTGGCGGTCACTGATGGGTGATGGCTGGCGGTCACTGATGGGTGATGGCTGGCGGTCACTGATGGGTGATGGGTGACGGTCACTGATGGGTGATGGGTGACGGTCACTGATGGGTGACGGGTGATGGCTGCCGGTCACTGATGGGTGATGGCTGCCAGCATGCCCCGGGATGTGACGTCATAAAGGGGCGGGGTCACCATGTGACATCACCCAGTGACCACGCCCTATACCTATATAAGTCACAGCGCACATCGCACAAGCCAGTACAGCGGAAGACAGCACCGGGTCAACATCGGAAGAAGAAAGAAGAGGGAAGAAAGAAGGACAGAGGACGGAGGAGACCGGGCTCCTCCGCTGGTAAAAGAAAAAGAAAAGCCCGGGAGAAGACGCCGGAGAGCAGGAGAAGAGGCCTGGTCACCGGCAGAAGATGCTGAACAGAGCGGAGAAGTCGTCAGAAGACCCCCTGATGTCGGACGAAGACTCCTGGAGCTGATTAATAAATAACTTTTAAAACTTGTGTTGTGTTTTCTATTGACACTTTTTCCCCAGGTGAATGGGTAGGGGTACGATGTACCCCTTAAAAAGGTAAAAAAGTAGTGATGCGCGGTACTATAATAGGGAGTTGGCCTAGGAGGCTTAATAAATTCTATAGGCACTAAGATTGTGCGTGATATATATATTCCCGTATACAGTAAGAGAAAGGTATATAAAAAGTTGTGTGTATTTTTATAAGGGGGTGGTGGACAACTCTCACCACTATAGCATGATGATATTCAAGATAGGAGACAAATGTAATGAGTAAGAAAAAAAAAAAAAAAAAAAAAAAAAAAATTTCAATGCTTGGAATAAGTAATCCCTAATGCGATTTTATAACTGACAGAATCGCATAAAGTGCCAGTGCTAGACAATAAATAGAATCATGAAAGTATTAACTACACCATAGATTAAATAAAACAATATATATAAAGCAGTCACAAAGAATAGTGAATCGCAGTGCGATTTGTTCACGCTGACAAAATCGCATAAAGTGCCAGTGCTAAAGGTGAGAAGGTGTGTGGAATATTCTATTACACAATAAGGTAAATAGGATAATATGTATAAATCAATCACCAACTCGATAAAACGTATGTGCAAGAAATGGTGAGTTGTAGCTGCCAGAAGTCGCATAAAGTGCTAGTGTCACAGAAGTGGTAGAACAAGGTCCGTGCGGGTGTTCTCTACCATATAATCATCAAAACAATATTCCTGCGACCGTGAACAGCTCAGTAGTTCAATTGTGCAAAAAATGACAGAAAATCAAAATAAACGCATAAGTAATATTGGTGTTAAGGGAGTAAAGAGAATCCCACAAACTAATCAAAAAACTGTGTACGATACCTACAAGAAATTATATAAAAAATAACAATAGCATATATCAGAGTGTGACCATTCTGCTTTGTGCGATAAACGGTGGCGATTATGTCAAAAGTCGCATATATCGACAAATCGCATATAATGTCCGTGTCTGTATATAAGTGCACAGAGCAATATAATCGGTGATGGTGGTGAAAGAGGTGAATATATCCCACGTGGTCCTGTGTGGTTGGAGTATGGGTGTCCCCTTACCTTACAGCTGTAAGGTAACAGCCTGTGATATGTATATCCTCAGAACTCCTGTACTTTATCCCTCGAGGTCTTGTCCCGATATTTACAGATCCTGGTATCCACGGATCCTGGCGTCTCCTGCCTATCACGCTGTGTTGGTCCCTTTGAGTATTTGCTCAGCAGCACTCAGCGTGGGGGGGGGGGTGTAGGTTTACCTCGGCAATTGGTGCATATGTAAGGGGTTAAAGAAATAAGGAGGAAGGGAGCCCCATAGTGTAGTAATTCTCAACACATATGATTTATTACAGCAAAACAGTAATGTACTCACAAGCAGACAAGTTTCAAATGCAGTGTATAAACGAGCCTCGAGCTCGATTGCGTCACTTCCGGTAGCGTCCCGACGCGTGTTCGTCACGGTCACGTGACTTCATCACTTCCCCTGATGAAGTCACGTGACCGTGACGAACACGCGTCGGGACGCTACCGGAAGTGACGCAATCGAGCTCGAGGCTCGTTTATACACTGCATTTGAAACTTGTCTGCTTGTGAGTACATTACTGTTTTGCTGTAATAAATCATATGTGTTGAGAATTACTACACTATGGGGCTCCCTTCCTCCTTATTTCTTTAACCCCTTACATATGCACCAATTGCCGAGGTAAACCTACACCCCCCCCCCACGCTGAGTGCTGCTGAGCAAATACTCAAAGGGACCAACACAGCGTGATAGGCAGGAGACGCCAGGATCCGTGGATACCAGGATCTGTAAATATCGGGACAAGACCTCGAGGGATAAAGTACAGGAGTTCTGAGGATATACATATCACAGGCTGTTACCTTACAGCTGTAAGGTAAGGGGACACCCATACTCCAACCACACAGGACCACGTGGGATATATTCACCTCTTTCACCACCATCACCGATTATATTGCTCTGTGCACTTATATACAGACACGGACATTATATGCGATTTGTCGATATATGCGACTTTTGACATAATCGCCACCGTTTATCGCACAAAGCAGAATGGTCACACTCTGATATATGCTATTGTTATTTTTTATATAATTTCTTGTAGGTATCGTACACAGTTTTTTGATTAGTTTGTGGGATTCTCTTTACTCCCTTAACACCAATATTACTTATGCGTTTATTTTGATTTTCTGTCATTTTTTGCACAATTGAACTATTGAGCTGTTCACGGTCGCAGGAATATTGTTTTGATGATTATATGGTAGAGAACACCCGCACGGACCTTGTTCTACCACTTCTGTGACACTAGCACTTTATGCGACTTCTGGCAGCTACAACTCACCATTTCTTGCACATACGTTTTATCGAGTTGGTGATTGATTTATACATATTATCCTATTTACCTTATTGTGTAATAGAATATTCCACACACCTTCTCACCTTTAGCACTGGCACTTTATGCGATTTTGTCAGCGTGAACAAATCGCACTGCGATTCACTATTCTTTGTGACTGCTTTATATATATTGTTTTATTTAATCTATGGTGTAGTTAATACTTTCATGATTCTATTTATTGTCTAGCACTGGCACTTTATGCGATTCTGTCAGTTATAAAATCGCATTAGGGATTACTTATTCCAAGCATTGCAATTTTTTCTTTTTTTTTTTTTTTTTTTTTTTTTTTTTTCTTACTCATTACATTTGTCTCCTATCTTGAATATCATCATGCTATAGTGGTGAGAGTTGTCCACCACCCCCTTATAAAAATACACACAACTTTTTATATACCTTTCTCTTACTGTATACGGGAATATATATATCACGCACAATCTTAGTGCCTATAGAATTTATTAAGCCTCCTAGGCCAACTCCCTATTATAGTACCGCGCATCACTACTTTTTTACCTTTTTACTCTGCTATTGGGACCCAAGCATCCCCATTTCAGTGTATGCAGCAGTACGATTATCGGATTCTTCCCTGATTAGGCGCAGGAATAACCCTTTTCTCATTTACGATGTACCCCTTACTCACATAGGGTGGGGCCTGGGATCTGGGGGCCCCCTTATTAAAGGGGGCTCCCGGATTCCGATAAACCCCCCGCCCACATACCCCGACAACCAACGGCCAGGGTTGTCGGGAAGAGGCCCTTGTCCTCATCAACATGGGGACAAGGTGCTTTGGGGTGGGGGGTCTGGTATGGATCTGAGGGGGGACCCCACACGGTTTTTTCGGCGTAGGGGGTTCCCCTTAAAATTCATACCAGGCCTAAGGGCCTGGTATGCTCCCAGAGGGGGAACCCATGCCGTTTTTTTTTTTTTTTTTTTTTTTTTAATGTGCCGTGGAGTTCCCCCTTGAGAGCTCATTCTCTGATTGGCCATGGCCAAAGTCTCCTGGCCTGGGGCGACTTAAAGTCGTGTTGTAAGTCGCCCCAAGTCATGTTGACAAGTCGTGTCCTAGTTGCCTACAAAAGTCATGTTGGAAGTCGTGTTGCCCCTGTGTGAACCGGCTCTTAGGCTGGACTCACTGGAGTGGTCAGTTCTGAACAAATTGAAAGTTGTTTGAAATATATGCCTCTTGTAACTTATTGAATTATTTCAAATAATTTGGTGATCTTTTTTAAACCACTTGCCAGACTCGGGCATTTACATACTTGGTTCTGGTAAGATAGCCTTTTTGATCTTGAACACATCAATAGCAAAAAACAAAACAAAAAAACATACCCTATTCCCCTTAAAAGCTAAGTTAACCTTTAGCACCATGTTACATGTTATACCCGTATTTAGAGTGTAAAATGTAAGATTGTGCACATGTCCCCCTTACACCCTCAAACATCTCCCTCACAGGCTGTGTGGCACTCTGCCACATATCCATGTCATTTGTTCACAGGGACCTGTGAATGAATGGAACTACAAATCCTTTCTGCTACCATGTCAGAGGGACTTTTAGTTCTCATTGGACTATGAGTGTGGTAGGCAACAAAGTCATAGTCCATTGAAACTTCCTCCAGCTCTCCACCTGTTGCTGTTAGGTTGTTAAATTATTCAGGTGGAGGATATGCTGGCATGCTGCAATACAGTCCTCAAGCGAGATATTAGAATATACATTAGAATCCACATCCAAAATGCCCAAGAAGGTATCCTGGAAGAAGAGGTTTATTGCAAATATCAGTAGTGTCCTAAACAAAGCTAGCCATGCTGGGTTTCCTACCTTATGTATTTTGGGTAGAATACAAAAAGTGCCTGATTTGGAGTTGTCTGGTACTTTAGCATAGATATTTTTGCCGAGAGCCCATGAAGTCGTTTTCTGTTCCCCTCATAAAAAAATATGGGTATCCATAAAAACCATTACATCCTATGTGCCTGCTGGCTGGATAATCATGTAATTATTATTTTTTTTTTTTAAATGTGATGTGTTATCAGAACATTTTCCATGGGTAAAATACAATAAGGCATTTGTATTAAAGTCTTCACAAACAAGAATAGGCAGGTAATTTAAACACAATGAGCAGTCTTAGATAAAACTGAGATAATAAAGCTAACATTTAAATCATTTTTTACCCCAACACATCATATTCCTGATATGTGCCTGCTGTACCATGTAACTGTATGAGAAAGTATCCTGTTCTTTGTATTGCTTCCTTTATGTGAAATCACTGGTGTTCCTGCCAGTCCCTCTGCTTTTCTATTAAAAACTGACTAGACTAAGCAGGAGAGCATACTGTGGTCAGTTCTCTAGCTATGCTGGGAACTCTGTGTACTCTGCTCCAATGATCAGACTTGTCCTGACATGCCTCCACTGCACAGCCATTCACTGGCAAGCTCTGTTTGCATTTACAAAAAAGGGAAAAAAGGTATTTGTTTTTTTCTTTCTATTAATTTCTACTTTAAACTGAATGGGTTGTTTTTACAAGGTGATCATTTACAATCACGTTAAGTAAGAGAAGGCAAAGAGAAAGAGGTAGGTAGAGTAAGCTGGTATTTTCTAAATTAATACAAGGCTTACTCTGATTGACTTAGGCAGAAAGGCAGGCAAATGACATCATGATCTTTGCCTAAGCCAATCAGAGAAAGCTTTGTATTCATTCAGTGGCTTCACAGGAGAGGAGGGAGTGCAACAACGGATGGCCCATAGGAACCTATGAGGGACATCACCACTCCCAGTCATTACCAGCCATTGTCAAGTGCTCTTTTGTCTTCCCAGTGTTCCCTTGTTGACACAGGGGATCGCTTGACCGGATGGAAGCGGGCTAATAGATATGTATATGTATATGTATCTTTTTTTCACAGATTAGTGAGCATAGGTGTGAAAATTAGGGGACATTTTTAAAGCTAGTTAGGTTTTAGACAGCTTTCACACCAAGCCGCCCATAGTGTCGGCGGTAAAACGTGCTGTTTTTAGCGGAATTTTCCTGGATTTGTAGCGCATTTTGGCCACTAGTGGGGCGCTTTTACCCCCGCTAGCGGCCGAGAAAGGCTTAAAACCGCCTGCAATACGCCACAATAGCGGCGTTTTTCCAGTGGTATTGCAGCACTGCCCCATTGATTTCAGTGGGAAGCAGCAGTGGAGGAGCGGTAAACAAACCGCTGCTTCACCGCTCCAAAGAAGCTGCTGGCCGGACTTTTCCTGACGTCCTGCCAGTGCACCGCTCCAGTGTGAAAGCCCTCAGGCTTTCACACTGGAAACAATTGAGCAGCAATTTTAGGGTGTATTGCAGACGCTATTTTTAACATTATAACGCCTACAAAACGCCCTCAGTGTGAAAGGGGTCTAAGCTGGAATTCCATCTTAAAGCAGAACTTTACCCTGCATCTCACCACCCTCCATTACCATATTTGGAACTTTTTGGGGGGGGAGTGGGGAGCAAATACATGGTTTTGATAGATACCCGCTGCCACTTCCAGGCAATCTGTGCGGTCAGCCCCCCTCCTTCCTCCTTCCCGTGCAGCCTTCTGGGACACATTATAGGGCCCAGAAGACTGTGGGACTTACCCATGCTCAGTAGGAAACCAGCTGTGAAGAAAAAAAAAAACATTCCCTCACTGGGTGATCTATGTACTGTACATTGCAAGGATTTTAACAAACTTTGTTGCAGATTCCTATTTTTTTCTATTTTTTTTTATTCTTAAGAGAAGTAGCTGTTTGCGTCCATGTGCACAATCAGTGTGAATAGGAGTGATTTTATAATTTCCAATCAGCTGATGCACTTGCAGGGTTCCAATGAGGAGAATTGCAGTGTTTGCATCCCTGTAGACTTAATTCCCTTGGGGAGTATATCGCCAAAAATGAATTTTTTGTTGCAAGGAATGCCCAAAATTTGACTTCTATCTTAGTGCAGACTTCTGGGAAAATCAGTGAGCCAATCATACAAGCAGGAAATGACATTTGTGAGGTGTGTTCTGTACAATGCCTGTGTACAGAAAACCTCCAGGTTGCCATATTGCATTGCGTTTTACAGAAAATTACAATGCTGCAGATTGAAATGGAAAGATCATTTCAATAAGTCAATTACAATATGACTTGTGTCGCAATGGTTTATGCTATTTTTCATTTTTTTTTGTATTTGCTATTTTTAAAATTTTGTTTGCATCAGATTGTTGCCTTTTAGAAACCAGCAGACATAGCTTAGTTTAATAAGTGGTTCAGCAGCTACAGAAAAGTTATTATAAAAAGTGCCCTTTTTCAGTATGTTGGCTGTTTCTTGAATTCAGGCCTTTGGGACGGACCCCGCTTGCTCAGCAGGGAATTCATCCATTGATCTCCGCTGAGCCAGCGGATGACAGGTCCGTCTCTGCTCACTTTGCAGGGACGGACCTGTCAGAGCCCCGCTCTCCTCTGTGGGGAGATTGGATGAAAACGGACCGCCTGTCTGTTTTCAACTGATCCGATCTGCCAGACGGATGGAAAATAGAGTTTCCATCCATCTGCATTTAGTGGATCTGATGTTGGCTGACATCCATCGCTCCATAGAGGTACATGGAGCGTCCGGTCAGTTCCAACAAAAAATGTTGTCCAAAGCAACCACAGAAAAGATAACCAACTATATGGCTCTCTTATTGATAGTGTTATGGTTAGCTAGAAGCTGGGAAATGGTATTACATTATCAATACTAGTTTGAATCTTAGAGCCCACTCACAGTACCGCATTAAGGCAACACAGGGTAAAAATATGCATTGCCGCAAAGCACAGTACCTTACCTTGTGTGTGATTGTTGCATTGCTGTGCCATTCATTTTGAATGCTATACCAATGCATGTCCAAAACAAAGCTACAGTGCATCACAATGTGTCACGGTTAACTGCAAGAAAAAATTTAATAATTTTCCTGCAGTATTATTCATCAAAATTATAATTAATAAGCTTCCGGGACTTTACTGTTGCAGGAAGCATATTTCAGATTTTAACAAACTCTCATTTCTATCATGACAATAGAGCAAGCTGCCATCTGTGCCTTTTGCTGATACACTTAAGATAAGTAAACAATAATGAGGGTTATCTCCATTTTGCAGCAATATATCATTTGTTTTATGAAAGATTGAACGTTTGTAACTACATTATGTTTTCCAGAGCTCACGTCACTCATGTTGAAACTGATAACTATGTTTCCTAATCTCCTGGACACTAATTATGTCATATGAGAACTAAATGAGTTTATTGACTCTATAAATGAGTGTAAACATTGTATGAGATAATTAAGTTGTATTTTGTAATAAATATGTGCGCTCTAATTTTGGAATGACTTTTCTAATAATCACTTGGTAAACATGTTAGAGCAATTAACTTTATTTGGGATTGGAGCCAGGTTAATAACATTGCATGTAACGCAGATTCAGTTTATTATTATTCCAATAAAAGTCTACTGAATAAACTGAATTAAAGAGACTGACAAGTAACAGGGCTGCTATTATTGCTAGCTGTGTCTGGATCAAGTCGTTTTGAGCCACAGATCTGCAACAAGCCATGTTTGTGTAAAAAAAAAAAAAAAAAAAAAGTCAGAATTCTTTCTGGAATTTCTGTTAACAGTTAATGTGTTTGAAGGTTCTGGAAATATGGGGGGGGGGGGCTAAAAAAGATTTAATAAATCATTTAAGAATTGTCTAGTCTACATGTTGCATATCAAGTCTATAATACTGGTTTATCTTTTAAGGTATAGGTTTAAAAACCTTGCAGTATTATATACCATGTTTTTAAACATATTCATACAAGAAAAAGAAGTAGTAACATAGACAGGCTGGGAGGAAGTGTGTGTAATATAGGCAGTGACTGGGGCCAGAGCTGCATACTCAGTGCTGTGTACCAGCACAGGAGGAGGTATCACATGTCTTCACCATGGCTGATGTTCTCCCTCAGCTCTTCCAGTAAATTGACAGCCACCAGGAGTGCTATGTGCAGAAACTGGCAGAATGAGTTGCCATCCAATGTGTGTCGGCCTGGCTGGAAAAAACTGTGGAAATTAAGAAGATGATGGAGGTGCCTGCCAAAGAAATTAAGCTGGTGGACATTAAAAAACAAAAGCTCCCTGATGGCTCAGAAATCCATTTTCCTCACATTATTCTGGGTAAACTGGATTCCTGCTAAGAAGACTGTGTGTGTTTACGGCCACCTGGATGTTCAGCCAGCAGCTCTGGAAGATGGATGGGACAGCGGGCCATTTATTCTTCAAGAAGGATATAGTAAACTCTGTAGTATACTGTATGGGAGAGGTTCTACAGAAGTCCAGTGCTTGCATGGCTTAATTGAAGCTTATCACCAAACAAAGCAGAAACGTCCAGTGAACCCGCAATTCTGCTTTGAGGGTATGGAAGAGTCTGGATCTGAAGGCTTAGACAATTTGATTCTTTCCAAGAATGACACCTTTCTCAAGAATGTGGACTATGTTTGCATTTCTGATAACTACTGGCTTGGCAAAAACAAGCTATGCATTATGTATGGACTCCATGGTATGTGCTACTTTTTTATTGAGGTTGAATGCAGCAACAAGAATCTTCACTCAGGGGTCTATGGAGGCTCTGTGCATGAACCAATGACTGACCTTGTTTTTCTAATGGGAAGCTTAATAGACAAAACAGGTAAAAGCCTTATCCTTAGAACAGGGATCCTCAAACTACGGCCCTCCAGCTGTTGCGAAACTACACATCCCATGAGGCATTGTAAAACTCTGACATTCAGACATGACTAGGCATGATGGGAATTGTAGTTCCTGAACAACTGGAGGGCTGTAGTTTGAAGACTCATGCCCTAGAATAAATGAAGCTGTAGCACCTCTATCACATGAAGAAAAATACATTTATGATAAAAAATGTACTTTGATCTTGAAGACTGCATAAGATCAGGGCCGGTGCTACCACTAGACAGCCGCCTTACGGTACCAGGATGAGGGAAAGTGGGAATCCTCAGCCACTTACACAGGCGGAAGAGCCGGTTCCCATCACATTTAGCACTGACTGCACATGGTGATTCTGAATGCAAACTTGCAGCAGCACAGTGGGAACAGTCTGGCCACGCTGACACTTCTTCTCCCGGATGTCTTCTTTCTTTCATTATGCAGCACAGCCACAATCCTCTCCTGCCTATGTAAACAAGAGGGTGTGTGATGTCATAATTCCTCCCTTCCTGCAGAGAGAGAGAGAAACAGAGCTGGCTGCTAGGCTGGATGGCTGGCTGGATAGAGCTGGCTGCTATCCAATGACAGAGAGTGGGTCGGTCGCCAAGGCCAAGGGGGTGGACAGCATCAGCACATGTGTTTCTATGTGAGGCAGCTGTGAAAGTGTCCCTAGAAGCAGAACTGAGTACTGGGGGCAACAACTAGAGCCTGTCCTGCAAACAGGTTAGTGTAGCAAGTACAGTACAGTGTCAGCAGGGTACAGACCAGTGTTATACACTAGCACTGTACATTATATACAGACCAGTCTGTACTCTGGCACCACACTCTGCATTATATACAGACCAATTTGTACCCTGCTGATACCATACTGTACACCATTCTACATGTGAAAATATATACACACACACACTCACTGGTCTATGTGTCTGCACACTGACACCGTACTGTATGATATAAGTATACACACACTGGTCTGTTCATAATGTGTGTTAGTGTCAGCGAGGTACAGCCTGGTCTGTACATAATGTATGTTATGGTGTCAGCAGGGTACTGACTGATCTGTATATAATGTACAGTACAGTGTCAATGTATGAGACCAATCTGTACCCCGCTGACACCATACTGTACATTATATACAGACCAGTCTGTACCCTGCTGACACCATACTGTACATTATATACAGACCAGTCTGTACCCTGCTGACACTGTAATCTACAGACCCATCTGTGCCCTGCTTACACTGTACTGTACATTATATACAGACCAGTCTGTACCCTGCTGACACCGTAATACATTATGTACAGACCAGTGTATGTTAGTGTGTGTATATATGTATAAAATTATATAACGTACAGTACGGTGTCAGCACACTGTCACTGTTCTGTGAGATTGAGATATATACACACACTGGTCTGTATATGATATAGTACAATATTAGCAGGGTACAGACTAGTCTGTACATAATATACAGTACAGTGTCAGTGTATAAGACTGGTCTGTACCCTGTTGATGCTGTACTGTATTGGAATGGGGGTTTGCATTGTGGAGGGTAGGGTGGTGGTAGGATGGGTGGGGTGGGCACCAAAATGCATCTTCACCTAAGTAGACTAAATTCCTTGCACCAGCCCTGCCTAAGATATTGGTGCTAGTAAACTTCTACACCCCACAAAGCACATGATATTGATGAACACGTGGAAGTTTCCATCTCTGTCTCCATGGCACTAAATAAGCTTTCTCTGCGAGTGGAGCCAAAACAGTAATTCCTAGAAAAGTAATTGTTCCAGACATGAACCCCGGTGATGTTAAAAACAGGTGGAAGATTACTTAAACAAGCAATTTGAATCCCTGGAGAGCCCTGCCCTAATAATTTCAAATTTACAATGGGCCATGGAGGAAAGCCTTGGGTGTCTCACTTTAACCACATTCACTATCTTGCTGGAAGGAAAGCCATGAAAATGGTCTATTATTTTGAACCAGACATAACACGGGAGGGTGGAAACATTACTATGACTCTCACCTTCCACGAATCTACTGGCAAAAACGTCATACTGCTGCCTGTGGGCTCTTCAAATGATGGGGCACACTCTCAGAATGAAAAACTTAACAGGTATAATTACATCCAGGGCATCAAATTTCTGGGGGCTTACTTGTACGAGGTGTCTAAACTGGAAAGCGCTCACGATCAACTCAAAAGCCATGATCAATGTAACTGCACAAGAGAAACTATCCCCTTTCATTTTTTTATATGGCTCAATACTAGTGCAAACTATTAATGAAAAAAAAAAAGTAGTAACATAGACCTGATATGTACTATATAGATTAGATGTTTGTTATAAATTGTATGATTATTTTACCCCTGAAATACATCATCTTTATTTTAATTTTTTTTGTACTAAACAACAAGATTTAATTAAAATACTTCTGGCCCTGAATGACTGGCTTGGTACTTTCCTATCTTCACATTAAGCCTATTTGAGATGTAAGCCGCTTTATGGCGCCTGCTCTCTGAAGCGTTAACTAATAGACATTTCTCCCTAAATCGGATCTGTGGCTAACCAGACCACTTACCTGGATTGAGTGGTCCAGCACCCAGGGCTTTTTTTCAGCGGGAACGTTGGCACTGAATGTATGTAATAGCAAGGGGAGCTGGGAATCCTCAGCCACTTACACAGGCGGATATTCTATTGATACTTGCTGCTGGGGAATGGGCAAGGGTCAATTGTTACTAGGGGTGGGTGTTATGTTGCTGGGGGGTCAATTGTTGCTGGGAGGGATCTACTGTTGGGGGAGGGGGGTCTATTGTTGCTGGGTGGATCTATATTTGCTGGGGGGGGGGTCCATTGTTGCTCACTACAGGGACCCTATTTAACCGTTTTTCCTGGTGTCATGAACAAATTCAATGCAAATTACCTAGCACCACAAAATAATACTTGGTTCTGTATTCTCTAAAACGATCAATACCGGGAGGTTGGGAGGGGGTAGAACCATATAACGGTGCTGATAGGGGGGTAGGGTGCAGAGACAAGGGGTGACTCAGAAGGGGGGAGTTCCTGAGAACACCTGTTCTCTGAGGGAAAAAAAGTCCTGCCAGCACCCCATACTTTTTTTTTTTTTTCTCCCTTTTCCTTTTACTTCTGTTTTAACAACTTGGACTATACCAAAGCCAAGGCAACAGTCAGCAAACTATAATTTCAGTAACAACAGCCTCCATTATTCTGTCATTACAGTTTCCCTTGAAATGAAAGGAGCGCTATCTTCTAAAATACACATTAAAAACACCCCAATAAAACAAACCTTAAAGCAGAAGTAAGCTGTCACAGCAAAAAGAAAATGTTGGGCCTCCAAGAGATTTTTGGCATGATGTGCTGATGTGTATAGCATATTATGACAGACTTGCCTAGCATATTAAACCCCTCCAGCACTGTGATATATTTGGCTTAATGCCATCAGTCGGACCAAGATGATGTATTTCCTGTGCATTGGAGTAATTTGGATGTTCAAATAAGAAAAATTATCACGCAGAGTACTCAATTGTTAAAATATTCGCTTAAACCAAGGGTGTCCAACCTCGGGCTGACGGACAGAATGCAGCCCAACACAAAATTGTAACCTCAAAAATGTTGATTTACGTTTTGGGAATTTTTTTTTTGTAAAATTGTGTTTACACTTTGAATATATGCGGTCAAAGAAAAAATTTACAGTGTCTCTTTACTGGACTTTTATAAGATTTATCTTCTCCCCCAAAAAATATCCCACACTTCACGATCAAACCTTATTCATGTCATCCGTTTTCAGCAGCACCTATATTTGTGATCAACTATTTTCAAGGTAAGCACACGAAGGGTAAAAATAGAACCAAAATATCTGATGAGCACCTTGAGAATTCATTGAGAATTGTTACTACATCTGTTGGACCAGATACTGATGCATTTGTTTGTTAGAAACCATGTCAAAAGTTTTATGTTGCCTTCTTTTACTTTTATAATAAAAAAATTTTCAAAAAATGAAGTTTTATTACTCAAATAGGTACATTATCTATATCAGTGATCGTTACCTTGTGATCTCTGTCTGACTTTTTCTGCTCATCAATTATCCCCATTGTTAGTGGATTTTATGCATGGCCCAAAACAAATCCTGTTCTTCCAGTGTGGCCCAGGAAGGTCAAAATGACTATTCATGCAGAGAAGTATTACTGTGCAGCAAACATATAGTGGCTATAAAAAGTCTGTACACTCCTGGTAAAATGTCTGATTTCTATGATGTAAAAAATGAGAAAAAAAATTAATAATTTCAGAACTTTTTCCACCTTTAATGTGACTTACAAACTGTGCAAATAAATTGAAATCTTTTGGGGGGGGGGGGTAAAGATAAAATAATGTGGTTGCATAAGTGTGCACACCCTCATAGCTGGAGATGTAACTGTGTTCAGAATTAAGCAATCACATTCAGACTCATGTTAAATAGAAGTTGGTACACACCTGACATGATTTAAAGTTCCTCTGATTAACCCAAAATAGAGTTCAGCTGTTCTAGTAGGTCTTTCCCGACATTTTCTTAGGCGCATCCTACAGCAAACCATGGTCCGCAGAGAACTTCCAAAGCATCAGAGGGATCTCATTGGTAAAAGGTATCAGTCAAGACAAGAGTACAAAAGAATTTCCAAGGCACAAAGGGGCTACAAAGGAATTTCCATGATATATCCAATATATATCATGGAACACAATGAAGATAGTCATCATGAAGTAGAGAAAATATAGTGCAACAGTGACATTACCTAGAACTGGACGTCCCTCCAAAATTGCTGAAAAGTTGAGAAGAAAACTGGTCAGGGAGGCTACCAAGAGGCCTACAGCAACAATAAAGGAGCTGCAGGAATATCTGGCAAGTACTGATTGTGTGGTACATGTGACAACAATCTCCCGTATTCTTCATATGTCTGGGCTATGGGTTAGAGTGGCAAGGCAGAATCCTTTTCTTATGAAGAAAAACCATCCAAGCCCGGCTAAATTTTGCAAAAACACACTTGAAGTCTCCCAATAGCATGTGAGAAAATGTGTTCTGGTCTGATGAAACCAAGGTTGAACTTTTTGGCCATAATTCCAAAAGATGTTTGGCACAAAAACACTGCATATTGCCAAAAGAACACCAGGGAAGCATGGTGATGGCAGCATCATGCATTGGGGCTGTTTTGCTTAAGCTGGAACAGGGGTCTTAGTCAAGGAGACTCTCATTTACGGGAGTTAGGACTGCAGGTAATACAGGGTGCCGTGAAGTGGCCTTGCAGCTTACAAATGTGTGTCACGGTCTGGAGTCAGGCTCAGAGGCCAGTAGCTATAGCAGCAGAGCAGGTATTCACACAGGTCACCCACGACACGGGTGACACGGGTTCACCTGAGGTGCGGGGTCTAAGCACTAACCGGTATTCACCAGAGCTCCTGAAGGTGGAGATGGGCTTTGCTGCATGTTAGTGCCAGGTCGCGGTCCTCAGGATAGCCCCACCAGGAGGTGAGCAAGCTGGGGTCTGGTAGCAAGTATAGCAGGTAGGGATCAAGCAGAAGCGTAGTTAAGAAACAAGCCAAAAGTCAGTAACAAATAGTTGCAGGTTGGGATTCAGCAGAAGCGTAGTCCAGGAACAAGCCAAATGTCGGTAACGAATGGTAGTGAGGATACGGTCGGCAGCAGGAGAGACAGGAGCAAGATATTGGCTGGTGAAGGCACAATATTCTGGCAACCAGGAAGTGCAGAGACATGGCTTAAATCAGGAAGTTCATGGGAGGAGCAAAGGGTTCAAGGTTCAAGGTAAACAAGATTCAAGACAAGATCATTCAAGGAATTGTCCAAGGAAGTGTCCAGCATTCACGGTGGCTCAGCAAGCAGAGTCATTGCCAGACACACCAGAGGTCACAGGTTCAAGCCCAGGTCCTAACAATGTGCTTGCAAATGTGTTATAACCAAACCCCTGTTTTAACACATACTGCTAGACAGGTTAATTCGGTTGGAAAGCATGTATTATTGCCAAAGAGCACTTGTTCACCTGTGGATGGACTTTGTTTCTATTGTAGATTGTTTTCAGTGATATTAATATATTTGTTTGCGATTGTAGAACATTATTTTATATGAATGCATTTTTATTCACTGATTTGTTCACTTGTAAATATTTATTTATGTATTAAGTTATGGTATATATTGGTTGCTTATTGCACATTTGTTGGTTAATAAACTATATTTAAATGGGAAGTGCAACAATTTTTATGTATATACTGTGTTATGGGGTGATTTATGTTTTATTGAAGTCCATGGCAGTTTGAACTGTGTTGTAAGGGCCTTTTATGAAAAGAGATTAACGTAAAGTTCATAAACTTGCCCACACAGGGGTTTCTTTTGCACACAGCATAAATAGGTTATAAAAATACCAAGCCACCTGGCTGTCTTCAGCACTGCCTCTGCTCTTAGCACCAATGGCTCTTCAATTCACATAGCTTTAAGCCGGTCAATGCACACCCCCAC
The DNA here is from genome assembly GCF_037356315.1 of Lithobates pipiens. Classification (NCBI taxonomy): domain Eukaryota; kingdom Metazoa; phylum Chordata; class Amphibia; order Anura; family Ranidae; genus Lithobates; species Lithobates pipiens. The sequence goes on along the minus strand of NW_027507785.1, from coordinate 153,461,184 downwards.
TTGTTAATGCATACAGCTAGCACACAGCAGTGATACTGGCTCACGCCTGTCTCCTAAGGTGGAGACCTATATTCAAAATGGGAGCATACCTGGAGGCCTGAACTATTCTCAGTTCTTGGACACTGGGTTGGATATTTCTTCCTTTCCAAGGCACTTTGAAATCTCCAAACTACGGAGCCCAATCCAGGAATACCAAAATCCATAGAAATCTGTAAAAACTCTGCTCAAAATCAATACTCCGGAGTCCTGCACTATGCACACGTAGGAACCCTATGTCCTTTTTCAACCATTTTCCCATTGGCAGGGCCTCATACTTTCATAGTGTACTCTTCTGTTTTGAATTTGGACAATCCCTGAGTACTGCTTTTGTAAAACTTTGTAAGATTTTATTTTGGTTATTTTGGGGTGCACGCACCACTGGTGGCCAGCTGTGATTGGACACAGCGGGAGCCAATCAGCGGGTCCGGTGGTTGCAAAGTCCATTGGGACCCACCAATCATTGACAGAAGAGGCAGAACGGCAGTCTGCCTATGTAAACAAGGCAGACCACTGTTCTGTCGGAGAGGAAAATGGAAATCTTGTGCTCCTGCTAACCAGAAACGTAGATCTCTATTTTCCTCCAGTTAAGACACAGTTAGAAAGCACTCCCTAGGAGCACACTTAACTTTTTGATTGCCCCTACTGTTAACCCCTTCCCTGCCAGTGTCGTTAGTACAATGACAGTGTATTTTTTTTTAACACTGATCACTGTATGAGTGTCACTGGTCTCCAAAAATTGTCACTTAGTGTCCGATCTTTCCATCGCAGTCTCGCTAAAAATTGCTGATCGCTGATATTAGTAGTAAAAATAAAAATGCCATAAAAATATCCCATAGTTTGTAAACGCAATAATGTTTGTGCAAACCAATCAATATAACAATATTAAAAAGATATACATAAATGAATTGATGTTAGATTGATGTTAAGGAAAGCACTTTGTGCAAACATGACTCTTGCTGTATTCTGCTGGCCTCTAGAGAGGTCACCTATGGCACTGAATACCTTCTCTGCAAAGCCTCGAGAAGCTGGCATCTAATGCAAAAGGTTTTAGCTGGTAAACAAATGTGTCAAATCTGTTTCGATATCCTCAGTGATGGTGACAACTTGGTGCAAAAGCTCTTCTTTATATTTCCTCATCTGCTGCTCTATGCTGTTTGGGGAGATCATCCACGTGGGTATTCTGCGGCATTTAGAAAGAAACCGAAAGACTGGCTGCTTATATGTGGACATTCCACATCTTCAGACAATTCCTCATCTTGTGTGTGGGGCAGTGGATTTTCTTATACTCCCCTGCCTTTTTAAGCAGTTCCTGAAGATTCTCGTCCGCCACATCAACAAGGGTTTCACTGACAATAGGGTTGACAAAACAAGCATCAGTTGGATCTAAAAATAAAGCAAAACGCTGGTCCATATTCCCTTTCATTTTCTGTGATATTGTGGTAAGGCCTTGGTAGCTAGCATTCTGTTTTTTTTTTTTTTTTATAATCACTTTTTCTCTATTAAGACAAATTCCAACATACAACATAAAAATATGCATTGCACAATATAATATATCTATATAAAGCTTTTCATTAACATACACCATGCTAACCCCCCCCCCCCCCCGACCCACACTCACAACGGGTCCTTGATCATGTCCTCTTCAAAAGAGAAAAAAAAAAAGGAAAACACTCACCCTCTGTGGTGGAGAGGTGTGGTGTGGTTAAATTTCCATGCCCCGTTTTATGTATGTGTGAGTATGTATGTGTCTATATATATATATCTCCTAATATTTTCAGGTTTATGTGTATGTATATACATATATGTATGTGTGTGTGTATATGTGTGTGTGTGTATATGTGTGTGTATGTGTATATGTATGTGTATATATATATATATATATATATATATATATATATATATGTATATGTGGGCAGAGGTTTTTACTGGAAGATATCATGATAGATTACCTTTTAGAAATACAGAAATGGCTCCTATCTCGTGGGAACCATTGAATGTCCCCAGGTGTTAGGTGAATTCCCTTGTGTGTTACCAATCATCTTTGCAGACATTGAGGCTCCATCTCCCCGGGGGTCATTAACATGCTAATGTCGGAACTGTTTGGGCTTAGGGATCAAAGGAGGTGGTTCATTAATTGACTGAGTGGCACTGGAAGTTTAGACCTGAAACATGGACATTTCAGTGAGCTTCAGAGTTAGGCAATCAGAGTTTGCGCCAACCAGAACCAATAGGCATTTAGACTTCAGAATTAGCCAATCAGAGGTGGATGCAAACTCAGAGCCAATGAGTGTGTTCCATCTTCTGATTGGCAGAGAATGCATATAAAATGGGGTGAGAGCTAGCTGATGGCCTGTTCGGTTCCAGACCATCGGGGCGACAGGATGTCTGTGTAACATATACTTGTATCTCTAACTTATTTCTATCTCTAACCTATTTCTTCCCTAGGAGTTGTCTTGAAATATTGAAAGTAAAGGTATTCTCGCGCCAATCTACGTGCCCTAAAATAAAAGTTGTGGTTGCAGCAAAACACCGGCAGGGGTACTAACCCTCCCCAGAGTAAGTGATAGTAGATAAAAATGGTGTTGCACTCCAGCTAAATAAATGTGATAAACTAAAATAAACTAGCTAGTACCTAGGTAGCAGCAGGAAGGTGAGAGATAAATATTAAACTACGTGCTTAAATAAACTCAGACAATGTGCATAGCCACTTGTGTGCAATACATCAAATAGTGCACTTGACATAAAGACAATCCCAGATCAAGTGCTATATAGAATCCAAAATATCAGTGAAACAGCGTGCAATACACATAAATTAATAAATTATATAATACAAATATAGACAGACAATTAAAATTAAAATAACCTATATTAATAAAAATGATACTAAAACTATCAAAGGAGATGGAACTTATAAACGCTAAATGGTGCAGCTTTAAAAGGTGCAATAAACAGTGATGATTAATAAAAAATGCACATAGTGCTAGTAATAATATTCGAACTCCAAGCACAATGGAGATGTGCTCTAAAAGCCAAAAAAGGTGCTCAAACTTAGCTCTTAAAATAAAGTTCACTATAATCATGCAAAAAATAAGTCCATTCAGTGATGGGCAAAACAATATCCTGCGTGCCCGGAAAGAAAAAGGGGGGGGTAATTCCACCAGTGCTCCTGTGCGTCTTGTGTCCTCACAATAGGTGCAGTAATTACCTTACCTTACTGCTGTAAGGTAAACGGCACTCCCAAAAAACCACTTGTTATCCGCTGGTGTGGGTTCAATAAGTAGTATTACTCTGGACACTCATTCACCGTAGGTACGTTGTATCATACAGAGAAAACAAGGAGAACACTCCAATAGTGAAGTATGTATTCACAGTTTATTTAAATAAGAAACGAAGCTTGGGTACTCACATTTAAAACGAATAAAAATTGCACAATAACAAAACGAACGAGCGCCACGTTCGTACTTCCGGACGTCACTTCCGGTGTCCTCACTAGCCAATTGCGTTCCTACGCGTATCGTCATGTGACTTCATCAGGGAATGATAAATGATAAATTCCCTGATGAAGTCACATGACGATACACGTAGGAACACAATTGGCTAGTGAGGACACCGGAAGTGACGTCCGGAAGTACGAACGTGGCGCTCGTTCGTTTTGTTATTGTGCAATTTTTATTCGTTTTAACAAGTGTTTTTTTGGGAGTGCCGTTTACCTTACAGCAGTAAGGTAAGGTAATTACTGCACCTATTGTGAGGACACAAGATGCACAGGAGCACTGGTGGAATTACCCCCCCTTTTTCTTTCCGGGCACGCAGGATATTGTTTTGCCTATCACTGAATGGACTTATTTTTTGCATGATTATAGTGAACTTTATTTTAAGAGCTACGTTTGAGCACCTTTTTTGGCTTTTAGAGCACATCTCCATTGTGCTTGGAGTTCGAATATTATTACTAGCACTATGTGCATTTTTTATTAATCATCACTGTTTATTGCACCTTTTAAAGCTGCACCATTTAGCGTTTATGAGTTCCATCTCCTTTGATAGTTTTTTTTTTTTGAAAAATATGTTTATTAAGGTTTTCACAACAAACAACACATATAACGACAGTGCTCACAGTGTACAAAAGCAGTTCCATGACGCTGAGAAATGCAATGCAACATAACATATCAGCAGTTTACAGTAAAAAGCAAAAAGGGTGCTCCACTGGCGACCCCCAGATCACCTTCCAGTACAATAATCTCCCATCTGGTTCCATGAAGGCAAAAGAAAAGAAAAACAAAAACAAAAGACGGTTCCCCTCGAAGAGGGGAGGGGAGCACATATAAGGCATAACAGAACAAATATACCAACTCCCCCCCGCAATCACATCCACCGTCCCCAGCTAAGCAGTTTCGGGGTCAGCTACCCAAGCATGCCAGACCTTATCGTATTTCTTTGGACACCCCCGATGGAGGTAAGTATCTTTGTAAAGGGGAAGGCTGTTATTCACCAGGCGCTTCCATTGCACCACGGATCGGGGATCTGCCTTCCTCCAGTGCATAGCAATATTCTTACGAGCATAAAAGAGCAGCAGACCAGTCATCGTGTGTTTGGCGGTGGACTGCACCACGGGCTCTATAAGACCCAATAGGCAGACCTCCATGGCCAAAGGCACCGTAGTCATGGTGACCTTTCCAATCAGATGTAACACCGACTCCCAGTACTGCTGGACCCTAGGGCACTGCCAAAAAATATACGAAAAGTCCCCAGGAGAGGCCCCACATCGCCAACAGTCCGGAGAGTGCGCAGGGTTCATTTTATGAAGTCTGTACGGGGTGTGGTAGGCCCGGTGCACAATTTTAAATTGCACAAGGCGGTCCCTGATAGAGACCAGGGAGGTAAAAGGAAGGTCCCAGACATCATCCCAGTCATCCGTGTCAAGTGAGGGGATGTCAGTCCGCCACCTGTCCCAAAGTTTGTCGAGAGCCGGCAGCGACACAGTTATGAGATGGGAGTATAAAACTGAAGTAGGTTTCCTGTCGCAGTCGGCCCTAAGTGTGCGTTCCAGTTTCGATTGTGTCAGATTGCAGGAGGAATTCGGGAATTGCGCTGTGAACGCGTGGACTAGTTGAAGGTATCAAAACAGGTAGTGACCAGGCACGTTGTATCTGGAGATTAGGGTGGTAAGGGGGAGTAAAGAGCCCTGCTCCACGACATGCGACATAAGCCTAATCCCATGCCTAGTCCATGTGCATTGGTCAGGGATCTGGTAGAGGTGAGACAAGCCAGGATTCAGCCACAATGGGGCATTTGGAGACACATCAGAACGTGCACGCCTCTCCAGGGCCAATCCCGCCCCCGCCATGCTCGCAGAGTCGCGACCATGGAGGGAGTCAAAGAATAAGGAGCCCGAGGGCCTCGGTAAACCAGAAGCTGGAGGGCCTCCAGCGAACCCAGAACCGAGGCCTCCAGAACAGTGGAGGAGTTCGTTTGGTCCGGCTGCAACCACCAGGCAACCGTGACCAGCTGCGCGGACAGGTAGGATTTTTTAACAGTCTGGAAAAGCCATGCCCCCCTGTGTCCGTGGTCACATCAAAGTCGTCAAGCGGTACCTGGGTGGCGAGGAGCCCCAAATAAAGGAGGAAAAAATCTGGTTCAGTTTTTTGAAAAAGGACTTAGGCAACCACTGCGGGGAGTAGCGAAACAGGTAAGTAAGTCTGGGGATGACCTTCATTTTAAGAAGATTTACACGCCCCCAGAGCGACAATGGCAGGTTACTCCATGATTTGAGCTTGGCCTGGATATCTAAAAAAAAACAGGGTAAGATTAAGCGTGAGGTAATCCGACGCCGAGTGAGAAACCTGAACCCCCAGATATTTAAATGAGTCAACCCAGACAAGGGGGTTGTCCGAGAGCGAAGTGGCCCTTGCCCCCTGATCAATCGGAAACAGAAGAGATTTGGACCAGTTCACCCTGAGACCAGTGACCCCCGCATAAGTATCCAGCACATCTAACACTCCCCTCAGTGCAGGACCAGCATCATTAAGAAAGAGCAGCATGTCGTCTGCGTACAAGGCCACCCTCTCCTCCAGCAGCCCAATACGCAGACCCGACACCCGGGGCAAGACACGCAGTGCCTCAGCCACAGGCTCGATCGCAAGGGCAAACAGAGCCGGAGAGAGAGGGCAGCCCTGCCTGGTCCCCCTAAAAAGCCTGAAGGGGGCGGAAAGGGCTCCCCCCAACTGGACCGAAGAAGTCGGGCTCCTATAAATCGCCTGAAGCCAATTAATAAACAACAAAGGGAAGCCCATTTTCCGCAGGGTGCCCCACAAAAAATTCCATTCCACCGTGTCGAAGGCCTTCTCGACATCCAGGGAGGCCACCACCCTGGTTCCCACATTTAAATGGCGTGCGTGAATGTTAGTAAAGAGTCTCCTGAGGTTGATGTCCGTAGACCTACGGGGCATGAAACCGGTTTGGTCAGAGTCTATCACCGAGGGGAGCATGGGATAAAGTCTACGGGCCAAGAGCTTGGTCAATATTTTAAGGTCCGAGTTCAATAAGGCTATGGGCCTATAGGAAGCACAGGAGGTGGGGTCCTTGGGGGCCTTGTGAATCAATGTTAAATGAGCATGATACATGAAAGCAGGCAATGCACCAGCAGTCAGACAGGTAGTATAAAGCTGAGCCAGTAAGGGCGCCAGAAAAGTCCAGTGGGTCTTGTAAAAGGCCATCGGGATTCCATCCGGCCCCGGAGCCTTACCCGGGGGAAAATAACTAATGACCCCCAGGACCTCCACGCCGTAAAAGGCTGGACCAGAGTCTCCCTCTCCGAGTCCGAGAGCCATCCCAGCGCCAGCTGGTCCAATAAAACATGGAGTGACTCAGGTCGAAAGTCGGTAGGGAGACCTGAGGAGTACAGCTTTTCATAAAAAGCGAGGAAAATCCGCAGTATATCCGAGGGGGAGGTCACGGTGTCACCCTCCGGAGTCTGTAAGGCAGACACCAGAGTGAGGGGTTGGTCATGCTGAGCCATCATCGCCAGCAGACGTCCGTTCCTATCACCTTGTTCAAATACCCGCTGCTTCCCCTTATACATGTCAAGTCTGGTAACTTCCGTCAGGTGTAGCTGCAAGTCCCTCTGAGCAGCCATTAGCAAGTCAAAATTGGCAGGGCTAGGGTCCGCTGTGTATGTGGCATTACAATTATCAACGGCTTGTTGTAGTGAGATAGTCGTACACGTCTGTTTTTTCCTAATATCAGCAATACAGGAGATATATTGGCCCCTGATATATGCTTTGAAAGCATCCCAAACATTTGCAGGGGAAGAGGATCCCACATTCACCTCCCAAAATTCGGTCAGCTGATCCGGCAATCTGTCAGACAGGTCAGGGTGCGAAACCCTGTGTTCACCCAGCCGCCAAAGTGCCGTGTTACGGGAGGCCGGGGAGCGGAGCACCACCGACAGCGAGCAATGGTCAGACAATCCACTAGGGAGATATGACGCCTCCAACACGTCCGCTAACAGTGCGGGGTTGGAGAAAGCCAAGTCAATCCGGGATGCCGTCTTATAAAACGCTGAAAAACAAGAATAAGCCCTCTTGTCAGGGTGCTTCCACCTCCAGATCTCCTCCAGACCAACCGCCGAGCCCACCCAGAGAGCTCCAAACACTGCCTCTTAGCAGGCAAAGGCCTGTCCAGGTCCGGAGACAGGGTGGCATTGAAGTCCCCCATCACCAGCACCCGCCCAGGACAGAAAGGCGAAATTTTGTCCAAAACATCGTACAGTAATGCGGATGAGAAAGGGGGGGGGGAATATAGAGATTCACAACAATGTATCTTTGAGAATATAGGGTAAACACTAAAATCACAAACTTCCCCAGAGGGTCCGTGCGGACCTCTTCAATGAGACATGGAAAATTCCTGTGAATAAGGATTGACACCCCCCTGGCGTAAGTGGAGTAAGTGGCATGTACACCCCGTTGTATCCAGGGTTTCTTAAGAGTAAGTACCTTGCTGCCCAAAAGGTGAGTTTCCTGAAGGAGGATAAGCTGGGGGGAGTGGGTTTTCAAATATTGGAAGAGCAGAGCTCTCTTAAATTTAGAGTTTAGGCCTCTAACATTCCAGGAGAGGACAGTGAAAGAATCCGAGACCTTGTTAGCCATTAGGTATATAAAGGAAGGGGGAGCAGGAGTATTGGGGGAGGCCCATCCAGGGGCACCCTGTAGGCAGCAAGATCATAATTACATTGCAGATATTACCGTCAGCACTGAGACACAACATAAAACACAAACAAACAAATGCAATTGCATATAGAACTGTGGAGTTCCTAACAGGCTCCAAACTACCCAGGCACGTAGTGCCTTTCCTACTATATCCCATCGCTCCCCCTAAAAAGAAAAACGAGGGGGGTTCTGGGAATAGTTTGTCCCCAAACAAAGAAAGAGTCACCTAACAGGTGTAAGCGCCCCCGACTGGGACCCTACACCGTCAGCGTTCGCCCCTCGTTCCACTGGTCAAAAATACACACGGCCAGGGAACAAGTCAAAATAGGGAGGCGCGGACCACTGACCAGAAGGGGAAAAAAAAAGACAGAAAAACAAAAGTACATAAAAAGAGGGGGGGGGGGGCAAAAAAGGTTAGGGAGAGGGGGGGCGGGGGGGGGCGGCAATCACGCCGCGGTGGTAGTACTTGCTTGTAGTAGTGTGTGCGTGTCCTCCGCAGTCTGCTGAGTCGGCCCGCTCCTGCAAAAGTGCCCAACAGATCAGTAATGGCGGCACAGCCAGGTGTACAGGAAAGAAAAAATAAAATAAAGACTCTGGGGCGTAGGTGTCGGGTCAGGCACATGGTAGGTGGCAACACTCCGATCTCCGTGGTCAGGCAGGATAAAAGATGAAAGTCAGCAGGTGCAGGTGCAGTGGCCACCTGGCAAGGATCCAACTGGGGGAATCAAACAGGGAGCATAGTGTCCGGCAGCGTAAAGGCGCAGGTGGCATTCAAAGTGCAGTGCAGCTCATCTGCGGCCATCCAACCAGGACATGGCAGCTTCTGGTTCCACAAAAAAATGTGCACGATCATCAGCAATCACCCGAAGTTTACTTGGATACAGGAGGCTATACTTGAGGCCCTCATGTCGCAGGCGTTTCCTGACCTCAGTAAAGGAGCGCCTACGGTGCTGCACTTCAGGGGAATAGTCAGGAAAAAGCATTATCTTGGCCCCATTAAAAAGTAGATCTCGCTTTTCCCTGGCCGCCATCAAAACTCTGTCCCGGTCTCTGTAGTTTAACAACCGGAATAGAAACGGCCGCGGTGGAGCCCCAGGGACAGGGGGAGTTGGAGGGAGCCGGTGTGCTCTCTCTACAATAAACGTGGGAGGCATATCAGGCAGGTCCAGGAGCGTCTTGAGGAAGGCCTCGGTGAATTCAGCAGGCCTCGCACCCTCTGCTTTCTCGGGGAGGCCTATGACACGGATATTGTTCCTCCTGAGCCTATTCTCAGTATCTATGGACTTTTCTTGCAAGGCTCTAACCTGTAACTGCAATGCACGGAGGTCCCGGGAGTCAGCTCTGGTGGTATCCTCCCAGCTGTGATATGCGGCCTTCAGCCTCAGTAAACCGGGCCCTAAATTTGTCCATGTCATGCCTAATGAGGCTCACATCAGCCACCAGGTGATCGATTTTCACCATCACCGAATCCCTACCCTCCTTGATCGCCGCCAGGAGCTCAACATGGGAATCCGCCTGGGATGGAGGAGGATCAGCGACGGCCTGAGAGCCGACAGACATCGTGGCGACGGGGGACCTCGTGGGGAAGATGGCCGCCACGGACCGGGCCTCACCTGCTGCGGACGAACGGAGCCTTCCCGGGGGCTGCGGAGAGGGCCGCGGGGTACCGGAGGTTTTCTTTCGCCCCAGGGTGTCAGGGAGAGAGGCTGTGTGAGGACAAAAACGGCGCTGGAAGTCGACAGGATAAGCGGTGGAGCGGAGCTCAGCAGTCACACGTCTGCTCTCGTTCACATCCCGGCCACGCCCCCTCCTTTGATAGTTTTAGTATCATTTTTATTAATATAGGTTATTTTAATTTTAATTTTGTCTGTCTATATTTGTATTATATAATTTATTAATTTATGTGTATTGCACGCTGTTTCACTGATATTTTGGATTCTATATAGCACTTGATCTGGGATTGTCTTTATGTCAAGTGCACTATTTGATGTATTGCACACAAGTAGCTATGCACATTGTCTGAGTTTATTTAAGCACGTAGTTTAATATTTATCTCTCACCTTCCTGCTGCTACCTAGGTAACTAGCTAGTTTATTTTAGTTTATCACATTTATTTAGCTGGAGCGCAACACCATTTTTATCTACTGTCTTGAAATATTGATAACCCTATTGAAAGGGTATGTCTATTGTAACCATATGGCCTAAATTATCTTTGCAGCCTAAGCAACACTGTACCTGTAACATGACTTGAGTTATATGATAAGTTCTAATTATTCTAAAGTTTATTTTCTGTATAAATAAATGTAATTGTTTTTATCGTTCGTTTTTATTCTTATATAGACAAAGGTTTAATCACTTATTTCTTGTATCGTTAATCATTTAAGTGAGATATAAATTTAGCCAAAACACCTCTTACCTACCCATAACCAAAGCTCAACTTGTGCAAAACATTTTTCAAAGTAGAATTAATAAGGGGGCTTTACAGCGCCCTATTAGGTGTGTCAAACAACCAACAAAACAATAAAAAAAGTGTATAATTTCTCATTTCTATTTTCGTGTCCTATTTCGTTTTAATTCAATATAATCTCACTCTACTATTTCATTTTTATACCTCTCCACCTTTGATTTCAATCTAACCTTTTTTGTGTGATTCCATTACATGTTGCACATCTCCTGCCTAATTTATTACTATAAAATGTATTACTATAACTTATCCTCTTCCTTTAATGACATCAATCATCTCTCCACTGTGCCTCCCAGAGGAGGAAAAAAAACAACACAAAAAAAAAGAACCACCCCCCCCCCAACTCCTCCCAATTTCCCTCCACCAGATGCATCCATAACACACTATTTCTGAGGAGTAATACAGCCATCCTGCCCATGTATCTTTAAATCTATTCTGTTGGTCTTTAACCCAGGGCTTGACAAATTTGCTTGGAATCTAGGAGCCAGCTGAAAAAGTTAGGAGCCAGTTATTTAAATCATCTGCCCATCGCCCAGAACTGCATGTCTGGTTCATCGGACAATAAGAATTGCTCATACCTGATGCCAAGAGAAAGACAATATTTAAAAAAAAAAAAAATTTTTTTGTTATAAGATTTTGCAAAAAAAATTTTTTTCTCCTTCACTGATGTGCTTTGATAGGCTGCACTAATGGACACTGATGGGGTGGCATTGAGGTTGGAACTGATGGGCACTGACAGGTAGCACTGATGGGCACCAATAGGCAGCACTGAGGTGCCACTAATGGAAACTGGCAGGTGGCAATGATGGGCAGCATTAGCAGGTGGCAATGATGGGCAGCATTGGCAGGTGGCACTGATGGGCAGCATTGGCAGGTGGCACTGACTGGCATTGGCACTGGACTGCACTAACTGGCAGGGGGCACTGGCCTGCACTGGCAGGTGGCACTGCTTGGCACTGGCAGGTGGCACTAGCTGGCATTGGCAGGTGGAAATGGGTGGCACAGATTGGCAAGTGGCACTGGATTGCACTGGCAGGTGGCACTGGCAGATGACATTGGTAGATGGCACTAACTGGCACTGGCAGGTGGCACTGGATGGCACTAACTGGCAAGTGGCACTAACTGGCAAGTGGCATTAACTGCCATTGGCCGGTGGCACTGGATTTGCACTGGCAGGTGGCACTAACTGGTAGGTGGCAATAACTGGCATTGGCAGGTGGCAATAAATGCCATTGGCAGGTGGCACTGGATGGCACGTGGCACTGACGGATGGCATTGGCAGGTGGCACTAACTGGCATTGGCAGGTGGCACTGGTTTGCACTGGCAGGTGGCACTGGATGGCACTGGCAGGTAGCACTGCTTGGCACTGGCAGGTAGCACTAACTGGCAGGTGGCACTGGCATTGGCAGGTGGCACTGCACTGGCAGGTGGCAATGGGTGGCACAGATTGGCAAGTGGCACTAACTGGCACTGGCAGGTGGCACTGACAGGTGGCACTGGATTGCACTGGCAGGTGGCAATGGGTGGCACTGGATTGCACTGGCAGGTGGCACTGGCAGATGGCATTGGCAGATGGCACCAACTGGCACTGGCAGGTGGCACTGGATTGCACTGGCAGTTGGCACTGCATGGCACTGATTGGCACTGGAACGTGGCACTAACTGGCACTGGCAGGTAGCACTGCTTGGCACTGGCACTAACTGGCAGGTGGCACTAACTGCTATTGGTAGGTGGCAATAACTGGCACTGGCAGGTGGCACTGGATGGCAGGTGGCACTGACAGATGGCATTGGCAGGTGGCACTGGATTGCACTGGCAGGTGGCAATGGTTGGCACGTGGCACTGGCACAGGATTGCACTGGTTGGCACTGGCAGGTGGCACTGGTTGGCACTGATTGGCAAGTGGCACTGGATTGCACAGGTTGGCACTGGCAAATGACACTGGCAGATTGCACTGGCAGGTGGCACTAACTGGCACTGGCAGGTGGCACTCACTGGCACTGGCAGGTGGCACTCACTGGCACTGGCAGGTGGCATTGGATGGCACTGGCAGGTAGCACTAACTGTCAGGGGGCACTGGCAGGTGGCACTAACTGGCATTGGCAGGTGGCACTGAATTGCACTGGCAGGTGGCAATGGGTGGCACTGGCACAGGTTGGAACTGATTGACAAGTGGCACTGGATTGCACTGGTTGGCCCTGGCAGGTGGCACTGGTTGGCAATGGCAGATGGCATTGGCAGGTGGCACTGGATGGCACTGGCAGGTGGCACTGGATGGCACTGGCAGGTGGCACTGGATGGCACTGGCAGATTTCACAGCCAATAGTGTAACTGTGAAACTGAATGCTCCCTGCAGTGCTGCACTGTGTATGGAGAGAGAGAGGAGCTGACACATTCAGCGTGATGTCAGAGGTGGGTGGGACCCGGGTGGGCGGGACCGGCAGCTATCCAGCCAATGATTGGGCTGCTTAAGAAAGGGGAGGGGCCAAATACACGTATCGGCCCGCCCAGATCTCATCCCATTGGCTGATGTTCAAAAGCTGGGTCCCGCCCACCCTGACATTCAGCCTCAATTTTGACAGCTCCTCTCTACACACAGTTTCACACACTGCGGCTCTGCTCTGCCAACAATGTGTGAAGGAAGGAGGATGTCAGCGGCTGCTGAGCCGCTCTCTTCCTGCTCCATCCCAACTACCACACAGTGCTCTGTGTCTGGAGGCACCAGACACAGAGCAACAGAGACACCCGTCAGTGACAAAAACCCAGGCGCCAGGGCACAATTTCTAGTCGCAACGGCGACCTGGCACCTGGGATTTGTCGAGCCCTGCTTTAACCATATGTATCCATGTATCCATCTCTCCGCTTCCATTATTTTTTCCACCTCCCTTTTCCAATCCATTATAGTGGGACATCCAGACTGTTTCCAAAATCTAGGCATCAATATTTTGGCTGCATTTAGCAAATGGGGCGTAACGCTTCTTTTTTATAAAACGGCAGATGGCATCTCATGAAAAGAAAATGTAATGGAAAGAATTCTATAGGTCTAAGTGTCATTTTCTTAATCCAAGGGGCTATCTCCTCCCAAAAAACTTTAATCTTTGTGCAATGTAGAAATTAACCCCTTTGGTTAAATCCCCTCCAGCAGTTAACATCCGCGGATGGATATATCTGAGTCAATCGAATCCGTTTGTGATACCATCTTGTCAGGAACTTGTAAGACAACTCCTGTATGAGAACTTATTGAAGTATGGTGTGTCTCTTCCATCAGCCTTTTAATTTGCTCTGATGTAAAATATTAGCCCAGTTCTCTTTCCCATTCTCAAATGAAATAGGGAGTTGTCATGTTTTGGGAGCTCAGAACCAGCCCATACATTCTAGACAACATGTGACCCAGCTCTGATAACTCACCATTCCTCAAAAATAGTAAGCGGGTTCGCTGGCCTGATCTGGTGCGTCCACTTATTGAACAAGTCTGTCAGTTGACGGTATTTCCATACAGCCATTGGTACCTCCCCCAGTATTCGAACCAAATCCACCAATGGAAGAAATCTATCCTGTGGGGTCACGCCAGCGCAATTGCCCTTCCCATACATTCCCCAGCGATCTAAACTCCCTTTCTCTTCCCCCGGGGAAAACCAAGGAAATCCTTCCAATGGTGTTATAGGGGATATGGGGGGGGGGGGGCTAACTTTCCCATACTGTTCATTCTGTCTCAAATGGATATTGTTGTCTTTGTCAATGGTGATGCATATTCCGACAACCTGAAAACTGGAATCCAGGGGGCTCCAGCCAAGTTCCTACCTGCTAATGTTTTCTCCAAGGGCACCCGAATTTTATCAGCAGAGTCATGGTACCAGTTCATTATGCGAACCAGGGCCATGGATCAGTAATAAAATGCTATATCCGGGAGTCCCCCCCCCCCCCTCGTTTTGGTCTCAAAATCTTCTGTTCCAACCTGGGATGTTTATCTCCCCACACAAAGGTCATAAAAGCCCTTTGTATTTGTTTAAAGAATATCTGTGGGAGTATTATGGGTATGATATGTAAAACGTATATAAGCCTGGGGTTTACACTCATTTTAAGGGTGTTTACCCTGCCAAACCATGTCAGAGTATGACTTCTCCACTTTTGCAAGTCTTTTATTATGGATAATGTGTCCATAATTTATATCATATAGGCGCTTTATATCTGAAGAGATATAGATCTCCAAATAGAATATAGAATCAAGGCGCCAAACAAAAGGAGCAAGGTGGTCTTCATCCTCAAAGGCACATGGCTTGGCATGAACAATAATCTCAGCAACAACACTAATTTCCCGATATTTATTTTAAAATTAGATATAAGTCCAAACCTGTCTATTTCCAACATCAGTTCCAATCAAAGACTCTTGAGGAGAGGTACAACAGTAGATCATCCGCATAAGCTGAGGGCTTATGTTCCGTGCACAGAAAGGGCTCCAGCACCATAGAAAATAACAATGGGGGCAGTGAGCATCCCTGCCTAATCCCATTCCATATCTCAAAATAATCTGATAGTCTACCATTAACTTTAACCCTTGCTCTAGGATCTAAATACAGTGCCCTCACCCATCCCATCATCCGCTCTCCCAAACCCATCTCCTTCAAAACTCCAACCATAAACTCCCACCCTACCCTATCGAATGCTTTTGCAGCATCCATTGAAATTACTACACTCTGAGTCTGGTTCGGTCTATTAAGCATCCAATGCAATACATGCAGGGCCCGAATAGTATTATCTCTAGCCTCTCGGCCCTTCATAAGCCCTGTTTGATCTGGGTGAATCAATTTAACCATATGTTCTTCTAACCTTAGGGCCAGAATTTTTGCCAGGAGCTTAGTGTCAGCATTAAGGAGGGAGATAAGTCTATAGCTGGCACAGCACTGAGGGTCTTTCCCTACCTTCGAAAGAACCATTAGAGACCAAGATAGAGTTAAGGTATCTGCAAAAAAGAACCAAAAGGATTGAGGAAAACTTTTTATAATACATATTTGTGAAACCATCAAGTCCCAGGATTTTACCTAATGGCAAAGCCACAATCGCTCCGCCCAGCTCTTCAATGGAGATAGCTTTTTCTATTTTCTCCAAGGCTGCAGATGGAATGGCCTGTAGCCCTGATGCCTAAAGATATTTCCAAATTCTATCTAAATGTCCACCCTCCTGAAGTTTATGTATTTCCTCTAAGAGCACGACCATTTGCTTTTGTCTCTATTTTTTTTAATATGCAACCCCATTGAAATCAACTCCCCTCTTATGACCTCCTTGTGGGTTTCCCATACCACTTGGTCAGACACCTCTTCTGATATATTGGCCTCCAAGTATAGGGCTAATGTGCGGGAGAAGGATTCCACATTCTGTTTATCATCCAAAATAGATTCATTCAATCTCCATGTTCTTTCCAGGCTCCCAATCGACGCTGGACATTTCGTTAAACTTTTTGGAGCATGGTCTGGCATGGGGATTGACTCAATAGTTGATGAATTTAAATAATTCAGATACTATTGATCTATCAACAACATATCGATCCATTGATCCTTTGAATATGCATTATGTATTTCGGAGTAATAACTGAAATCCCTGTGCTCCATGCAGCACCCTCAAACTGTCCACCAGATGCAGAGAGCGTAGGCGCTGTTTAACCACTTGGCGCCCATACTACGTCTATTGACGTCATGGACTTTCGGTGGTTATATCTGAATGATGCCTGAGGCCACAGACATCATTCAGATATCAGCGTTTTCAGCCGGCGATTCCCTGCACCATAAGAATGATCATAGCGGCTGTTCTGCCGCTTGATCGTTCTTACGGGCGGTGGGAGGGGACGCCCCCCTCCCGCCCTCCGGTGCTTGTACCGACTCACCGCTTCCATCGGTGAGTCGGTCACAGGATCCGCCGGCCCCCGCAAGTTACCATAGAGATTTCCGGCGGACCAGATCGTCCTCGGAATCTCTATGATCGTTCGGAGGCCGGGCGCGATGTTATGATGTCACGCCTGGCCTCGGTATTCAAATTAACGACGCCGATTTGGCAGGGAAGCCAGGATCTTTTTTTTTATTATTATTTTATTCTTCCCAGCCTAGAGGTGAGATATAGGGGCCTTATTGACCCCATATCTCACTGTAAATATGTCCAATCGTGCCATGTTCCTATTACAAGGGATGTTTTTAAGTGTCAAACTAAAAAAATAAAAATAAAATTAACAATAAAAAAACAAAAAACAAATGTAAAGCGCCCCTGTCCCGTACACAGAAGCGAATGCATACGTAAGTCCCGCCCACATATGAAAACGGTGTTCAAACCACACATGTGAGGTATCGCCGCGAATGTTAGAGCCAGAGCAATAATTCTAGCTCTAGACCTCCTCTGTAACTCAAAACATGTAACCAGTAAAAAAAATTAAAGCGTCGCCTATGGGCATTTTTAAATACCAAAGTTTGGCGCCATTCCACGAGCGAGTGCAAATTTGAAGCGTGACATGTTGCGTATCTGTTTACTCGGCGTATCCTCCTCTTTCACATTATGCAAAAAAATTGGGCTAACTTTACTGTTTTTTGTTTTTTTTAAGCATGAAACGTTTTTTTCTGAAAAAACGTGTTAGAAAAATTGCTGAGCAAATACCGTGCGAGATAAAAAGTTGCAACGGCCGCCATTGTATTCTCTGGGGTCTTTGCTAAAAAAAACATACATAATGTTTGGGGGTTCTATGTAATTTTCTAGCAAAAAAATTAGGAATTTTACATGTAGGAGAGAAATGTCAGAATTGGCCTGGGCACGAAGTGGTTAACATATCTTAATGCCTTATGAGACACAAAGGTTTTGCCCGAAGAGGTGTCTAGACTAGGGTCCAAGGTAATGTTAAAATCCCCTCCCATAATCAATAGACCTTCTCAAAACTTCCCCAGGATATCCAAAGTTTTAGAAATGTAACGGTATGGCTATTGGGGGCATATATAGAAGCTAGGGTATAACACTGGCCCTGGATTTTTCCTTTAACAAAAAAAAGGCAGCCCTCAGGATCTACTCGTATTTCTGTGGGTACTAGGGATCATTGTGTATAGCTATTGTAACTCCTCTAGCCCTAGGAGTGGGTGAAGGTGCATCAAACCATTGATAATATGAAAAAAGAGGCATACGAGGGGTCGACCCTGCCGCAAAGTGTGTCTCTTGCAAAAAAAAAAAAACTATATCTGCCTTCATGTAACGCAGTTCATGCCAGAGGCGGCCCTCCTACCAATCGAACAAAGCCCTCTCTCATTATACGATACAATCTTCATTCTACCTGCCATTCTTTCATTACTCCCATGAGTCTTATTATACTGCTGTGCTCGATCGGTGTCTCCAGCCTTCTGAGCTCTCTCGCCTTGGATGCATCTGATGAGGAGGGCCCCCCGCTTCTGCCTTTTGGCAGAAAACAAAGTCCCTTGGGACCGAACTATTGTGAAAAAGATGTGCTATTGTTCTTTTTAAAGTCTTTAAGGTGGCTGAATAGATCAAAGAGGGCAGGGACATGGACATGGTGTCACTCTGGAGGGTTTTATTATTTTCCGCAAAAGGCAGCAGTAGGTCATGCAATGATGTGAGCTTTTGCCATTCACTAGGGAGCGAGCTGTCCCATCCCATGTTTGCGATTTGCAAGACCTACTCATTCTGAGAAGTCTTGCGATCATGTTAATTGTACCTGACTAGCATGTTGGTCGGTCATTTAAAAGAGTAAGGTTTATGTTGTTTAACACGAAAGTAGCATGCATATATAGCAAGGAATGAAGCTGTGAGTTCTTTTTTGGTCCATAAATCAGTACAAATAGATACTCTACGGGCAGCCAGTCTCTTTTTTTGAACTTTTGTTTTTTCATCTTCATACTGTTTGTCAATCAGATTACTTATTTTAATTTTCTTTGAATCAGTCAGCTTTCTGTCTACTTCCTCCATCATGCTGCAGTCCTCCTCTTCAAGCATTCTGACTGGTAATCCGGTGTATCCAATCCTTTTCTCATGCACTTTTTTGATTCTTAATTTTCAACATAATTTATTTTGATCTCATTATTATTATCATCACTATATTATTCACACTTCTGTTTTACACACACACACACACACACACACACACACACACACACACACACACACACTTCATAGGCATATATGCAATTCCCTTACGTTTTCACGTTTTGACTATTCGAGGCGGGTGTTAGATATAGTTAGCACCCCTCCTCTTTTTAGTTCACTTTTCTATCACGCATGCTCGGCAACACACACATCACACATTTTAGTATTTTACTTAATATATAATATTAAATTAAAAATGAACAAAATCTTTTCATGTATACCTGGCTAAGTGCTTCCTAAAAAATGGAGATAGTATGCATTTCCTGTGGATCTCCTAATTTGAAGATCAGCATGTAATATACTAAAATGCTATGTAACCTTCGTTCTAGGCAGTATTTATAGAGGGATATTCATTTCTGAGATTTTCCCTCTTTCAAAATAGCCATAAATGGATGTTTATGCCTTGGCCCCTATATATACTAACCATTTAGATTTTTGTCATAATGGAAAAGATTATTGAATATAATATAGTGTGTTAATTTTTATAATAACTTTCAGATGTCTTGTTTTTTGCGCTTCCCCTGCAGGGGGGGGGGGCAACTACTCTGTGATCACTTGTAAGCCTCATAGGCCGTCTTGCTCCTCTGGGGCTGAGTTGGGGGCAATTTCTTGGCGGGGCCCAGGATCATCTCCGGGGGGAATCTTCAGTCTCTTATTTTACACAAAAAGAAGTCTGTGGATAAGCGAGCCCATTGGGTTGAAAGGTTAACTATATTGTGGTTATTAAGCTGAATGTATTATATGTGTTCAATGAAACGTGTTTATATGTCATGAAATATTCTAATTTGTCTTTTTAATGTATTTAAAACACCCATTGATGTATATTTCTAAAATAGTCCATAGGGCATTACCGTTTCTTCTTTCCTAGCTCAAATGGTCTCGCATTGTACATACCAGCACTCATATGTTAACTTTTGTACTTAACCATTAATGGTCCAACAGTTTTTTGTGAACAAAATTAGTGAATTTTTTATGAATTTTCTTTGACTCACTGTAAAAACAGTGACTAAACAGTTTTTGTAGACAAAATTAACACTGCCAATAACACCAACAATGGGGCATTATTATAATATATAAGCGTGACAGCGCTGCAATAATAATATAGCAAAATACAACTTTCCAGTAATAGTGCAAATATAAAGAATATGAAAAATATATATATATACTAATGCAGGAAAGTCCCACAAAAAAACAGTATGGGAAAAAATGAGAACCAAGAACAAACGTTCCAGTGATAATGCGGTATGTGAAAAAAATATATAAAAATAAATTAATGCAAAAAAAGTCCAATAATGAGAAATCCTCCACAGTGATGATTCTTCTAACAAAAACTTTATCCTGAGTGCTCCCACTCACCTCCTTTATGTGACCCCTAGGGGTCAAACACGCCTTTGCACTTAGTGCCATTATGCCTTTCAAGGGATCCTCTGTGATCTTTAATCAAACAACAGCATCAATGGCTGACATACCGGTAGTTCTCATCTGCTGTACTGCTTTCATGTTTCATGTCCAGTATTGCATATGAAAAAACAACAAGAAAAAGTGCTTCCTATAGTGCAGTATCCGAGGGGTTAAATGATAAAGCCTCCACCCAGCTAGCAATAACCTCACATTTATTAAAATGATAAAAAGCATGGAATATATAATTTAGAACAGTCTCGCTCAGAGTTGATCAGTCCACCGCCAGGCTCCACCTCTACTAGTTTCGCCACCTCCCACGTGGCTTCATCTGGAGGAGATGCCAGGCAGCTGTGGCGCGATGATTTTGTAGTGTACAGTATGAATAGGTAAGTAATTACCTAAGTTGGATACAGCTGTAACGTTCAAAGATGCCCGCACATGCACAGTAGCGCTTCGTCATGTCAGTGGGACACGATGTAAACTTACAGCACGCCATTTATATATTTTTTTCATATTCTTTATATTTTCAATGGAAAATTGTATTTTGCTGTACTATTATTGCAGCACTGTCACACTTATATCTTTTTATATTGTTTTTTTTTGTGGGAGCACATTAGTAACAGCTACAGCAAAATGTGAATCACAATATATTTATCACAATTTTATATTTATCAAAAAACTTCACTTAGCATAGCGCTACTTTGCTTTTAATGGGGCATTATTCCTCCCACTGACATGAATGATGGGGCACGATTCTTCTTCCTACTGACAACAATGGGGCACTATTTCTCCCACTGACACCAATGATGGATCACTATTCCTCTCACCAGTACCAGATATACCAATGATGGAGCACTATTCCTCCTACTGACCACAGGTACTATGTAATGTTTGTTACTCCCACTGACCATCAAGCCTGAAGTATTGTTTACTTTCACCTATGTGTGAGGCATGTTCTATTCTCACTGTCCACATTCTGACCCCCTAAGTTCTGAAGGACAGTAAACTGGCTCTTTACCAGAAAGTTTGGAGACAACTCCCCTATAAAAAAATAACACTTTTTGAGTTTAGTTCAACTTTAAAGTATCAATTCAAGTTTTGTGCATTTGCTTCATAGTGTGAGGGGGAGCATTGCTTTATAGCCTAATGTGACATTTAAGCATTGCTTAGATGTGGATTTCATGGTCTTCAATGTAGGAGCCAGACAGTCTGATACTGAGGTCTTCTGCTATAGTCTGTTGCCTACTAGGCTGAGGAGGGGGAGATCACTTTTTGTATTGTTAATTGTGTTAATTAGAATACCTATTGTCTCTGCTAGCAAACCCTTGTGGGTTGTGTTTATACTTGTAATAATGTGCATTGTTTTAGTGAGCTTTAAGTTGGCAAGTCTGACCTGGAATGAGACCTCAGTCATCCAGGTGGCCAATTAACATAATGGTTATAGTATATGTTGTAATTACAGTGCCTTGCAAAAGTATTCACACCCCTTGAAATGTTCCACATTTTGTCATGTTGCAACCAAAAACTTAAATGTATTTTATTGGGATTTTATTTGATGGACCAACACAAAGTGGCACATAATTATTAAGTGGAAGGAAAATGATAAATGGTTTTCCAAGTTTTTTTACAACAAAATATCTGAAAAGTGTGGAGTGCATTTGTATTCAGCCCCCTTTACTTCAATACCCCTAACTATAATCTAGTGGAACCAATTACTTTCAGTAGTATCTAGAGTCTGACACCTGTGTGTTATTTAATCTCAGTATCAATACAGCTGTTCTAAGAAGCCCTCATAGGTTTGTTAGAGAATCTTAGTGAAAAAAAACAGCATCATGAAGGCCAAATAACACACCAGATGTGTCTGTTTTCAAATAGAAGAAGTTCCAATTTAGCAGCCAAACGAGTCCTGCCTAGTTCCTGGTTGCAATATGCAGCAATAATATCTGATCTCTATATTCAGACTGGAGGAAGCGGTGTACTGATGGAAGCACTCAAGCGGAGTGTGGGAAGCAGTTTCGTTACACCAAATATGGTAAATGGTATACTATCAGCGTAGGTCAAAACATGAATTTCTACTACAAAATAATAATTTAACAATGTAACATAGTTACATAGTACATGTACATAATCAAATGTCATATGTGTTATCTTTTGTTTGCGTTTAATATGGTTATGCCTCATTTATTTTCTAGAGAGATCACCTCAAAACTGCTCAGCAATTCTTTCAACTTGTTGGTGGCTCAGCCAGTGAATGTGGTAAGTCAAAATAATTGTTCTATAATCTATCACTGGGTTCATGTTCTTTAGTTCTAGGTATTCATGTACACATTAACACGTATATTTGCATGCCATATAAGCAGTTTTTTACAATTCAAGAAGTTGTTATATATATTCTAATATATGTGAAAGTGTAGCTCCAAAAATTATTTAAACCATCATCTTAATGAAAGTAATCATAAGTATGAATAATTCATATAGCATTGATATGCAGAGTAATCATTGTAAATAATTCATACAGCAATAATATGCAAAAAATCCACACTGAAAGTGACAAAGCAACTAAAGTGTCCAAATATTGAAAAAGATATACATAAGTGCAAATAGTCCATAATAAAGTTAAATGGGGTATCAAAAACGATCTATATATATATATATATATGTATGTATATATATATATATATATATATATATGTATGTATGTGTGTGTGTGTGTGTGTGTGTGTGTGTGTGTGTGTGTATATGTATATATATATATATATATATATATATATATATATATATATAAAACAAAAGAAAATAAAACCGCACTGAAACCCCAAAAAAAGGAAAATTTCTTTCCTTACTTTGTCAAGCAAAAAGAAAAATGTCAAGCAAGAAAGGAATATTTTTCTCAGATAAAGATCCAAGAAATTAATCTTAGAAATAAATACAAATAGTCCAAAAAAATTTACAAATGAATATTTCACAGGATATAGGGCTGCTGCTCCACAGTGGGATACACACACATAAACATAGATAGAAATTAAACAAAAGAGCTGCGCCAAATAATATAAATAAAAAAACCATACAATTATAAAGAAAAGTCCATGGAAACTTTGTTATCCAAAAAAAGGAAAAAGATCGCACCACATAGATTCCACACTTCCTTATCACTATAGTGTCCCACCACCGACAAAATAGTGCGCTTACCAGACGGTAAAAGCAAAAGGAGCGTTTAGAGTACCAAACCACCGACAGCTCAAATTTATATTATTTGGCACAGCTCTTTTGTTTAATATATATATATATATATATATATATATATATATATATATATATATATATATATATATATATATATGGAAAAAACATAAATGTGATGCCAATCCTGTGATCTTGGAAGGGTATGACAAGTCCAGGTCCAAGTGATTAAACCGCCAGCTGCCTAAAGTGAGTGTCAGAAACCATGAAACAGACTGAGACAGAAGTACAATCAAATCACACTTGTTTGTTAATAAACATAAAAAGGTAAATAGAAAAAAGTGTAATCAAGCATAGCTAGAGTCCAGTAGCCAGATCGGGTAGTCAGCCAGTCCAAAGTTCATTAACCAGATCGGGTAATCAGCCAGACCTGAAGTCAGGGATCCAAGGAGAGCAACTGCAAGCAGGATAAGAAGCCAGGAGGGATGTCAGCAAGCCAGTCTTGAAACAAACAGCAGGAGATGGTTCCTTGTGATGTGACCAACGTGAAGGCAAAGGAAAGAGTGAGCTGGAAGGCTTAAAATAGGCAGGTCAGACGAGCATCATTGGGAACAGCTGGTAACTGTGGAAAGAGAAGAGTTCTGGCAATTAGCCGACAGCTGAGCGGCCAGCCCAGAGGAGGAAGGGCTAAGCCAGCCCTGACAGTGAGTGATTTTACTTTTTATTTTTTTATGTTGTTTTTATCTTTTGGAGCAATAAACCTACTACACTATGATATTCTCTCTGGGCTCCTAGTGAGCTTATTTATCCCCAGCTGGACTCCATCTAGACCTGTCTGTGTGAGTAATATACTGCAATACTTCCAAAAGGATTTCTATACATGCTGTAAAGCTCATTTAGACCATTAATCAATCTGACATTGAGCAATGATAAAACAAAATGTTGAACATCACATTAAGATTTTCACAATAATCTACAGTTAGGGGCCCACTGTATCCAGTGGTCTCCCCTATGCACAAGTGTTTTGTTTGGTGGGTTGTTTCTATATGGTGGGTGTTTGGTCTCGCTAGTCTTGCAAATTGCTCTCCTACCTTCTAATGGGGGATGGTGAGATCAGAGGCAGAGAGATGGTGTGGCCAGAGGGATGGGTGGGATCAGAGGCTAGAGGGATGGGTGGGATCAGAGGCCAGAGGGATGGGTGGGATCAGGGCAGAGGGATGGGTGGGATCATTGGCAGAGGGGTAATGAAGGTAGTGAAGGGATAGGATCAGTGACACTGGCACTCACCAGCTCTGTCTCAGTCGATTCTCCTTCCTCCATGCTGCTCGGTGTGTTTTCTCCTTCCAGTGCCTCCAGTGAAACCTCTCCTGATGTCGGGTCTCCTTGAGCTCCTCCCCCCTGCACTGTACTGGCTGTCAGCTCATCAGCTGACTTTCTGCTTCAGTCAAGGGGAGGGGGGCTTTATCCACCATGCAGGCTCTGCCTCTGTGTTTTTCTCGGAGAAGCAGAGCACTGCATAGAGTGACGGATGACGTCAGAGATCGAGTCGGCCGACTCGCAGCATTGGTCCAGCATAGTGCACGTCTGAATCGTGATGCTTTGATGCTAAGATTATAATTAACACCCCTAGTATGAACGGTCTTGCGTATATACCACCCAGCGGTAATAGGCCTTCAAGAGACTCATCTCACGCAAGAGGCCCTTAACTGTTTAACTGCTCAATGTCATATTATGTTGTGGAAATTGAGCGGTGATATCTGAATAGTGCCTGAGGCAATGTCCCCCCCACTCTCTAGAGCTTCTCCCGACTCGCCCCTGCGATCGGCGAACCGGAGAAAGAACATAGAGATTGACAGCTAGATAGTCCCCGAAGTCTCTGTGATCGTTCAGATGGCAGGCGCGATGTTATGACATCACCCCCCGACTCTACATTTGAAAAAATGCCACTGCCTCAGCTGGAAAGCCAGGATCTTTTTTCTATTTTTTTATTTCAGGCTTCCCAGCCTAGAGGTGAGATCTGGGGAATTTTTGACTCCAGATCTCACTGTAAAGAGGACCTTTCAGGCGCTAATCCTATTATAATAGGGATAAAAGTGATAAAAAATGTAAAAAGAAATCATTAAGCTAGAAAGAAAAGTAAAATTAACAATAAAAAAAATGAAAGCGCCCATGTCCCCGCGTAATTACCTATGGGGATTTTTAAGTACCAAAGTTTGACACCATTCCACGAGCGTGTGCAATTTTGAACATGAGTGACATGTTGGGTATCTATTTTGTTTTGGGGGTTTTTAATGCACAGAACTGTTTTTTTATTTATTTTTTTTCCAAAAAAAGCGTTTGAAAAATTGCTGCGCAAATAAAGTGTGAGATAAAAAGTTGCAACGACTGCTATTTTATTCCCTACGGTCTCTGCTATAAAAAAAAATATATAATGTTTGGAGGTTTCTAGCAAAAAAAATTATGATTTTTACATGTAGGAGAGAAATGACAGAATTGGCCTGTGGCAAGTGGTTGAAGTACTCCTGGGCACAAAGGATATACCACTCCCCACAAACTTCATACTCCAGAGGAGTATGTGTCCTCATTCATAGATCTTTGAACTTCCATGAACTAGCAGTAATATTTGGCCCCCGAAGGGCAATACGTATTTTTATACTGCAAATTATTTACTTTAACCCAGTGGTCCCCAACCTTTTTGGCACCGGGGACCGGCATTGTGGATGAAAATTGTGGCAAGGCCCGGGGGGGGTGGGCGCATGGGGGACGATGCGGCTTTTCGCGGCCAATTTGTCAGGAAATGGCTGGTGTTAGCACGTCATCACAACACCATGGTTAATGTGGTGTCAGAATGATTGAAGTGCATCATTTTTATTATTATATTGTAATATAAAATGAAATAGTTCAACTCACCATAATGCAGAATCTGTCACTAGATGCAGCTTATCACTTGCTACCAGCTTGCCACGTTGCCTATCACCAGATTTCCACATGCCACATCGCCTGCCACCAGATGCAGACTACCACATGCCCTCAGATGCAGATTGACACTTGCTACAGTCACATGTCACCAGATGCAGATTGCCACGGTTCAATGCCACCAGATTGCCACGTCACCATATGCAGATTGCCACAGACACATGCCACCAGATGCAGATTGCCACAGTCACTTGCCATATGCCACCAGATGCAGATTGCCACAGTCACTTGCCACATGCCACCAGATGCAGATTGCCACAGTCACTTGCCACGTGCCACCAGATGCAGATTGCCACAGTCACTTGCCACGTGCCACCAGATGCAGATTGCCACAGTCACTTGCCACGTGCCACCAGATGCAGATTGCCACAGACACATGCCACCAGATGCAGATTGCCACAGTCACTTGCCATATGCCACCAGATGCCCATTGCCACAGACACATGCCACCAGATGCAGATTGCCACAGTCACTTGCCACATGCCACCAGATGCAGATTGCCACAGTCACTTGCCACATGCCACCAGATGCAGATTGCCACAGTCACTTGCCACATGCCACCAGATGCAGATTGCCACAGACACATGCCACCAGATGCAGATTGCCACAGACACATGCCACCAGATGCAGATTGCCACAGACACATGCCACCAGATGCAGATTGCCACAGACACATGCCACCAGATGCAGATTGCCACAGACACATGCCACCAGATGCAGATTGCCACAGACACATGCCACTATTTACAGCATCTTAAATGCAAATTGTCACTAAGTGCAGTGCAGTGGAGTGGAGGGTTCCACGTGAGAGAGAACAGAGGTGATGCGGGGCGGGCTGTGGGAGATGATGTAATCTCTCTGCTCCCCCGCTTCACGGGCTGTGTGGGCGGAACAGCGGTGATGTGGGCGGGCGGTGGGAGATGATGTCATCTCTCTGCTCGTCTGCTTCACCCCCAGCAGTGTAGCGGCAGGGCTGTGTGGGCAGAAGTGCGGTGATCGCTCTGCTCACCGTCGCCGCCGCCGCATATCAGTGCAAACTTCGCAGCCCGGCTGCAAACCCCTGCTTTAACCTGTATAATTTCTGTTCTCTATGTACCACTAACATTTTCTTCATCAGTACTGCAGGATCTGATGGCCTTCATGCTAGATAAGCCTGTTTGTCTTGGGGGACTTTAATAATGTCCTGAACACTGTCTTAGATAGGCATCCTCCCCTAAACTTAGGTCCTTTATATAGAGGCACTCGCTTGCTCTGGTTTCTGGAGGAAATGAATTGAGCCGATTAAATGGAGAATAAAGCACCCCACAACTGTCCAATTCTCAAGCTATTCTAAAACACATGGGTCCCTATCCCACATAGATCTCTGCCTTGGCTTAGCCCAATCGATTGGTTTGGTAGCTAAGATACAATATTTACCTAGAGGGATATCCAATCACTCGCCCTTGATATTCTGGATTACAGATAGACATCTTTTGGTTGAGACTATTACCTAAAAGTAACAGCACTGAAGATAATGCCCTCTATGCAGATAATACTTAAGTGGGACTAATTTAAATGTTATCTTCGTGGAGTTTTTATATCTGCAGTTAATGCCATCAAAACCGAATCTAAAAACCATGAAAGACTTCTTATTCAACACATTCAGGAGTGGGATAGAGTCTATCTATCGCAAACCCACAAATGGGTCTAGATCAGCTTGGCTGGTCATACAGGACAACTTGACGCAAGTGATTAATTCTAAAGTTAAAAAAAAAACAAATTTTTCTCTAAAGATACAAAAGGGGGGGATTTTGGGACTTTGAATGAAGCACATATTCTATGTGCATCCATCCCGGGTTTATGAATATCGAAAAAAGGAATTTGGGACTTTAAATGAGAATAAGGACATTATGGAGGAGATTAATGCAAAAGTGTATTTAATGACATGTAAACATGTAAAATTCTTAAAATAGTACAAAAAAATTGATGGCAAGTGTGTATAACACATCTATCTACATGTACAAAAAAAAGTCAGGGATATACAGTGCCTTGCGAAAGTATTCGGCCCCCTTGAACTTTTCAACCTTTTGCCACATTTCAGGCTTCAAACATAAAGATATAAATTTTTTATTTTTTGTGAAGAATCACCAAGTGGGACACAATTGTGAAGTGGAACAAAATCTATTGGATTTTTGAAACTTTTTTAACAAATTGGGTGGGGCGCGCAAAATTATTCGGCCCCCTTGCGTTAATACTTTGTAGAGCTACCTTTTGCTGCGATTACAGCTGCAAGTCGCTTGGGGTATGTCTCTATCAGTTTTGCACATTGAGTGACTGAAATTCTTGCCCATTCTTCCTTGCAAAACAGCTCGAGCTCAGTGAGGTTGGATGGAGAGCGTTTGTGAACAGCAGTTTTCAGCTCTTTCCACAGATTCTCGATTGGATTCAGGTCTGGACTTTGACTTGGCCATTCTAACACCTGGATACGTTTATTTGTGAACCATTCCTTTGTAGATTTTGCTGTATGTTTGGGATCATTGTCTTGTTGGAAGATAAATCTCCGTCCCAGTTTCAGGTCTTTTGCAGACTCCAACAGGTTTTCATCCAGAATGGTCCTGTATTTGGCTGCATTCATCTCCCCCTCAATTTTAACCATCTTCCCTGTCCCTGCTGAAGAAAAGCAGGCCCAAACCATGATGCTGCCACCACCATGTTTGACAGTGGGGATGGTGTGTTGAGGGTGATGAGCTGTGTTGCTTTTATGCCAAACATATCGTTTTGCATTGTGGGCAAAAAGTTCGATTTTGGTTTCATCTGACCAGAGCACCTTCTTCCACATGTTTGGTGTGTCTCCCAGGTGGCTTGTGGCAAACTTTAGACAAGACTTTTTATGGATATCTTTGAGAAATGGTTTTCTTCTTGCCACTCTTCCATAAAGGCCAGATTTGTGGAGTGTACGACTGATTGTTGTCCTATGAACAGACTCTCCCACCTCAGCTGTAGTTCTCTGCAGTTCATCCAGAGTGATCATGGGCCTCTTGGCTGCATCTCTGATCAGTCTTCTCCTTGTCTGAGCTGAAAGTTTAGAGGGACGGCCAGGTCTTGGTAGATTTTCAGTGGTCTGATACTCCTTCCATTTCAAAATGATCGCTTGCACAGTGCTCCTTGGGATGTTTAAAGCTTGGGAAATCTTTTTGTATCCAAATCCAGCTTTAAACTTCTCCACAACAGTATTACGGACATGCCTGGTGTCTTCCTTGGTCTTCATGATGCTCTCTGCGCTTTCAACAGAACCCTGAGACTATCACAGAGCAGGTGCATTTATACAGAGACTTGATTACACACAGGTGGATTCTATTTATCACCATCAGTCATTTAGGACAACATTGGATCATTCAGAGATCCTCGCTGAACTTCTGGAGTGAGTTTGCTGCACTGAAAGTAAAGGGGCCGAATAATTTTGCACGCACCACTTTTCAGTTTTTTATTTGCTAAAAAAGTTTAAATTATCCAATAGATTTCGTTCCACTTCACAATTGTGTCCCACTTGCTGGTGATTCTTCACAAAAAATTTAAATTTTATATCTTTGTTTGAAGCCTGAAATGTGGCAAAAGGTTGAAAAGTTCAAGGGGGCCGAATACTTTCACAAGGCACTGTATAAATGCATATAAACTTGGTAAAACACAATATAAAATGTTCATCAATAAATTATGTAAATTCATATAGGTACAATCATCATAAGGCGACACATTGCAATAAAGGTAAGTAATATGGAATAGTATAAACATGATTGATGTAAACAATGAACTGAGATAAATACTGGTGCGCACATGTATCTGTATCCTATAGTGTCCGACGAGTTTCATGTGTAAACACTCATCAGGGGCATTTATATAACTTTGACTTTTTATGTAGATGTATGTGTTGTACACACTTGATATCAATTATATGTACTATTTTTTCTTTCAATAGTTTTTTAATGAGTTTTCAAGAAGTCAATACAGAAAGGAAATATCATCATAAGAAATGGTTAAGTATTGGAGCATCATGAAATGACAACATAACAGTACAGATACATTTATCATAGCACAACCGGTTCCATATAAAGTATTACCAAATATGACTGTAAAGGGCAGCCTCTAGAAGCTTATCCCTATCTGGAAAGGGGTTTGAATAGCTTTCTGCCATTGTCCTGTGAAGATCTCCACCCCCAGCTCACGTTCCCATAAAATGATGTTAGTGGATTTTTCAAATATATTTTTGGAATTCAGGATGCAATAAAACAAAGAAATCCCTTTAATGTTGGATTGGGCCTTAACAAAGAAAGAGTTGGGGATTGGGATTGGCAGCACCCTAAAGATATACAGCAGCTGTGGCAAAATCATAATTTTATACGCTAGGCGACCTGTCCAAGACAGCTCCACCTTGGAGAGTTCTTGTAGTTTGTTCTGCATTAGATTCAGAAAGGGGGTATAATTAGCTGTAAAGAGTTCCTCAGTGGATGGAGTAAGAGTAATACCTAGATAATTAATCCCATCTTGTTTCCATGTATAAGGAAATTTTGTGCTTAGTTTTGCTTGAACAGAAGGGTCAACACCTAGCCCCATGATATATGATTTACTCTCGTTACGTTTATAGTAAGACAATCGGTTAAACGTATTTAGAGACTCGTGCACTGAAGCCAGGGAAGTTTCCACATCAGTGAGTATCATAATGATATCATCTGCAAATAGGCTGATTATATGAGTGGATTTGGGCAGTGGATATCCTTTAATATCTGGATGGGAATGTATATAGATGGCTAGGGGTTCTATTAATAAATTGAAGATTAAGGGAGATAAAGGGCACCCCTGCCTAGTACCGTTAGTGATGTTGAACGGTTTAGACAGTATGCCCTAGCTGAGCTGAATGTTTGGAGTATAGGGCTAATATGGCCTGTAAAATGGTACCTGAGAATCCAAATCTGCGGAGCACCTGAGTAAGGTATTGCCAATGAATATGATCAAAGGCCTTCTCTGCATCCAAAGCCAACATGTCATGGTTATGCAGTGATCTTTCTGTGTTTGCTTACCTCCCTTCATGTCTTCAGACTAAGAGGCCAGCCACTTCCACCCGGTGGTTTTTATAACCTCTCCTCTAAGCATGGCTCCACCCCAGGCCCTATCAGGGAGCCCTATATTAACCTGTGCACTGCAGGCCATCAGTGCTGATCAACCATTGTGTATTCCTTTGTGTGTTAGTTTCCTGTTTCCTGCCGAGTCCTCTTCTACTGTTTTCCGTTACCGACTTTGGTGTGTTTTGACTATCCCTGTTTCCTGTGATCCTGACCTTTTGGCGTGTTCCCGACTATTCTTGTCTGCTTGTGGCCCCGACCTTGGCTTTGTCCCTTACCATCCCTATCCTCCTGTTGCCTACTGTGGGTGTGAGCTGGGGGACCCTGGGGGTCACGACCTGGAGACAGTTGCAGCCAAGTCCATTCTCACCACCAGAGGCGGTGGTGAACACCTGCTGAATCTTAGACTCCGCACCCAAGGGAATCTTACGCTCTAACCCCAGTGGGGTCTGTCCCCCGTCTGCAGCAGTCAGCCGTAGGGTCCACAACCTTGCGGTGCACTCCTGATCCTACGGTGTGCACCTGTCACCTCGCCTCAAGGGGACCTGACAGTTTGATCAGCCATGGACCCGGCTGACGTGCCGCTTCCTGCAGATGATCCATTGCAGAGCTTAGTTCGCAGACTTGAGACCCAAGAATCGCATCAGACCCAGGTGATGCGATTCGTTCAGGATTTGGCATCCTGTTTTGAACAGGTTCAGGCCTCATTAGGACCCCCGGTTCAACAATCTCAGCCGCTATCTGCCGCTGCACCTATCGCATCAGTCGCAGCCACACATTCTTTACAACTACCAGCTCCGGTCCGTTTCTCTGGGGACTCCAAGGCTTGCAGGGGGTTCCTTAGCCAGTGCACAATTCATTTTGAATGAAAACTTCCTGTCCGATCGGGCAAAAGTCGCATATATCATATCCCTCCTGTCCGGCGAGGCGTTAGCCTGGGCCGCCCCTCTGTGGGAACTGAATGATCCAGTGGTTTCTAGAAACTTTTTCGGAATATCTTCGAGGAACCGGGTCGTGTCTCCTCAGCGGCTAGCGCTCTTTTACGTCTCCGTCAAGAGTCCGCGTCTGTGGGACAGTATGCTCTTCAGTTCCGTATCCTCACAGCTGAATTGAGCTGGAATAATGAGGCCCTAGTTGCAACCCTTTTACATGGCCTCTCTGATAGAGTGAAGGATGAATTAGCAGGAAGATCCCTTCCTGCTGATCTGGACAGTGTCATCACCTTGTGCAACCAGATCGATATTCGCTTTCAGGAGAGGGCCCTGGAAAAAAGACGCCAGCACTCCCCGTTCTTTAGGCAGCCTGAGCCCCCAGTCCCTTCTCTTCGATCCGAGGAGCACCCCCTGCCTGCTGAGGAACCTATGCAGTTGGGCCGGACAAAGTTATCTCCCGAAGAACGTGCTAGGCGCAGAACTCTGGGCCTATGCCTCTATTGTGGGGCCAAAGGTCATTTCCGTGATACTTGTTCTCTTCGTCCGGAAAAACGCTCAGGGCTAATACAGCTGGAAGGTGGAATATTAGACCCTGAAATATCACCTTCACCTTCTCGTCTTCTCCTTTCTGTGTTGCTTCATGTCGGTGCTTCCTCTCGTTCGGTCTCAGCACATCAGGATTCCGGAGCCGCTGCCAATTTCATGGATTGGGAAACTGCATCCTCCATGAGACTTACCCTTTTGCCCCTTACAACGCCATTGGTGGTCTTGGCGATTGATAGCACTGTTCTCCCAGGGGGCCCTATCCGCTTCCAGACTCTTCCTGTTAAGATGTCAGTAGGGACACTCCACCAGGAGTGGATATCCTTCCTTGTCTTACCTAAGGCTTCATCTCCTATCATATTAAGTCTTCCTTGGTTACGGCTCCATTCTCCACACGTTGACTGGTCTGCCGGTCAGATCATGGCTTGGGGTTCCTCCTGTTCCTCTTCCTGCCTACTCAAGGGTACCCCAAAGGAGAAATTTACTGTTACCACCATCCCAGTATCTTCTGCTCTTCCCGCTGTATGTAGCGATCTCTGGGATGCATCCTGCAATAGTCGGACTGATGCACTCTCTAGGTCATGTGGTACTCTGGATGAGGGGCCCACCTATGAACCTGAGTCGATCATTCACTCCAGTTCGCATAACCATTTACCTTTGCCTGTCCCTAATTTCCCTTGGACGCACCGCCAGACTAACTTGTCTGCAAGTTCCACAGTTGCTATGCCCTGTGATGCAATTGAGATGGTCGCTACACCTGACAATACTATTCAGTCGACCTCTGCACCAGTTATGCCAGTCCAGCCCATGCCCAATGAGCTTCCTGCTTCTTGTTTAGCACCTTCAGTGACCTGGCCTCACCCTACTGCTACTATGTCCGTTCAAACCCGTTTAAGAGGCTCAATCCATCCTTTGGATAGAATACCTCATTCGGCCAGGAGGGGTTTTCAATCTTTTTCTCAGGGTTCTCTGCATTCTGTTTGTGTTGCAGCTACCCAGCTTGACTCTTGTGACATATCACTTTCTAACCAACATGACCTCAGGGATCCACTGACCTCTGCCCAGTCTGGTGGTCCTGTCATGGATGCCCAGCTCATCTTTAAGGGTGTGGGGGTCCCTGCTCAGACTCCTGATCTTCTCATGCCCTTACCCATTCCTAAAAAGCCTTTAGTCCTCAAGTTCTCTCGTCCTCTCCCTACCTCTGTTTCGGTCTCTGAGGATAATCTAAAATACGAGGTTAGTAAAGTTTTGGATTCCCGGCTCCGTAAAGGCATTCTTCAATACCTCGTACTTTGGAAAGGGTTGGGTCCTGAGGAGAGGTCTTGGATCACTTCATCTGAGGTCTTTGCTCCCTGTCTGTTAAGGAGGTTCCATCTGGAGTTTCCCTTTAAGCCTGGAACCAGGCGGGGGAGGGGGAGGCCTCATAAGAGGGAGGGTACTGTCATGGTTATGCAGTGATCTTCCTGTGTTTGCTTACCTCCCCTCATGTCTTCAGACTAAGAGGCCAGCCACTTCCACCTGGTGGTTTTTATAACCTCTCCTCTAAGCATGGCTCCACCCCAGGCCCTATCAGGGAGCCCTATATTAACCTGTGCACTGCAGGCCATCAGTGCTGATCAACCATTGTGTATTCTTTTGTGTGTTAGTTTCCTGTTTCCTGCCGTGTGCTCTTCTACTGTTTTCCGTTACCGACTTTGGCGTGTTTTGACTATCCCTGTTTGCCTGTGATCCTGACCTTTTGGCGTGTTCCCGACTATTCTTGTCTGCTTGTGGCCCCGACCTTGGCTTTGTCCCTCACCATCCCTATCCTCCTGTTGCCTACTGTGGGTGTGAGCTGGGGGACCCTGGGGGTCACGACCTGGAGCCAGTTGCAGCCAAGTCCATCCTCAACACCAGAGGCGCTGGTGAACACCTGCTGGCTCTTAGACTCCGCGCCCCAGGGAATCTCACGCTCTAACCCCAGTGGGATCTGTCCCCCGTCTGCAGCAGTCAGCCGTAGGGTCCACAACCTTGCGGTGCACTCCTGATCCTACGGTGTGCACCTGTCACCTCGCCTCAAGGTGACCTGACACAGCAGCAAAAAAGGCCTCCCCTGCAATTTAGCAAGATGGATAATATTTGTCAGCCTGCGAGTGGCGTTGGATGTCTGACGTCCTTTGGTGAAGCCTGTTTCATCAGGGTTAATGATGAGGGGGAGCAGGTCTAGTAATCTACAGACAATCATCTTAGCATAGACTTTTAAATCAATATTGAGAAGTGATATAGGTCTGAAGTTGGGGGGGGGGGGGGAATTGTTAGGAACAAATTCTTTTACGCATTGACGCTGCTGCCTCTTAGCCCTCGCCCCCAACTGCGTAAAGATGCCACAGATAAATGCCTTATGTGCATTCCACAATATGAACTTGTCCTGTCGATGTTTCATTATTGTGAAAAAATTCTATCAACTGGTTGCTGCAAGAGGAATGAGTTCAACCTCCACAGTGAAGAGGTATTATTAGGAGACGTGTCCTCTAAAGATAACATGATGGACGCGTGGTCAGACCACAAGATGGTATTAATGTTTGAAGATGTCACATTAGCTAAGGTCTATTGGTCAGCAAGAAAGAGGTCAATGCGAAAGTATGTCCTATACGGAACAGAAAAATAATGTGAAATCCCTCTCGTCCGCTTGCAAACACCTCCATGCGTCAAATAGATCATGTTTGTATATAGATGGTAACAGTGGTGTGTTGCCCCATCTATTGCCTGTAGTGGAATCCATATCAGGATCTGGAGTTGCATTAAAGTCACCACAGATTATTAATCTTCCTTTGAGGTGGGATTTCACCTTTTTCATCAAACTATGAAAGAAGCGGATTTGGTGCTGATTAGGTGAGTAGGTGTTCACTATGGTATATGTAATTGAGTTAAGATCACAAACCAGAATAATGTTGCGGCCTTTGGTATCCTTAATTATCTTGCGTAACTTAAATCACTCTTTGATTGCTGTTAAAACCCTTCTAGTTTTATTGTGGGCATTGGCGGTGAAAAGGTGTGGGAAGCTTCTGTGTGAGCAGGCTGGTGGTGCTGATGTGGAGAAATGTGACTCCTGGGCGCATACAATATCAGCTTTGTTGGAAAGGGCTTCTGACCAAAGAGATCTCCTTTTAGCTGGATGATTAACTCCTTTTGCGTTAATAGAAATCATTTTAATACCCATTGTGGTTGAATCTGAGGCTTATGTGGTATTTAGTAGATATATTCATTTTTGAAGTAATGTCTCCATCTTGTGGCGATTTTTGGCATATCCTTGAAGCTATAAAGGGTGTGGTGTGAGAAAGCAAGGTGTACTCAAATTTTGATGCTGATTATAAAGTAAGTGCATTCCTGGTGGTCGACCATGAAAAGAGGCGGTCCTGATTAATAATCCAATCTTTGACTTCATGAGGTTCAGCTTGTGTGAAAGTTGTGCTTGAAAGTGAAAAAACAAGAGAACAAAAGAAAAACAAAGAAAAAACATAACAGGGTAACATAGAAAAGAACAACATAGTGGTCCCTACCCACTATTGGGCAGAAGGACCAAAATACCCGTATGCACCGTTGACTGCTCAAATTGTATGGGGGTAAAGTTTGCACCTATCAGTGCTCCGGCCTGTACTTTCAAGGCTATAAGGCAAATGGAATATATGGGATATCCCATCGTGTTACAAATGCGACTTCGCGTTTTTGTTTGTAACAGTTTTCCAGTCAGGTCCTGGAGAGTTTCTTAGTTTAAAGCTGGAATGTTCGTCTGATTGATCAGGCAGAATCTTCCACTCCTCCAAAAGAGAAATGCCTTTCTCCAAAGAATCTATTATGTGCATGCAACCATCCTTTACTATAGATAGTTTGGTGAGGTACCCCCAGCGGTAAATGATTTTGTGATTTTTCAATACCTTAGTGATGGTATTACAGGTTTGAAGTAATGTCTCCATCTTGTGGCGATTTTTGGCATATCCTTGAAACTATAAAGGGTGTGGTGTGAGAAAGCAAGGTGTACTCACATTTTGATGCTGATTATAAAGTAAGTGCATTCCTGGTGGTCGACCATGAAAAATGGCGGTCCGGATTGATAATTCAATCTTTGACTTCATGAGGTTCAGCTTGTGCGAAAGTTGTGCTTGAAAGTGAAAAAACAAGAGAACAAAAGAAAAACATAACAGGGTAACATAGAAAACAGCAACATAGTGGTACCTACCCACTATTGGGCAGAAGGACCAAAATACCTGTATGCAGCGTTGGCTGCTCACATTGTGTGGGGG
Organism: Lithobates pipiens; assembly: GCF_037356315.1. Taxonomy (NCBI): domain Eukaryota; kingdom Metazoa; phylum Chordata; class Amphibia; order Anura; family Ranidae; genus Lithobates; species Lithobates pipiens. Next base: position 153,423,947 of record NW_027507785.1, on the reverse strand, counting down.
TAAAGTTCGCACCTATCAGTGCTCCGGACTGTACCCCCAAGGCTATAAGGCAATGCAATATATGGGATATCCCATCGTGTTACAAATGCGACTTGGCGTTTTTGTTTGTAACAGTTTTCCAGTCAGGTCCTGGAGAGTTTCTTAGTTTAAAGCTGGAATGTTCGTCTGATTGCTCAAGCAGAATCTTCCACTCCTCCAAAAGAGAAATGCCTTTCTCCAAAGAATCTATTATGTGCGTGCGACCATCCTTTACTATGGATAGTTTGGTGGGGTACCCCCAACGGTAAATGATTATGTGATTTCTCAATACCTTAGTGATGGCATTCAGGTTTTTCCTTCTGTGAAGTGTATACTGGGAAAAGTCTGCATAAAACTGCAAACTCTGATACTGTGCAGGGATTTGCTCACCTTTACGCATGGTCATCATCAACTGCTCCTTGGCATGGAAGAATTCAATTGCAGGATTACATCCCTGGGAACCTGCTTAGATAAAAAAAGATTGTTTAGGCAGACGGTGGATTCGATCGATGATTAGTTCAAGTTCCGACAGGTTGGCTTTAAGTGCTTTAATAGGGGGGAAGCGTAATCACGCAGATCAGCCTGCTGTATCGACCCGGGGATCCCCCTGATTTTCATGTTGTTCCTCCTATTCCTGTCTTCTATGTCTGCAAGTTTTGCTTTGATCCACTCATTGCCCCGTTCTCTGTCCTCATGCAAACTCTCCAATTTTTTGCTCAATATGCTCCACCCTGGATTTAACCGATTGTATGTCAGTGTGAAACTTATGCATGCACTGTGCCATATCAGATTGTAGCGAGCTTCACGATGATAAAAGCATATCTTTCAGTACAGTGTCTATCACCGATTGGAGCATGGTAGGGAAAGTTTCAATGGAGTCAGGTAAATCACGTGTCTCATCTCCTGAGTCTGTGGCATGGCTGGACTGCTGTTTAAAATCCCTCTCCATCCATCCTGAATCTGGATTTGGCTGGGCTGCCAGAGATGGGTGAGGGAGAATTCTGCTGGGAGCTAGCAGGGGAGTTATTATTAGAGTGTCTTTTGCTGGTATAGGCAAATTATTGCCCATATTGTCTGCCGGAGTGGAGGATGGCCAGTGGCCATTTTGCCTACCTTCTTGCTGCTTGTGGGGACAATAGTCCATCAGACTCTGAGGCTTGTGGAGCTCCTTCCTTTTCCTGGACATGCTGCCGGGGTAGTCCGGAGGTCTAACGCCTTGAGGGGGTGATTTTCTGGGGTCCCGATGGGATGCTTTGTGCCGCTGTCCCTGAGGTTTGCCGGAGCTCCTCACTTACGCTGCCATCCGGCTTGCTCCCAATTTTTTTTGTACTATTTTATGAATTTTACATTTTGCATGTCATTAATTACATTTTTTCCATTAATCTACTCCATAATGTCTTAGTCTCATTTAAAGTCTCAAATTCCTTTTTTTATAGATTTGTCTCTAAAATAACCTTTTATGAGGAGGGGGGGCAGACCGATCGCCTGCTTGTCAAAATAGTGAATGTCCGCCCAGCAGCTCCGGTAATTGCCCAGCAGCTCTGGTGATTGGTGCCGTAAAACTTCCTAATGGGGTCCTTGCCAACTCCCTGGAAACTGTTATGGTGGGAATTAGTGAGATTTTTTCAGACCTATATGCTTCTAAGGCATCTTACACCCCAGAGGCCTTATTGAACTATTTGCAATCAATCTATTTGCAAGTTATGTGCATCGTTAATAAATGAACAAACACACCTGTATGGCTACAGTGCAATCTGAAAAGTGAACCAAAACCTAAAAAGTGCCTATGTGATTACTGTGTCTATCATAAACGGTGTTAAAAATGTAATTACACATGGCATCAAACTGAATATATTGAAAATGTATATAAAAGTCAATAAAAAATGTCCAGTGCATCCATATGTGAAAAACATATGTTCTTTGAGGTTTTCAAAGAAGAAAGGGAGATTGAATCCCAATGCAAACAGCAGCGATCATATGAGTGAAAGAATCCACCATAAATTATGAAAAGGCTTACCAGAGGGAGTGGACTCGATAAGGCTTATACCCCATGAGTAAACTAAGCAGGAGGTGTAATCACACCAGTGGAGGAGCTTCCACACTGCTGGTGCCGGCCACAATGGGAGATGATCCCTGGGTCCTTGACGTAACTTGGTCCCGTGATGCAGAAAAAACCCAAGGTGAAAAAAGTCAAACTAAAGATACCAACATCCCAAATTTATAAATATAGCAAAAACGGGGGGACAGACAAGGCTGTAAGGTAACCAGCCTCAGGGACTTTTGACGGTATCAAATTAAGCAAGTCTACCCCATTTCAAAATAGAAATATACATAAATTCATTTTATTAATTTAAAAAGAAAATTGATTAACCACTTAAGGACCGCTGTATTTCCAATGTACGTCATTGCAATGGCACGTACAGGCACAAGCACGTACATGTACGTGCTTGTCTTCCAGCGGGTGGGGGGTCCGATCGGACCCCCTCCCGCTGGATACGGCGGTCCGTTTCACTTCAGGAGCGATCCGGGATGAGGGGATGGCCGTTGGTTTCTGGCCATCCCCCCTCGATTGCTCCTGGCGAATGAGAAGCTTCCTCCCACTGTGTATTGTATACACAGGCAGGGAGGAAGTGATGTCATTCTCCTCAGGGCGGTCTTTTTGACCAGACTACGAGGAGAAGACAGAAAGTAAGTGTGCACCAACACTACACTGACATGTAGGCACACACAGGCACACAAACCCCCCCGATCCCCCCCCCCGGCCCCTCCCCCCCCAGTCACAGTGTCACTGATTGCAGTGATCATTTATTTACTGATCACTGCATTCAGTGTCAGTTGTAAAAGTAAAAACTGTCAGGGCAGTTAGTGTTAGGTCCAGGGTAGTCCCCTACCACCCCCCAATAAAGGTTTAACCCCCTGATTGCCCCTAGAGTTAACCCTTTCACCCCCTTTTGCCAGTGTCACTAAGCGATCATTTTTCTGATCGCTGCATTAGTGTCGCTAGGTAGCTAGTTATTTTTTTAGGTTCACCGCCAGGTTTTTATAGCGCTAGGTACCCCAATATACTACCCAATAATGGTTTTAACCCCCTGATTGCCCCTAGTTAACCCTTTCACCCCCTTTTGCCAGTGTCACTAAGCGATCATTTTTCTGATCGCTGCATTAGTGTCGCTAGTGTCGCTAGGTAGTTAGTTATTTTTTTAGGTTCACCGCCAGGTTTTTATAGCGCTAGGTACCCCGATATACTACCCAATAATGGTTTTAACCCCCTGATTGCCCCTAGTTAACCCTTTCACCCCCTTTTGCTAGTGTCACTAAGCGATCATTTTTCTGATCGCTGCATTAGTGTCGCTAGGTAGCTAGTTATTTTTTTAGGTTCACCGCCAGGTTTTTATAGCGCTAGGTACTCCGATATACTACCCAATAATGGTTTTAACCCCCTGATTGCCCCTAGTTAACCCTTTCACCCCCTTTTGCCAGTGTCACTAAGCAATCATTTTTCTGATCGCTGCATTAGTGTCACTAGTGTCGCTAGGTAGCTAGTTATTTTTTTAGGTTCACCGCCAGGTTTTTATAGCGCTAGGTACCCCCATATACTACCCAATAATGGTTTTAACCTCCTGATTGCCCCTAGTTAACCCTTTCACCAGTGATCACCGTATAAGTGTTACGGGTGACTCTAGTTAGTTTGCTTTTTATAGCATCAAGGCACCCACCATTTATTACCCAATAAAGGTTTAACCCCCTGATCACCCGGCGGGTGATATCAATTAGGTTTTAGGGTCAGGGTCTGCGTCGCCCCAGGCAGCGCTAGGTTAGTGCCAGTACCGCTAACACCCACACGCAAAGCATAAACCTCCCGTAGTGGTATAGAATCTGAACAGATCAATATCTGATCTGCTCAGATCTATACTAGCATCCCCAGCAGTTTAGGGTTCCAAAAAAACGCATTGTTAGCGGGATCAGCCCAGATACCTGCTGGCACCTGCGTTTTGCCCCTCTGCCCAGCACACCCAAGTGCAGTATCGATCGATCACTGTCACTTACAAAACACTAAACACATAACTGCAGCGATCGCAGAGTCAGGCCTGATCACTGCGATCGCTAACAGTTTTTTTTGGTAGCATTTTATATTTAAATCCGGAAGGCAGTGCTTGGTTTTTGGGGTCCCATACGTGGCTAGGCTCCCAAAAAGTCCCCCACATGTGGTATCCCCGTACTCGGGAGAAGCAGCAGATTTTATTTTGTGTAATTTGACTTATGCCCATAGCATGTGTGAGCAATATATCATTTAGTGACAACTTTGTGCAAAAAAAAAAAAAAAATGTAAAATTCCTGCAACTTGTGGCAAAATATAAAATATTTCATGGACTCAGCATGCCTCTCAGTAAATACCTTGGGGTGTCTACTTTCCAAAATGGGGTAATTTGGGGGAGTTTTGTGTTATTTTGGCATTTTATGGCCTTCGAAACTGTGATAGGTAGTGAGGAGTGAAATCAAAAATTTGCACCCTTAGAAATCCTGAAGGCAGTGATTGGATTTCGGGGTGCCGTACGCGGCTAGACTCCCAAAAAGTCCCACATATGTGGTATCCCTGTACTCAGGAGAAGCAGCAGAATGTATTTTGGGGTGCAATTCCACATATAACTATGGCATGTGTGAGCAATATATCATTTAGTGACAACTTTTTGTAAACTTTTTTTTTTTGTGTCATTATTCAATCACTTGGGACAAAAAAAAAAATATTCAATGGGCTCAACATGCCTCTCCACAACTTCCTTGGGGTGTCTACTTCCCAAAATGGGGTCATTTGGTGGGGGGTTTGTACTGCCCTGCCATTTTAGCACCTCAAGAAATGAGATAGGCAGTCGTAAATTAAAAGCTGTGTAAATTCCAGAAAATGTACTCTAGTTTGTAGACGCTATAACTTTTGCGCAAACCAATAAATATATGCTTATTGACATTTTTTTTACTAAAGACATGTGGCTGAATACATTTTGCCCTAAATGTATGACTAAAATTGAGTTTATTCAATTTTTCTTGTAACAAAAAGTAGAAAATATCATTTTTTTCTCAAAACTTTCGGTCTTTTTCCATTTATATCGCAAAAAATAAAAATCGCAGAGGCAATCAAATACCATCAACAGAAAGCTCTATTTGTGGGAAGAAAAGGACGCAAATTTCGTTTGGGTACAACATTGCATGACCGCGCAATTACCAGTTAAAGCAGTGCAGTGCGAAATTGTAAAAATACCTCTGGTCCTTAGGCTGTTAATTGGTCCGGGGCTGAAGTGGTTAAAAGCATACACCAAAGAAGAACATTTTACAGCAATTTGGACAACAAGTTCACATATAGGTATAATGAAACACTACCACACTCTACATGTTTCGCTCCGAAAACTGCGCTTCCTCAGGAGTTTTGTGATGTAACTTCTTTTATAGATTGCCGTAGCAGAAAGCTAATAAGGAAAAACATCATAGTTAAATACAATTTTGGTGCAATTTGCAAAGGAAAATACATGCATGTAATGGAGATAAATGACAAATAAACAGAGTAATATCGATATACAGGACATAAGACAAACATGAACCAGGATACCCTGTAGAGTATCTCACCTATCTAGTGGCTGTCCAATAATTATAAAGAATAAAATCTCCAAAATGTCAAAAGAGGAAGAAAAAGGGAAAGGTGCAATTCCAAGCCAAGGACCAATAGCCTCATCAAAATTCAGTCTGTATAAAGGGACAATAGATAAATATTGAATAAATATTTTGTATACATTTCAATTTAAAATGAGGGAAGGGATGGTTAGCAGACCAAAGGCATACACTATATCCGGATGGCACTCAGAAGATATAACTGTCAGAAACCATGAATCAGACCGAGACAGAAGAACAATTAAATCACACTTGTTTATTAAATAAAAATAAAAAGGTAAATAGAGAAAGCGTAGTCAAAGCATAGCCAGAGTCCAGAAACCGGATCAAGTAGTCAGCCATTCTAGAGTTCAATAACCAGATTGGGTAATCAGCCAGGCCAGAAGTCAGGGGTCCAAGTAGAGGAACAGCAAGCAGGATGAGGAGCCAGAAGGGATGTCAGAAATCCAGTCTTTCAACAGAACCGCAGGAGATGGTTTCTTGAGATGTGACCAAGGTGAAGGCAGATATGAAGTGAGCTGGACAGCTTTAAGTAGGCAGGTTAGACGAGCTGGATAAGGAACAGCTGGTAACTGTGGAGAGAGATGGGGGCTAGCAATTAGCTGACAGCTGAGCAGCCAGCCCAGAGAAGGGCTAAGCCAGCCCTGACAATATCCAAGAGAAACTGAGAAAATCCACATAGTGTAAATCCGTAAATAAAAATTTATTATAAAAAGATCTGAATATAAATCATCTGGGGTATGAGCCTGTCTTGGTCCTTGCGTTTAAATAGAAAATATGACCCCCCCAAATGAAGTACCAACCTGTAACACAACGTGCATTGTTTGCATGTGATCTAAATGTTTACCTGGATAAGAAAATAGCGCGGACGCGTGTGGGTCACACCTCCTTCTGATAGCAGGGCTGGCCACTACGTCCATAGTAATATCAGTTACTAATATCAATGGCGTGAACGTTTGCAGGCCAAACCTCATAACTGAAAGAAGGGGCTGGGAATTTTTAGCTCCCCAGAAGGGAATGATGGCATGAATGTTTTCGGGCCAAACCTCATTCCTGAAAGAACGGGCTGACATCAACATCCACCGTGTCATCAGTCCATTTCCTCCGGAAACAAAAAATATAAAGCGAAGCTTCAATTTGAAGAAGTGGCACAAAAAGAAGTGGATAAAACTTATAATAATTTAAACAACGTACTGAAACAATTGTTTAAATAAAAATTGGTGTGTAAAATAAATAATAGCTAACTATATATCCATGGCTGTTAATTGATATCAGGTCCTAATAACAATAATAAACCAATAATATAAATCTAGCATAAAATGAAAATAAAATAACATAAATCAAGTGTCTTAAATGCTGTTAACCCCACTGCGTTGTGTATAGTGCCTGGATTATGTTATGTTGTTAAGGGGCACTACTTATCATGCTTGATTAATAAAGGCATTAATGTCCCACTCCACATAAGCGGCATTGATTTGGTCCCTTCATGCATTGGACGTTACATTGATTTTTATTTGCAGCCACCAGTCAAACCCCTTCTTTTCCTAAGGATACTAAGGATACAATCAAACTCCTAGAGAGTATTAACATACAAGGTGATCATATACTGGCCACTGTTGATGTGACCTCTCTTTACACCTGTATACCTCATCACTTGGGCATTTAACATTAATTGAGCCATGACAATTCTCTGTCCAGAGCCCAATGCAATTTTATTATTGAGTTATTAGAGTTTGCCACTAAACATAACTAGAATTTGAAGCAAGGATAGGTGGGTACTTTAGGATTTTAAAGGCACCAAATAAATTCAAAAGTATAAAAAGTAATAATTTGATAGTTTTTATATACATTTATTCAAATATAGTAAAGACATACAAGATAGAGTAGTTAAAAAGGTTTTTTGACACAGGAGATATATCCACACACATAGGGACCTACCACAGCATTCATATCACAAAATCAATAGCATAATTCAAAATCTATACAGGAGGTCTTATCTCCTGTGTCAAAAAACCTTTTTAACTACTCTATCTTGTAGGTCTTTTCTATATTTGAATAAATTTATATAAAAACTATCAAATTATTACTTTTAATACTTTTTAATTTATTTGGTGCCTTTAAAATCCTAAAGTCCCCACCTATCCTTGCTTCAAATTCTATTAATTGAGGATGGTGGCACCTTTCTATATTGATATATTTGAGATATCCACTATCTAGCCACGAAGTGTCTCTTGATATCTCTTATTTCCATACTCTTTATTTACTAAAAATAACTACTTTTGGTATGATAACGGTTTCTTTCTACAAAGGACAGGTGTGGCCATGGGGGCAAGGCTTGCCAAATTGCTTATGGCTAAATGGTAGGAGGATGTTGTCTATGCCCAGAACAGATCCCAACTTTGTCTTTGGGCTAGATATAGAGACGATATCCTCCTCCTGTGGGATGGTAGCCCTGAGTCCTTGGATCAGTTTTTCACGTCATTGAATATAAATTATGGTATCTCATTGACATATGAATCTAGCCATACTAAAATCATTTTTGGGGATTTGGAGATTGAAATCTCTGAACGTCAATTTAACATTAAAACTTTAAACCGACTGATCGCAAAGGTTTCATTTCAATCTACAGTTGTCTCCATATGGTACCATCAGTTCCTCGCAGCCAGTTCTTAAGTTTACGATGCAATTGTACCGATACTGAAAATTTTAAACAACAAGCCTTAGTTTTAAGACAGCGGTTTCTTGATAAAGGGTATGATCAGGGGGAAGTTGATTTAGAACTCCAGAAAACACTGGAAGTCGATAGAAAGTCCCTATTGGCTGACAAACCCCGCCAAGCAATGATAATTCCTTTTAAATGGTCAGTATTCACTTCTTTTGCTATTCAACATAGACAAGTTAAAAGCATCATTAATAAACACTGGGACATATTGAAGAGTTATTGTGATTTAGGCCCGTTACTACCAGATAGTGCAAAAGTTATCTATAGGGGGCTCCCTCTTTAGAGTAATATTGCCCCTAACATCATTAATCTTCCTGTCAGACCTGCTTTCTTCCATAATTTAGTTATTATCCATGTAAAAAATGTAATTTATGCTGACACAATACACCCAATAATAAGACCCAATAATTCAAATCTACAGTCACAAACCTTTCTTATTGTATGAAACATTTTTTTACAATGCTTATCTTTTGACTTGCCTTTGTGGCAAGCACTATGTTGGTAGAACCATTCACTCTTTTCCAGTGAGAGTGAATGAGCACATAGCTAACATTAAAAAAAAGGAGTCACCAATAGTGTACCCAAATACTACCGCCAGTAGTGTCGACATACATTCCTCCTTGGTGGGGTGGAGCCACTACCAGAGGTATTTCACATCTAGAAACCTACTGTATTTAAGAGTTAAGGCCCCACTCCCCGTCAGGTATGAATGCGGAGTGGGACATTAATGCCTTTATTAATCAAGCTTAAGTAAGTAGTGCCCATTAACAACATGAAATAATTTTTCTCTTCCGTTCATTGACGGACACAGCTCCTTTAATTCTTGACCTTAGGGTTATCACGCCACTTCAGGAGAGGACTAGGCAGAACATGTAACACATGTAAAAACAGCAAGACTTCACAGCATCACCCAGGGGGCAGTCCCTCTGGCTTTAACCCCTCACCCTGCTTCCTGCAGCTCAGTTTTTTTCTGCCTAGTGTAGAAGGACCTGGCTCCCTGAGGGGACCATTGGTCCTGGGATTTTTTTAAATTTTTTCTACAATTTTTGATCCTGTGATCTACTATCAACAGCCGGCTGGGTGACAGGCTGGATAGTATAGATCCTTGTAGTCTCCCCAGCCTGGCCATCGAGCGTGAGCAGACCCTAGCTATGCGCTGGGTTGGCCACGACATGCCCCTTTTGCTCCAGGGGTGGCCGGCAAGCTATATGCTCCGGGACACACATATGACCGGGCTATTGCTGTCCGTGTCACAGTGTGCTGTGGCCAGCAGCCTCCCCGTACTGCTCAGGTGATGGGATTGCTGGACGCATTCCACCACAGACCCAGCAGGAAGGGTAAGTACGGCTCTCCCTGCCTCAGCAGGATAGAGCAGCTGGGCATTCCCTGGGAGGTCGGTCGACTAGGGGGTCTCTCACTCTCCCTTTCCTCTCTTCCTATCCCTCATTACCTCCTCCTCCTGCTGGGGCCACTGTGTGACTGGACATGAGGTGCGGTGTATGTACCTAGGCCGGTGCTCCTCCGGGGGGCTCCGAGCTTTGGCAGGGCTGCGCTGACTGTTAGGGTCCATTTTTGTTTTTCTGCTCCTTTTTACTGCGCTGTGAGTTGCCTGAGTAAGTTTACCTCAGGAGAGGCCGACGCCATTTTGCTGAAGCCGCGGCCATTTTCCTGTAGTCTTATGCAGTGTATGGCTGTTGGCCATTTTCTAGACGGTTCGGCGGTGATTTTTGTACGAAGGATGGCTGATGGCCATTTTCTTATAGCCTAAATGCGTTTTTACCTCTAGTGCTGGGTCTGTGTACCCCAGAATAGCGCGGTTTTCACTCTGAGCACTTTGTGACTGAAAAAGGGCAGAGCAGTCAGCGGCAGCACAGCGCAGTACTTGGTCAGAGTGGTGAGTCCTGCAGAGGGGCCCCTCAGTCTGTGAGCAGCTAGGAGGGTGGGATTTGTATACCTTGCCTTAAGTCCCTAAGTTGTGGCAGGCGAGTGAGGGTCAGCATGGCGTCAGAAGCTGGCGCTTCTTCCCCAGACATCCCTGCTATTGCAATTGGCTCACCTGCAAAAAATGCGGTGCCTATGGACACTTTGTCGACAGTCCTAGAGACCTTTGTTGCCAGGGTGGAAGCGGTGTATGGGCGCAAGGGGGGTAAAAGAACATCCCCCGCCCCCCGTCTTCTGTGAAGAGCTCTGATTCAGACTTTGGGCCTACGGTGACTGGCGGCGCCTGTTCTGACGTGTCAGAGGATGCGGACCAGGCCGTTCGGACAGTGAGACTGACTCTGTCTGGGTTAGCGCAGGAAAAACCGCTAGTAGGAGCACTTATCACTGCGGTGTGGGATACCCTGAAAATACAGGATGCAGCAGGAACTGCTAAGGTGGCGGTCCCTTTTGGGTCCCGCAAACCGGTCCGCACGCCTAAGGTGTTTCCATATTTGACTTGATTTGATAAGTCCATCTGCAAGGAATGGGGAAGTCTGCAGCAGGACTTTTCAGTCCCAAGAAGAATGGCCGTGCGTTACCCCTTTGTGGAGAGCCTCCTGAAAAAATTGACATCTCCTCCGGTCGTTGACCTCCCCCGGTATCCAGGTTAAATAAAGTAACCACGATTCCAGTAGAAGGGACTCCTGCCTTCAAGGATCCTGCTGATGGGAGGGCAGAAGCAGTGGCCTGGTCCATGTTTACAGTAGTAGGGTCAGCGTTATGACCTGTGCTGGCCACGGCCTTGGGGTCGCAGATGCTTACTGAATGGGCAAAGTTGTTGCACCGTGCATTGGAGAAGCAGCAGTCTCCCCCGCTCTGCGTAGAGCTGGCAGACCAGTTGGTGTATGGCCTTAAGTATGTCTGTGATGCGGCCAGTATCAGCAGTGGTGCTACGGCGCCTGATTTGGCTGAAATGCTGGTCTGCGGATGACATTATTAAAAATGTTACCAGTAGGAAGAGCACATTGCTTCCACAGTCCAGAAAGGGTAAAGAGCCACACCGCAGGCAAGGGCCCTCTTTTTCTGCTCAAAAAAGGCTTTTTTATCCACCCGGGTCGGCAGGTAAGCGTTCCCAGTCCGACAAGGTGCCTACTGAAGGACAAAAGCGCCCCTGGTTTCACAAGCCAAATAAGTCTGCGAACAAAAATGTTACCGCATGAAGGTTTGCCCCCGCCCAACTCTCAGGTGGGGGGTCGCCTTCGGGAGTTTGCAGCCCAGTGGACCTCTCTACTGTCCGACCAGTGAGTTTGCAAACTGGTTTCATCGGAATACAAGATTACTTCCAGCTCGTTGGGAAGCCCTGTTCGAGGCAGTACGGGACCTGCTACTACGCGGGGTAATAGTACTTGTACTGACGCTGGAAAGGTTTCAGGGATTCTCCAATCTGTTTGTAGTCCCCAAAAAGGAAGGGGTACATCCAGTCCTGAACTTGAAGGCCCTCAACAGCTTTGTGAAAGTGCAAAGGTTCAGGATGGAATCAGTTTGCTCCGTGGTCACTGCACTCCATCAGGGGGACTTCCTGGCATCCCTGGATATCCAGGACGCGTATTTGCATGTACCCATATGCAGTCGAGAAAGAGCACTATCAGTTTGTGGCTCTCCCTTTTGGCTTGGCGTCAGCACCCCGAGTCTTTACCAAAGCGTTGGCTCCAATTCTGGCACTGTTAAGGCAACGTGGGATCGCAATAGTGGGTTAAATAGACATCCTCCTTCTGAGAGCAGCTTCCGTCTCAGAATTAAGGGAGGATGTAGGGATCACCATGCAGACTCTCCGGGGGTTAGGTTGGGTGCTGAACCTAAAGAAGTCGGTGTTAGTGCCGACTCACCGCCTGGAGTACCTGGGCTTGCTGTTGGACTCCTCAGAAGCGAGAGTTTTTCTCCCTTCAGACAAGCTGCAGACTCCATCAACAAATTCACCGCAGCTTGAGAACCGCAGGTGGTCGTCGCTGCGCTTCTGCATGCGCATTCTGGGCCTCATGGTAGCCACTTTTGAGGTGGTACCGTACACTCGATTTCACACTCGAGTCTTGCAGAAGGAGATTTTTATCAAAATGGAACAAATCTCCATTATCCCTGGATTGTCAAATTCGGGTGAGCTAGTTAGTCAGGGATTCCCTTCTCTTGTGGCTGAGGTCTCCGGCCCTTCGGTCCAGGAGATCGTTCCTTCCTCTCAATTGCACAGTGATCCCGAACGCCAGCCTGACCGGTTGGGGGGGAGTTCTGAGAGTACAGTCGACCCAGAGCCTTTGGTCGTGGGAAGAATCCCAAATGCCGATCAATGTGCTCGAGCTTCAGGCGATCAGACTTTGCCTCTCCACATGGTCAATGAGGCTACAAGGGCATCCGATCAGGATCCAGTCGGACAATGCCACGGCGGTGGCATACGTCAACCATCAAGGAGGAACAAGGAGCTCAGCTGCAGTATGAGAAGTCATTCACATCCTCCAGTGGGGAGAGGGACACGTGCCGGCTCTGTCGGCCATATATATCTCAGGCGTAGAAAACTGGCAGGCGGACTACCTAAGTCATCAGATGCTGGACCCAGGGGAATGGTCATTGCATCCAGAGGTATTCAGGCTCCTTTGCCTAAGGTGGGGCACACCAGATGTGGACCTTTTGGCCTCTCGGCTCAATTGGAAGATGCAGAGGTTTGTGTCCAGGACAAGAGACCCCTGAGCGGACACGTCAGATACGTTGATGGTAGGGGCATTATCGGCTGATTTATGCCTTCCCCCCACTCAAGCTTCTACCACGTCTGCTGCGCAGAGTGGAGGCCGAGGGGATTCCAGTAATTCTGATTGCCCCAGATTTGCCTCGGCGTCCTTGGTACCCCGACGTAGTATGACTGGTGGCAGATGTTCCTTGGTGGCTACCGCTGTGAGAGGACCTTCTAGCGTAAGGTCTGATACTTCATCCTGCTTTACCATCCCTGGTTTTAACGGCATGGCTGTTGAAAACCAGGTGCTAAAGGACCGAGGTCTGTCAGACTCTGTAATTTCCATTATGCTGAGGGCACGGAAGTCTTCTTGGAAGAGTTACCATTGTACATGGAAGGCTTCCATCTCCATGTGTAAGGAGATGGGGAGGCGTGCGTGCACTTATTCAGTTTCCAGGATCCTGTTGTTTTTGCAGCGAGGAGTGGATCAGAAACTTGCCTTAAGCACCATCAAGGGACAGTTATCAGCCTTGGCTGTCTTTTTCCAACACCCCTTGGCGACTCACTCATTGGTGAGTACCTTTGTGAAAGGGTTCGACATGTAGTCCCTCCGGTTCGACCACCGCTACCTCCATGGGATCTGAATCTGGTGCTATCGGCGCTTCAGAAACCACCGTTTGAGAACATTAGGGAGAGTCCCTTGTTAACACTCTCAGAAAGTAGTTTCTCTAGTAGCTATTACATCTGCCAAGAGGGTTTCTGAGTTGGCGGCCTTGTCATGCAAGTCTCCTTACCTGGTCATCCACAAGGATAAGGCGGTGCTACGTCCGCAGCCCTCTTTCCTTCCAAAGGTGGTTTCGGCATTCCATCTAAATTAGGACATTTTCTTAGCTTCCTTATGTCCTAAGCGACACACCCAAAAGAGGTTGCCTTACATTCCCTGGAAGTGGTCCGGCCTTTACGGGTGTATCTGTCTTCTACGGCTCCCTTCCAGAAGTCGGACTCTGTTTGTCACGGTGGCTGGTCCGAAAAAAGGTCTGGCGGTCTCGTCGTCCACCATTTCTCGTGGATCAGACAGATCGTGGTTCAGGCCTATGCCTTAAAGGGGTGAATGCCCCAATTTCCTGTCACGGCTCATTCCACCAGAGCAATTGGGACCTCTTGGGCTTTCCAAATCAAGCGTCTGTCTCCGAGGTGTGTAAGGCGATGACTTTCACACTTTCACTAAATTCTACAAAGTTGACATAAGAGCATCTTCGGATGCTTGCTTTGGCCGCAAGGTTTTGTAAGGTTGTAAGGTTGCTATTACACTTTAAGTTACTAGTTTGTTGTAAATGTATCTTTTGATGCACAAGTTGGCCGCTGGTTTTGATGGTGGCCTTTTAAGATGGCGACTCCTCTGAGGTGTTATGGGTGAAGTTATGTTTTGCTGATTCCACCGTCATTTTTTGACACTGCTTGGGGACATCGCTAAGGTCAAGAACTAAAGGAGCTGTGTCCGTCAATGAACGGAAGCGAAAATGGGATTTTTGTACTCACTGTAAAATCCTTTTCTCTGAAGTTCATTGACGGACACAGCACCCACCCCTCCTGTTTGTTTGTACTGCTGTTTGACGAACTGAGCTGCAGGAAGCAGGGTGTGGCCAGAGGGACTGCCCCCTGGGCAGTGATGTGTTACATGTTCTGCCTAGTCCTCTCCTGAAGTGGCGAAATAGGTCAAGAATTAAAGGAGCTGTGTCCGTCAATGAACGAAAGAGAAAAGGATTTTACACTGAGTACAAAAATCCCATTTTATACAACATATTTTTTTTTATCTTAATACATTCTATGTGCAGCAGTCTCCCCAGCACCCCTAATACTTACCTGAGCCCCATCTCTGTCCAGCAATGCCCATTAGTGCCTCGGCCGCCTGAAACTCTCTCTCCTGATTGGCTGAGACACCGCAGCAGCACCATTGGCTCCCACGGTTGTCAATCAAATTCAGTTAGCCAATTGGGAGGACTAGGGGGCTGGTGGGGCTGAATGGCAGCTCTGTGTCTGAATGGACACACTGGGCTGCAGCTCGGCATGGGTGCCCCCACAGCAAGCACTCAACAGGAGGGAGGGACCAGGAACAGAGGAGGAGGACACGAGAAGAGGAGGATCTGGACTGCTCTGTTCAAATCCACTGCACAGAGAAGTATAACATTTGTTATTTAAGAAAAAAAAAACGATTTTACAATCACTTTAAGCTCTCTGCCTCTGTCCTTCCTCAGCCCACCGCTCAGTTGATTGCACTTCCACCTTTTTTCTTTTCAAATGTTTTTATTGAGATTTTTAGCAGAGTTAGTTACAACAAGGGTTACAAAACAAAAAAAAATAATATATAGTAATAAAAGTAATAAAAGTAACATAGCACAGTATAAGGTAGTGACAGGGTTTTCTCAGCACAATATAGCATATAAACAAATAATCCACAATAAAGAATAAAGTAGTTTTCCCAAGTATCTAATATTCATAGTCATAAAGGGACTCGAACAAGAGTAAGTCTCTTAGAATTTGTATAATAAAGTCCGTAATAAAATTATTGTCAGATTTATAAATAGCGATATGGATAATGGCCACCTCTGGACCCCAAGACACCCCTCACAGGGATCTATCTGTGTCTTGGAGTACCTAGGCCAACATCCTAAAGGAAATTCAAACACAGTAGTTATCTTTTATGAAGGAAAATAAAGATCTATTCTTACTCCGCAGCTCAATTCAGATAAACAGACATGTGATATATTTGTCACTTTGTTATGAAATTATTTTTAAAGCCATCCAAAAAAAAAAATATTAAAATGCACAGGAGTTCTTTCTTCTATATGATTAAAGAATCAGCATTATCTAAATTGTGGAAGTATAATTTTTGTACCATGTACTCCAAGGTTCCCATAGTTGTTGTTCCTTAATATATAGGGGTTTGTCATTAGGAAATAACAATTCGTAAGAGTGGTGGAGTTGGGTTAATTCTATAACTTCTGTTATAGTAGGAAGAGAGTCAGTTTTCCATTTTCTAGTTATGGATAGTCTCGCAGCTAAAAGTATATGTGTTACTACTTTACGATATTGTTTGGGAATCGTATGTAAATTCATATTCAGAATGGCTAGTTCTGGTGAAAGTTGAAGGACAATACCTGTTACGGAAGTGAGTAAATGGGAGATTGCCTGCCAGTAGTTATGTAAGCTTGGGCAGTCCCACATAATATGAAATAGGGTCCCCAATTGGGTACAATTTCTCCAGCAATTAGGTGACGAGTTCCCCTTGAATTTTGCTAGGATATGTGGAGTCAGGTATTGTCTTTGAACAATTTTTTGTGCCAGTTCCCATAGTGTAACACATGCAGTGACCCTATATATGCTTCGTAGGGAAGCCATCCATTGTTTAATTGAAAAGTCTTGCCCCAAATCTTGTTCCCATTTAAGGAAGGAAGGTAGTTTGCTGGGTATGTTTTTTTCCCCTAGAATTGGGTATATTGTAGCTACTCCTATCTGTGAGGTGGCATGGTTATTGAGGAAAGACCATATTTTAACCGGGATTGAAGCTCTGAGTTGTGGATTGTGTAGCAGACACTTTTCTATTTGAATATATGTAGATCGCTCAGAATTCGGAAGCTGTAATTCATTACTTAACTGAGAAAAAGACTTTAATGAGCCCTGTTGGAAGAAGGAACCAAGTTTGATATCCCGACCCAAATTCCAGTCGTGTATTTGTACGCCAGGAATTAATGTTGGTATAATTGTTAGAGGAGGGTTTAACACCGTTATTGGAGTTTTATCCCATTTGTATGTGATGATTCTCTGCCAAGAGTGTAGCGTCGCTTTCACCGTTGGTGGGTATTGAGCTGTAATTGTGGACTTAATTTTCCTACTAAGTAACCAGAATTGCATATTAGGCTGTCGTGTGATGTCTTTCTCAATTTGTCCCCATAAAGTTTTAGGAGTAGGCAAGAACCATTCTTGCAATTGGGTCAAAAGAGTTGCGTCATAATAATCCTGTAGATCAGGTACGGTCGCACCACCTATATTTCTATGTTTAATTAGTATATGGTATGCGCAACGGGATTTTTTGCCATTCCATAGATATTTTCCCAAACTGCTTTGTAAGGATTTAAAGTAGTATTTAGGGATACATATTGGAAGGGACCTGAGTTGATATAATAATTTTGGTAAGGTCATCATTTTGAAAGCTGCCAGGCGACCAGCCCATGTAAATTCGAATTTACTAAGTGTTGTCAGATCTGTTTCAAAATGTTTCTTAAATGGTAAAAAGTTTGTTTTAAATAACTGTTTTGTTTTGTTAGTGAGAGTGATTCCTAAGTAAGAAATCCCCTCGTCTTTCCAGTGGTAGGGGTATTTATTAGACAATAACTGCCTGGTTGTGTTATCTAATTCTAGGTCTAAAATATTGGACTTGGTTTCATTGATTTTATAATATGATGCTGCTCCAAATGTCGTTAGTATATTTTGGAGATTCGGGAGAGATGAAATAGGATCAGACACTATAAGCACTATGTCATCTCCGAACAGACTTATTTTATTATCTATCTGCCCAATTTTTATACCAGATAGTTTTGTGTCAGATCGTATACGTTCTGCTAGAGGTTCGATGGCTAAATTAAATATTAAAGGAGATAAGGGGCAGCCTTGTCGTGTTCCATTCGAGATGCCAAAGGGCCTAGACATCATATCATTTGTGTATACTCTCGCTGAGGGGCCCTTATACAGTGCAAAAATTGCCGATAAAATATTTCCATGAAAGCCGAATATTAAAAGCACTGACTGTAAATAGCCCCAATGGACCCTATCAAACGCCTTCTCTGCATCCAAAGAAAGGAGCAGAGAAGGCGTTTGATGTCTCTCAGTGAAGTGTATAATATCAATCAGACGTCTTGTTGCATCTGAAGATTGTCGACCTTTAGTAAAGCCAGATTGATCTTTGTGAATGAGGTCTGGTATGTAGTTCATCAGTCGATTCGCTATTGCTTTGGCGTATATTTTGATGTCAATGTTCAATAATGAAATCGGTCTGAAATTTTGGGGAGCATTGGGATCTTTGCCTGGTTTCGGCAGTGTTATGATCAAGGCCTGAAGCATCTCAGCCGGAAATTCTGATTTGGATGCCACTTCATTAAAAAGTGAGCATAAGTGGGGAGCCAGTATATCTCGAAGTAATTTATAGTATTCTCCTATCATTCCGTCTGGGCCCGGAGATTTATTGTTGGGCAGGGAGTCTATAGTTCTAGCAATTTCTTCCACTGAAAATGGGACGTTAAGATCAGAGATTTGATCAGTAGTTAATGATGGGAGACTAATAGTATCTAAGAAATCACTTATTATCTTTGGGGTAGGTGTGGGAGTTTGAGAATCATCTTTAAGATTGTAAAGGGAGCTATAATAACAGCTAAATGCATTCGCTATGTCTTGGGGGTCTTGCAATTTTTCTCTAGTAATAGGGTGGTATAGATATGGAATCTTTGATTTGGAATATCTGCCTTTGATCCGAAGTGCCATGTTTTTTCCTGCTTTGTTGCTAGTATGGTAATATTTAGCTTTAAGTTTTCTAGTATGTTTTTCAAATGTATCCAATAAAGTCGTTCTGAGTTCCTGGCGTAATATTTGTAGTTTAGTTTTCAGTTGTTGTGATGGGTGAGATTGGTTTTGGGAATCTAATGTTTTAATGTCAGCAGTAAGTTTCTCAATGAGTTTCGTTTTATTTTTCCTGAATTGAGCATTCAGTTGCATTAGGATTCCCCTACTAAATGCTTTATGAGCACCCCATAGGGTGGTGGAGTCTGACACCGATCCCACATTATATTTAAAGAATTCAGTTATGTGGTTTTGTATAGCTGTAGCATAGGTAGGTATTTTGATAAGATATGCATTTGTTCTCCATAGAAAATGGGTCGTTTGAGAGTGTTTAGGTAGAATAGTCATACTAATTGGGGCATGATCAGTCCAAGTGATGGGTGCAATGTCAGACTCCCTCACCCGCTGCAATAACCACTTATCCGTAAAAATATAATCGATACGAGTATAGGTATTATGTACCAGGGAATGATATGTGTATTCACGATCTCCAGGATGATGGCATCTCCATACATCATAGAGATCGCTTTTATTCAAAAAAATGTTAAGTGCACAGTTGGTTCTGGTTTTGGGATTAGAAGTGTCTAGTTCTTGTTCATGTATTGTGTTGAAGTCTCCACAAATTATTAAGGCACCTTTTCGGCATTTACCTATTTTTCTCATCAGGCCATTCAGAAAATGGGATTGCCTTTTATTAGGCGCATACACATTTACCAATGTAGTAAGTGTATTATCAATGGTACATATTAATATGAGGTATCGTCCATTGGTATCTACAATAGATTCATGCAATTGAAAATTAACTGAATGATGTATGGCAATAAGTACTCCTCTTTTTTTCTGTTGGCCTGATGCTGTAAATATGTGAGGAAAGTTCTTATGGGTGCAAGTGGGAATAGCTCCTGTTTTGAAATGGGTTTCTTGTATACACAATATTTGACATCGCTGGGTGTTAGCCATTTGCCACATCAACGCTCTTTTTGCTGGATGGTTAAGACCATTAGTATTTAAAGATATTGACTTTATACTCATAAAAGGATATTAATAAGATGGAAAAAAGTAAGTACATACTAGCCTGATAATAGCTTTAAATTCTACTTCCATGTGAACAATCTGTATTCTGAAATGACTATGAATGTCCAAAAATTTAGTGACTGAAAAGTTTTGATTCAAATTTTGTAGGTTCACAACATACCTGTCCCTTTGAATGCTATGAGTTGTGTATAGGATACTGTGAAGAAAAAAATAAAAGTAAAAGCACAAACAAAAATATAACCAAACTTTAAACTTAACTTGCAGTGGTAAACATTTCAATGTATACTACAACATTAGAATGTTGAATTAGTTCAAAGGTCAGCTGTTCCAAAGATTTAGTATCGCACGGCACGGCGGGCAAGCTGATAGATCGGTTTCCTATAGATAGGATTGTATTTTGACCGGATCTAGTCAATGAAAGCTAATGCCATTGTGGCGTAAGTTTCTCCGGATTCTTCTTAGCTCTGATAGGTGGAGTTGGTTCGGGGATAATACCCCATGCGTGAAGTAACTTAATGCCTTGTTCCACAGAAGTGATTGTATGGTAGGTGTCGTTCTTCTGTATCAGTAGTTTAGATGGTTGTTTCCAACGGTATTCAATTTTATGATTACGCAGAGCTTTTGTAATCGTGTAAAGTTGTCTTCTCATATCTAGAGTATGTTTAGACAAGTCAGCATAAATCTGGATTGTATTATATGGTTGTGGAAGTTGTCCTAGATGTCGCACTTTATATAGGATTTGTTCTTTAACATGGTAGAAGTGTACTCTAAGTAGTACATCACGTGGTATCTGTGGAGGGAGAAATGACGGTTTCGGAATCCGATGGATACGATCAATTGTGAGCTCTAAGGCTGGTATAGCTGGCAGCAAGTTGGAGAATAAGTCGGTGGCATATTTTTTAAGATCAGATTGCTGTATATTTTCAGGGATACCCCTGATTTTGAGATTGTTCTTCCTTGAGCGGTCTTCTAAATCTGCGATTTTAAATTTAAGCCACTCTTTTTCAGCTTTATTTTCTTCATGAGCATCTATTAAATCATTAATAGTATTGGTCATGTCTCCCATAGAGTTCTCAATAGTGTGTACTCTTTCACCTAAGGAGTTCACTGCTTTGGAGAATTGATTTGTGAGTTGTAAAATATCCGTATGAAGCGAAGTATGTAAAGTTAATAGCATTTCTTTTAATTGGGTGTCCAGAATAGGCTGGTTATTAGTGGGGAATGCGGCTATAGGTGAAGCTATAGGAGTTATGACTGTGTTATCTTGACTAATATGAGGTATTTTATAGCTTACCTCCTGGCCTGTGAAATCCAGTTTGATACGAGTTTTAGCCGGGCTGCGACATGTAGGGCTGAGGCAATCTTCCTCATGAGGAGATTCCAGATGTGTTTTCTGAGGTGATTCTTCTAGAGCAGCATCAGGCCTGTCAGTGTATTGCGCTCTCCCTGAGGAGGCTGTTGCTGGTACAGCAGCTGTGAGAGGATCTGTGCCATCTTTTTTTTCTCCCTCCCGCTGACTGAGAGGAGAATGTCGTTAGTTTTTTCATTTTCCGTTCGTCTTTCCGCTTTGACATCACCTTCGGATTCAGGAACTCTTCCGTCGTCTGTTCGTATCTTTTTTACCGATATTCGCTGTGAATTGTCGCGAATATGCCCGTTCGTGTCACGGAGCTCTCTCACAGAGCTTCCATTCAGCTCATGCGCTGGCCACGCCCCCTATCATACTCACCCACTTCCACCTTTTTTCTTCCGCTGATGCCCCTGCTTTGAGGCTCCCCTTAGCTGCAGCCTGTTGCCCAGCAACTACCACTCCAGCAAGAGAAAGGAAAACGGCCGCTACAGAAATAAAAAAGGCAGGCATCATATGAGTGGAACTGTGGAAGAGAAAGAAATAGGCAGGGGTGAAAGGAATTGAGTGGTGTGATGAGAAAGGACAGAGGCAGGCACTGAAAGAGCAGGTGTCTGCCATTTACCTCTTTGGAGCTGTCCCTCAAGTTAACAATATAAGTCACGTGGGGCAGCTTCTATAGGAACTGAGAAAATGAATAGACTTACAGGGGAACTCCTGGAGCATGCACAGTCATAGTGGCAACAGTGCAGCCAGAGGATTGGTTGCTATACTGTTGCCACTAACAATAAGGAAGCCCTTTGAACTGGCAGGATCAACCAGCTATTTACTAGTAAGGAAAATGTTAATTCCGAAAAGCCTCTGCATACAGCTTTATAACAGATTTTTAAAGTAAATGATACAAAACATTTTTGGGGTTTAATAACACTTTAATGTATCCTGCAATATGGTTCTTGTCAGCTAAGGTCAGTTGTTTAGAAACAGTTTGATTTACTGGGCACTCAAAGGCCTGGTAGGAGTCCTCACTTGATTCCTCTCCAGTGGAAATGACACAATTTTTAGCAACAAACAAATACTCTTGCGCACAAGTGTGTTGATCAGGTGATATAAAGTTCAGGGTGGATAAGGTCTCAGGCCTTGCTGCCCTCCAGGATAGGGATAAAAGAGAGCGCACCAGCCTTGTGCAATATCCTTTGATAGGTTTATTAAAATAATTCATTGAAAACTACTCACAAGCATGTGAAAAATCTGCACTATATATAAGCTTATAACTGATGGCAATCTGCCCAATATCAACAGTCTCCAGGTATTGAAGGAGAGGACACGAGGATCATTGCTGGCTGATGTGTTTCGAAGGGATACCTTCTTACCTTTATATCATATTCTGCTCTCTGCAGTACTGCCTGGTAGATCAATTTCCCACTTTGTGTCAGGGTCTGCAGAGTTCCCCTTATGCCTGAAAACATTTCAGCCCTTGTGTGTGGGCAGGGCTGAAGATAAACTTTAACAGCTTGCCGCCCACCCACTGTCAAATAATGGGACGGTGCAGCTCTTGTTTTGGATGGACGTCATATGATGGTACACCAGAATGGCCACGCCCGCGGGGCAGCGCTGTATTTCTAGGATACAGTGCTACCCCGCTCTCTGTAAAGAGCCACGCCTCTTTAACCATGTGATTGGCTGTGTCCCATCACAGCCGGACACATGTAAACATGGAAATCCTGGTAATTGGCTCTCATCGCCTCGAACTAACAGTGTGTGGTGGGGAGAGCCAATCAGCAGCATCTCCTCCCAGGGGACATTGAGACGTAATCAGGGCACAGATCATCAGTGCCCTGATCACAATAAATCCCCACCAGTGCCATCAATCAGTGCCCATGAGTGCCATCAATCAGTGCCCATTAGTAATGCCAGTCAGTGCTAGTTATCAGTGCTGCCCACCAGTGCTGCTTATCAGTGCCCACCAGTCCCACCCATCAGTGCTCCCCTTTCCTTGTCCTATATTTTCAGAGTCTTCGTTTCCTTTTGTGCATTTTTTATACGATATGTGGTCTAGACTACTGCCTTACATCTGTAGAGACGCTTTTTTTCTCTCTGGCTATCCATAGGGAACAAAAAGTTATAAGCTCCCGATGAAGCGTTATAGTGAACGCGTAACATGTAGAGCATCTCTGAGCTGGTTTGTCCCTGATACACTGTCTGTATAAATTGTATTTTTTGTATTGATGGTTTCTTTTCTCAATGTCCCCATGTTGGATGCATATGGGAATATATCTAAAATGTGATACATTTACAACATTATTGGTGAACTACAATTCCCAGCATGCCTTGGAGCTGCTCTGCATATTGGACCCTCTGGGACTTGTAGTCCTCCCTCTCCCCAGCCAGTCTTACCCTCTGGTGGAGAGGACAGCTGTACCACCTCCATTTAGTTTCCCCTCCCCGTCTCCCCTGTACTGGCCCTCATCTGGGGGCATCATCCAGGGTTTTAAGGCGGCAGCTGGCGCTCATGTTGTACCTTCACATTCGGGCCGCCGTGTCCTCGGGCCAACCCAGCTGCCGCTGCTGTAGCCCATAGTTCATAAAAGGCGCCACCGCAGTGATATCACCAACCACAGGACCGGCTGCCCGCCCCCTGTCTGAGCCCAGGCTGGCGAGTGGAAATCTTGAGGACTGTTGTAGCATACTTTTACAAAATGTGAGAAACCATGTTCCGCCTATATAAAATCATCTTATTTTCTCTATGCTGTTTTCCCCTGTTTGGATGTATCTTTCACCTCGTTTGCAGTAATCCCTAAGGCCGCGTACACACGCGCGGACTGTTCGCCCCAACTTTGTCCGTCCAACAGTTTCGGCAAACAGTCCGCTCAAACTTAGCATGGACGGACATGGCCACACACGACGGACGAACAGTTTGCTGAAACCGTGCGCGATGACGTGAACGGCACGTACGACGGGACGAAAAATACGACGTCCTATACACTGCATTATAGCTTTCGGCGTGAAAATCCTTTCTGAGCATGCGCGCAACTTTGTTTGACGAACAAGCCTACACACGAGCGGACTGTTCGCTGAAACAAGGTTTCAGCGGACAGTTTTACGGAATTTCCGAAAAACCTTGTCCGTCCAACTGTCCGCTGAAACTGTCCGCTGAAAGCCCACACACGAGCGGACTGTCCGCCCAAACACTGTTCAGCGGACAAAGTTGGGCGAACAGTCCGCCCGTGTGTACGCGGCCTTAGACTCCATAAAAAAAACATGGTTTCTGCTATTCAAATGGCTAGGTTTATTACCTAACACTTTCTTACTTTTTCTGTGCTGTTTATTGCTTTTCTCTGACCTTTTATAATTATTACTCAGAAGAACATCAGATATGACACCTGTAGGGTGACAAATGTGGAAGCACAGGTTTGGAAATTGGCTGTCCTGGCAGTGATTTCTAGCAGTTCATGTCTGCAGTCTCTCGCCATCTTTTGTAACATGTCAACAGTCTCCTATCTGCTGTTGCATGTCTACTGTCTCTGACAGTTTTCAATAGGATTGCATTCACACAATATTTTGTATTGCCCCTGTTAGGGTCTGAACTAGAGTTCTCCTACATCCATAAAGTAGACCTCCCTTGCCCTAAGAATTGATATGTTCCTGTCTGGCATGTTTCTGCCAGGGGGTCCCAGACTAGAAAAGTAGGACACTCAGAAAGATACATACAGTACATGCAGAGCCTCTTCTTCCAACCCAGCTTATATTTTCCTTAAAGTGTAACTATGGCCAAAAAAACATACATAAATATGATACATCTGATGCATACTGTACATATATACATATGATGCAGTCTGTCACTGGAGTCCACTCTGTAATTTTGTTTAGTACCTGTTGATAGTGCTAGTAGATCTAAAATTTTTCACTTTAAGGCTGGGTTCACACTGCTGCGGGGGGAGATCCGGATGTGATTCGCACCACAAATCCCATCCCATCTCCGTAGCGATGCGAGTTCAGCCATACAGATAGTATGGCTGAATTCGCATCGGTCCCGCAGCAAACTCGCACGGGACCCTTTTTTTGGTTCACACCGCTGCGATGCGGGAACGCCGCGAATCCGCGGCGTTTTCCCGCATCGCATTACTCCCGCCGGCAGTTCACACTGCCCTATGCGGACGGCTGGGAGTGTCAATGATATGTTAATGACACCCCCAGATCCGTCCGCATATCGCAGTGCGATCTGCCGACTCGCACAGGAATCGGATCGCATGGTGTGAACCCCCATGTGATCCGATTCTGCTGCGGACCAAAAAAAGGGTCCCGTGCGAGTTTGCTGCGGGACCGATGCGAATTCAGCCATACTATCTGTATGGCTGTACTCGCATCGCTACGGAGATCGGATGTGATTTGCGGTGCGAATCACATCCGGATCTCCCCCCGCAGCAGTGTGAACCCAGCCTAAAGGAGAAGTATGTCCAAAGCTTTTCTGGCCATACTTCTCATGGGGATCACAGAAGTGCACTCGTGTTCTGTTACCTTGTAATATCTGCCCCCTTTGTGCTAACACTCTATACTGCAGCTCACGCTATAATGTGTTCACACATACAATGCACAAAATAAATTACTCAGATACAAAATAGATTAATACAAATCCTTTCAATAAAAAGTGTAACTGTCAGGAAGTGCTGGCCAGTACCCAAGATGGCGGCGGCAGAAGAAGACTACCTGTGACCTCAGCCCCTGTCAGAAGACCTCTGGTGCATCTGCGTGCACCTGTGTGCGCAGAAGGGTGCATACGAGCGCAGGTGCGCGCACATGCATGCACACGTGCGCATTGTCAGGAAGGGCATGCCAGTACTCAAGATAAGAATCCAAGACAGCCTGTTTCCTCAGTCAGATTGCCGCCAGTGCACCTGCATGCGTCTTAGCGTGCATTAGCACACACATGAGCGCCGTTGTGCGCATGCACCCTGTGACAGCTTTTGGTGCCCAACAGGCGATTTAAACTCTGCCAGACTCGGTGCTGTCTGCTCTACAGCGTTCCCTTGTGTTCCTGTTGCCTGTATCTGATACCTGTTCATGTTACCCGCCCCGGCTTGCCTCTGATGATTTCTGCTATCTGCCAGCACCTGCCCTGGCTTGTTTGACCACTGCATCTGCCTGCTGCTTCTGCTACCTCGCTGCCAGACCATCACCAACCCAGCTTTTATCCTGACTACTCTTCTGCCTCCGCACCTGCTCCTGACGTGTCCCCCAGTGTATGACCCGGCCTGCCTGTTCCTTCAGCTGCTTCTGATTCCACGGTTTGCGACCCATCAGGCACTCATACGACTCTGCACTCCTGCGCCTCCTGTCTGCTCTAGCAGGGGGCCTTGAGTCAGAGGTGTAAGAGAGGCCGTCCGCTGCATATCAGGCTCTACAGTCATGTACGTGACAGTAACCATACAAAGATGCACTATTTTAACAAAAGGATAAAGAAATGTACATCGTGCTGAAAAATATGTGCAAATAAATGTCCCAATACATCATATGTGTCAGTGCACTTTAAAATCACAATTCGCTCCACATCCTTTGGGAGTCTGACCAAAATATTCCAATAAACACACAATTTTCCAAGCAATCTGTGTCACTGTTTATGCATTTAGATGCGTTTACATGTGAAAGCAATTTTTCTGCCAGAATGCTGCTCCTGGATGCTTTTTTTTTTTCTCCCTGCCTCTAAATGCCCCTTCCTCTAAATGCCTATGTATGCATGGACACATACTGTAGGCTAACATGCAGGGGAGATCATAGCCCCTCCCACAAAAGACATCTATTAGAGCTGGAAAGCAGCCATGAGTGATGAGACCTGCCGGAAGACAATTGATATTCAGTATTTACAGCACTCGTTTTTAAATACAAGATACACAGTGTGCTATGCCATCCTGTAATAGAGGGGCTGGCATAGACTTATAATAATGTCTTAAACACTTTAACTACTAGACATGAAAACTCACTGTCTTCAAATTTAAAAGTGATATATACCGTGTGTTTCCCCGAAAATGTCATCTTTATCTGAAAAAAAACTCATCCTGAACTGATCCTTTAAAGCATGATAGATAGTGCTTGTGCTGTGTTTTTAAAAGGACTTTAACTGCTTAAGGACCAGCCACCGCAGTTATACTGCGGCGGGTTAGCTCCCCTGCGCGAATGGCAGGGTGGCGCGCTCTTGTGCTCACTGCAAGCTGCGTGTGCCCGCGGGTCGGGTGGACTCGATGTCTGCTGGCGTAATTGCCTAATACAGAGGCAAAATAAGTCTCTACCTTTGTAAACAAAGCGGATCCCCATTCTGACAGGGGACATGTCAGAGATCTACTGTTCCCAGTGATCAGTAACAGTGAACTCTGTCATGTCCCAGGCAGCTCACCGCCCCCCCCCAGTTATAACACACCTAGGGACCACCGTTAACCCCTTGATTGCCCCTAATGTTAATCCTTTCCCTGCCAGTGTAATTTTTACATTGATCAGTAAATTTTTATAGCACTGATCAATGTAATAATGTCACATTAGAGGAAAGACAAATGGACCCAGAGGGCAGATATCTTTTTCTTAGGGGTAACTTAAGTGGTATGAAATGTACCTTAGCAAATATATATGCTCCTAATAAAAAGCAGATGATATACTTTAAGAGGATCCTGGTGAAACTCATGGAGTTTAAAAGAGGACAAGTCATCTTGATGGGAGATTTAAATTTTTGTCTTCTGGTAGATATTTTGTCTCGTGTGCGGGGGATTAATAACGTTCAGTTAAAAAGGATTAAGAAAACAGTACATGTCTGTCAGTTGGTAGATGCATGGAGGATCCAGCATCCCAAAATACAAGACTACACGCTTTACTCCCCCGCACACGAGACTTACTCGAGGATAGACTATATATTATAAGTGGATCATAATTTGCTTGGAAATATTGTTGAAACTAAGATAGAAACCACCACCTTATCAGATCATGCACCAGTAAGAATGAAAATAGTAGTCCGGGGGACACAAAAGTATAGGGGGAGTTGGCGATTAAACAAAGAATTACTCAGACGAAGTAGATAGTAGAAGAGTAGCAGAAGAGCTCGAACAGTATTTTTTAATTAATAATACAAAAGAAGTTTCAAGGTCAACTTTGTGGGAAGCTCATAAAGCTTATATAAGGGGGGTTCTTATAGCTATGGGAGCGAGGAAGAAAAAAGAGAGACTGGAGAGAATCAAAATATTAGTTGACGACATTCCTAGAGCTGAATTATTATTATTATTATTCAGGTTTTATATAGCGCCGACAGTTTACGCAGCGCTTTACAACATTAGGGTAGACATTACAATACAATTCAAGACGGGGAGTCAGAGGGCCCTGCTCGTTAGAGCTTACAATCTAGGAATTAGAACACAAATCCTCCCAGGATCAAAATAGAGAACTATATCAAAAAATAGTTCAAAAAAGGGATGAACTTAAAGAACTAATGGAGCAAGAAACAAAAAAAACTTTTAATAGAATTGCCAAAGAAAGATATCTGTGGGGAAATAAGCCCAGTAAACATTTAGTTAGAATGCAGCAGAAAAAGAAATCCATTCATTATTTAGAAAAAATAGAAAAATGTAAAATGGGTAACTGGTATATAAGACAGGGGACATAGCAGAAAAGTTTGCAAACTATTATAAGGGGTTGTATGACGTAAAACAGACAGGGGGGTCACTGAGAGGGAAAAGTGATAGAATTAAAACTTTTTTGAGAAACGTGGGTTTGCCAAAAATTTCCGAAAGAGATATTGTAAAGGCCCATCACAGAGGAGGAGATTAGAGAGGCGTTGAAGGACTCCCCCCCCCCCCCCCCCCCGCCCCCAGGCGAAAGCCTGGGCACGGATGGGTTTACAACATTCTATTACAGAAAGTTTAAAGAGATCTTAATCCCCAAGCTGTGTAGGTATATGAATGGGCTAGGAAAAGACTATGAGATGAGTAAGGAAGTGTCAGAAGCTATAATTACAGTCATCCCGAAGGAAGGAAAGGACGGTTCGCTGTGCTCAAGTTACAGGCCAATATCCCTGTTAAATGTGGATATAAAACTGTACGCCAAGGTATTGGCAGGGAGGTTGAGGGGCTTGCTGAACACGCTGGTTCATCCAGACCAAGTAGGCTTCGTAACAGGGAGAGAGGGACGAGATAACGGGATGAGAACCCTGTTAATACTACAAGAGAAAAAAGTAGATCCCCAGGTCTATTTCTGTCGACGGACGCAGAAAAAGCGTTTGACAGGGTAGACTGGGGATTTATGTTCCAGACCCTAGACGTGTTGGGGATGGGACGGAGAATGATACAGCATATAAAAACATTATACTACCAGCCAACAGCCAGGGTAAAAATAAACGGG
Organism: Lithobates pipiens; assembly: GCF_037356315.1. Taxonomy (NCBI): domain Eukaryota; kingdom Metazoa; phylum Chordata; class Amphibia; order Anura; family Ranidae; genus Lithobates; species Lithobates pipiens. Next base: position 153,394,550 of record NW_027507785.1, on the reverse strand, counting down.
GAAGTCTCTCCGTCCTTTGAACTGAAGAATGAGACAAGGCAGGGATGCCCCCTGTCCCCTCTCCTGTTCATTTTGTCATTGGAACCATTACTTTCCTCGATCCGGGGAGACACTGGAATTAGAGGAATAGATAGGAAGTAAGGAACATATAATCGCAGCGTTTGCAGACGATGTTCTCTTTTTCATCAGTGACCCCTGCCATACAATGCCCAATCTGTTAAAGTATTTGGAAAAGAATGGGGAAATTTCAAATTTCAAAATAAATTTAACAAAATCGGAAATATTAAATATCAACCTGAATAAAAATGAAGTGGGGAGGTTGCAGCAGAAATACGGGTTTCCGTGGAGGAAAGAACTAAAGTATTTAGGGATTAAGTTAGCAAATTCCATGAATAAGATATGTAAAATAAATTATATCCCCTTATTAGAAGAGAAAATAAAAAAGTCAGCAAAGAGTTGGTAAATAGGCCCCTCTCGTGGATTGGACAGGTAAATACGCTTAAAATGACTATTCTGGCCAAGATAACGTTTACGTTTCAAATGCTCCCAGTTCCCCTACCTCAATTATATTTTAGAAAAATAAAATCGTTGATGATGAATTTTATATGGAAAAATAGAAAACCCAGAGTTTCTTTCTCAGTATTAAAACAGGATAAAAAACATGTAGGCTTAGCAGTCCCCGATATTCAGAAGTATTAGAATGCGGTAATATTATCAAGGTTTCCCGAATGGGTTAGGGAAAAAAAATGAAAAGAGGTGGGTTAATATAGAAAACACACTAAGTAGGGTTAAGTTGAACACTATAATATGGAATCCCCCAAAATTTAGAGCACTAGATAATACACATATTTTGACACGAAATACACTGAATATTTGGGATAAAGTTTATAAAAAATTAATTGGGAAATATAATTCTCCATTAATAGTATTATATGAAAATAATTTTCTTGATCATACATCACTGGACACAGGAGCTTCATTACATAGTGGGTTATATAGGCACCTCTGGTAATTGGACACTGGTTAACCCCCAATTAAGGAGAATTCCTCCCCTATATAACCCCTCCCATATGGGAGACACCTCAGTTTTTTCGCCAGTGTCTATGGTGGTTGGTCACGTAAAACATGTGCTATGAAGAAAGCTCTGTGCAGGTTCCTGCGGGGGCCTAAGGGCTACAACAAACCGGATCCATATCTCGGGCCGATATTTTGACTCCCAAGATGGTATGGTACCCGGGCCTCGTCATCTGAAGAAACAAGGTTTTGCCTGTAATTCCTTTCCTATTGGAAGACTGGGCTCTGGGAAAACCAGACTTGGTGTACTATTTACATAGTGACACGAAAGTTTCTGGCAGAGTCTTTAACAAGGTCCAGGTAGAAGGTTCTTCTGAGAAAGAACCCCAAAAAAACCTGAAGGTTGGCACAACTCTGCCCGCCGTGATGGGTGAAGGCTGGAATCTGTCTGTTTTCAGCAATTCCTGCGGTGAGGACAGGTAAGGGAAGTTAATCCTACATAAATTATATTATGGATTTCTTCATTGAGTAGTAGTATGTCTTATCTGGTTTCCACCACTAGAGGGAGTAAGAGCAGCCTGATGCATACTTACATGCCTTTCAGTACACACGCTCAGTGAAGCCTGGTTCTCCAGATGTCTCACGTCTCCACCGCAATCCCTGCCACATTAAAGGTAATACAGGGGTCCCATGTAGTCTGGGGGTCCCACGCAGCTCCGATGGAGATTCCCTTTCCCCCCTGGATTCCGGCGGTCCTCGTGCACGGGCACCGAGCGCGCTCCCAGGCTAATGGAGGAGGGGGGAGTGTGGTTGCGAGCCGTGCACGTCGGTGTGCACGGCGCTGTACTGCGCAGGCGCCAGGCGGCAGTTTTAAAAAGCCCAGAGCGTCAGGGGGCTGTAAGTGGAGACACAGGAGCTGTGGGCAGTAAGCATCCCAAGGGATTGGATCCAGGCAAACCTTAGACACCTACTCAGCATCAGGTTGTGCAGTTTAACCACTTAAGGACCAGGCCTCTTTTTCGGACTTGGTGTTTCCATGTTTAAAACAGTTTTTTTTGCTAGAAAATTACTTAGGACCCCCAAACATTTTATATTGTTTTTTTTCTAACACCCTAGAGAATAAAATGGCGGTCATTGAAATACTTTTTTTCACACCGTATTTGCGCAGCCGTCTTAGAAGCACAGTTTTTTTGGAAAAAATTCACTTTTTTGAATAAAAAAATAAGACAACAGTAAAATTAGCCCAATTTTTTTTTATACTGTGAAAGATAATGGTATGCCGAGTAAATTGATACCCAACATGTCACGCTTCAAAATTGCGCCCGCTCGTGGAATGGCATCAAACTTTTAGCCTCAAAAATCTCCATAAGCGACATTTAAAAAATTCTACAGGTTGCATTTTTTGCGTTACAGAGGAGGTCTAGGGCTAGAATTATTGCTCTCGCTCTACCGATCACGTCGATACCTCACATATGTGGTTTGACCACCGTTTACGTATGCGCTCACTTCTGTGCGCAAGCTCGTCGTAACGGGGTGTTTTTTAAAAAATCTTTTTTTTTTTTATTATTTATTTTAATTTATTTTATTTATTTTTACACTTTTTAAAAATAAATAAATAAAATGGATCACTTTTATTCCTATTACAAGGAATGTAAACATCCCTTGTAATAGAAAAAAGCATGACAGGTCCTCTTAAATACGAGATCTGGGGTCAAAAGGTCCTCAGATCTCATATTTGGGCTAAAATGCAACAAAAAAAAAAAAAAAAGAAGAAAATCTGACATTTAAAAAAAAAAATATACCTTTAAGAGGTATGGGCGGAAGTGACGTTTTGACGTCGCTTCCGCCCTCCTATGGTATAGAGACGAGTGGGGGCCATCTTAGCCTCACTTGTCTCTATGCCCAGCCGACGGAAGGACCCGATCGCCTCCGCCGCTACCGACGGCTCCGGTAAGCGGCGGAAGGTGCGGGAGGGCGGCGGGAGGGGGGGTGGCAACTCTCCCGCCACGATAGCGGTGATCTCGTGGCAAATCCGCCGCGGAGACCACCGTTATCGTACAGCCGACCGCCGCCTGAAGAGATGGATATCTCGGTTGTGGCAGCAGCTGCTGCCGTTACCGAGACATCCCTCTTCAAAAAATGGACGTACATCGTCGTGCGGCGGTCTGCAAGTGGTTAAGCATATATATTTATTGTGAGACTTTGAGCACAACAGTGATTGCACTTTGTACTAGTACCTCTGCTTTGTAGCTTAGGACTATGTGTCCTCATAAGAGGGTCTCAGGGGGAGGTAACAAGGGCACTGGTAAATCACTTCCTAGGTCCAGGGGTTCTAAAAATGCCTGTAAGTTACCATCCCCCCTGCAAGACTGGAGCCAGCCTCACAGTATGAGTCAGTGCCCCTGTTAGGTTTTGCAGCCTCTCCTAATGTCTCAGCCCCGGTATATGTCACCGAGGACTCCCTTAGGGCTACATTGGAGGGTTTTCAAGGGAGAATCATTAATTTTATTTCAGCTTCCCTGAAAGATAGCAGCAAAAGGGGTAGATCCCCTCCCTCTGCTGAGATTCCTCTTTCAGATGACACTTCTGACAATGAGGAGAGATCCCTATCTTGGGACAGGGATCTTGAGCAGTCGGAGGAATCAGAGGAAGAGGAGAGAGTTCCCCCCTCCCAGGCGCTCAGAAAACCGGTGCAGTATTATACTGAATTGGTGCGTACCACATTCAGAATGCCTGCTGCTGAGGTCACTACGTCCTCTGTTTCTTCCCTGGGAGTCAGGAAAGTCCCACAGACTGCTTTTTCCTTTCCAATTCATCCCTTAATTGATAAATTGTTGTATGAGGATTGGGGACATCCCGATAAACTGTTTGCTCCTCCTAAAATGTTTTCTATGCATTATCCTCTGAAGGAAAGTTTCACCAAGAAATGGGGGGTCCCATCTGTCGATGCGGCTGTTTCTTGCATGAATCGAAACCTGACCTGTCCTTTACCTGACCTGTCCTTTAGATTATGCTCAGGTATTTAAAGATCCAACTGATAAGAAGCTGGAAACATTATTAAAAGCCTGCTTTTCCATGACTGGCGCTGTAGTGAAACCTACAGTCGCAGCTGTGGGGTTGTGTCAGTTTCTCAAGGAACAGGTTAAGCGGATGCTTGGCCTCCTTCCCAGTGAGGAAGTTGAGAATTATGCAGAAATACCTCAAATTCTGTGTTTCATGATTGATGCGATTTTGGATTCTGTCCAACAAGCATCCCGTTTGTCTCTCCTGTTGGTACACATGCGAAGGACCCTATGGCTAAAGAATTGGGCAGCTGAGCTATCATGCAAGAAGCATTTGATTGGGTTCCCGTTTAAAGGGGAACGTTTGTTTGGAGAAGAATTAGACAAATTCGTCCAAAAAATTTCAGGGGGTAAATCTACTCTCCTTCCAGTCAAAAGGAGCAAACGTGCATCATTTAGGCGTTCTCTTTCTCCTGAAGCATCAAGCTCTAAGCAGTGGTGACAGCCTTCTCAACCCTCCTCTACAGGAAAGGTTCAAGGCCGGGCCCAGGGGCAGAAGAAATCCTGGGGGCAAAAGCCTGCCAAGCAGAGCCCAAAAACTTCCTTGTGAAGGGGCGCCCCCGCTCGGCCGAGTCAGGGGAAGGCTCCTGCAGTTTGCGGAAGCCTGGCGGGAAGAGATCCAGGACAAATGGGTGGTCTCTTCAGTATCTCTGGGCTACTTCTCGCTTTCTAAGGTCAAGGATCCCCAGGGACCCAGTAAAGCAAAGACCGCTATTTCTGGCCTTAGATCACTTACTATCCTAGGGGGTGATAGTAGTGGACCCAAAAGAACAGGGTTCAGGGTTTTACTCGAATCTCTTCACCATTCCAAAGCCAAATGGAAGTGTCAGACCTATCCTGGATCTGAACCGGTTTTTACGCATCCGGTCCTTCCGAATGCAGTCAATTCGCACTGTGGTCTCCTCCCTGCAAGGGGGAGAGTTTATGGCATCAATAGACATCAAGGATGCATATCTCCATGTGCCAATTTTTCCTGCATACCAAAAGTATCTAAGGTTCGCGGTAGAGCGGCGCCATTTTCAATTTGTGGCCTTGCCGTTCGGGCTCGCTACGGCCCCTCAAGTCTTCACAAAGATTCTGGACCCTCTCTTGGCAAACCTAAGAGCTCAGGGTATAGCCGTCATGGCTTTTCTAGACAATTTGCTTCTCATAGAAAAAACAGTAGCGCTCCTGAACCACAGTGTTACCAGAACGCTAGAACACCTGGAACGCCTAGGTTGGATTATAAACCTAGAAAAGTCGTCCCTACAGCCTGCTACCAGGTTGGAATACCTGGGTATGTTTATTGACACCACTCAGGGCAGGGTGTTTCTTCCAAGGCCAAAAGCCTTGGCCATTGGGGATCTGGTGCACCTAATTCTGGGCAGAAGATCTTCTCCCATTCGGTTGTGCATGAGACTGTTAAGGAAAATGGTCGCCTCCTTCGAGGCCGTTCCATTCACCCAGTTCCACTCAAAGCCTCTGCAAAGATGCATCCTTGCGGCTTGGAACAGGAAGCCCCAGTCCTTGGATCTTCCTATGCATCTATCCCCAGGGACACGCAAGAGTCTCGTCTGGTGGTTACAAACCGAGAATTTGCTGAAAGGCAAAACTTTTCTTCCTCTTCCATGGAAGATTATTACGACAGATGCCAGCCAGACAGGCTGGGGAGCAGTATTAGAGGAGACGTGCTCGCAGGGGAAATGGTCTGCGATCGAGAAGCTATTGCCCATAAATGTCTTGGAGATCCGGGCAGTTTATATGGCTCTCATAAACTGGTCTTTCAGACTACGGGGTCTCCCTGTTCGGATTCAGTCCGACAATGCCACAGCAGTGGCCTATATCAATCACCAGGGCGGTACCAGGAGTCTGGTTGCGCAAAAAGAGGTGAATCGCATACTTGTCTGGGCAGAAAGGCATGTTCCATGCCTTACTGCAGTCTTCATTCCAGGAGTGGAAAATTGGCAGGCGGATTTTCTGAGCCACCAGCAGTTGTGCCCAGGAGAATGGGCTCTGCACCCCGACGTATTTTGGAACATAAGTCGCAGGTGGGGTACTCCAGACGTAGATCTGTTTGCATCCAGGTTCAACAGAAAACTGGACAAATTTGTGTCAAGAACAAGAAATACACTTGCTCAGGGGTCAGATGCTCTGACAGTTCCCTGGGATCAGTACAATCTGATTTATGCCTTCCCCCCGTGTCCGCTTCTGTCGCGGTTCCTGGGAAGAGTCAAGAGGGAGACAAAGTCGGTTCTTTTGGTAGCCCTGGCTTGGCCCAGGCGACCGTGGTACGCAGAGATCATGAAGTTGGCAGTAGGCAGGCCGTGGATCCTCCCTCTCCGGCCAGATCTGCTCTCACAGGGTCCAATTTACCATCCTGCTTTACACAGCCTGAATTTGATGGTTTGGCTGCTGAGACCCACATTCTGAGGGATCGTGGGCTTTCGGGCCAGTCCTTTCTACTCTGGTCAATACCAGAAAGCCAGCCTCCAGGCTTATTTACTACAAAATCTGGAGGGCATATTTTTCCTGATGTGAACTCAGGGAATGGCATCCTAGAAAGTACGTCATTAGCAGGATCTTGGCCTTCCTCCAGTCAGGCCTAGAAATGAATTTGGCCGTAAGCACTGTCAAGGTGCAGATTTCGGCCTTGTCAGTGTTTTTTCAGAAGCCACTTGCATCGCATTCCCTGGTGCGGGCTTTCATCCAGGGGGCTATGCGGATAAGGCCGCCAGTCAAACCTCCAGTATGCCCATGGGATCTGAATTTGGTTCTCTCGGCTTTGCAGGGGCAACCTTTTGAACCTTTGCATCTGGCTTCGTTAGTTCTTTTGACTAAAAAATTGGTTTTCTTGGTAGCCATATCCACGGCTAGAAGAGTGTCAGAACTAGCAGCTCTCTCCAGCAAAGAGCCGTCCTTTCTGCCTAAGGTGGTTTCAGGATTCCATTTGAATCAAGATCTAATCCTACCATCCTTTTTTCCGGACCCACAGTCCGCAGAAGAAGAATCTTTGCACACTTTGGATGTGGTAAGGGCAATCAGTATCTATCTTCAGGCAACTGCTCAGATAAGGAAAACTGATTGCTTATTTATTTTGCCGGAAGGCCCTAGGAAGGGCCAGGCGGCATCAAAATCCACTCTCTCAAGGTGGATTAGACAGATTATTTCTCAGGCCTATAGTGTTAAAGGGAAGGTCCCTCCTTTTCAAGTGAAAGCACACTCAACTAGGGCTGTAAGTGCTTCTTGGGCAGTGCATCACCAGGCCTCCCTGGCTCAGATCTGTAAGGCTGCAACTTGGTCATCAGTCCACACATTCACCAGATTCTATCAGGTGGATGTCAGGGGGCAAGAGGATATCGCCTTTGGGCGCAGTGTACTGCAGGCTGCAGTTTAGGTCCTCCGGCCCATGGCGGTCTATAATTATGATCTGTGTCTCCCTCCCCTCAATCTGAGCATTGCTTTGGGACATCCCACTATGTAATGAAGCTCCTGTGTCCCGTGATGTATGATCAAGAAAATAGGATTTTTATATACAGCTTACCTGTAAAATCCTTTTCTTGAGAGTACATCACGGGACACAGGGCTCCCGCCCCTCTTGGGTTTTACGTGGTTTCCTATTGCTTTGCTACAAAACTGAGGTGCCTCCCATATGGGAGGGGTTATATAGGGGAGGAATTCTCCTTAATTGGGGTTAACCAGTGTCCAATCACCAGAGGTGCCTATATAACCCACTATGTAATGAAGATCCTGTGTCCCGTGATGTACTCTCAAGAAAAGGATTTTACAGGTAAGCTGTATATAAAAATCATATTTTGCACCGGGGAAAAAGTCAATAGGTGGGGGATGGATAAAGGGGGAGAGGGCCCAACTGAGGGATGTCGCGAAGGAAGGAAATATTTTGTCACTACACGAAATTAAAACTAAAAGAGAATTAATGGAAATTAATGAATGGCGGCATCTACAGTTGTGTCATTTTGTAAAAAACTTACCTCAGCCGATAAGAGCAAGTGATGATTTGACATCATTGGAAAGGCTATGTACCCTACACAATACAAAGAATATGATATCAAAAATGTATGATCTCCTGTTGAAGATGGAAGGACTGGGGATCCCACCATACATTAACAAATGGGAGAGGGAATTAGGCGCACATATTGAGAGGGACACTATCAGAAAAGTTTTGAAATGAACCCACAGTTTGGCGGTGGACAGTGCCACGGCAGAGATGAACAATAAATGTCTATTTAGGTGGTATGCCACTCCTGACAAAATCAGTAAATTTCAAGTTGTAAAATCAGCTGATTGTTGGAGAGGGTGTGACGCGGTAGGGAATATGGGTCACCTATGGTGGGATTGCCCTATTATTAAAAATTATTGGGAAAAGATCCTTAGATATACTAGAGAAATTACTAAAAAGAAAAAAGAGAACAACCCATGGGTCATTCTGCTGCATGGAGTAAAAGAGGGTACTGAACAATATAAAGATTCATTAGTGCCACACCTCTTCAATGCAGCAAAAAGACTCATTCCTAGAAAATGGAGAGTGGCGGAGAGTCCAACTGTCTGGGAGTGGATTGATGCGGTAGAGGAAACGTATAAAATGGAATGTTTAAAGTTTAATCTGGAAGAAAGAAATGAGGGGACAAGGGGAAACTGGGAGTGTTGGAGGGAATTTAAAACAACTTGGTGTTATGCCGAAGCTCTGAGGTCCCAGGAAATGGATAAGTAGAGAATTAATAGCCCAAGATAGAGAAAGCTGAAAGCCGCGCAGAGATGGGGGTGGGTACATGGGAGGGGGGGGGGGGGAGAGACGTAAGCTTCGAGAAAATGATGTGAATATGTTTATTTTTGGTATTTGAAGGTGCGAAAAAAATTTTTAATCATGTCACTGGTCCCCAAAAAGTGTCATTTGGGGTCAGATTTGTCCGCCGCAATGTCACAGTCCTGCTTAAAAATCGCACATCACCACCATTACCAGTAAAAACAATAAAAAGAAATAAAAGTCCCTAAATCTATCCCATAGTTTGTAGACGCGATAACTTTTGTGCAAACCAATAAATACAGTGCCTTGCGCAAGTATTCGGCCCCCTTGAACTTTTCAACCTTTTGCCACATTTCAGCCTTCAAACATAAAGATATAAAATTAAATTTTTTTGTGAAGAATCACCAACAAGTGGGACACAATTGTGAAGTGGAACGAAATCTATTGGATTTTTGAAACTTTTTTAACTAATAAAAAAATGAAAAGTGGGGATATGTGACGAACGCGGGTGTCAGATCCCTGCCCTCCTCGCTAACTGGTGACAAAGGACCGGCCAACCTCACACCCCACTGTCACTTACGTAACAATGCCACACTCAGCTGCACCCAGCACAAAGATTTTCCAGCTTGCGGGACCACAATCTAGGGGCAGGCAGCCTGAGAGCGATTGTCACTGGGCTAATTACACAATTAACCCTTTAACTGCCACCACCCCCGTTTAAAAGACAGAGCCGGGGGGACTCGTAATTTTAACAATACCAATTATAAGTTTAGAATAAGCGCCTGCAACAGACACTGCCACCACAGACAGGTCTGCTCAGTGCTTTACTTTACCACAGTAGCGCCCTTTTAAGAGACAGGTTCGTTTATAGTTTGCATCAAGAGCTTTAAAGACAAGGTTAACACTTTTCAACATAAGGGTTTATTATGAAAAGGTCAAGGTTGATGCGAATAAAACATTTACAGAAAAGATGTTTCAAAAAATAAAGACAATATACAGCCACAAAGAAATAAGGTAGAATTGAGAAGGAAGAATACTTACAATTAATGTCTGAGGGTTGATCAGAGTTCGATCGATGAGCAAAGGTAATCGGTTCTCAAACTTGGCAGATGTTCTTTCTTGGATGGAGAACTGACCATTGCCTTGGCCTCTCCTCTTTTCTGTCAAATCAACGGGGGTGTTGACAGCGACCAGTGACCAATCGTCTGGTCATCTTGTTTAGGGGTTGGTTGCTGGGAGGTGTCTACACTCATGACCCTGTCCCAGGTACACTTTGTTTATACATTTTCATATCTCTACCTCTCTACTGTTTATAGACTGCAGATATCCATTTTAGTGATCAGCATAATATTTGCTTCAAAACAAGTCCACACATGACAGGTTTCCCATTTCAGGGTTACCTAGGAGGAGTAAGGGGTCCCAGTGGCTTCCCATATGACCTGACATAGGGGTGTCTGGACTTGAAATGTTAGGAATTATCTGAGGAAACTAAATATATCCATATCATGGCTATGCTATGATTACTTTGAAAGTTATAAAAAATGTTGAAGTTTCAAAACTTTACTAATCTGTCTGCAGTCTATGTAGTATGAGGAATTTACGACGGGTATCTGTTGGTTCTCTGAATGGAGAGGGTGACAGTTTTACGACAGGTCGGAATATCTTGCCAGGCAACATGAGCCTTGTTTATTGACCTAGCCTGGTTCTGCTTCCTTTGCTGAGATAACCTTTCTTTCCTTTTGAAGATTTTAAAAGCTTTGGAATTCCTAAGACAGGGAGTGGTAAGTTCAGATTCTTCTGTAAGTTTACAAGGTAGCCAAGCTGTCATGGCTGCGTTCCACACAAAATGGCAACTAGTTACATCTCCTATCCTGGACGTGATATCGTTACAGGGGCGTGCAAAATTATTCGGCCCCCTTGCGTTAATACTTTGTAGAGCCACCTTTTGCTGCGATTACAGCTGCAAGTCGCTTGGGGTATGTCTCTATCAGTTTTGCACATCGAGAGACTGAAATTCTTGCCCATTCTTCCTTGCAAAACAGCTCGAGCTCAGTGAGGTTGGATGGAGAGCGTTTGTGAACAGCAGTTTTCAGCTCTTTCCACAGATTCTCGATTGAATTCAGGTCTGGACTTTGACTTGGCCATTCTAACACCTGGATACGTTTATTTGTGAACCATTCCTTTGTAGATTTTGCTGTATGTTTGGGATCATTGTCTTGTTGGAAGCTAAATCAACATCCCAGTTTCAGGTCTTTTGCAGACTCCAACAGGTTTTCATCCAGAATAGTCCTGTATTTGGCTGCATCCATCTTCCCCTCAATTTTAACCATCTTCCCTGTTCCTGCTGAAGAAAAGCAGGCCCAAACCATGATGCTGCCACCACCATGTTTGACAGTGGGGTTGGTGTGTTCAGGGTGATGAGCTGTGTTGCTTTTACGCCAAACATATCGTTTTGCATTGTGGGCAAAAAGTTCGATTTTGGTTTCATCTGACCAGAGCACCTTCTTCCACATGTTTGGTGTGTCTCCCAGGTGGCTTGTGGCAAACTTTAGACAAGACTTTTTATGGATATCTTTGAGAAATGGCTTTCTTCTTGCCACTCTTCCATAAAGGCCAGATTTGTGCAGTGTACGACTGATTGTTGTCCTATGAACAGACTCTCCCACCTCAGCTGTAGTTCTCTTCAGTTCATCCAGAGTGATCATGGGCCTCTTGGCTGCATCTCTGATCAGTCTTCTCCTTGTCTGAGCTGAAAGTTTAGAGGGACGGCCAGGTCTTGGTAGATTTGCAGTGGTCTGATACTCCTTCCATTTCAAAATGATCGCTTGCACAGTGCTCCTTGGGATGTTTAAAGCTTGGGAAATCTTTTTGTATCCAAATCCGGCTTTAAACGTCTCCACAACAGTATTACGGACCTGCCTGGTGTGTTCCTTGGTCTTCATGATGCTCTCTGCGCTTTCAACAGAACCCTGAGACTATCACAGAGCAGGTGCATTTATACAGAGACTTGATTACACACAGGTGGATTCTATTTATCACCATCAGTCATTTAGGACAACATTGGATCATTCAGAGATCCTCGCTGAACTTCTGGAGTGAGTTTGCTGCACTGAAAGTAAAGGGGCCGAATAATTTTGCACGCACCACTTTTCAGTTTTTTATTTGCTAAAAAAGTTTAAAATATCCAATAGATTTCGTTCCACTTCACAATTGTGTCCCACTTGTTGGTGATTCTTCACAAAAAAATTAAAATTTTATATCTTTGTTTGAAGCCTGAAATGTGGCAAAAGGTTGAAGTTCAAGGGGGCCGAATACTTTTGCAAGGCACTGTATATGCTTATTGAGATTCTTTTTTACCAAAAATATGTAGAAGAATATATATCGACCTAAACTGATGAATAAATTAGTTTTTTTATATATATTTTTGGGGTATGTATTATAGCGCAAAAAATAAAAACCACAGAGGTGATCAGGTACCACCAAAAGAAAGCTCTATTTATGGTAAAAAAAAAGGTTGTAAATTTTGTTTGGGTAAAACATCGTACGACTGCGCAATTATCAGTTAAAGCGTCACAATGACGGATTGCAAGAAATGGCCTGGTCATTAACCACTTCAGCCCCGGACCAATAAACACCCTGAGGACCAGAGGTCTTTTTACAATTTCGCACTGCACTGCTTTAACTGGTAATTGCGCGGTCATGCAATGTTGTACCCAAACGAAATTTGCGTCCTTTTCTTACCACAAATAGAGCTTTCTTTTGATGGTATTTGATTGCCTCTGTGATTTAAATTTTTTGCGATATAAATGGAAAAAGACCGAAAATTTTGAGAAAAAATGATATTTTCTACTTTTTGTTATAAGAAAAATCGAATAAACTCAATTTTAGTCAAACATTTAGGGCAAAATGTATTCAGCCACATGTCTTTAGTAAAAAAAATGTCAATAAGCGTATATTTATTGGTTAGCGTCTACAAACTAGAGTACATTTTCTGGAATTTACACAGCTTTTAATTTATCTCATTTCTTGAGGTGCTAAAATGGCAGGGCAGTACAAACCCCCCCCCCCCAATGACCCCATTTTGGAAAGTAGACAACCCAAGGAAGTTGTGGAGAGGCATGTTGAGCCCATTGAATTTTTTTTTTTTTTTGTCCCAAGTGATTGAATAATGACACAAAAAAAAAAAGTTTACAAAAAGTTGTCACTAAATGATATATTGCTCACACATGCCATAGTTATATGTGGAATTGCACCCCAAAATATATTCTGCTGCTTCTCCTGAGTACGGGAATACCACATATGTGGGACTTTTTGGGAGTCTAGCTGCGTACGGCCCCCCCGAAAACCAATCCCTGCCTTCAGGATTTCTAAGGGTGCAAATTTTTGATTTCACTCCTCACTACCTATCACAGTTTCGAAGGCCATAAAATGCCAAAATAACACAAAACCCCCCCAAATGACCCCATTTTGGAAAGTAGACACCCCAAGCTCTTTACTGAGAGGCATGTTGAGTCCATGAAATATTTAATATTTTGCCACAAGTTGCAGGAATTTTACAATTTTTTTCTTTTTTGCACAAAGTTGTCACTAAATGATATATTGCTCACACATGCTATGGGCATAAGTCAAATTACACCCCAAAATAAATTCTGCTTCTCCCGAGTACGGGGATACCACATGTGAGGGACTTTTTGGGAGCCTAGCCACGTACGGGACCCTGAAAACCAAGCACTGCCTTCCGGATTTAAATATAAAATGCTACCAAAAAAACTGTTAGAGATCGCAGGGATCAGGCCTGACTCTGCGATCGCTGCAGTTATGTGTTTAGTGTTTTGTAAGTGACAGTGATCGATCGATACTGCACTTGGGTGGGCTGGGCAGAGGGGCAAAACGCAGGTGCTAGCAGGTATCTGGGCTGATCCCGCTAACAATGCGTTTTTTTGGAACCCTAAACTGCTGGGGAGGCTAGTATAGATCTGATCAGATATTGATCTGTTCGGATTCTATACCACTACGGGAGGTTTATGCTTTGCGTGTGGGTGTTAGAGGTACTGGCACTAACCTAGCGCTGCCTGGGGCGACGCAGACCCTGACCCTAAAACCTAATTGATATCACCCGCCGGGTGATCAGGGGGTTAAACCTTTATTGGGTACTAAATGGTGGGTGCCCTGATGCTATAAAAAGCAAACTAACCAGAGTCACCCGTAACACTTATACGGTGATCACTGGTGAAAGGGTTAACTAGGGGCAATCAGGGGGTTCAAATATTTAATAGGTAGTATATGGGGGTCCCTGGCGCTATATAAAAACCTGACGGGGAACCTAAATAACTAACTGGCTAACCAGTGACACTTATACTGTGTTTGCTGGTGAAAGGGTTAACTAGGGGCAATCAGGGGGTTAAAACCATTATTGGGTAGTATATGGGGGTACCTAACGCTATAAAAACCTGGCGTGAACCTAATAAAATAACTAGCTACCTAACGACACTAGTGACACTAATGCAGCGATCAGAAAAAACGATCGCTTAGTGACACTGGCAAAAGGGGGTGAAAGGGTTAACTAGGGGCAATCAGGGGGTTAAAACCATTATTGGGTAGTATATCAGGGTACCTAGTGCTATAAAAACCTGGCGGTGAACCTAAAAAAAAAAACTAGCTACCTAGCGACACTAGCGACACTAATGCAGCGATCAGAAAAATGATCGCTTAGTGACACTGGCAAAAGGGGGTGAAAGGGTTAACTCTAGGGGCAATCGGGGGGGTTAAACCTTTATTGGTTGTGATAGGGGGCTACCCAGGACCTAACACTAACTGCCCTGACCGTTTTTACTTTTACAACTGACTGCAGTGATCAGTAAATAAATGATCACTGCAATCAGTGACACTGTGACTGGGGGGGGGGGGGTTTGGTTTGTGTGCCTGTGTGTACCTACATGTCAGTGTAGTGTTGGTGCATACTTACTTTCTGTCTTCTCCTCGTAGTCCGGTCAAAAAGACCGCCCCGAGGAGAATGACATCACTTCCTCCTTCCTGTGTATACAATACACAGTGGGAGGAAGCTTCTCATTGGCCAGGAGAGATTGAGAGGGGGTGGCCAGAAACCAATGGCCATCCCCTCATCACGGATCGCTCCTGCAGCGAATCGGACCGCCGTATCCAGCGGGAGGGGGTCCGATCGGACCCCCCACCCGCTGGAAGGCAGGCACGTACATGTACGTGCTTGTGCCTGCCTGTGCCATTGCGATGACGTACAATGGCAATACGGCGGTCCTTAAGTGGTTAAGGGGGCAAATCCTTCCGGTCCTTAAGTGGTTAACTAGGGCTTATTTTCAGGGTAGGGCTTATATTGCAGACATCCCCCGAAAATCATGCTAAGTCTTATTTTCGGGGTCGGGCTTAGTTTCGGGGAAACAGGATACATAAAATTACTTTACATATTCAAAATAAAGTGCTCATATACAGTACCAAGGAAGTGCTCAGTTTCTTTATTTATATAATCTAATTATAAAGTGCTAGTGCTCACAACTGCAAACCACTTCACTTCATGCCCCAACCTCTGTGCTCCCCTCAGATTGCCCCACCCTCATGAAAACTTGTCGAGGGAAGCTGGCAGTGAAGCCTTGTCACTTCAAAGCTGTTTCCCTACTGCACATGCGCATTCTGAATTGCCCTGCTAGAGGAAGGAGGAGGGGGCCAAACTTGTCAAAAACAGGTCCCCGCTCCCCCCTTCCCCCTCAAATGTGTCAGGGGGGAGCAAACAAGCAAAGCTTTCCCCTTTTTGGGTGGAGCTCCACTTTAAGAGTCATAAGCACTTATTTGCAGGCTTTGCAGATATGTGGTACTCTCAGTAGCTTCTCGTCTCTCCCCTGTCCTCCAGGTGCAGCATGTTAGGCTCTATGGTAATCTTCATAGAATGTAACCTTTATGTACAGAGTCAAAATCCCTTTTCACCCCAACCAAAGGTTGTGATTATGTATACCTGTATATCACTTAGAAATTTGAAGTGTAGGACAGCGCTGTGAGTATTCATGTCTGCCTGCTAAACACAACTGGGGATAATTCTTGACATGCCACAATTCAAGGTATCGCAGTTGTGGCATACATCCCCATTCCCTGCCTTTGCAACTTAAGCAGGAGTGGTTGGGTGGCAGCAAATATGCGGTTCAGCCATGTGGTTTTACCGAACCTCAACCGCAAGTGTAAACATAGCATTCTTAACTTCAGGTTGGG
Source organism: Lithobates pipiens (assembly GCF_037356315.1). Lineage (NCBI taxonomy): Eukaryota > Metazoa > Chordata > Amphibia > Anura > Ranidae > Lithobates > Lithobates pipiens. The sequence continues at coordinate 153,378,500 of NW_027507785.1, read as the reverse complement.
GCAGTCACAACAGCTGTGTTCTCTGTGGTACTCACAACTTCTACAGAGCTAAGTCCAAGTAGCCACCCCCTCACCCATCGCCACATCCTGAATTCCAGGGTGTAGGTGCTTCTATGTATCTCTAATTTATTAAACTTTTTTTCTCTTTCGTTCACTGACTGACACAGCTCCATTAATCTTGACCGTACGGTTATTACGCCACCTTTAGGAGAGGACTAGGCAGATCATGTTATACATGTGAAAAACAGAACTTTATAGTTCCGCCCAGGGGGCGGTTCCTCTTGTAATAACCCTTCAGCCTGCCTCCTGCAGCTCAGTTTTTTTCTGCCTAGTGAACGAGATGGACCTAGGCTCCCTGCGGGACCATCGGTCCTGGGATTTTTTTGCTGAATGTTTGCCTTTTTTTGTCGCAAGATGTTAAGATCCTGTGATCTGCTATCAACAGCCAGCTGGGTGACAGGCTGTATAATGTAGATCCTTGTAGTCTCCCCAGCCTGGCCATCGAGCGTGTGTAGACCCTAGCTACGCGCTGGGTCAGCAACGACATACCCCTCAGGCTCCAGGGGCGGCCGGTGAGCGCAACGCTTCAGGGCACACATATGACTGGACTACCAATGTCCTTGTCACAATGGCCACTCCGTACTGCTCGGAGAGTGGGTCTGTGATGGGATTTCCCCGGCTCTTCCGGATGGTAAGTACAGTTCTCCCTGCCTCAGCGGGATTGAGCAGCTGGGCATTCCCTGGGAGGTCGATTATGGTGTCCCTCTCCTCCCTCTCTTCTCTCCCTGTCACTATTTTCCCTCCCCCCCTGTGGGGGATGCTGCATGATGGGCTGCTGAGCGGTGTGTGTACCTGTAGCCAGGGGTCCTCTGAGGTGCTCTCACCTTAGATGGGGGCTGCGCTGGGTGTATGTGGTCTCCCCGCTGGGTGTCTGGAGGTCTGCATGTACTGATCGCCATAGCGCTGTTCTGCCATTTTCTCTGTCCTTTCACTGTGTACAGTTGTTTGTCGGCCATTTTTGATGTGCCTCAGTGGTAAGCATGGTCAGGGGCCATTTTACTGTAGCTCGGCAGCCATTTTCTCTGTGATTATGTCCTTTATACAGGGCGGCCGGCGGCCATTTTGTTATAGTACAGCACAGTTTTTATGCTCCGCGCTGGTCCCTGCTGCTCAGAACAGCGCGGTTTTTCACTCAGGACACCTGGGAGCTGATACTGGACATGGGCACCTGTAACTGAATGATGTGGCACTCGGTCGGGGTGGTGAGTCCTGCGGTGGGGGCCCCTTAGTCTGCAGCAGCTAGGAGGGTGGGATTATGCACCTGTCCTAAGTCCTCAAGGGTGGCAGATAGGGTGCGTCAGCATGGCTTCCGAAACTGGTGTTTCTTCCCCAGAACTCCCTGCAATTGCAACCGGCTCGTGTGCAAACAGTGCAGTCCTTTGGATGCTTTGTCTGCGGTCCTTGAAACGTTTGTTGCCAGGGTGGAGGCAGTGTGTGGGCGCAAAGGTGGTAAAAAGTGGCCCCTGCACCCCCCTGTCATCCGGGGAGAGCTCTGACGCAGACTCAGACCCCACTGAGACTGGCGGCCCCTGCTCTGTTGCTTCAGATGACGCTGACCAGGACTGATCAGACAGTGAGGATGAGTCCCCGTCCGGGTCCACGCAAGACAAAGCACTTCTCACAGCTGTTCGTGATACCCTGCAAATTCAGGATACAGCGGTTTCCTCTGCTGAAGTAGTGGCCCCTTTTGGGCCCCCGTAAGCCAGCCCGTACACCTAAGGTGTTTCTGTATCGGACTTATTTCGATAAGTTCATATACAAGGAATGGGGAAGCCTGCAACGGACCTTCTTATTCCGAAAAAGAATGGCGGTGTGTTACCCCTTTGAGGAGAGCCTTCTTAAAAAATGGTCGGCTCCTCCAGTCGTGGACCCCCCGGTATCCAGGTTAAACAAAGTAACCACGACCCCAGTAGAGGGGACTCCTGCATTTAAGGACCCTACTGACAGGAAGGCAGAGGCAGTGGCCCGTTCCTTGTTTATGGTTGTGGGGTCAGCAATACGACCAGTACTGGCCACAGCACTTGTGTCGCAGACACTTACTGAATGGGCAAAACTTTTGCACCGCGAATTGAAGAAGCAGCAGGCTACTCCCGTCTGCGTAGAACTAGCAGACCAGTTAGTGCACGGCCTTAAGTACATTTGTGACGCGGCCCTGGATACGCTTCCCCTGCAATCCAGGGCTCAGTGTGAGCAGGGGTGCTGAGGCGCCTGATTTGGCTGAAATGCTGGTCTGCGGACCAGGCATCTAAAAAAGCCTTGAGGGATGACATTATTAACCCCCCTGGCGGTGTTCCCGAGTCTGGCTCGGGGTGGAAGTTTTGTACCAAAAGCGGTAACCCCGAGCCAGACTCGGGACTGCATCGCTGAATGCAGGAGGAGGTTTACTTACCTTCTCCCTTGGATCCAGCGATGTCCCCGCGCTGTACGAGCGGCTCGTCCTCCGCTCGATTCATCACGGGGCCGATCTCCGTTCCCTGCTAGCGTTGCGACACACGGGGACGGAGATCGGCGCCAAATTTAAAAAGTGAAACACAGTATACATACAGTATAATGTAATCTTACAGATTACATTGCTGTATGTAATTATTTCACATCCCTTTTGTCCCTAGTGGTCTGCCCAGTGTCCTGCATGCAGTTTTATATTATAAAAACTGGTCTTTATGCCTGGAAACTGGAGATTGTCCATAGCAACCAAAACTGTCCCTTTACATCAAAAATTGTTTTAGACCAGCTAGAAAACAGCGATAATAAATTGGAATCACTCTCAGAATTGAGCGATAGTGATTTGTGGGGAGATCGGTCATCAAATACTGAAAAGTAATGACAGTGACAATTCTGCAACTGAGCAAATTTCAGTGTTTTTGATTTGATTACATTATTGAATAACTTTTATTATTGTTATATTATTATTTGGTATAATTATTTATAGTTATTTATTATATTATAATTTATGATTTCATTTTTCAAACTTTATCATACCCGGGATGTCTGCTAGATTCTGATTTGGACAGATATAAGTGAGTTATTCCTAAGAATTACAGGACTACAATATAAAACACCAACAAATTTTCATGCAAAATAATTGTACCGCTTTTAGCATCTAAAATCCAAAATAATCATACCGCCAGGAAGGTTAAGAATGTCACAGGTGGGAAGAGTACCTTGCTCCCACAGGCCAGGAAGAATAAGGAGCCACGCCGCAGGCAAGGGCCCTCATTTTCTGCTCAAGAGGCTTTTTCGTCCGTCCGGGACTTTGGCTAAACGCTCCCAGTCCGACAGGATGACCTCTGAGGGACAAAAGCGTTCCTGGAATCGCAAGCATAACAAGCCTGCGAGCAAAAGTGCTACTGCATGAAGGTTTGCCCTGCCCGGGGGGGGGGGGGGGCGCTTTTGGAGTTTGCAGCCCGGTTGGCCTCTCAGCTATACGACCAATGGGTCTGCGAACTGATTTCCTCTGGCTACTAGATAGAGTTCCTCTCTTGGCCACCAAACGGATTATTCCCCTCCAGCATACCCTCACTCCCGGCTCGCCGGGAGGCCCTATTGGGGGCGGTAAGGGACCTGCTAAGCTGCGGGGTGATAGTGTTTGTTCTGGAGTCGGAAAGGTTCCAGGGGTTCTACTCCAATCTGTTTGTAGTCCCCAAAAAGGAAGGGGTATGTCCAATCTTGGACCTGAAAGCCCTCAATTGCTTTGTAAAAGTACAGAGGTTCAGAATGGAATCAGTTCGCTCAGTAGTCGCTGCACTCCATCAAGGGGACTCCCTGGTGTCTTTGGACATCCAGGATGCATACCTGCACATACCCATATGCCTCAGGCATCAGAGGTTTCTGTGATTTACAGTTGGGGAAAACCACTACCAGTTAGTGGCTCTCCCCTTTGGCTTGGTATCAGCACCCCGAGTCTTTATCAAGGTATTGGCTCCAATTTTGGCATTGTTGCGACAACACGGGATCACGATCATAGGTTACCTAGACGATCTCCTCCTGAGAGCATCTTCTGCCTCAGAATTAAAGGAGGATATGGCGATCACCATGCAAACCCTGCAGGAATTTGGGTGGCTGTTGGACCTAAAAAAGTCGGTGCTCATACCGACTCAGCGCTTGGAGTACCTAGGCATACTGCTGGAATCCATGGCAACAAGAGTTTTTCTCCCTTCAGACAAACTGCAGACTCTGAGAGCTGCAGTAAAACTATTGATGAATCGCAGGTGGTCGTCGCTGCGCTTCTGCATGTGAGTCCTGGGCCTCAAGGTGCCTTCCTTCGAGGCAGTACCGTACTCCGTTTCACACCAGAGTCTTGCAGAAAGAGATATTGACAAAATGGGACAAATCTCTGTTATCCCTGGGTCGGCAGATTCAGGTGAGCCAGTCAGTCAGGGACTCCTTGCTCTGGTGGCTGAGGTCCCTGGCACTTTGGTCCGGGAAGTCGTTCCTACCTCTACATTGGACAGTGATCACAACGGACGCCAGCCTGACCGGCTGGGGTGGAGTACTGGAAGTGCAGTCGACCCAGGGCCTCTGGAGGGGGAAGGAATCCAAGTTGCCGATCAATGTGCTCAAGCTTCGATCGATCAGGCTAAGCCTCTCCATGTGGTCAATGAGACTACGAGGGTGTCCGATGAGAATCCAGTCATACAACGCCACGGTGGTGGCATATGTCAACCATCAAGGAGGAACAAGAAGCTCGGCTGCAGCACGGGAGGTTGCTCACATCCTTCAGTGGGCAGAATGACATGTACCGGCCTTGTCGGCCATTTACATCCCGGGAGTAGAAAACTGGCAGACGGACTACCTAAGTTGCCAGATGCTGGACCCAGGAGAAAGGGCGTTGCATACAGAGGTGTTCAGGCTTCTGTGCCTGCGGTGGGGTACACCAGATGTGGATCTCCTGGCCTCCCATCTCAATCGGAAGGTGCCGAGATTCGTATCCAGGACAAGAGATCCTTGGGCAGACGCGCTGTTGGCTCTGTGGGGTCAGTACTGACCGAACTACTGTTACGAGAGGACCTTCTGTGTCAAGGTTCGATTCTCCATCCTGCTTTACCATCGCTGGTTTTAAGGGCATGGCTGTTGAGAGCCAGGTGATAAGGAACCAAGGCCTATCGGTGTCACGAGGATCCTGGCAGCAGTGGTCAGTCCGGACCTTTCGCCGTGCGAGTGTGCATGCGTGCACGCGTACGCAGGAGCGTGCGCACTGTCGTGTGCGCTCGTTGGCGCCAGGCGGGCTATTTAACTCAGTTGGTCACATCCAGTTCTTGCTGTCTGATCTACAGCGTGCGAGTACCCTGATTCTGAGAACCTGCCTTCTGTGACCTGTTGACCCGGCTTGTTTACTTACTGTTCCAGCTATCCACCTGCATCTGACCCCGGCCTGCCTGACCTCCCCTCTGCTTGATCCTTTGGTGCCTTGCTGCCTGCCCGTTTACAGACCCGGCTCGTCCGACCATCCACCTGCTTGATCCTTGGTTCCCTTGCTGACCGTCTGACCTCCGGCCCGGCTTGTCTGACTGCTCTGCTTCCAGCCTCCTGTTCCGGTGCCGTCTGCTGCTCTACCTCCAGTAGTGATTCCTGCACCTGCCTGAAGTCCTGCCTCTGTCAGAGTTCCTGCATTGGTGTCCTGGTCCAGCCTCTCTGCCTGCCGCTCTGCTTCAGCTTCCTGCACCTACCTGCTGATCCTGTTTCCCTCCGATTCCAGTCATTCCCTGATCCAGCTGTTGATCCTGCCAGACACTCATGCCCCTCTTGACTCTTGTGTTACCTGTATACACTACCAGGGCCCTTGAGTCGGAGCCGCAAGAGAGGTCTCCTCCTGCAAGTCGGGCTCTACCACCAGGTACGTGACAGTATCAGACAGCCATGTCCGAGCCCGCGCAGGGAGCCTCTCCCATGGACGAACTTTGTTTGCATCTGGCTGGCCTCACCCAGGCTGTTAAGAGTCTCCAGGAGGGATACACTCGTTTGGAGGAAAAGGTCCAAGCTCTCACTTCACCCACAACCGCTCAGGGGCCTCTTCCGTCCGCTGCCGTCTCCAGCACCTCTTCTCCGACAGTGGTAATGTTGCCTCCCGAACCCAGGGTTCCCACGCCTGAAAAGTTTTCTGGAGAGCGAAGTAAATTCAGAGCATTCCGGAACTCTTGTGAACTGTACTTTGCCCTACAGCCTCGCACCTTCTCACTTGAGGCCACCAAGGTGGGATTTGTGGTGTCCTTGCTCCTGGGAGATCCTCAAGCTTGGGTTCATCGTTTTCTGGAACAGAAAGCAGAGGTCCTAACCAACCTGACCACCTTCTTTGATACTCCCTCCTGGATGCTGCCTCGGGTACCTAACTACTCTCATCCGGCTCCCACTCCTAGTCCTGTTCCAGCACCTGATACCTCCGAACCTATGCAGCTCGGAGTCCTTCGCCCTGCTCTCACGATGGAGGAACACCAACGTCGTCGGGTCAACAACTTGTGCCTTTACTGCGGGGAACCTGGGCACTATGTCAGGAACTGTCCTGCCAAGCTCCGTAAGTGCATGTCTGTCTGGTCTGGCTCTACTACTGCTTGGCTTAAGACCTCTTCTCACCTCGCCCTTTCTGTCTCGTTGCAGCTCCCAGGAAGGACTTTGCAGGTCCCCGCTATCATTGACTCAGGGGCTTGTAGCTGTTTCATGGACTCTTCTTTTGCCAGTAAACACCAAATCCCTTTGCTGTACAAGGCTCAAGGACTCTCTATCCACCTGGCCGATGGCTCAACAATAAAATCTGGACCAGTTACGCAAGAGACTACCCCCCTTTCAGTTTCTGTCTCCAATCTGCATCAGGAACTGCTTCGCTTGGACATTATCCCATCTCCTTTGTTTCCAATCATCCTTGGCATGCCATGGTTGCAGGCCCATAACCCTGCTATAAACTGGGTGACCGGGGAGATCACATTTTTCTCTCCTTATTGCCAGCAGTACTGTCTCCTGAAGAATCCTGGCGAATCCTCTGCCTTACTATGTCTGGACTCTGATTCTGAGCTTTGCCAAGCAGTTCCTGAAGTATATCATGACTACCTAGACGTCTTCAGTAAGAAGGGGGCGGAAACTCTGCCACCCCATCGGGCATATGACTGCCCCATTGAACTCCTTCCCGGGGCTGAAATTCCCTTTGGCAGGATCTTTCCGCTGACCGAACTGGAACAGGAGACTCTGAAAATGTACATAGACGAAAACCTGAAGAAAGGCTTCATTCGACCCTCCACTTCCCCAGCGGGTGCAGGCATCTTCTTTGTGGAAAAGAAAGACCATACCCTCCGGCCCTGTGTTGACTACAGAGAGTTAAATAAGATAACAGTAAAGAATCGATACCCGCTTCCTCTGGTTCCAGAATTATTTCAGAGACTGGGAACTGCCTCTACCTTCACTAAGCTGGATCTCAGAGGGGCCTACAATCTGGTTCGTATCAGAAGTGGGGATGAGTGGAAGACAGCTTTTCGTACCCGCTTTGGGCATTTCGAATATCTGGTGATGCCCTTCGGATTGTGCAATGCTCCCGCTACCTTCCAGTATTTCATTAATGATGTCTTCCGGGACTATTTAGACTTGTTTGTCATTGTCTACCTTGACGATATCCTCATTTTTTCCCCTTCTCTGGACTCTCATCGCAAACATGTTAAATGTGTCCTGGCCGGCTCCGGCAACACGGGCTGTACGCTAAGGCTGAAAAATGTGCTTTTGAACAAGAAAGTATCTCATTTCTGGGCCTAGTTATTTCTGTAGAAGAAATAAGGATGGATCCACAAAAGATTTCTGCAATTCTTGACTGGCCAGCTCCCACTGACAAGAAAGGGGTCCAACGTTTTGTTGGCTTCACCAATTTTTACAGGAAATTTATCAAGGGGTTCTCCGCTATCATCTGCCCAATTACGCAACTAACCAAGCAAGGGGTGCGTTTTCATTGGTCCCCGGAAGCTCAAGTCGCTTTCGAGTCCCTCAAGAGACTGTTTACCTCCGCGGATGTCTTAAAACATCCCAATTCTTCTCTACCATTTGTCCTGGAAGTAGACGCCTCTGAAATCGCTGTTGGAGCTGTCCTCTCCCAACGACAAGGTACCAAAGCTTCACTTTTTCCAGTTGCCTTCTTTTCCCGAAAGCTGTCCCCCGCGGAGAGAAATTATGACGTAGGTGATCACGAATTACTGGCCATAAAATCTGCCCTGGAAGAATGGCGATACCTGTTAGAAGGAGCTGCTCATCCTATCCTGATCTACACAGATCACAAGAACCTGGAATACCTGAAGTCTGCAAAGAGGCTGAGACCGCGACAAGCTAGGTGGGCCTTGTTCTTTTCCAGGTTCTCATTCCATGTTACTTACCGGCCCGACTCCAAGAACACGAAACCCGATGCCCTCTCTAGGATGTTTCACAAATCCGAAGAAACTTCGCCCCCTGACACTATCCTGGCCCCAGGGAACTTTCTCCTGCTACAGGAAGATCTGCTCTCGCGGTTGAAACAAGCTTCCATGGGGTCAACACCCACCGTGGGAACTGAGTTACAGGTCAGGGATGGACTGTTTTGGTACGGCAGCAAAATCTTTGTACCCGAATGCTTACGGGTGGCCATTCTCGAACTTTGCCATGATCATGCACTAGCAGGGCACTTTGTTGCCTACAAGACTGCTGATCTTGTCCAGCGTACTTTCTGGTGGCCCCAAGTACTTAAGGACTGTAGGAGTTACGTGGAGTCCTGCACCATCTGTGCTCGGAGCAAAACCCGTAGGTCCAGAGCCTGGGGGTTACTGAAACCTCTGACCATTCCAGACAGGCCTTGGAAGATGTTGTCTATGGACTTCATTGTCGATCTACCCCCTGCAGCTGGTCATACTGCCATCTTTGTGGTGGTAGATCGGCTGTCTAAAATGGCCCATTTCATTCCGATGAAGGGTACCCCCTCTGCTTCCGAGACTGCCCAGATGTTTATCAGGGAAATAATTCGACTTCATGGAATCCCGACCAATATAGTTTCTGACCGCGGAGTGCAATTTACCTCGTGGTTTTGGAAAGCGCTGTGTAAAGTCCTGGGAATTACGCTATCATTCTCCACCGCTTACCATCCTCAGGCGAATGGTCAGACCGAGAGGACCAATCAGCCCCTCGAGCAATACCTGCGTTGTTTTTCATCCTTTTCTCAAGATGACTGGATCACACTGCTTCCGTTGGCCGAATTTGATTATAACAATTCCATGCATTCTGCTACCAAGCAAAGTCCGTTTTTTGCTAATTATGGTTTTCATCCAGCTTTCCTTCCTAATTCCATTCCCGAATGTTCTGTGCCAGCAGTCTTGGAAACTATACATTTTTTCTCCTCGAACAACCAATTATTACAGAAGACCATGGCAAGATCCCAGGAGCAGAATAAGGAAGTGTTCGACAGGAAGAAGCGGGGTGAATTGTTGCTCGAACCAGGTGACTGTGTATGGTTATCCTCTGCGAACCTTAGATTGTCTTGTCCTTCCAGGAAATTGGGTCCCAAATTCCTGGGCCCTTTCCCTGTAAAGAGGAGAATTAACGAGGTGGCTTATGAGCTGGAGCTCCCGGATTCACTCAAAATCCACCCTGTTTTTCACGTCTCCCTGTTGAAACCCTTTGTCCCCAATCCTTTTCCTGACCGGAATGTGAATCCTCCGGATCCTGTAATAGTGAATGGGGAGGAGGAATTTTAAGTTGAAGCTATTCTGCATTGTAGGAAAAGTAATAACCAAGCTCAATTTTTTATTAAATGGAAAGGCTATGGCCCGGAGGAGAATTCTTGGGAGCCTGTGGAGAATATCCATGCAAAGACTTTAATCCAAGCTTTCAGGAGATTGCACCCTGAAAGATGGGCCCGGTTGGGCATCCGGAGGCTGCCCCTTGAGGGGGGGCAATGTCACGAGGATCCTGGCAGCAGTGGTCAGTGCAGACCTTCCGCCGTGCGTCCGCGGGTGTGCGCGCGTGTGTGCGCTCATTGGCGCCAGGCGGGCTATTTAACTCAGTTGGTCACATCCAGTTCTTGCTGTCTGATCTACAGCGTGCGAGTACCCTGATTCTGAGAACCTGCCTTCTGTGACCTGTTGACCTGGCTTGTTTACTTACTGCTCCAGCTATCCGCCTGCCTGACCTCCCCTCTGCTTGATCCTTCGGTGCCTTGCTGCCTGCCCGTTTACTGACCCGGCTCATCCGACCATCCACCTGCTTGATCCTTGGTACCTTCGCTGACCGTCTGACCTCCGACCCAGCTTGTCTGACTGCTCTGCTTCCAGCCTCCTGTTCCGGTGCCGTCTGCTGCTCTACCTCCAGTAGTGGTTCCTGCAGCTGCCTGAAGTCCTGCCTCTGCCAGAGTTCCTGCATTGGTGTCCTGGTCCAGCCTCTCTGCCTGCCGCTCTGCTTCAGCTTCCTGCACCTGCCTGCTAAATCTGTTTCCCTCCGATTCCAGTCATTCCCTGATCCAGCTGTTGATCCTGCCAGACACTCGTGCCCCTCTTGACTCTTGTGTTACCTGTATACACTACCAGGGCCCTTGAGTCTGAGCCGCAAGAGAGGTCTCCTCCTGCAAGTCGGGCTCTACCACCAGGTACGTGACAATCGGACTCTGTGATTTCAACTATGTTGAGGGCACGAAAATCTTCTTCTCGGAAGATATACCATCGTAACTGGAAGGCCTACATCTCCAATGTGTGAGGAGAAAGCCTTGGCTGTTTTTTTTCCAATGACCCCTGGCGTCTCATTCTCTAGTACTTTTATTTAAGGGGTCCTGCATGTAGTTCCCCTGGTTCGTCCACCTTTACCCCCATGGGATCTGAACCTGGTGCTAGCGGCGCTTCAGAAACCGCCGTTTGAGAACATCAGGGAAATTCCCTTGTTGACTCTTTCTCAGAAAGTGGTCTTCCTAGTGGCCATTACATCGGCCAGAAGGATTTCGGAACTGGCGGCCTTGTCTTGCAAGGCGCCCTATCTGGTTATCCATAAGGATTAGGTGGTGTTGCGTCCGCAACCGTCTTTCCTACCAAAGGTGGTTTCCGCGTTTCACACCAATGAAGACATTGTGTTACCATCTCTGTGTCCTAAACCGACGCATCCTAAGGAGGTGGCCCTTCATTTCCTGGACATGGTCCGGGCTCTAAGGGTGTATTTGTCTGCCACAGCTCCCTTTCGGAAGTCAGACTCTCTGTTAGTTTCAGTAGCTGGTCTGAAAAAAGGTATGGCGGTCTCGTCGGCCACTATTTCTAGGTGGATCAGACAGATTGTGATACATGCCTACACCTTGAAGGGGCAGGTGTCCCCTTTTCCTGTCACGGCCCATTCCACCAGGGCAATTGCAACCTCTTGGGCTTTCCGACATCAAGCGTCAGTCGCTCAAGTGTGTAAGGTGGTGACTTGGTCATCTGTTCACACTTTTACCAAATTCTACAAAGTGGATGTAAGCGCATCGTCTGATGCCTGCTTTGGCCACAAAGTTTTGCAGCCGGCCGTGTAATGTTGCAATTCTGTATTCTTTACTCTGTTTTAAAAATACAGTTAATTTTGAGTATTAATGCACTGTTGCATTGTTGACCGCACGTTCTGATGTGGCTAGATAGAATGGTGACTCCCCTGTTAGGGAGGACTTCTGGTTGTGGGTGAAGTTTTTATGCTGTTCCCACCCCTCCTTATGACACTGCTTGGGGACATCCCTACAGTCAAGGTTAATGGAGCTGTGTCAGTCAGTGAACAAAAGAGAAAATAGGATTTTTATACTCACCGTAAAATCCTTTTCTCTGAAGTTCACTGACTGACACAGCAACCTCCCCTCCTATTGTTTTACGTTATACTGCTTGTTGACATACTGAGCTGCAAGAGGCAGGCTGAAGGGGTTATTACCAGAGGGACTGCCCCCTGGGGGGAATTGTAAAGTTCTGTTTCTTCACATGTATAACATGTTCTGCCTAGTCCTCTCCTTAAGGTGGCGTAATAACCCTACGGTCAAGATTAATGGAGCTGTGTCAGTCAGTGAACTTCAGAGAAAAGGATTTTACGGTGAGTACAAAAATCCTATTTTTTTTTTTCAAATAACATTATTGCTATCACATAGGGTACAAATAGCCCCCATGTGATACCATTTTTATTGTGACAGATTCCCTTTAATGAAACATCTTAGACCCCTGGTGTGTCCCCCGAACTCCACTGAAGCTAATAAGGTATAATGCTATATTTTCTGTCTTCTGGTCTATCCGCTCTGGATGAAGTATGGTATGGCATTTGGACATTTATTTTATTTATTTCATTTGGTGAACCAGCCAGTAACACCCTTGGACACCATAATTGTCATTTTGAGGAAAGGGAAGTGTTGGAAACAAGCAGATTTAGCCCTGGTTCACACTGGAGTGTTTTGACATGTGATTTGACAAATCGGTGGCAATTGCTGTCAATGGCACCGTCCTAAGTGGTGCGACGCCACATCTACAGCGCAGCTCTTGTTTCAAAAAGTAGTTTCTGTACTACTTTTTGCAATTTCAGGCTCCAATTTACATTGAAATCAGTGCAGAAACCTGCACATATGTCTCTGAAGTCGCAGCCGAAATCCAGACTGACATGTGGGAGTGAAATCGCTAACTGTGTGAGTTCAGCTGAATTTGCACGGCTTCATTCTTGCAGCTCATTGTGAACCTGGGCTATGATGGACTTGACTAAAAAAATAAAGCTGAAATCCAGCTAGCCCTTTCTAGGCAGTTAGGGAAACAGTTTTCTTTGCAATAAAGATTTTACATACAGGATCGCAGGAACATCAACTGGGTGCATCTGGTTTTGCGGTTGTTCTTCAGAATGAGAGGCTGCCTCACTGGGTGCCTGAATAGCAAAGGCACGCCTTTGCTATTCAGGCACCCAGTGAGGCAGCATTTCATTCTGAGGAATAGTCAATGACAGCCCCCATTTCTCCTTTCAGTTCTTCCGCCTGCATGAACCTAACACCACATAACCAAGACCACCGCAATACCAGACGCACCCGGTTAACGTTCCTGCAGTCCTTCCTATACCTTCAGTGGTCGGGGATCGTGAGCTGCTCATCCATCCATTCCAGGCAGTATACATAGGAGAACCACAGGCTCTATTGACTCTCTGCCATTGGTATGTGTGTCCATCATATCTAGTAAGGGTACCCTACCATGTGTGTATTATCTTTGGGATCCGATTGACCCACTTACATCTTTACCAAGGCTTATAGGAAAGAAGATCACCCGAGACTCTTCCATTGGTTTATGTACTGCTGGGTCCCTTCTAGGGACTTTGGATTTTGTACACACATTTTTTGGTACTTTTTTTGGGCTTCACATATTATATATAATTTTCACTATTCAACCAGTGTTTATGCATATGGTTATATTTCTAAGTGCTACACATATTGTTTTATGTTTTCTGGGCAGGATTGACATTTTGATTATGGCTGCTCTACCAAACCACGAAAAATATTTTAGTGTACATCTTTCTAGGTCTTTAGTGATGTTTTGCAAAAGGGGTTGGAAGTTGGATTTGTACATTAAATCCAATTTCAGTGTCAATTGGATACCCAAATACGTGAGAGATGTCGTTTCCCATTTGAAATTTCAATAGATTTTTGTATTGTTTAGTGTGGCTTCTCTTAGTGAAAGATTCATTGCTTCAGACTTCTTGTAATTAATTTTTGAAGTTTGATATATAGCTGTATTGGGAAAATATATTGCATAGGTTGAGCATGGTTATGTGTGGTTGAGAAATGAAGGAAAGGAGGTCATCGGCTTAAGCCGCGCATTTGTATACCTTATTTTTGACCTTGAAACCATGAATGTTTGGTGAAGTGTTTATAGTGCGAATTAATGGTTCCAGGGATAGAATGAATAATAGGGGTGAGAAGGGGCAGCCCTGTTTTGTACCATTCTGGATTCTTACTTTATCAGATAGTGTTCGGTTTATTTTAATTTGAGCTGTTGGATTATGGTATAAGGTCCTAATCCAATTTAGCATATGAGGCTTCAGTCCAATATGAGTGCAAGTGACGAAAAAGAAGTCCCCGGACACGCAGTTGAAGGCCTCCGTGTCGGTAGTAACATACTTTCGTATTCATTTGTGTGTGTTCTGTGGATGAGGTTCATGGCCTTTATCATATTATCTTTAGCTTCCCTACCAGGCATGAATCCCACCTGTTCTGGTCCTATCAATAGGTGCAGTAGTGGTCTTAAATGGTTTGCTAATATTTTTGCATATAATTTTAGGTTGAAATTAAGTAAGGATATTGGTCTGTAGTTGGTACAGTCAGATGTGTCTTTTAGGGCTGGGGAAAAAAATGATTTAAATCTTGAATCAAGTTGAGAGGTCAAATCAATTAAAAATTTAAGCAAATCGATTTTTATAGATTTTTTTCACCACCGCGCCAGTTCTGAGGTGCTGCAGGCGAGGCTACGGCTTCAGCCTAGTCCGCGAGGCCGGACACCATGGACTAGGTCGAAGCCGCGGCCTCGCCTAAAAACTCCTGCTCACAGCTCCTCAGGACCATAGCAGTGTCCATCAACAAAAAAAAAACTTAATTCAAATCGTGAATCTAGTTTTTTTTTTTTTTTTTTTTTTTTTTAAAATCGCCCAGCTCTAGTGTCTTCATTAGGTTTGGGCAGTACTGTTACATGAGCTCTCAGGAAATCCTCCAATATTGTAAGTGGGTTTTTCACAGAATTGAATGTCTTCAGTAGATGTGGCGTCAGACTGGTGGACAAGGTTTTATAATAGTGGGCTCTAAAGCCATCTGGGCTAGAGCTTTTTCCTGTTTTGAGAGATTTGATGACTTCAGTTAGTTCCAGTTCTGTTATCGGGTCTTCTAGTGCTTGTGTGTCTGCGTCACTTAGAGTGGGGAGACCACTATCTGTGAGAAATTTTTCAATTATTTCTGTCCTTGATCCAGTAAGATCTTTTGGATTGTGTGTGTGGTAGATTGTACAAGTCTGTATAGTATTCCTGGAATCGTTGGGCTATCTTTTAGGTATCATGGGTTAATTATCTTTTAGGTATCATGGGTTAATTGGTCTTGTCTGGTTTTGATGGCTAGTATGTTTGTAGATAATAAACACGGTACAGAGAGTAAACCGCGCTATTCAAACAAAAAATTATATTATATAAATTCCCTACAAGCAGCAACCCTAATCGTAATACTCCGATATCAAACTAAATAGGTGAACAAAGTGAGCTGCGCTAAAAACAAAAAAAATTTTTTTCTAAAAACTAATCACAAAAAACATCAATAATCATGAGAAAAAAATAATAATAATTTTTGGTGACAAAAATAGATGCAAATAATTAGATTAATTAAATTAACCAATTAATTAAATGCAAATAATTAAATTATATAAGTGAATAATGTCTTTTCATCGTATAAGTGAAAAAAGTGTTTTTAAATCAGAACCAATAATGAAATTAGCATAGATTGTATACCCCTTATATATAAATCATATACATTAGAAAAGATAAACCTACACACCAATAAATTAATTGTAGTGAATAAACAAAGAAAAAAAATTAACAAAAAATATGCATTGAATAAAAAAAAGGAGAAAAAAACAGAAAAAATTGTCCAAAGAATAGTGTTGGTTCTTCAAAGGTGATATTATGGAGTAGACACCCACAGATTCCTGTGTGAAAAACAATCCAAACAATCCTCCACCAGTGAGAAGAGGGGCCGCTTACCCGAGTTATAGATCTCAGTGTCAATGAGATCAACAGAGCAACAGCACAGAAGTTCTGGATGAACCGTCACAGGCACCACACAGCTTTTATCTCCAATACGAAGCCTCCAGACAGGGAACGAGGGTATCGTGGATCATATAAAAAATCAAAAGGCACTCGCATAGCGTAAAACCACTTACTTTAATGGAATAAAATATAAAATATTACACTCACATGTGCATAGAAGAAAACTAACGTATAAATAAAACGAGCCGGCCGGGACTCGTGTGCCGCCCGCACTTCCTAGTTGGGCGTAGAACGCGGAGACGTCAGAATGCCTATCTCCCTACGCGTGTTTCGTCACGAACGGACGTGTTCACGGGATGCGGGACGGCGTTCTGGCGCACCGCCTATATACCAAATCATAAACAAACAGCCTCGGTCTGAGCTCCATGTTGTCTCTCAATCCACCATATTAAGTGAGGGAAAAAGGACAAGCATACCAATATCATCACCTAATCCGCCATTTTGCATGAGGGAAAAAGAATAAAAATTGCCCTACTACCACATAAAGCCAGACCTCTGCCCATAACCATCAGAGTTACCTGGGAATCATAAATTAAAAACAAAAAAATCATAAAAATACAATAAATATGAAAAACTTTTTATAAAAAAAAAACTTTTCATAAAGAAAATTGGCTCGTCTCTTATCAGAGGGGATCCCCTCCTCCCCTCCCCCTCTCTCCGGACAAACATCCCACAGACCCATATCCATATACATATGTCCAAAGAGAGGAAAAAGGGGAGGGGGAAAAAAGGGAAAAAAAAAGGAGGGAAGGGGGGAGGCGAAAAAAAGGGAGGGGGGAAAAAGGAAAAAAAAAAAGAAAAAAGGGGGGAGGGAGACCACCCCCAGAAAAATGTAATTTTAATAAAAAATAGTATTAATTAAAATAATATTTGATAAAAAAATATATACAAAATAATATTAAATGTGAATCAACACAGGCAGAACAATCCGAATAGATAGGCAAAGGGGCTTATATGGCAAAGATATATAATATTTTATATATCTGAATATTAATACATTATTAGTTGTATAGTTAAAATATGCCAACACCATAGAAAAAATATATGATGATACCCCAGGTAAAAAGCAAAAACAAAAAACGGTAAAAACAAAAATCCGTTAGCGAAGACTCATGGAACTCACACCAAGTTTACAATCCAAGAAAAAACAGGGAGCCTAAACTATA
This sequence comes from Lithobates pipiens, assembly GCF_037356315.1. NCBI lineage: Eukaryota > Metazoa > Chordata > Amphibia > Anura > Ranidae > Lithobates > Lithobates pipiens. Next base: position 153,361,524 of record NW_027507785.1, on the reverse strand, counting down.
TAAGCTATTCAAACCAGTTATATGTTGTTCAAGCATTGTCAATGAACGCATTTACGTCTACTATAATGTTAAGGCCATGAGGGGTATAACTTTTTAATTTATGTATCCACATCATTTCAAGCTTTGAGATACTTCTCACCAAATGGGTTCCCCTCCAATGGGGGTTGAACTTATCAATTCCCCAAAAAATTGTGTTGGTAGGGTCTCTGTTATGCACCAAAAGGTAATGTTTGGAGACCGAATGTTGGGTGTACCCCCTACGGATATTCCCAATGTGTTCATTCAAATGCACATATAGGGCACGTTTGGTCCGCCCTACATACTGGAGGCCACAAGGGCACTCCAGCATGTAGACCACCGCCTCCGAACAACAAGTAATGAAAGGCTCTATGGTGAAAGACTTAGAAGTAACAGTAGATCTAAAAGTGGTACTTCTCCTGGACCGACAGCCATTTATGTTACATACCAGGCACTTCCTGCATTGATAATACCCAGTAAGGTTTGAGAAGAAATGCGGGCGGTTAGTGGGTGGGTCCAAGGCATTAGGAGCCACCCTATCCCTCAAAGATGTCACACCTATATAAACTACTTGAGGTCTATCAGGCAAAATGGTTCCCAATATTGAGTCATTCCTAAGTATGTGCCAGTGCTTTTTAAGTATATGTTTAATCCTAGTGTGTTGACAAGAATAATTGGTAACGAAGGGGTGGCGAAAATTGTTTTGACGACCCCCTTCTCGTTCCTTTAATAGCTCAGATCTTTCAATATGGCTGATCTCATCTACCAAACATGTCAAGGGTTCAGACGGGTAACCTTTATCAATGAACCTCTGGGTAAGAACACGGGCCTGTTGTATAAAAACATCCTGTTCTGTACAGTTGCGTCTCAACCTCAAAAGTTGGCTTCTAGGTACTGATTTAAGCCAGGCTGGGTGGTGGCAGCTAGCGGTAGGTATAAAGGAGTTCCTATCGGTGGCTTTAAAGAAAGTTGATGTAATAAAACTCTCTCCTTTAATCGCAATAGTAAGATCTAAGAAATTAATCTTAGTAGGTGTATACCCCGGTGTTAGAGTTAAGCTCACTCATAAACAGGGAAAGGTCTGATTCACTACCATCCCATAGGAGGAGGATGTCGTCTATGTACCTAGCCCAAAAGGTCAGCTGCGGCCTGACCTGGGCATAGACAACATCCTCCTCCCATCTCGCCATAAAGAGGTTCGCCAAACTGGGGGCATATTTCGCCCCCATGGCTACCCCCATGATCTGGCGGAAAAAGGCCCCTCCAAACCAGAAAAAATTATGCGTAGCCGCATACTCTAAGAGTCTCATGATGAAATCAATTTGTTCTGGAGGGAGATCAGAAAACCTCTCCAGGGAATCTGAAACGGCTTCTAAACCCATATTTTGGGGTATGCTCGTGTATAATGATGCAACGTCTGCAGTTACCAGCAGGGTCCCTTGTTTGGGATGATGTCCCTCGAGGAGATTGATAATGTCTCATGTCTTTAATGAATGATGGCATTCGACGCACTAAAGGTTGTAAAAAGAAATCTATATACCTGCCCACCCGGGAAGTAATGGAATCAATCCCACTAATAATGGGTCGTCCCGGGGGGCAGGTAAGACTCTTATGAACCTTAGGTAGGTAATAGATTATAGGGATTCTGGGAGTTTTTGGAACAAGGAAGGCCCTCTCTTTCTTATTCAAAATTCCCTGATCGAATCCCTCTGTAACAAGAGACTCCAGAGTTCTTTTATATTGTGCATTTGGATTAGAAGGTAGGGAGATATAGGTAGCCCTATCCCCTAAAATGCGATTCATCTCGCCTATATAGTCATCCTTATTCAAGATGACTATACCCCCCCCCCCCCCCCCCGTCCGCTGGGCGGATGACCACATTTTTATTATTACAGAGGGATTCAATGCCAGCATCAATCACCTCTTTATTTTTGACTTTTTTAATGCGTAAGTCTTCAAGATCTTTGAGGGCCAGATCGCGAAAGACTTTTAGAGAGGGACACAAATGCCCAGGTGGGTTGAAAAGTGATGCATTAGAAAGTCCCGAGTGACAATAATCACCAGAGGCATTCCTAAGAAAATTAATGGGATTCGAAGCTACATATCTTTGAATGTTAAGCTTCCTTACATACTTATGAATATCCATGTATGTTTGGAATTTATTCATATTCTTGGCTGGAGCAAACTTAAGGCCCTTATCAGGACACTCAGTTCGCAGTCGTTAAGAGTGGCCGAACTAAGGTTAAAAATACCCGCACTGATTAAGTTCTTAGTCTTTTTGGGCTGAGTGCGCCTCCCCCCTCTAGTTCCTCTCTTAGTTCGACCACTCTTTTGATGCCCTGGTTTGGCCTGGGAAAACCCCAACTAGTATGGCCTGGGTTGGCGCCCAAGTTGCCATTGCTAGAGTCTCCCTGGGTTTCAGCATAGGAACCCATATTATTGGGCCTCAAGTTTGCCATACCATCCGTAGACATATAGTTTCTTTCTAGTGGAAACACAGAATCCTGTAAAGGCAAGAAACTGTTTTGTGTAGGAACATTAAATTGAGATTGATAATCAACATCATAATGTACCACTTGGCTGTTATTATAAGCTGCTGGTGGGTTGGGTTTTGGATATTGAGAAGGAAGGGGTAATTGGTTGTAAGCAGGAGGTGGGAAGTAACCCTGTTTGGAATTAGGGCCTCCCATCCATCCCGGGGGGGGGTGCAAGTGGTCTCTCCTGTCTCCAATTTGAAGGGGGAGCAGCCTGACCATAATAGAGAAAGGGAGCTTGGGCATATGTCTGAGGGGGGAGGGGGGCATTCTGACGTTGCCCACCTCATCCTCTCCCTCTATTATCATGCCCCTGAGGGGGTCCACGTTTGCCACCTCTAGTTTGGCTGTAATTTCTCTTTCCCTCACCAGGGGAGCGAAAACGAGAATTCCCAGATGGTGCTGTCTGATTTTGTATGTTCTGGGGTGGTATCCCACCTTGGGACATAACCACCGGGGTAGTGTCCATAGCTGGACCAGAGATATCTATTTGTTCTGCCAATAATCTCTTTTGCCACTCAAAAACTGTCATAGATTGATAGTCCAAAATATCTTGATTATTCTTTTTTAGTTTTTGTTCTTTTTCCTCTTTTTCCAATAACTTTAGAAGACCTTTGGATCTATCTAAATATTCCTCATTATTTTTAAAGGGCAATATTTTATCTTTTAATCTCAATATCTAAGCGATTAAGTTTTAAGCTCTTCCTCTCCACGAGAAAACGTAGAAAGGCAACACCAGCTTCATTGAAATATTTGTACCATCCCTCTAGATCCACCTCACCTTTCTGGGGGCAGACCTCCCACCTCAAGCTGCGAGGGACCATCTGTTGTTTTATATACGTTTCCAAAAACGCAACATCCCATTGGGTATGGATCTCAGATACTATTAGGTTTTTTAGCCTCGTAAATAGACCACCCAAATCCCCATCACCTTCAGCAAAGGGTTCAAAGAAAGAAAGGAGAGAGGGGGAGGGGAGGAGGGGATCCCCTCTGATAAGAGACGAGACCTTTTTCTTTATGAAAAGTTTTTTTTTTATAAAAAGTTTTTCATATTTATTGTATTTTTTATGATTTTTTTGTTTTTAATTTATGATTCCCAGGTAACTCTGATGGTTATGGGCAGAGGTCTGGCTTTATGTGGTAGTAGGGCAATTTTTATTCTTTTTCCCTCATGCAAAATGGCGGATTAGGTGATGATATTGGTATGCTTGTCCTTTTTCCCTCACTTAATATGGTGGATTGAGAGACAACATGGAGCTCAGACCGAGGCTGTTTGTTTATGATTTGGTATATAGGCGGTGCGTCAGAACGCCGTCCCGCATCCCGTGAACACGTCCGTTCGTGACGAAACACGCGTAGGGAGATAGGCGTTCTGACGTCTCCGCGTTCTACGCCCAACTAGGAAGTGCGGGCGGCACACGAGTCCCGGCCGGCTCGTTTTATTTATACGATCATTTTCTTCTATGCACATGTGAGTGTAATATTTTATATTTTATTCCATTAAAGTAAGTGGTTTTACGCTATGCGAGTGCCTTTTGATTTTTTATATGATCCACGATACCCTCGTTCCCTGTCTGGAGGCTTCGTGTTGGAGATAAAAGCTGTGTGGTGCCTGTGACGGTTCATCCAGAACTTCTGTGCTGTTGCTCTGTTGATCTCATTGACACTGAGATCTATAACTCTGGTAAGCGGCCCCTCTTCTCACTGGTGGAGGATTGTTTGGATTGTTTTTCACACAGGAATCTGTGGGTGTCTACTCCATAATATCACCTTTGAAGAACCAACACTATTCTTTGGACAATTTTTTCATTTTTTTTCTCCTTTTTTTTTATCCAATGCATATTTTTTGTTAATTTTTTTTCTTTGTTTATTCACTACAATAAATTTATTAGTGTGTAGGTTTATCTTTTCTAATGTATATGATTTATATATAAGGGGTATACAATCTATGCTAATTTCATTATTGGTTCTGATTTAAAAACACTTTTTTCACTTATACGATGAAAAGACATTATTCACTTATATAATTTAATTATTTGCATTTAATTAATTGGTTAATTTAATTAATCTAATTATTTGCATCTATTTTTGTCACCAAAAATTATTATTATTTTTTTCTCATGATTATTGATGTTTTTTTGTGATTAGTTTTTAGAAAAAAAAATTTTTTGTTTTTAGCGCAGCTCACTTTGTTCACCTATTTATGTTTGTAGATAATGTTTCTTTTAAAGCTTTTCCTAGAAATTTTTCAGATTTATTCCTGTGTTCGTAAAAGAACACTTTTCTGAAAAAGAGGATCTTCTGGGCCTTTAGATTCAAAATGGACTGTAGTTTTTTACGTAATTCTAGTAAAGATGTGGCTGTCTCTATCGCTAAAGATTGTTTGTGTTTTGTTTCCAAGTCACTAATGGCTTGTGTTAGGGTTGTGAGTTTTTTTTTCTGCTTCTCTTTTTTTCGGATAAGTTACCCTCGGACCATGCATTTATGGGCCTCCCATATATTTAGAGGTAACATGTCTTCTGATACATTTTCTTTAAAATAGTATTTAATTATTTCTTCTATTTTGCTTGAATCTGACAGGTCAGAAATCAAAGAAGGGTTCAACCTCCAATTTGTAGTCCCATATTTTCTAGCTTTTTTGTGCAATGTTAATGATATGGGCACGTGGCCTGAGAGGGTCCTCACTCCGATTTTGGCTGATTGTAGGAGGGGTAGATCCCTTTGTGAAAGGAAGATGTAGTCAATACGTGTGAATTTATTGTGTAGGGCTGAGAAATATGTGAAGTCTTTGCCTGATAGGTTACTCAAACGACAAGTGTCTATTAAAGTAAGTGAGGCAAGAAGAGTTTTGATTTTTCGTCGTTTTTTGTATGGCACACTAGATTTACCATCCGATGTGTGCTGTAAGGGATTCAATGGCAGATTGAAATCCCCTCCGAACACGATGCAACCGGTAGCAAAACTTTTTAGTTAGTCAATTACGCGTTGGCAAAAGGTGACTTGTGTGGTATTGGGGAAATATACATTGGCCAATGTAATGGGTATCCCCGCTCAGTTTCCTTTAAGGAAGAGATAGACCACGAGAGACACATAGTGGAGGAGAGTAAAAAAGAATCCAACGTTTTTCAAATATATTAATCGGAGCATATTGGCCCCATAAAGGATGATCAGGAGAAGGCAACTGAACTAAATTAACTACTAATTAACTACTAAATCCCTACGTCACCTTAGGTTTTGCAATTGAAAAGGAGGGGTACAGCAAGAAACTTACTTGAAAGAACTTAGCCAGGTAATATCCGCAGGGCCGTCTTTAATATTGATTGGACCCTGGGCAAAACTTTTCTTGGGACCCCCACATGCAGTTTTTCTCTCCATCTGCCCTGAGACATACAATAAATAGCAGCTGGACTCAAAATCAGTTACAAAATCAGATCAGGCAGCTATTGCGATTGGTTGTCAGAGGTTACAGCACACATTACAGATCACTGATTATTTACTAGAGGTTGCAGCACATGATTTCTGCTTGTTGATTGGTTGCTAGCGATCACTGTGGGTATGACCTCAGGGGGGCATGATATACATATGAATGCCACCGACCATTACTATTTACATATGGATGCTGCCACTATTTACATATGAATGCCAGTAATTTACATGTAAACACAGGGTCTGCAGGTGAGTCATCTGTACACAACAATAGGCCAGAGCTGGGCAGTATTATTAGCAGCACTTCACACTGAGATCTTGGGACACAGCACAGGACTAAAACCTCAAGGGACGAAGGAATTTAAACCAGTAAAGCTGGCAAGTATGAGGCAGCTGCTTTGGGCCCCACAACAATGACAGGGCCCAGGGCAGCGGCCCCTTTTGCCCTGCCTTAAAAATGGCTCTGAATATCGAGACCATTATTCCTAAATATTTGGACAGCTTGGCAACCAGAATGGTACCAGCTGATTGGCGAAAAGACAACATGGTAGAAATATTTAACCACTTGCCTACTGGAAACTTATACCCCTTTCTTGCCCAGACCAATTTTCAGCTTTCCATGTTCTCACACTTTGAATGACAATTACTCACTCATGCAACACTGTACCCATATGAAATTGTTGTCCTTTTTTTCCACAAAAATATAGCTTTCTTTTCGTGTTATTTAATCACCACTGAGTTTTTTATTTTGTGTGCTATAGATTTAAAAAGACTGTACATTTTGAAAAAAGCACATTTTTCTTTGTTTCTGTTATAAAATTTAGCAAATTAGTCATTTTTCTTCTTAAGGGGTATGAAGGTAAATGGCAGAAATTGATAATTACGTTTTATTATGCTTCACTAATAATGTAGAGAAGTATGGTAACGGTGGTAATAGTCACCTATGCAGAGGCCTGGTTGGGATGGGGCACTGGGGGACAATAATAAGAGGTGTCTCTTCTAACTCCTACTCTGGAACACACCCTACTTTTATTTTCTACATCTTTGACCTGTTTGTCTGGGAGGGATTTTCTTGGGAAAGTGGCATTTGTGGACTCATCGTGGGATTATCACATCTGATTGAATGTTTTCTTGTGGCCATTTGGTTATATAAGGGCAGTGATGATTTCCTCCTAATAGCCATGGAAGTATACGGGTCTCTCAGAGGATGTGTGGTATATTACATAAGCATTATATATGACAAAATCAAAAAGATAAATTGAGACTTTTTTTATACCAATGGTGGATCCTTCTCGTAGCAAGGTAGAGTTGGGTCATTTGTTCGTTGAAGTCCACTCCCCCCATGAACAAATTATAATCATAGACACATGTTGGTTTTGAGATTGGGCCATTTCTTCCTGGGATTTCCACGCAGGTGTTATTGTGGATGGAAGACCGCATGTAGACTTTTGGCCCTCCACTTCACAGCCAGAATTTGCTCATCACGCAAACTCATTGTGTCGCCTCTTATTAGCTTCTTATTAGCGGGCCTTTGAGGGAAGCTCCTCCTGTTCTTAATGACGATGCCACATGCTGGAGTCTTCCTCTGGTGATGGTTGAGGAAAAGGGACAAACTAGTTATCTACATACAGGTGATAACCTTTTTCCAGGAGTGGGAATATGAGGTCCCAAACAACTTTGTTTCTATGTAGTCTGGGCATTCAGGGTGATGCAGCTCGGTGTCCTTTCCTTCCTACACCCAGAAAGAATGGGTGTACCATGTGGCTCGGTCACATAATTTGTAGATTTTTATGCCATATCAGGCACTTTTGTTGGGGATTAATTGATTGAAGCCCAGCGTGTCGGTAAAGTGGACAAGCGACTTATCCAGGGAGATATTTTGGTCCAGGGTAAATAACTGGGGGAATTTTTCTGAAAAATTGTTTAGAAGTGGCCGAATTTTATATAACTTGTCATATGCTGGGTCATTTTGAAGAGGGCACTGAGTGTTGTCATTATAATAGAGGAACCTCATTATCTTCAAATATCTGGTTCTGGGCATTACTGCTGAGTAGATCAGCATGGGGTGGGTGGACCAGTATGAAAGTAATTCATTTTATTTTTTGGTGCGTCCCATATTGAATGTAAGGTCCAAAGAAATATTGAACTCCTTCACTCTTAGGTCTCTCCATTCATAGGGATGGGAATAATAGGACATTGGTTTACTCACTATAAATTTTTGTGCATATAAGTTGCACTGGGCCACAATTAATGAGAATAAATTCTTGGTAAAAACTAAATAAAAAAATCTATTGGGTGATTATTTGTGGGCATCTAGACTGGACCAACTCCAACACTGGTTCAAAACTATAGATTCACCACCTTGGGTTGAGCTGGAAAGGCACATGGCCCCAATGCCAGATCTAGTGGCATTGCTCGTGAGTGATGTCTGGAAACCCTGGGCTCTCCATTCCATGGCTCCCACCCTTATAGCCTCCCTACAAGCATGGAGGTTCTTCCTACATCATACCCATAAATCTCAAAATGCTGTGGAATACAAATTTCCGCTTAGCCTGCTCGAGCATAAAATCCCTATGCTGTCCTAAAACAGTTCCCCAACCACGGTATCCATACCATCCAAGACCTATTGTCTAATGGTACAGCTCTTTCCAGCACACAGATTATGGCTCAATACGATCTCCCCAACAAGTACCAGTTTACATGTATCCAAGTGGCACATTTTCTAAAACGTAACCCTCCCCCTACTATAACAATGCCATCCAGTGCATGGAACTTCTTAACTCGCGAACGCCCCACCAGGAAAGGTATTTCGCTTTTCTACTCCCTTCTACATGATAAACAATCCTTTGTGAAAACAAAATCGATTGATAAATGGGAGGCGGATTTAGGGAAAACATTTACAGATGATCAGTGGACAACTACATTTCGAGAAATCCAAAAAGCCTCCCGTTCTATTAATCATTGGGCAATGACCATTAGAATTATTAACAGGTGGCCGTGTAGACTGGCAAAATTTTCTCCATCTGCCCAAAATACATGTTGGAGAAATTGTGGACAGCTAGGACATCTACTGCACATGTTTTGGGAGTGTCCCAATTTGGTTAGTTACTGGAACCAAGTATTCCAACTAATAACATCGCTCACGGGTATTGTCACTCGCCCCAATCCATCCCTAGGGATTTTACATATGGGTATTGAACAATTTCCACATGATATGCAGATTGTTATTTCCAATATCCTTCTTTCTGTTAGATCCATGATATTACAACATTGGAAAACTGCCATGACGGTAAACATCTCTGACCTAATTAGAAGAGTGAACCAACACCACACTATAGAGCGTGATCTTGGTATAAATACATTGAAGTGCGATCTATTTGATAAGCAATGGAAAATTTGGACCAACAAATATAAGAATTCTGTGAACTAGATCTTAATCCTGGTAAGTATGGCTCTCCCTGCTTCGGTGGGGTGAGCAGCTGGGCATTCCCTGGGAGGTTGATTCGGAGGCCACCTCACCACCTCCTCTTCTCTCCCATGTCCCTATCTCCCCTCCTTCCCCTCTCTGCGGGGGTGGCTGCATGTGCCGCGGGCGGTGTGTGTGGTTCACTGGGTCTCTCACCTGTAGGGGGCTCTGTGCTGCTAGCGTTGCTCCTGGTCCCGGTCTGGGGGGTCCCAAAAGGTGTCTGGAGGTGTTCTTGCTGAATGCAGACAGCACTGTTCTGTGATTTTTTTTTTTTTTCCTGTCACCTCATGGCGCTGTCCGGCAGCCATTTTGACTGTGGGCAAAACAGGTTCCCCTTGTGAGCCTCGGCAGCCATTTTCTATAGGTTTTTCCTATTAGTTGCATTGGCGGCCATGTTTTTGAAGCCCGAGCGCTCTTTTCACCGCAGTTCTCTTGTGACAGCATTACATGTGCTCTCACATGCTGTTTCCTGTGTCCACTGTGTATACAAGACGCTGGATGGCAATTCCCTGAACGTGGTGCAAGCTCTGCAGATCGTTTCACTGCTGGAAAGGTATGCGTAAAAGGCCCCTACCCCCCCCCCCCCCCGTCCTCTGGGGAGAGTTCTGATGCAGACTCCTCGGGCCCTGTTGCGGCTGGTGATCCCTGCTCTGGTCTATCAGACTAGGCTGACCAGGACCATTCGGACAGTAAGGATGATTCCCCGTCCGGGTCCGGGCACGTCAAAGCGCTTGTTGGAGCACTTATCACAGCTGTGCATGATACCCTGAAGATCCAGGAGCCAGCGGATCCCTCTGCTGATGTATCGGTCCCTTTTGGGTCTTGCAAACCAGCACGTTCACCTAAGGTGTTCCCGTATTTGGCTTATTTTGACAAGTTCATCTACAGGGAATGGGGTCGGCCACACAGGACCTTTGTGGTCCCCAAAAACATGGCGGTGCGTTACCCCTTTGAGGAAAGCCTTCTCAAAAAATGGTCGGCTCCTCCGGTTGTGGACCCCCCCAGTATCTAGGCTAAATAAAGTAACCACGATCCCGGTTGAGGGGACTCCTGCATTCAAGGACCCCACGGATAGGAAGGCCAAGGCGGTGGCTCGTTCCTTGTTTGCGGTTGTGGGGTCAGCCGTGCGACCAGTACTGGCATCCGCACTGGTGTCGCAGACACTGACTGAGTGGGCAAAACGCTTGCACCGCGAATTGGGAGCAAATTGAGCAAAACGCCTCCCCTGTTCGCGTGGAACTAGCAGACCAACTAGTGCAAGGCCTTAACTAAGTTTGTGACGCGCCCCTGGATACTCTCCCTCTGTTATCCAGGGCTTCAGTGTCCGCTGTGATGCTGAGGCGCCTGATTTGGCTTAAATGCTGGTCTGCTGACCAGGCATCCAAAAAAGCCCTGACTGATCTTCCCTTCCTTGGCGACCGGCTCTTTGGAGCTTCTTTGAGTGACATTATTAAAAATGCCACGGGTCTTAAGAGTACACTACTCCCACAGGCCAGGAAGGCTACGGAGCCACGCCACAGGCAAGGGCCCTCTTTTTCCGCTCACAAGCGGCTTTTTTGTCCGCCCAGTGCTTCAACAAAACGTTCCCAGCCCGACAGGACGTCCACGGATGGTCAAAAGCTCCCCTGGAACCACAAGCCTGTGAACAAAAGTGCTACTGCATGAAGGTTTGGGGGTCGCCTTCGGGAGTTTGCAGCCCAGTGGACCTCCCGGTTATCCGACAAATGGGTCTGCGACCTGATTTCCACAGGCTACAAGATTGAGTTCCTCTCTTGGCCGCCAAACAGATTCTTCCCCTCCAGCATACCCAGTTCGCCGGGAGGCCCTGCTAGGGGCAGTAAGGGACTTGCTGAATCAGGGGGTGATTGTACCAGTTCTGGAATCGGAATGCTTCCAGGGGTTCTACTCAAATCTGTTTGTGGTTCCCAAGAAGGAAGGGGTACGTCCAATCTTGGACTTAAAAGCCCTCAATCACTTTGTAAAAGTGCAGAGGTTCAGAATGGAATCAGTTCACTCAGTAGTCGCTGCACTCCATCAAGGGAACTCCCTGGCGTCTTTGGACATCCAGGATGCGTACCTGCACATACCCATATGCCTTCGGCATCAAAAATTTCTGTGTTTGACAGTCGGGGAAGCCCATTACCAGTTTGTGGCTCTTCCCTTTGGCCTGGCATCAGCCCCCCAAGTCTTTACCAAAGTACTGGCTCCAGTATTGGCGTAGCTGCGACAACACGGGATCGCGATCGTGCTCCTGAGAACATCTTCCACCTCAGAATTAGAGGAGGATGTGGTGATCACCATGCAGACTCTGCGAGAATTTGGGTGGCTGTTGAACCTAAAGAAGTCAGTGGTTGTGCCGACCCAGCGTCTGGAGTACCTGGGTTTACTATTGGACTCTAGGGAAGCGAGGGTCCTTCTCCCCTCAGACAAATTGCAGACTCTCAGATCTGTGGTGTCAGATGTCTGTGTCAGATCTGATGAACCGCAAGTAATCGTCGCTCCGCTTTTGCATACAAGTACTGGGGCTCATGGTAGCCTCCTGCGAGGCAGTACCTTATGCCCAGTTACACACCAGAGTCCTGCAGAAGGAGATTTTGACAAAATGGGACAAATCTCCATTGTCCCTGGAGACAGCCAGTCAGGAACTCTCTGATCTGGTGGTTGAGGTCCCCGGTGATTCAGTCCGGAAAATCGTTCCTTCCTCTGAAATGGACCTGTCAGCTATTTACATCCCCGGGGTGGAAAATTGGCCGGCGGACTATCTGAGTCGTCAGATGCTGGACCCAGGAGAATGGGCATTGCATCCGGAGATATTCAGGCTGCTGTGCCTGAAATGGGGCACGCCAGATGTGGATCTATTGGCCTCCCGTCTCAATCGGAAGGTGCTGAGATTCGTGTCCAGGACAAGAGATCCATGGGCAGATGCGCCAGGCGCTCCGTGGCATCAGTACCAGCTGATCTACGCCTTTCCTCCACTAAAACTGTTGCCACGTCTGCTTCACAGAGTGGAAGCCGAGGGGATCCCAGTAATTCTGGTTGCCCCAGATTGGCCTCAGCGGCCCTGGTATGCAGACCTGGTGTGTCTGGTGGCAGATGCTCCCTTGCGACTGCCGCCTGCTTTACCATCGCTGGCTTTAAAGGCATGGCTATTGAGAGCCAAGTGCTGAGGAACCGGGGTCTGTCGGACTTGGTGATTCCAACTATGTTGAGGGCGCGGAAATCTTCTTCAAGGAAGATATACCATCGTACCTGGAAGGCCTATATCTCCATGTGTGAGGAGAAAGGGGGGCATCCGCGCTCCTTTTCTATATCCAGGATCCTGCTGTTTCTTCAGCAAGGTGTAGACCAGAAGTTGGTGTTGAGCACCATTAAGGGGCAAATTTCAGCTCTGGCTGTCTTTTTCCAATGACCCCTGGCGTCTCATTCATTAGCGAGTACCTTTGTTCAGGGGGTACGACATGTAGTCCCTCCGGTGCATCCACCGTTACCTCTGTGGGATTTGAACCTGGTGTTGTCGGCGATTCAAAAGCCGCTGTTTGAGAATATCAGGGAGATTCCCTTGTTGACCCTTTCACAGAAGGTCGTTTTCCTAGTGGCCATAACATCGGCCAGGAGGGTTTCGGAGTTGGCGGTCTTGTCCTGCAAGTTGCCTTATCTGGTCATCCACAGGTATAAGGTGGTGTTGCGTCCACAACCGTCCTTTCTACCAAAGGTGATCTCGGCTTTTCATATCAATGAGGACATTATATATACCATCATTGTGTCCTAAGCCGAAGCACCACAAAGAGGTGGCCCTTCACGCTCTCGACATGGTTAGGGCTCTAAAAGTGTATTTGTCTGTCACAGCTCCCTTTCGGAAGTCAGACTTGCTGTTTGTTTCGGTGGCTGGTCCAAAGAAGGGTATGGCGGTCTCATCGGCCACCATTTCCAGGTGGATCAGACAGATTGTAGTCCAAAATAGTGAAAAATACCAGAATAATTAATAGCACACAATTAAATGAGTAAGTGTATGTTACCTATTAGGTAAATAACATTGGTATCACACAAATTAATTAAGCAAAAAAGACATTAAAAGATATATAATATATCACAGATACATATATATATATACAATATATCACATATATAGGCAGGTCAAGGGAGTTGCTATGGGGGCTAAATATGCCCCCAGCCTGGCGAACCTCTTTATGGCCAGGTGGGAGGAGGACGTCATCTATGTTCAAAATATACCACAAATAGCCCTATGGGTGAGGTATATTGATGGCGTCCTCCTCCTATGGGATGGTAGGGACTATGATCTAAAAGAATTTTTGGAGTCTTTAAATAGGAACCAAAGGGGCATACAACTCAATTACGAGATGAGTCAATCAAAAATCAATTTCCTAGATCTTGAGATTTCCATGAAGGATGAGCGTTTTGTCACCTCTACGTTTTTCAAAGATACGGATAGGAATTCCTTCATTCCTACTGATAATTGTCATCACACCCCTTGGCTCAAGTCGATCCCTAAAAGCCAATATATCAGACTGAGACGGAATTGTTTTAGAGGTAGGAGAATTCCTGTCACAGGCAGAGGTTCTAACCACAAGGTTCCTTGAGAAAGGCTATCAACAGGACTTTTTGTCTGATATTATTAATAAAGTGACTAACATGAGTCGACATGAACTACTTGTTGAGAAAGGCCCACGAGCAAATAATATCCAGGTGGGTGTGCCTTTTGTAACTACCTATTCTGTTCAACAGAGGAGTATAAAAAAAACTAGTTAACAAACATTGGCATATTGTTAGCAGTGATACGGTACTCAAAAATGTGGTACCAGAGAGACCAAGAATAGTTTTTAGGGGTTCTTCTTCATTGAGAAATCGATTGGCACCTAACGTTATTGATCCACCGCTGAGAAGTAGGGTTTTTTTTATCAGTTAACTGGCTTCTATAAGTGTGGAAGATGTAGAGTCTGTTTTTTGAATTCATGTTCACGCAGACGTACCACTTCATTTGATAGTACTGCTACAGGGGTGGGGCATGTTATTAAGCCCTGTATTACGTGTTCCACAACTGGGGTAGTCTATTTGTTGCAGTGCCCCTGTGGGCTACAGTATGTGGGACTGACCAAGCGCCCATTACAGGTGCGACTCAATGAGCATATCACCAACATACTGATTGGGTTTCCGAAACATTCTGTATCCAAACATTATTTGGTGGCGCATAATAAGGATCCTTCGAACACTATTTCTAGGAATAGATAAATTTAAGCCTCATTGGCGTGGTAGTTCCTTGGTGATAGGGATTTCAAGGCTTGAAATGTCCTGGATCCATCGTTTAAAATCATACACCCCATATGGATTGAATATTGATACTGATATTAACGCTTTCATCGATAACTCCTAATCCTGTTTAGTTTATCTGGTGGGCCTATTTGATTATTACCAAATGTCATTTATATATTTTATACCTCTGTTGTGCTTTTGTAAACTCGTTCTGAGATGTGTGACGGGCCTCAAGTATAATTATTGCGTTACTGTTAAAATATGCGGGGTAACAATTATGTCTTTTTAAGTGTATGGGGGTTAATTTTTTCTTGCTATGGGTATTTTTTCACGATTTTTTATGTTTAAGTTCCATAATTCATTAATTAAACGCACTATTTTTAGTTTTTAGTTATTAAATTGATTTATCAGTGTATTCGCTATATTGATTAATCATGGGTACGCATACTTACTTACGGTAGGTATACATTTACACAATATATCAATTTGATTTTGTATTTATTTTAATTTATATTTAGTCTAAATTAATTATTACTTATTTATATAATTTTTCTAATTAGGTGTTTGTGTGTGTTTAAACACACTAACATCTTATGCCCATAATGTGGGGTATTTACTTTAAATATACACATTTTTATATGAGATTTATACATATATATTTTTTATATTTTTCAATTTATTATATATTCTCATATATATATTTTTTATATATTTTCATTTAAGTTCATATATATAGGTATTCTAGATCTTTATTGCGAATAGGGTTTACATTATATCTGATCTAATGTGATCCTTTTTGTTTATATAACCTGTTACAGTCAAAGTCGCATATTGTAATTTTGCTACTAAGGGCCACGCTTATAGTTTGGCCATCTTTTAGCTTTTCCCTTATGCAATATGGAATATTTAGAGTCTTTTGCCATCAATTAGGATGGCGTTGTAGGCCGGATCTTACATCTCAGAATGAGGTTTTGCTATAAATGGTGGTGCATCGCTGTGCTGCCCGTTCCCCATTGACAATGTAATTTGTGACGAAACGTGCCTGGGAAGGCACGCAGTGACGCCACCACGCTATACGAGGGGAGGACAGGCTTCTGAATGCCGGCCAGCTTTTTGTGATTTATCTTTTATGCTGTTTTAATGGATATTCTACGTAAGTGCAATCGCTTATAGTTTAATAAATTACCTGAATGGTTTTACACTATGGAGGCATCTTTCTCTTTCTTGTGCTAATGTTGGTGATACATCCGATTGCTGACCGTGGAAGTTGTTTTTGCGATGCTGCCACATACTGGGGATAGCAGATCTGTTCGCGTCTGACGTAAGGATAATGACACGGATGATTTACTATTAAGGCTGCAATTTGATCTGTATCTGGTAAGCGCATCTAATTCTCGGTGACGAGCACTGGTTTGCAGTTTCGTGTGCATTCACTGCGTTTCCTGATAAGAACACACATAGTGGACTTTATTTCTCAGCTTTGGCTCTCTTCAAGCTGTTTTTTCTGTGATATATTATATATCTTTTAATGTCTTTTTTGCTTAATTTGTGTGATACCAATGTTATTTACCTAATAGGTAACATACACTTATTCATTTATTTGAGTGCACTTAATTATTCTGGTATTTTTCACTATTTTGGCTAGTTAAATAGGGGTAGTGGCGCAGCTTTCCAAATCTTTCCACAATTTATTCTAGTGTGTGTATCCCACTCAGAGCTGCGGCCTTTATTCTAGTATATTTTTTCATTTTTATTTTATTAAATTTTAGTTTTCACCTGAGCGCAGTTTATTTTCTATTTGTTAGATTGTAGTCCAAGCCTACGCCTTGAAGGGGCAGTTGCCCCCCTTTGCAGTCACAACCCACTCTACAAGAGCGATCGGAACGTCTTGAATATATCGGTGATTTTTGTACTCATCGTAAAATCCTTTTCTCTGTAATTCACCGACCGACGTGGGCCGGAACGTGTCGCTCTGCCCACGAAGTATGTGAGCGACCTCCCGAGCAGAGGCTGAGCTTCTTGTTCCCCCTTGGTGATTTATGTATGCCACAGCCGTGGCGTTGTCCGACTGTATCCTGATCGGACGCCCTTGAAGACTCAACGACCATGTATGGAGGCACAGCCTGATCACTCTCAATTCGAGCAGATTGATCGGCAACTTGGATTCTTCCATCGACCAGAGGCCCTGAGCCGACTGCATCCCATCACTCCACCCCAGCCGGATAGACTGGCATCCGTAGTGATCACCGCCCACTTCAGAGGAAGGAACGATTTTCCGGACTGAATCACCGGGGACCTCAACCACCAGATCAGAGAGTCCCTGACTGGTTGGCTCACCTGGGTCTGTCGATCCAGAGACAACTGAGATTTGTCCCATTTCAACAAGATCTCCTTCTGCAGGACTCTGGTTTGGAACTGGGCATAAGGTACTGCCTCGAAGGAAGCTACCATGAGTCCCAGTACTCGCATGCAAAAGCGGAGCGATGAGCACTTGCGGTACAACAGTAGTTTGACCGTAGAACCGAGAGTCTGCAATTTGTCTGAGGGGAGAAGGACCCTCGCTTCCCTGGAGTCCAATAGCAAACCTAGGTACTCCAGACCCTGGGTCGGCACAATCACTGACTTCTTTAGGTTCAACAGCCACCCAAATTCTTGCAGGGTCTGCATGGTGATCAACACATCCTCCTCTAATTCTGAGGTGGAAGATGCTCTCAGGAGGAGATCGTCCAGGTAGCCCACGATCGCGATCCCGCGTTGTCGCAGCAACACCAATACTGGAGCCAGTACCTTGGTAAAGACTTGGGGGGGCTGATGGCAGGCCAAAGGGAAGAGCCACAAATTGGTAATGGGCTTCCCCGAATGCCAAACTGAGACATTTTTGATGCCGAAGGCATATGGGTATGTGCTGGTACGCATCCTGGATGTCCAAAGATGCCAGGGAGTCCCCTTGATGGAGTGCAGCGACTACTGAGCGAACTGATTCCATTCTGACCCTCTGCACTTTTACAAAGTGATTGAGGGCTTTCAAGTCCAAGATCGGACGTACCCCTTCCTTCTTGGGAACCACAAACAGATTTGAGTAGAATCCCTTGAAGCGTTCCGATTCCGGAACTGGTACAATCACCCCCTGATGCAGCATGTCCTTTCCGCCCCCAACAGGGCCTCCCGGTGAACCGGGGATACGGGTAAGCTGGAGGGGAAGAATCTGTTTGGGCGGCCAAGAGAGGAACTCTATCTTGTAGCCTGTAGAAATCAGATCGCAGACCCATTGGTCGGACAACCAGGAGGACCACCGGGCTGAAAACCCCTGAAGGCGACCCCCCACCCGAGACATGGGTGGGGGCAAACCATGCAGTAGCAGCTTTGTTCACAGGCTTAGTAGGCTTGCGGTTTTGACTGTCCGTGGGCGTCCTGTCGGGCTGGGGTCATTTTGTCGAAGCATCGGGCGAATGAAAAAGCCGCTTGTGAGCAGAGAAAGAGGGCCCTTGCCTACGGCGTGGCTCCGTAGCCTTCCTGGCCTGTGGGAGTAGAGTACTCTTACCACCCGTGGCATTTTTAATAATGTCATCCAACGAGGCTCCAAAGAGCTGGTCACCAAGGAAGGGAAGATCCGTCAGGGCTTTCTTGAATGCCTGGTCAGCAGACCAGAATTTTAACCAAATCAGGCGCCTCAGCACCACAGCTGACCCTGGATAGCAGAGGGAGAGTATCCAGGGCCGTGTCACAAACGTATTTAAGGCCTTGCACTAGTTGGTCTGCTAGTTCCACGCAGACAGGGGAGGTCTGTTGCTCTCCCAATTCGCGGTGCAAAACTTTTGCCCACTCAGTCAGTGTCTGCGACACCAGTGCGGATGCCAGAACGGGTCGCACGGCTGACCCCACAACCGTAAACAAGGAACGAGCCACCGCCTCAGCCTTCCTATCTGTCAGATCCTTGAATGCAGGAGTCCCCTCAACCGGGATCGTGGGTTACTTTATTTAACCTGGATACTGGGGGGTCCACGACCGGAGGAGCTGACCATTTCTTGAGAAGGCTTTCCTCAAAGGGGTAACGCATCACCATGTATTTGGGGACCAAAAAGGTCCGTTGCAGGCGACCCCATTCCTTGTAAATGAACTTAGCAAAATAAGTCAGATACGGAAACACCTTAGGTGAACGTGCTGGCTTGCAGGACCCAAAAGGGACCGGTACAGCAGCAGAGGGATCCGCTGGCTCCTGAATCTTCAGGGTATCATGCACAGCTGTGATAAGTGCTCCAACTAGCGCTTTATCACGCACGGACCCGGACGGGGACTCATCCTCACTCTCCGAACAGTCCTGGTCAGCGTCACGGCAGGGACCGCTTTTTAGCACCTTTCTTCCCACACACCGCCTCTATCTTGGCAATGAATGAATTGAGGACCGCCGTAAGGGTGTCCCTAGGGACCGTGCAGTCCGCAGGTGACCCGGTTGCAATTGCAACACACACTGCTCAGCACATGTACAGCCCCCCCCCCCCCCCCGTGAGGGGGAAAAGGAGGGAGTTGGGGACCAGGGAGAGAAGAGAGGGGGGTGAGGGGGGCCCCCGACTCGACAGGCTGCACAGATGGATGCTGATAAGCCTGCACTGATGAGGCTGCACAGATGTGTGCTGATAAGCCGCACTACTAAACTACACTATGGAACTGATAGCACTGTGACACTGATGGCACGGTGGCACTGATGACACTGAAGCACTGATGGCACTGCGGATACTATGGCACTGATGACACTGTCGGCACAGTGACGCTGTGAAACTGATGGGCACTGCGACACTGGGCAGTGTTCCGGCAGTTTAAAAACTGTAACTGTAATAAATTGTAGCAAATTTACAATCTCACAGGATCTTTCCTGAGAGCCATCAATGAGAGATGATCTCATATGTTTATATTTCAGATCACCTGTCATGGTGATCACGTGATAAATGGCTGGTGTGATTGGCCATTTACCATGGTCTTTGATTGGCTGTAATCAAAGACCATGGCGCAGGGAGCATGTTCCAGAGAGGACATCAATAGACGCCTGCCTGGCATAGGAAGCCCACGCTGTAGCCGTCTTTCAGCTATAGCGCAGGCGGAAAGTGGTTAAAAAGGGCAGAGATGTATTTGGGAACTACAGGCCAGTCAGTCCAACATCCCCTGGGGGACAGTTTCAATTTTTTCTGCCCTTATTGGGGTGAGCAGCACCTGTATCTCTCCCTAGTGTGTCTTCACTTTGCTATACAATTTTGGGTGGTTAAACACCCTTTCCCCTTTGACACATGAGATCTAAGACATGAGTTGTGCACTGTGTGCTCTTCTGTGTATATTTTTGTATAAATTGTGAATATTACATCATAATGCATTAATATTGTACTTTCTAGGATAGCAAATGTGCCAAATTGTATATTAGGACACTAGGCAGACTTTTAATAAGGGGATCAAACTGAAGCCATATCTCTCCCTTAGAGCTCACTAAATTAGTTGCGCTCTTTTTTTAAAAGTCTGTACCTTTTGCCATACCCGATCGAGTAGACATTCTCGATCGTGGTGGAGATTGGATTAAGATCCTACTCCATTTATGAGCAAAGAGTTCCTTGAGACCCTATATTACCCTTTTACTTTGGCCTAAATCCTTTCACTCCCCCTTGCCTTCATCTTTTTGTATTTGGGAGGTATTTCCTCCCAATAAATCCCCTTAAGTTATTAATCAATGTGGTCACTTCTGGGTGGATTGAGTAACCATTTAATTTGAAATATACCATTAGAATTTTTTGTGCACAGCCTAGAATATGTCTGTTCTGTACGATTAATGAATAACTGTTTAATTTTTACTTTGCCACTTGGCAATTTATATGCATTGGTTTTTACTGATACTGGTATGCTACATTTTGTATAATCTTGCGAGTTTGTTTCTATGACTCTCGTTCAGCACTTCCCCACCCGCATTTTGGATCATTGGATCCCTGTGAAGCCTGCATGGCCGCATGTTTCCCCGGGTTTGGGATCCTGTTTCCCTATGCGTCTTCCTGGCAGGGTGGGGAGCTTTGCCAATCCGTGCTCCCATTTCGTTCCACTAGGTGGCCGAGTTTTTGCTTCGGCCACCTGTGGGAGTGATCACCCTGCCGGCGGCATCCCTGATCACCTCCGGGCATCTGGACGTTGCTCGTCTTGTGCGCGGACGGGCCCCTCCGCATGCACGTGTGACGTCATGGCGGAGGTGATGACAGTGGTCGGGGCTTTGCCTTCAGGGACACCGAGGGAGCCACACGAGGCATGCCGTTGGCTGCCATTGTCTCCCTCTGTGCACCAGGGATGAGGGGCGGAACAAACGTCACCTGTTGTCAATTCTTTCAGTACCCTTGTAATTAAGGATACTATTTAATCTTTGTGATGAGGGTTGATGAAAATGTGATCCCCTCACACTTTTCTTGGACGGCCAGACTCTTTTTTTTTTCCCCTCAATCATAGGAGTAAGTTACAATTATTCATCCACTAATTTTTTAAGAGTGTATTTAAATTTCATTAGCTTATATTTTTTTACATTCACTCCATTTTCACCATAGGCATATTAGCTTTGGATTTCCCATGTAATATTCTTTTCCGGCTGTCGCATCCCTCTCGCTGATATTCACTATAATGTGCAGAAACATGTACACTCATTGACCTTTCACTAATTAAGTGGTTTTTATACAACCACTTTAACACTAGGTTTTTTTTTGTTTTTTTTATTCTCCCCTACACTTTATCACTTTTCTCATTTTCTGTGTCAGCACTCACCACTCTACTGTTAGAGTTGAGTTGAAAGTTAAGGACATTTTTGGCTTATTTACATCAGTCATCAAATTTCTAATTTAATATTATTATGAATGTAATATAATTTTTTTTTCTTTCGATATTTAATTACCATAGTATATGATAGATCACTGTAACAGTGTCTGACCGTTCAATATATAAATTTAATAAACTATAATTGATATGGGTGTGCCTATGAGCTAATGCTCTGGTAACTGCTGTAGGTTCTGGCTCCGTCCCCTCTGGGATGCTTTGGTGGGGGGGGCATTTGTTTACATGTGACTCCTTGTAAGCTGCATTGAGTGGATCCTCCTCCACTTCTCGGTGTCTCATTGTGGCGTGGGGGAACACAGAATGATCTGACGGCTGTGTGGGAAGGTTCTGCCCAAGGGGTATCTCCAAATACAGTGGTAATTATGTGCAACGTGTTACCAAACTTTATTGCATATATTATATCTTGTTTTTAAATAAATTTGATATATTATTATAAATTTTCTTTTTCTTAGCAAACTCGTCCTCTGAAGAGACCCCAAACATCATGGGTCGAAACCCGTCTAAAATGTTATGCAATAGTCATATGCTGTGTATAACCTTTGTTTGCTCCTTCCTGTATTTGGCATGGGTATATCTACATTCAAGCTCATATTTTGACTCTCATGTAATAACCCACCTCATCTTCCAATAAAGTATTTCTATTCTTTACACGATGGTTGTTTGTCTCATCATCTATAGCTGCCTAAAAAAACCCTATGGGGGACCGTTCCTATTTTTTCTGCCCATATTGGGATGAGCAGCACCTGTATCTCTCCCTAGTGTGTCTTCCCTTTGCTAGACATCGATAGAATGTAAGCCGTGGGAGATGATAAGGGACAATATCCAATTTTCACATAAAAACAGTTTTATTAATAGTAACTAGCATGGATTTATGAAAGTTCATTCTTGTCAAACCAATTTGTTAACATTCTCTGAGGAAGTGAGCTGCCATCTAGATAAAGGAAGGCCTGTGGATGTTGTGCATTTGGTTTGTGCAAAAGCATTTGGTATAGTCCATAAACGTTTACTTTACAAATTGAGGTCTTTCAGCATGGACTATAGGGTATGTACCTGGATAGAAAACTGGTATAAGGGTGCGTTTAAAGGGTCGTGATAAATCACGAGTGCTCAGAATGGTCTGGCGTAGAAAGTGGATGCCCCAAGGCTCTGGGACCTATTCTGTTTAATTTATTCTTAAATATAAGGAAGTTAACATAAATTGCTCATCCACAGTGTTTGCTGACAATACAAAGCTAAGCAGGGCAATAAATTAATAGCAGGATATATAAACATTACAAGAATACCTCAATAAAATAAAGGGGTAGGCAACTACATGGCAACTGATGTTTAATGTTGAAAAATATAAAGGAAAGCACTTGGGGACTAAGCATATAAATGCAAGTTACTCGCTAGGGGAAGAACCTTTGGGGGAATCCAGGATGGGACAAGATCTGAGGGAATCCAGGATGGAACAAGATCTGGGGATCCTAGTAGATCACAGACTTAGCAGTGGCACGCAGTGCCAAACTGAACCAAGCAAAGTAGGCAGAATATTAGCATGCATCAAAAAGTGTATTTACTCAAGAGACAAAACAATAATACTACCACTGTACAAAACGCTGGTGTGGCTGCATGTCTAGTGTGCCTTTCAGTTCTGTCGCCAGTTCTCAGAAAGGTTATACTGAAACTGGTGAGTCTAGAGAAGGGCTACAAAACTAATAGGACAGAAGGACCTCATTTACTAGGAACGACTGTGAGCATTAAATGTATTCTCCCTGGAGAAGAGAGGCTTGAGAGGGGATATGATCTACAGTGCCTTGCGAAAGTATTCGGCCCCCTTGAACTTTTCAACCTTTTGCCACATTTCAGGCTTCAAACGTAAAGATATAAAATTTTAATTTTTTGTGAAGAATCACCAACAAGTGGGACACAATTGTGAAGTGGAATGAAATCTATTGGATAATTTAAAACTTTTTTAGCAAATAAAAAACTGAAAAGTGGTGCGTGCAAAATTATTCGGCCCCTTTACTTTCAGTGCAGCAAACTCACTCCAGAAGTTCAGCGAGGATCTCTGAATGAGCAACACAGCTCATCACCCTCAACACACCATCTCCACTGTCAAACATGGTGGTGGCAGCATCATGGTTTGGGCCTGCTTTTCTTCAGCAGGGACAGGGAAGATGGTTAAAATTGAGGGGAAGATGGATGCAGCCAAATACAGGACCATTCTGGATGAAAACCTGTTGGATTCTGCAAAAGACCTGAAACTGGGACGGAGATTTATCTTCCAACAAGACAATGATCCCAAACGTACAGCAAAATCTACAAAGGAATGGTTCACAAATAAACGTATCCAGGTGTTAGAATGGCCAAGTCAAAGTCCAGACCTGAATCCAATCGAGAATCTGTGGAAAGGGCTGAAAACTGCTGTTCACAAACGCTCTCCATCCAACCTCGCTGAGCTCGAGCTGTTTTGCAAGGAAGAATGGGCAAGAATTTCAGTCTCTTGATGTGCAAAATTGATAGAGACATACAAAGGTGGCTCTACAAAGTATTAACGCAAGGGGGCCGAATAATTTTGCACGCCCCACTTTTCATTTTTTTATTAGTTAAAAAAGTTTCAAAAATCTAATAGATTTCGTTCCACTTCACAATTGTGTCCCACTTGTTGGTGATTCTTCACAAAAAATAATTTTTTTATATCTTTTTTTGCCTGAAATGTGGCAAAAGGTTGAAAAGTTCAAGGGGGACGAATACTTTCGCAAGGCACTGTAAATATACAAATATATTAAATTAAAAATAAATATACAAATACCTCAATAATGATTCTAGCATAGGGAAAAAAAATATTCAGTTTCAGGGAGGTTAAGAAGACACATGGCCACGCAATGTAAATGGAGCAGAAGCAGTTTAACTTTAAACTGTGTATGGGTTCTTTACTGTCAGAACGATAAGGATGTAGAACTCCCTTTCACAATTGGTGGTGTTAGCAGGAAATGTTGCTAGTTTTGAAAACTTAGATGGGCATCTTAGCAAACACAGTACATGTGCATATGAGAGACGGTGTTGACATATACACACACACACACATATCTACACCCACATCAGTTGAACTGGATGGACTGTTCTTTTTATGCAGCCTTACTAACTAACTATGAAATTTGTTGTACTGTATACTGTTTATTTATGTAGGTATGTATAGTAAAATTGTTATATTGTTTTATTAGATACAATACCAGGAAGACAGTGTATGGCCTCTTGCTTTTTTCTTCTGCGGCAGTTTGATGATGTCTTGATCTATCTTAACTCTATTAAGGTTAGTCCTGATGTTGTGTTACAATATATATATGGACAGTAGTTAAAGTACTTTGCACAGCTGTGTTTAGAAGGTGAGAATCAGTGTTGCCAACCTACTATATTAAAATTGACTGACATGACACCCAAAATTTACTGGCACAGCCAAGTTTTTACTGGCATTTCCAAAAGTTCGAAAATTACAGTTTTAAGTGCAAATCGCAGTATTTAGGCTTCAGGCCATTACAAAATGCAATTGGCAATATGATTTAATGTAGATATTAAGGCAAATATATTTATTTTATTTTTGATACAGTAAGCAAGCTCCGGCAAAGGATTCAGGAGGGCAAGATTTTAAAATGGGCAGGCATATACAAATGAAATTGACTCTCACAACGACACTGACAGCAGTGTGCAGCAGCACAGATGATGACACTTCACCGACACTACATGTCCCCTCCTGAGTCACAGTGACAGTCTATCTCCACACCAGGTGGTCCCTTCAGTCCACTCCTGTCCAAACAGCACTGACCATCCTGCTCCCAACTTGCCTTGCTCCTGTCCCTCAGACCTGCACACGAGGCACTAATGGTCTCGGCCAGCTCCGGACCAGATCTGTGCATGCACAGTTTCGAGCCAAGCATCAGTCATATTTTTAACTGGTTATATTTTCCTGTCCCTGGGATTTACTCATTGCCAGTAATAATACTGACATTTGGCAGCACTGGTAATAATAATAGAAGCGTTACAGTCTCAATAAATTTGTTTAAAAACAATATTCAACCAGAACTCTGATAAAAATTGCATACATTGAATACCTTTTTAAAATCCTGATAAAACGGATATATGAATTTAAGGAGGATTCTGCTTTTTTTTAAAACGTATACATTTACCCTTTTTACAAAAAACTAAAATGTGTATCTATTATTATTTTTTTGCATTTGAGCCTGCAAAGCATTGCAGTTGCAATCAGTGGATCATAGGTGCAATGCTCATGCTCCCACAGACTGTTCCTCCAGCTCAGGTCCATACTGAGGTATGGACCTTCAGCTACGGAGCTGGAAGAAGGACTATAAGTGCAGTAACATTACCACCCTTGGGCACCATTTAGAACTACAGTTCCTCTGCTGCAGTTTTTTTATTCACAATTCTCTGTGAAAGAATGACGTGGCTGTACGGACAGAGCCACACATAGTCACTTCAAATAAACAGCAGTTGGCTGGGGAAAAAAAAAATATATTTTGTAAATGGGAGGCTGGTTTGAGGGTGGGGGCTGTAGACTCTGACTATGTTTCATGTCATACCCTCAATAAGAGTGTAACATGAAACATGGTCAGAAAGGTAGTTAGAAAATTACCATTGTGCTCCCTGTCCTTGCAATTGAGAATAGAAGGTAAAATGCAGTCGAGAACATGGATCTACATGCTAATTGGCAGCACAGCTTACCCAGAGCAAACTTGATTTACTAATGTATTATCACAGCATTATTTTATTACTCTTCAATCATGATTACTAAGAAAGGGCAACCATAATGTGCATGTCAGCCTTGGATTTTTTGTTCAGTGGTGGCACATCTTTCAAGCCAATTTATGTGTATGCAACAGCTTTTTTTTTTTTGGGCAAAAGTGTACCTATGTGGATTAAGTAAATACCCCCGTCTTATAGTGCTAACTCACTAATTCTCTTACAGTCAGTATTAAAACTTATATATTTCAACATGAATCTGGTATACAGTAGGGATGAGCCAAACAAGCCCCCCCCCCCCCCAGTTCAGTTTGCACCAGAACATACCGAACAGGCAGAACACACGTTAAAGTGTATGGGACATGAACATGAATAATCAAAAGTGCTCATTTTAAAGGCTTATATGCAAGTTATTGTCATAAAAAGTGTTTGGGGACCTGGGTCCTGCCCCAGGGGACATGTATCAATGCAAAACAATTTTTTAAAAACTCACGTTTTTTTCGAGAGCAGCGATTTTTTTAATCCTTAAAGTGAAACAGTAAAAATTAAATATTCCTTTAAATATCATGCCTGGAGGGTGTCTATAGTATACCTGTAAAGTGGCGCATTTTTCCCGTGTTTAGAACAATACCACAGCAAAATGACATTTCTAAAGGAAAAATTGTCATTTAAAACTGATGAATTGTCAGGTCTTGGCAATATACATGAAACTCATTAAAAAAAAGCGCATGGGATCCTCCCCCACCCCGCCCCCAGTCCATTACCAGGCCCTTTGGGTCTGCTATGAATATTCGGGGGGACCCCCAACCAAAATTCAAAAAAAATTGCATGGCCCTTCAGGTCTGGTATGGATTTTAAGTGAAACCATGTGCCAAAATATAAAAAAATGGCGTAAGGGCCCCCCCAATCCATACCAGACCCTTATCCGAGCATGAACCTGGTATGCCACAGGAAAAGAGGAGGGGGGGACGAGAGAGCACCCCCCCCCCGAACAGTACCAGGCCACATGCCCTCATCATTTCACAAAAAAGTGTCAAAATGTTAAAAACGACAAGACAAAAATAAAAAAAAATAAAAAATGTCCCATGATGTCCATTCTCTTTTTTAATAAAGAACTTGTCCCAAGCTGTGTCTTATTGTTTTTAACAATTTGACACCTTTTTTTGTGAAATGGTAGGGGTACATTTGTACCCCGTTACCATTTCACAGGGGGGGCAGGATCTGGGGATCCCTTTGTTAAAGGGGGCTTCCAGATTCCGATAAGCCACCCGCCCACAGACCCCCACAACCACCGGGCAAGGGTTGTCCCCATCAACATGGGAACAAGGTGCTTTGGGGGGCTACCCCAAAGCACCCTCCCCCTGTTGAGAGCATGTGGCCTGGTACGGTTTTGGGGGGGCACTCTCTCGTCCCCCCTCTTTTCCTGTGGCCTGCCAAGTTGCATGCTCGGATAAGGGTCTGGTATGCCATTTTTTTTAATATATGGAAATGAAGGGGAACCCTGCACCAAATTAAGACCCAAAGGGCTTGGTATGGATTCTAGGGGGACCCCCACGCAATTTATTTTTAATTTTGGTTTGGGGTTCCCCTTAATATTCATTCCAGACCCAAAGGGCCTGGTAATGGACTGGGGGGGGGGGATCCCATGCTCTTTTTTTCAATTAAACGTATCTATATTGCAGAGACCTGACAATTCATTACAGCTGCGATCAGTTTTAAATGACAATTTTTCCTTAAGAAATGTCATTTTGTTGTGGTAATATTCTAAACACCAGACATTTTACACTAAACACTTTACAGGCATACTATAGACGCCCCCCCCCGATATTTAAAGGAACATTTCATTTTTGTTTCCCTTTAAGCATTAAAAAAAATCACTGCTCCCAGAAAAAAACTGTTTTAAAAAAAAAAAAAAAAAAATTGCATTGATACTTGTCCCCTGGGGCAGGACCCGGGTCCCAAACACTTTTTATGGCAATAACTTGCATATAAGCCTTTAAAATTAGTACTTTTGATTTTTCATTCTAGTGTCCCATAGACTTTAACGGTGTTCCGACGGCTTTCAAATTTTTCCCCCGAACACCGCATATTGTTCGGTGTTCGCAGAACATCCGGGCAACCAAACTTATGCTCGGGCCGAACCGTTCACCCATCCCTAGTATACAGTGGATATAAAAAGTCTACACACCTCTTTTAAAATGTCAGGTTTCTGTGATGTTAAAAAAAGGATAAATAATTTCAGAACTTTTTCCACCTTTTAATGTGACCTATAAACTGTACAACTCAATTGAAAAACAAACTAAATATTTTTAGGGGGGTCATAAGAAAAAAAAAAAAAATAATAATGTGGTTGCATAAGTGTGCTCTTTTAACTGTAAATTTAGCGGTGTTCAGTGCCTCTGATTAACCCCAAATAAAGTTTAGCCATTCTGGTAGTTCTTTCCTGACTTTTTCATAGTCGCATCCTACTGCAAAAGCCATGGTCTGCAGAGAGTTGCAAAGTTTTAGAGGGATATCTGTTAAAAGTTATCAGTCAGGAGAAGCGTACAAAAGAATTTCCAAGGCATTAGATATACCATAGAACACAGTGAAGACAGTCATCAAGTGGAGAAAATATGGCAGTGACATTACCAAGAGCTGGACATTGATGAAAAGACGAGAAGAAAATGGTCAAGGAGGCTGCCAAGAGGTCTACAGCAATATAAAAGGAGCTGCAGGAATATCTGGCAAGTACTGGCTGTGTGGTACATGTGACAACAATGTTCCGTATTCTTCATATGTCTGGGCTATGGGGTAGAATGGCAAAACGGAAGCCTTTTCTTATAAAGAAAAACATGCAAGCTTGGCTAAATTTTGCAAAAACACATCTGAAATCTCCCAAAAGCATATGGGAAAATGTGTTATGGTGTGATGAAACCAAGGTTGAACTTTTTGCCCATAAATCCAAAAGATATGTTTGTCGCAAAAACAACACTGCACATCACCAAAAGAACACCATACCCACAGTGAAGCCTCGCAGTGGCAGCATCATGCTTTGGGGCTGTTTTTCTTCAGCCGGAATAGGGGCCTTAGTCAAGGTAGAGGGAATTATGAACCGTTCTGTGACGGAACCAATCCCACACTCGGATAGAGTGCTTCCGTCAGTATATCCCACTTCCTCCAATCTGACTCCAATCAGATATTCCCACCGCTTACAAGCCCAAAACAAGACGACACTTGCTTAGCTGCTCAGCATGGAATGCTTTTTTAGAACCAAAAGGACAAGTATTTATAATCCAGTAGAAGACTAAAACCTAACCTAATTAGCATGAGCTAATTATCTAATCATTGACCCAGACTAGTTGTCTGCGAGATAAAACTTTTCAGGGTAAGACTTTGTCTCCTAGCTCCCTGATTGACTATTCAATAAACATTACCATAAACATAAACACAGGGTTAATTAGCACAAACAACAATGTGTGAATACTCAATACTCAGACTAGACTCATTTACACAAAATTATACAAGACAGTCAGGATGGCTGGAGGTGATGATATTAGCATCTAAGTGTTTGTGTCCCAATAGTGTGATTTAGTCTATTGCTAACATGGCATTTACATATTCAGAGTCTGTGTTTCTTGGGGGGGGCACAGACCTGAATCCAAGTAACATCACCTCAGGGGTCCCCAGGAATACAGCTCACAAAGATCACCGTTCCCCCAAATGCGAGGGCCCATAATCACAAGGCAAGAGGCTCGCATTCTGTCCCCTCCAAGAGCCTCGGTCCCAGCTAGGTCTGTCACAAGTTCCAAATACCAGTCAATATTGGCACAAAACCTTCAAGCTTCTGCTAGAAAGCTGAACATGAAGAGGAACTTCATCTTTCATCATGACAGCGACTCAAAGCATGCATCCACATCAACAAAGGAATGGCTTCACCAGAAGAAGATTAAAGTTTTGAAATGGCCCAGCCAGGGCCCAGACCTGAATCCCATTGAAAATCTGTGGGGTGATGTGAAGGGGGTTGTGCATGGGAAATGCCCTCACAATCTGATGGATTTGGAGTGTTTTTGCAAAGAATGGGCAAATTTTGCCAAGTCAAGATGTGCCATGCTGATAGACTCATACCCAAATAGACTGTGGTGTAATGTAATGAAAAGGTGCTTCAACAAAGTAATAGTGTATGCAACCATATTATTATTTTTTTATTTATACTTCCCTCCTCCTAAAAGATTTCAGTTTGTAGTTCAACTGAGTTGTACAGTTTATAGGTCACATTAACTGTGGAAACATTTCTGAAATTATTTATCTTTGTCTCATTTTTTTACATCACAGAAACCTGAAATTTTAACAGGGGTGTGTAGACTTTTTATATCCACTGTACATAAAACAAATTTACAGTGTTTCTCTTCCAAAGTTCCAATACATAACATTATAATTCCATTATGTAACATTATAGGTCCACAGACACACCACTTGACATAGTTACATAGTAGGTGAGGTTGAAAGAAGACTTAAATCCAAGTACAACCTATGTGTGTGATTATAGGTCAGTATTACATTGTATATCCTTGTATCTATATGTAATATTGCTCCGCAATATAGAGGGGAATAATAAAGAAGGGGAGAAAAAAGGGGGGGTTTGGGGCAAGAGGGTAAGAGTAACGGGGAAAAAAGGAAGAACGGGGGGAGAGAAGGGGGAAGAATTTCCAAAGTAGAAAAAAATAGAAGGAAGGAGATAAGTGAAGGCAATTTACGATAAAATGTGATTTTGTGCTACTAAACACTCCTTCAATTAAAACATAAACAGTGAGTGTAAATATTGGATAAATATATTCATGCGAGATTATATCAAATTAAGATCAAAACAACAAAAAAATTATAAAAATAGAAAAATCATACAAATTATTACCATGTGCAGTGCATAACCTGTGGTAATCCAAGAAAAAAGTGCCAAGTGCCAAGACTTATCCGTACAAACACTGCAAACTATATATAAACTTCACAATCAATGTATTAAAGAGAAATTAATTATCTGTGTAGTCCATATAGATGAATGTGCAAACACTGCAAATGCAAAAAACTGAAAATGAGTCATGCGGACACGGGTGAAAAAATTCCTTTCCTTCACTCCGTTCAGTGGGTGGATAGGTGTCCCCTTACCTTACTGCTGTAAGGTTACAGCGTGGACATCAAATTGAAAAGGGTCTCTCTGTGTCCCCAAACGGAATGTCCCCAGGGCGGATATACCTCACAAGAGCGTAAAAAAGGATGCTTGATAGTGTAGTATTTTAAACACAAGCTCATTTATTCAATAGCGTAACTACAGGGTACTCACATTTAAAAGCAAATCAATCAACAATAAGTAAACAGAGAATGAGCGGCGAGCTCATACGTCACTTCCGGTATCTCTCTATAGAGAGATACCGGATACCTAGGGGGGACCCCCACGCCTTTTTTTTGGCGTAGGGATTCCCCTTTAAGTCCATACCAGGTGACGGGGCCAGCGACGCCTCCTTCGCTGGCCCTGGCTATCTGGAGAGCCACAATCCAAATTGTGATAGGAGGTCCATCTCCCCCTCCTCCCTCAGGTTAGGGGGCAGATAGCATACTCCCAGTATTATTTTCCTCTTATCTTCATCCCTTTTGGAGCTCTACCCATAAGGATTCCACCTCTTCCCTAACTCCTTTATTGATGTCATCTCTCACATTTACTTGTACATTATTCCTGATATATAAGCATACCCCTCCCTCTTTTTTACCATTTCTATCCCTGCGATAAAGGGAATACCCTTGAATGGTTGCCAGCCAATCTTGAGAGCCATTGAACCAGGTCTCTGAAATTTCCACAAAATCTAAATTGTCCTCGTTCATCAGTATCTCTAGTTCATCCAACTTGTCCACCAGGCTCCTGGCATTGGTGAATATGCCACGTAGTTTAGAACGTTCACATACTGTTCTCTTATTGAGTGTTCCAAGATTGCAAATAGGACTTGGTACTACACTTACCTCGGGTTTATGTGCTTTAGTCAACCTACCACTAATGCCCCCAATACTACCCTCTGGAATATTTTCATTGCTGACTAGTTTAAAAACCCTTCTAACTTTTCGGCCATCTTCACTCCAAGCAGATCTGTACCCTCCTCATTTAGGCGCAGTCTCTCCCTTCTATAGAACTGGTGACCAACTGAGAAGTTGGCCCAGTTCTCCAGGAACCCAATCCCCTCCTTACTACACCAGCTTCTCAGACACTTGTTTACTTTCCTAATCTCCCTCTGCCTTTCTGGTGTGGGTCAAGGTACCGGTAGTATTCCTGAGAGAGAATACTACCTTAGAGGTCCTTTTCCTCAATTTAGCTCCTAAGTCCCTAAAATAGTTCTTTAGGACACTTCATCTGCCTCTGACTTTGTCATTGGTGCCAACATGCACCATGACAGCCGGGTCTTCCCCAGCCCCTCCCAGTAATCTGTCCACCAGATTCGTGATGTCCCGAACCCGAGCGCCCGGTTGACAGCATACAGTTCAGCGGTTCAGGTCTTTGTGACAGATTGCCCTCTCTGTCCTTTTTTTTTTTTTTTTTTATTGTATTTTTTATTAATATTCAGGGCAAATACAATATAATTAAGCACTGAAATAATAATTGAGCATAAATGATTAAATGATATGACATAAACTTTGACTTTAAAAGCCAGAGGTTATCATCCACATATGCAGGCACAGGGGTGAACTGCATAGCTATAACAGAGAAAGTAAATAACATACAGTTTATAAAAGGTAAAATAACCTTATAACAGCGGGCCGAAGGCCAGAGTTTGACAATACAATAATAACACCCATATGGTTGGCAAAGTGAGTCTCGGGGGGGGGGGGGGGGGTAACCTGATCTAGTACACAGAGAAGATGGATGAAATGGAAGGAAATACCAGGAGGGTGACGTTGCGACTGGCAATAGTGGTTATTGAGGGTTTCCGGGCAGGGGGGGGTCCCATATTCCGACCGGTCTCAGGGCTCACAGATTTTTTTAAACTGGGGAACTATATTGTGTACAGAAGCTATAAGATACTCCATTTCTCTGTCCTTCTAAGAATTGAGTCCCCTACCACCAGAATCTGCCTATCCTTTCCCTTCACTTCCCTCCCACTCTCACTGGAGCAGTTCTTCCCCTGCAGCTCTTCCCTCAGCTCCAGCAGTGCTGGTTCCTGACCGGTTTCACGAATGTCACTCAGTGGAGCATACTTATTGGCATGCTCCAGCCTAAGATTGGCCTCTCTGGCACATCGCCCTCTATCCTTCCTGATGGTCACCCATTTACTCGTTTATAGTGCCTGCACCTCTTTGTCTCCACCCGCCTCTGTGCTGGCCCCTGCTGGCACCTGCCGGGTACGTTCCCGACTCTCCTTTAGTATGGAGTATCTTCTCAGTGTTGACTGTTGCTTCCCTAGATTCAGAACCTTGGCTTCCAGGGAAACCATGGGTTTACATTTTGCACAGCAGTATTCGCCCTCGATCAGATGATCAAGGAACGTATACATGCCGCAAGATGTACACCGAGTGGCATCTCTGCGCCCACCGGGCATCGTACCTACTAATTTAATGAGGATTGGGGATTATATCCTGTCCACATTACCTAACAACTAGCTTCCGGACACTACTAATACTCAACAATACAATACACAGGTACTCAACTCGCATAAATTCACATTGTTGTAAATCTGGTAAATCTTGGATTCCAATGTGTCACAATACCACCATTGTCATGAAATTCACCAAAAGGATATGAATCTTGCACAATAAAAGTCGTAAATCACAGATGTGATAAGCCCACAACAAGAGCAAATTGACACCATTTTCTCTGTACTCCACCTGCTACAATGCATCCAAGAGAGTAGCCCCTCATAAATACATCATATTGACAAAAGTTTTGGGATGCCTGTCTGCACATGCACATGAACTTTAATGGCATCCCAGTCTTATTCCGTAGGGTTCAATATTGAATTGGCCCACCCTTTGCAGTTATAACAGCTTCAACTCTTCTGGGAAAGCTATCCACAAGGTTTAGGAGTGTGTCTATGGGAAGATTTCACCATTCTTCCAGAAGCGCATTCGTGAGATCAGGCACTGATGTCGGGCGAGAAGGACTGGCTTGCAGTCTCCACCCTAATTCATCCCAAAGGTGTTCTATTGGGTTGAGGTCAGGACTCTGTGCAGGCCAGTCAAGTTCCTCCACCCCAAACTCATTCATCCATGTCTTTATGGACCTTGCTTTGTGCACTGGTGGGCAGTCATGTTGGAATTGGTAGGGGAGGAGAAGGGCATAGAGTCAGGAGTGCTCCATGTCTCCGCATAGAGGATTTGTCCCAATCCACCCAGCGGTGGATCTACGGGTCATAGATCAGCCTAAATTTTGTCAAGGTGCCTTGTAATTTAGCTGTTCTTCATTAATCAAAACTCAATGCATACAACAGCAAATATTTTGCATGTTTAAGTATTAATGTATGTTATTTGGTGCCTTTTACTTTATCACACTTTTGGGATCTGTAAATCTCTATTTTGTCACCAGCAAGTTCATACCACAGAGTAGACTAGAAATGTATACATGTGGGGATGCCATAAGAACATATAGTGGTCCAGAGTAAACAGAGGATTCAATGCAAGAATAATAATTGGCCTGAGCTAGACTCTACCTACTTAGCTGCATTTTGAGGCAGCATGTACTAATGCATGTTATTCAATTATTAACATAAAGTAAAAAAAATTTTTTTAATGTAGAATGGCTGCTATATACTGGTGACGTGTATAAACGTTTGCACTCTGCACAACCAGTGTTTTGTGTTCTCTTTTGCATTTTTCCAAAATTCTGTATTTTTACCAAAGCATTATTTATTACTCTTGGTAAGAGATATAGCACAAGATTTTTTTCTGAATTGTATTGTTTTACATTAATAATTTTATTGCTTCAAACTTAGAGTTATTTCTACAATGATGATACTTTCAACTTTAACTATGCCCAAGCCAAAGCTGCAGATGGAAACTACAAAGAGGCTGAGGAGGTAAGCTGATTTATTTGGAAGTCTTGCAAAATGCACTATCGTTAATGTAAAACAGACAGTTCTTAAAGAGGAACTGCAGTCTGCCTCCACTGAGTCTGGCTGCAACCATTTTAACTGTGGGCAGCTGAAGCTGCTGTCTGTTCATTTCCCGGATTTACTTTCATTGGCCCTCTCATGACTCCCCCCCACCACCTTCCTGGGTAAACTCTCACTAGAGTGAGAGAGAGCTGTGCATGATGTCAGAAGCCTAAGCTTTTTAACAGACAAGAAACAGGAAGTGGGCTGTATTTACAGAAAAAAAAAATTACTATCCAAAGTTAAAACAACAAGGGCAGAAGATTTAATAGATGGAAAAAAATTACTGAAGGTCCACATTAAGATATTTTGCACCGATTCTCATTATATTCATACCTGTGATCCTAGTGATATTCGAACGGAAAGAAAGTCTTTTACCCTAGTCATGGACTGCTTCTATTCTTGGGGAATTCCAGGACATGTGGAAGTTATAATTATTCCAGCATATGCTAGGTTTTCTCTGGTAACAGTGGAGGGGGTGGACCTTTCAATCATCCTCATGTCCTCCATTCATAAATCCTGTTTTATTCATAGAAGCTGTAGTATCTTCTATAAATTTAGGAGCTGGGCAGAAAAGCACTTTTGTGAAAAAATAATAAATGCATTTTTTGCAGGTAAAAAAAAAGGTGCATTTATTAAATTTTTTGTGAGCCTGTAAAGCATTGCACCAGCGATTAGGAGATCACTGGTGCCATGCAGGTCTCCAGCAGATCTTCCAGTGTATCTGCTTGCCCATACATTGCGTACAGATAAGCAGGTACAATCTGACAAGAAGCATGAATGAGCTCCACAGCGCTGTGGTAGTTCATTGAAATCTACAAGCTGACAGTTGCAAAGGCTGCTGGACCTTGTAGTTTTCCATGCACAGAGCCCTGTCAATGAGTGAATATGGGTGTTATATGTTATGAAAGCTCCTCGGTTCTATTAACCTCTGCCACACTGGAAGATTACAGTGGAGGTTATAAGTGGGGGGGTTGTTAGTGCATTGGAGGAGGAAAATTATTACTGTCTAGAGCAGTGTTTTTAACCTTTTTTCACTCAAGGCACCCTTTAGAATTATGCACAATCTCGGGGCACACCAGGAGGTGCGTCCGAGCACACACACACATTTTTTTGTATGTTTCCGTGCATTGCATGTTTCAATGGGTTGCCCTATGGGCATTAAACAAGCAAAAATTGCTGGCACATTTCTTAAAATCACACTGCACCAAAACGCATGGTACTGAGGTACCATGCATTGTAGGGGTGCAAACGCATGTGCATTTGTTAGATGCATTGGGGTGCCATTAAGAATTATTGGCACCCATGTGCGACTGCAAAAGCCAGCGTGTTTCCAATACACCCTTTAGAATTATGCTCAATTTTGGGGCACACCAGGAGGTGCGTCCAAGCACACACTTTTGTGCATTCCAATGCATTGAATCTTTCAGTGGGTTGCCCTATGCATGTAAAACAAGCAAAACAGGTGCCAGCACAATTCAGAAAATCACTCCGCACCAAAACGCATGGTACTGAGGTACCATTCATTTTAGCTGGTGTGAACACATGTGCATTTGCTAGATGCATGAGGTTGCCAATAAGAATGAATGGCACCCACCTGCGACTCCAAATGGTAGTGAATTTCTGTGTAGTGTGGTAATACATGCAAATTCTCACTCATTCCTGCACCACACTTGGTGTGAACAAGCCCTAAAATATATGTCAGGCTGAGTTCTGTGGTCAGTAGGTTGTGACACAGAGTTGCCTTGTACCTGTAGAAATATGTGGACAGGACAGGACAGGGCAGTTTGCAGTGGTAGTGCGAGTAAGTGAGCGGTATGGCGGCGGCAGTCAGTGAGAGGTATGGCGGTAGCAGTCAGTGAGCAGTATGGTAGCATCAGTAAGTGAGTGGTATGTAGTGTTAGTCAGTGAGTGGATGGTACTGTATGTAGTGTTAGTCAGTGAGTGGGCGGTAAGTAGTGTTAGTCAGTGAGCTGTATGGTAGGTAGTGTCAGCAAGTTTGCAAAAGCATGAAAAGCCTCTCTCCATCTGCCACTTTCCGCAGCACTGAGGATGAGGGAAGACTTGCAGGGCTGTTTTCTCAACTCCATCTTCAGCTGCTGGATCAGCCATAGAAGTCTCCTGTGCGAGGGTGGGAAGGAGGTGGCCACACCCCCAATCCAGCCCAACACTTTCGGGTGCATGAAAAGAAGATGTGGAAGGAGAACTGCTTATGAAGTCACAGGCAGCCCCCGCTGACCTATTCCTCCATATTGTCTGTAGAGGCAAGTGAAGGAAAACCAAGGATGCTAGGCAAGTTCCCGACTACCTCCTTAGCAACCAATGACCTCCACTTGAGCCAGCAATAAAAAATATTTAATTTAGCTGCTTTTGTGATTTTGCTGCGGTGCCCCAGAGGATTCTTGGCACCCTGGTTGAAAAACCCTGATCTAAAAAACTGAAGAACAGGGTCACATCACACTGAAGGTAAGTAATGTCCCTTTTGCTTAATCTGTATTTAAAAATTTTTTTTTTGTAAATTTAGGTTTTAATATAGCTGTCATCTGATCCAGGTATTTTCAGAGGCAAATCACAAGATTATCTGTGACAAAAGGAGTTTCAAAGAGATCAATAGTCATAAGCATACATTTTTTGCCAGTTTGACGATCCGACATTGCAGCTGGTGATCAAGCAGTTAACACTCGACTCTATGGCCTTGGAGGACAGGAGCGACATTGTGACATCACTTCTGGCAAGAATTTTTTTTTTTTTTTTTTTTGAATGATCACTTTTTTTTTTTTTGATCTTTTACTTTTAAAGGTAAAGAGATTTGGGGTCTTTTTGACCCCAGATCTCTCCATAAAGAAGACCTGTCATTTTTATTTCTATTTCAAGGGATCTTTACATGAAAAACAAGAGAGTGAGGGACCCCCCCAATCCATACCAGTACCCCTACTCATTCAAATGGGGCGTCAGGACCTGGACTTGAACTCAAGACCTCAGCTGTGTCTGGCAATGAATGTTCTCTCTGAGCTATCTGAGATGCTGGACAGTGCCTTGTCAGATCCTTTAGACAACCCTGCCTTGTACCTTGATTTCAGCTGAACCTTGAACTCTTTGCTCCTCCCATGATCTTCCTGATAAAAGCCATGTCTCTGCACTTCCTCCTTGCCAGAATATTGTGCTATCTCCAGCCTGTATCTCGCTCCTGTCCTCTCTGCTGCCGCTTATATTTGCTACCACTCGTTATCGACCCTTGGCTTGTTCCACGACTATGCTTCTGCCTGATCCCAATCTGCAATAACTCGTTACCGACCTTTTGGCTTGCTTACTGACCACGCTTCTGTTTGACCCTTACCTGCTCATCCGCTACTGAACCCCGGCTTGCTCACCTCCTGGTGGGGCGATCCTGAGGACTGCAACCTGGTACTAACATGCAGCTAAATCCATCTCCACCATCTGGAGCTCTGGTGAAAACCGGTTAGTACTTAGACTCCGCACCTCAGGTGAGCCTGTGTCATCTGCCAGGGTGACTGCCTGTGTTCCTATCCTGCTGGTTAGTGGTAGTCTTGCAACTGCTATAGCAATTGGTCTTCGAGCCTGACCCCTAATCGTGACAGAATATTCTGGCCCAAAACATGGAGACTCTGGGCATTATGCAGTTAACTGTCCTAACAAGGTTAGAAGAACAATTGCGGCGACTGATTTGATCCTGTCTGAACAAATCAACTCTATTACCCAGTCTATCTCCCCATTGATTCTTGAAGAAAATAAAGTAAATTCTCCACTGTCTCATTTTGTCATCCCTATTAAGCTTATTTCTGAGGGCCATGAAATCCCCTACTCTGCTATGCTGGACTCTGGGGCTGGAGGAAACTTTATGGACATAGAGTTTGCCCACCGCAATAACATTCAAGCCAGAAATACATCTGCTCCTATTGAGATGGAAACGGTTGATGGTTCACCCTTAACCTCAGGACCTGTTACCCATAAAAAAGTTCCTCTGGTAACCCAGTTTGAGGCTGATCATCGTGAGACCATCAGCTTTCAGTTGATTACATCACCCAAATTTCCCATCATTTTGGGCATTCCTTGGTTCTCCACTCACAATCCCCTATGAACTGGGGAACACGGACCATAGATTTCACATCTTCCCACTGCAAGGAACACTGTAGGGAATCTTACTAAAAAAGTTCTCCGCTGGTCAAGGAATTGCAAGTTGGTGTGGTAACTAC
Source organism: Lithobates pipiens (assembly GCF_037356315.1). Classification (NCBI taxonomy): domain Eukaryota; kingdom Metazoa; phylum Chordata; class Amphibia; order Anura; family Ranidae; genus Lithobates; species Lithobates pipiens. The sequence goes on along the minus strand of NW_027507785.1, from coordinate 153,321,911 downwards.
CCAGTCATATCACAACTTGCCTCCACAATACCATACGTTCCGGGATGTCTGTGATAAGAAAAATGCAGATAAATTACCTCCTTACCGCCCATACGATTGCCCCATTGAGATGCTCCCAGGGGCTGAAATACCTTTCGCCCGCCTTTTTTAATCTGTCAGAACCTGAATTAAAAGTGCTCAGGGAGTGGCTTGATGAAAATTTAGAGAACGGTTTTATTAGACACTCAACATCTCCTGCAGGAGCAGCCCTATTCTTTGTTGAAAAGAAAGACTCCACCTTGCGTCCATGCATTGATTACAGGCACATAAATAAGGTTACTATTAAAAACCGTTATCCACTCCCCTTGATCTCGGACATGTTGGAAAGACTTCGTTCTGCCAAAGTGTTTACAAAACTTGACCTACGGGGGGGCATATAACCTGGTCCGTATTCGTCCAGGAGACTAATGGAAAACCGGCTTTAGAACCAGATATGGACATTTTGAGTCCTTGGTCATGCCTTTTGGTCTCTGCAATGCCCCTGCGACCTTTCAACACTTCATAAATGATGTTTTTCGAGATCTGTTGGACCAATTTGTCATTGCTTATCTGGATGAAATCCTTATCTTTTCTGATAACCTGGAAGAGCACCGCAGGCATGTTTGCACTGTCTTTGAAAGATTAAGGCAGAATCGAATTTACATCAAACTGGAGAAGTGTGAGTTTGAACAAGCCCAGCTCCAGTTCTTAGGGTATATTGTTTCTCCATATGGAGTGAGCATGGATCCCGAGAAGATTAAAGCAGTGGTAGATTGGCCTGCCCCTGGAAACATTAAGGAAATCCAACGATTTTTTGGGTTTGCCAACTTTTACAGAAAATTCATAAGGAACTTCTCTAAGGTGATAGCTCCAATTACCCAACTAACAAAGAAAGGGGTGCCCTTTGTGTGGTCATCTGAGGCACAGGCTGCTTTTGTAAAGTTAAAAATTCTTTACTTCTTCACCAGTATTGGTACATCCCAATCCTGAATTACCTTTTATAGTGAAAGTGGATGCTACGGACTTCGGCCGTAGGAGCTATCCTCTCTCAACAACGTGGTGAAAAGATGCAGCTTCATCCTTGCGCTTACTTCTCTCGTTAAATGTCTTCAGCCGAAAGAAATTATGATATTGGGAATAAGGAGTTATTGGCAATTAAGGAAGCATTTTCTGAATGGAGGCATTTTCTGGAAGGCGCTAAGCATCCTGTGAACGTTCTCACAGATCATAAGAATCTGGAATTCATTCGTTCTGCCAAGAGATTGTCTTCTAGACAAGCATGTTGGTCATTGTTCTTTTCCAGGTTCAATTTTATTATCTCATATCGACCTGGGTCAAGGAATGGTTAGGCTGATGCCTTATCACGAATGTTGTCTGGACCTCTCCAGGAAAACAACTCTGAATACACAGTCCTGCCTCAAAAGAACTTTCTAGGTGCCACAAGTTCTAAAGCACTCTTGAGTCTCCTCAAGGAAGGGTATGAGAATGACCCACTCCTCAAAAATCCTCCTATGGACATCATCCTTGAGTACAAAAATTGCTTCTGGACTCAAGCACATCATCTCTATGTACCTGAAGTTGCTTGGGTTGAAGTCCTCAAGTTGGTTCATGACTCCAAACTTGCTGGACATTTTGGAGTTTCTAAGACAGAGGAACTTTTATCCCGTTCCTTTTGGTGGCCTGGGTACAAAAGATGTCAAAGGTTATGTAGCCTCGTGCCTGGTCTGTGCTCGCAATAAGACACCCCGAGCTTCTCCTTTGGGGTTGCTCCAGCCACTCCCTGTCCCATCAAGACCATGGGGATCAATTTCTATGGACTTTGTAGTCGATTTACCCCCCTCTAAAGAAATGACCACCATCTTGGTTGTTATTGACCGTTTCACGAAGATGGCTCACTTTATACCGGTCAAGGAATTACCCTCTGCAGAACAAACTTCGGAGTTGATGGTTCGAGAAATCTTTAGACTACATGGAATTCCAGAAGATGTAGTTTCTGACAGAGGAGTACAATTCACTTCAAAATTTTGGAAAAGCTTTTGCTCAGCTCTAGGAGTAACAATTAATCTAGCTGATGCTTTTCATCCTCAGTCTAATGGTCACACCGAGCGGACCAATCAAACATTAGAGCAGTACCTTCAATGTTTTGTTAATTATCTTCAGGATGACTGGGTGGACTATCTTCCTACAGCGGAGTTTGCTTATAACAATTCTAAACATAGCTCCACCTCTCAGACCCCTTTTTTACTAAATACCGGGCATCATCCAGCTTTTATCCCTGATCTCCCTATCTCAACTGCGATTCCTGCTGTTACCAACAGATCAACTGCTTTACAGGAGATCCAGGATAAATTGATCGAGACTTTGAGGGAAGCTCAGGAAAGTTACAAAAAGCCTGCAGATAGACATCACAGAGCACTTCCTACCTTTCATGTGGGTGATCAAGTTTGGTTACCTACTAAAAATCTGAAGGTTCATGTTCCATCTGCAAAGTTGGGACAAAAGTTTGTGGGACCTTTACAGATCTTGGCCCAGATCAACCCAGTCACCTTTCACCTAAAACTTCCAGCCAGTATGAACATTCACTCTGTGTTTCACATATCGCTACTCAAACCTTTTCACGAAAATACTTTTTCAGGAAGAATTCTTCCACCCCCTCCACCTGTTAAGGTACAGGGTGAAGAAGAATATGTGGTGGAGAAAATTCTTGATTCCAGGATCTATATGAACAAATTGCAATATCTGGTTCAATGGGAAGGATATGGGCCAGAAGAACCTGAGCAGAATGTTCATGCTCCTAGATTAACAAGAGAATTCCACCAGAGGTTCCCTCACAAACTGGGCCCTAAGATGTCCAGTGGACGTCCTGGGAGGAGGGGAGTACTGTCAGGACCTAGACTTGAACCTGGAACCTCAGCTGTGTCTGGCAATAAATCTTCTCTCTGAGCTATCTGAGATGCTGGACAGTGCTTTGTCAGATCCTTTAGACAGCCCTGCCTTGTACCTTGATTTCAGCTGAACCTTGAACTCTTTGCTCCTCCCATGAACTTCCTGATATAAGCCATGTCTCTGCACTTTCTCCTTGCCAGAATATTGTGCTATCTCCAGACTGTATCTCGTTCCTGTCTTCTCTGCTACCGCTCGTTATCGACCCTTGGCTTGTTCCACGACTACGCTTCTGCCTGATCCCAATCTGCAACAACTCATTACCGACCTTTTGGCTTGCTTACTGACCACGCTTCTGTTTGATCCTTACCTGCTCATCCGCTACTGAACCCCGGCTTGCTCACCTCCTGGTGGGGCGATCCTGAGGACCGCGACCTGGTACTAACACGCAGCTAAATCCATCTCCACCATCTGGAGCTCTGGTGAAAACTGGTTAGTACTTAGACTCCGCACCTCAGGTGAGCCTGTGTCATCTGCCAGGGTGACTGCCTGTGTTCCTATCCTGCTGGTTAGTGGTAGTCCTGCAACTGCTATAGCAATTGGCCTTCGAGCCTGACCCCTGATCAGGACAAGGGGGGTGAGATCTGGGGGCTTACCAATTATGATAAGCCCCCGCCTGCAGACCCCCACAACCACCGGCCAAGGTTGTGGGGAGGAGTCCATTGTCCCCATCAAAATGGGAACAATGTGCTTTGGGGGGACAGCCCCCCGTCCCAAAGAATCTCCCTATGTTGAGGGCATGTGGCCTGGTATGGTTCCGAAGGGAGGGAGCGCTCGCTTGCCCCCCCTTTCCTGGATTTTGGGGGGCTCCATGCCATTTTCTTTTTGTTTTGACATGGGGGGTTTCCCTCAAAATCCATACAAAACCTAAGGGTCTGGTATGGATGTGGAGGGAAACCCAATACTGTCTTTTTTCACAATTTTTTTTTTTCATTGCAGGCAATGAGTGTTTTTATGGGGAACCCGCTGATGACTGATTCATTCTCAAGCAAGCAGCAGCTATTCTTTGGTTGTTAAAGATGCCAACAACCCCTGTTTAAGAAAAAAAAAAAAAAAACGCTGGACATTGCCGCTTACTAGAGTTTAGGAGCTGTCAGCTTTTTTTTCTGCCAAGAACCTACATTGTCCTTTTCTAATCTTATCTTATCTTTTCCCTGCCCGCAATGAGTGTGTTTGTCTCTTTTCTGTACTATATATTTCATATTTGACCCAACTTGGCAGTAAATCTATTACATATAGCTATCGCATGGTTTTCTTTTTCTTTTTATTTTTTTATTTTTTTAAGCGTTACTCCACTTTTGTTGAGAAAAAAAACATTCCCCTCTGGGTGATCTATGTACATTGCAAGGATTGTAACAACCTTTGTTACAGATTCCTACCTTTTGTTTTTCTGAAGAAATCTGTTCCTCTGTGCTAAATGGGTCTTATGGTAGGGGTTTCATAATTATCAATCAGGTGTGCAGCTGCAGGGCACTAGGGAAATCTGCTTGGCCTGCATCCCTTTAGACGTGTTCCTATTGGAAGTATCTCACCAAAAATTTAATTTTTGTTGCATGGGATGCCTGAAATTTGACTTGTGTCTTAGGCAGACTTCTGAGAATATTGGTTAGCCAATCACACAAGCAGGAAATTATGTTTCTGAGGTGTGTTCAATACACATTCTATGTACAGAACAACTCCAGGCAGTCATATTGCATTACATTTTCAGAAAATTACAGAGCTGCAGATTGAAAAGGAAAGGTCATTTTAAAAAAAAATAACATTCAATTACAATAAGACTTGTCACAGTGGTATACGCTATATTATTTTTTCTTTATATATATATATATATATATATATATATATATATATGTTACCCTTTAAATGTTCAACTGGTATTCATCACAATTATTTTGTCTTAATCAGGATAAAGAGTTACAAGTACTGCAATGTGAAACCTTATTTTTTTATTTTTTTTACAAATTTTGTCAAAATCAGTGTTTTGAACCCCAATCTGTACCCAGAAATAGTCAAGAGAAAGCAGAAGACGGTAGTAAATGAACACTATTGCATAAGCCCGATCTCGATCCAGTGATGTGTACTGAGTACCCGAGGCTCTCCCGGGTCTCTCCCTCCTTATTGGCTGAGATGTAGCAGCAGGAGGGGCCATTAGCAGGGGCAGGGCAGGGCTGAGCCGCACTCTGTGTGTGTTATGGATGCAGAAAACCAGCTCGGGAGAGTCCACGCACGGGTGCCTTGCAGTGGCTTGCTATGGGGGGCTCTTGGCAAAGGGGAGAGGTCCAGAGGGCGAGCGGGGGACCCAAAAAAGAGAAGGAGCGTGGATTGCTCTGTGCAAAACCACTGCACAGAGCAGGTAATTATGACATGTTTGGTTTTTTTTATAAAAATTTTTCCTTTGCAATCTTTGTGAACACCAACCTTTGTGGTGCAACTATTTTGACAGTTGATGTGTTAGTCATCATCCATACCAATATAAAATCTTTTGGGCTCTTTAGGCTCTTCACGTGAAACATGCTTCATGTCCCGATCAGATCTTTCAATTTTAGCAATCATTGCTTTATTAGCTTCCTTAGCTTCTTTGAGCTCTTTAGCTTTGACCTCTTTAGTTTTCTTTTCTATAGACCGGCTGCCTTATGAAAAGAATCCACCAGCTTCTTGGGAACCACAGTCTGCGGCCCCTTGTCCCTCTTTCCTTTACGTCATGATGTAGGCTTGACTAGCCCTCTCTAGCTCACTCTATAATCTACGTATATCTCTGGTTTATGGTCTGTGGTCCAAAATAAACAGGCATGCATACAGGGCAGACAAAGTGGAGAGTCCCAAGGTCAAGTAGTCAAATACACATATAACTAAATAGCATGCTCTTTTATAGCCAGTTTTAGTTAAACAGCTGAGCAAAAAAGAAAAAAACGGCCAGATATTTTTATGGCCAAGCATAAGCAGCTAGAGAAGTAGTAGTCTCAGATAAAGGCAGTTAATGGCACAGACTGTAAGCAATAGCATAAGCCAGCAGGGATAGCAGTGATGATAGTAGCAGCAGCAATAACAGCAGCACAAAAAGCATGAACTGGCATTCAGCATTAGGGATGAGCCGAACGCCCCCCGGTTCGGTTCGCACCAGAACTTTCGAACGGACCGAAAATTCGTGCAAACTTTAGAACCCCATTGAAGTCTATGGGACTCGAACGTTCGAAATAAAAGTGCTAGTTTTAATGGCTAATATGTAAGATATTGTCCTAAAAAGGGTTTGGGGACCTGGCTTCTGCCCCAGGGGACATGGGTCAATGCCAAAATGTTTTTTAAAAACGGCCGTTTTTTCGCGAGCACTGATTTTAATGACTATTAAAGTGGAAAAAAAAGTGAAATATTCCTTTAAATATCGTGCCTGGGGGGTGTCTATAGTATGCCAGTGAAGTGGCACGTGTTTCCCGTGTTTACAACAGTCTGTGCACAAAATGTGACGGAAAAAAGTCATTTAAAACTGCTTGCGGTTTTAATGTAATATCTGGTTCTGGCAATATGGATGAAAATCATTGAGAAAAATGGCATGGGTAGCCCCCCTGCCCACTGCCAGCCCCTTTGAGTCTTGTACGGATATTAAGGGTAACCCTGTACCCAAATTTAAAAAAAGAAAAAGCGTGGGGCCCCCAGGCCCTATATACTCAGAACAGCAGTATACAGGCGGTGCAAACAAGACAGGGACTGTGTAGGTTTGTTGTGTTAAGTAGAATCTGTTTGTAATTTTGAAATAGTACATTTTGAAAGTGTAGCTCCAGTCAAAAAATCTATTTTTAAGCTTTTAGGAAAACATAGGGAAGGGTTATCACCCCAATATAATTTTTTTTGCCGTCTGTCTTTTTTCATTTCACTTCCTGTTGTCTCATTCCATTTGCAAGTAGGAGATGTTTGTAAGTTGGATGAAAGTAGGGGCCTGCCCTATATGCTCTGCAGAAATGGCGGAACAAGGTGTTGGTGTTGCCACAACACTGTAAGCCCTCAAAGTGACTCTTGGTGGGTGCTGGAGCGCCCTGCTGTGAACGATTATATCAAGAATTGTAATTGCATGCCATTGTTGAACAGTGGTAGAAAAATTGCGCCTTTTGTGGTTGCGGTGGTGGTGCTGGTGCCACAACACTATAAGTCCTCACAGTTACTCTCGGTGGGCACAGGAACGGGCCCTGCTGTGAAATAATATATCAAGAATTGTAATTACATGCCCCTGTTAAACGGGCTGAAAAATTGGGCCTTAGGCACTGCTTGCTGGTGCCACAACACTGCAACCTCTCCCAGATACTCTAGTTGGAGTGCAGGAATGAGCCCTGCTGCAAAGCATTGCATCAAAAATTGTATTACATGCCCCTGTTAAACAGAGGCTGAAAAATTGGGCTGCTGGCATCACCCAGAACCAAAAATGTTCTTCCAAGATATCAGCGGGATCATTGAGGAGGTAGAGGATAGTCAGTCAACATAACAGGACAGTCACTCAGCATCAGCATAGGCAGTCTTGAAGGGATGTGACATGTCCAAAAAAATTATTCGGTTACATCAGCTTCAAGTGCTTGGTAGCTTAGCTTAGAACACTGATTCATCTTTATGAAGGTCAGTCGATCAACTGAGTCAGTAAACAGGCGCACCCTGTGATCGGTTACAAAGCCACCAGCAGCACTGAAGGTGCGTTCCGAAAGAACGCTGGATGCAGGACAGGCCAGTAGCTCAATTGCATACTGTGCAAGCTCTGGCCAGTGATCCATCCTCAAGACCCAGTAAGCCAGAGGATTTTCGGTGGGAAAGGTGTCCAAGTCTGACCTTGCCCCTAGGTATTCCTGCACCATGTAAATCAGATGCTGGCGATGGTTGCTGGAACCAATCATACCTTGGGGCTGCAGACTACAAAATTGTCTGAACGCATCAGTCAGACGGCCACCTTCTCCACCGCTCCTGACCGAAGCCTCAGCAACACGTTGTCCAGGACCAGGAGTTTGTAACCTCCTAGTCTCTGGGAACGCTTGCACGGTCCTTTCTGCAAGGCCTCTTGGAGATGTCTCCTCCTCTGCTCCCTCTGTGCAACGGAAAGATAAGTTCCGCATCCTTACCCTTGTACCGTGGATCAAGGAGAGTGGCCAGCTATTAATGGTCCCTCTCCTTAATCTGAAGAATACGAGGATCCTTCCGCAGGCTATGCAGGATCAGGGAGGCCATGCAGCATAGGTTAGCTGAGGCATTCGATCCGGAGTCCTCTGGGTCACTAAGGACAACATGATCCGCAGCCATCTCCTCCCAGCCACGTAGAAGTCCACGGGTTTCTTGGGACTGTAAATCATCCCTACAAGACTGCTGATGCTGAGTGCCAGGCTCCACCTCCATGCTGACACAATCCTCCTCCTCCTCCTCGTCCTCTTCCTGTGTGATGGGTGGGACAGCAGGAACACTGTCTGGATAAAGGGGGCCTTGAGAGGCAAGGAAGTCCTCCTCTTCCTGCCTCTGTTCTGCCTCAAGTGCCCTGTCTATTACTCCACACAGTGTATGCTCCAACAGGTGGACAAGAGGTACAGTGTCACTGATGCATGCACTGCCACTGCTCACCATCCTTGTGGCCTCCTCAAACGGTGACAGGACAGTACATGCATAGGGATGGCCTTGCGGTTCGCCCGGCGGTCGGTTTGAGGCAAATTTTGCGTGTTTGTGTCATGGTCGATCTGTTGTCCCGGTCGTACATAGGAAACCTGCCCGCAGGATTCCTTTGCGGAGAACTCGTCGGTATCCTTGGGCGCGCGTTAGCGCGAACGAACGCACGCGAGGGCACATAGATACCAACAGGCGCACGCGGGTGCGCGACGGCACGAACGAGCGCACGCGGGTGCGCGATGATGCGAACGGGTGCGCGGGGTCACGAACGGGAGCACGGTTACCCGCGGGGGCACGCGGACTCGCCGTGCGACCGTTCTTGGCACCCAAAGGGCTATTTAAGGAACCAGCTTCTGTTCCTTCTTGCTGTTCTGTCTACAGCGTGTCCGGTGATTCCTGCTATCTGTTTCTGCTTGTTCCTGATTACCGTACCCGGCCTGTTCCCGACTTCGTTTGACTGCTGCCTGCCTCCGACCTCCTGCCTGTCTGACTACGTCTCCGCCTTCTCCTGTGCACTTCTGCTGCCCGCCTTATACCGACCCGGCTTGTTCCCGACCTCGTCTTCTGCCACCTGTTGTTCCAGCCTGATTGCTAGTGCCTGCTGAAACCCGCTGACTGCCACCCGCTGTTCCAGCCTGACAACCAGTGCCTGCTGTTCATACGGACCTCTGCCAGCTGTTCCAGTCATCCACCCGTGCCTACGGTGTGACCGCATCCCCAGCTGCTATCGGGTATCTACCCTCCAGGGCCTCTGTGGATCTCTTGCTGCTGCAGGTCCGACCCATCATATCCCGGCTTGGCACTTGTGCCCTCCGAACTCTTGAATCCCTGTCTCCACTTCCAGGGGCTCTCGAGCCGGAGGCTTACGAGGAGCCGCTCCCTGCATTCTGGGCTCTCCTACCAGGTACGTGACAGTACAGAACAGCCATGTCCGAGCCCACGCAGGGAGCCTCCCCTATGGACGAGCTTTGCCGCCACTTAGCTGGCCTTACCCAAGCAGTGAAGAACTTGCAGGAAGGTTACGGCCGACTGGAGGAACAGGTCCAGGCCCTATCTGCTTCAACACCAGCTGTCTCCGGACCCTCTGCTCCACCTTCGGTGGTGATGCCGCCTGAACCTAGGGTTCCCACTCCAGAACAATTCTCCGGCAACCGGAATAAATTCAGGGCCTTTCGTAATTCCTGCGAACTCTTTTTTGCTTTACAACCCCGGACCTTCTCTCTCGAGGCAACCAAAGTGGGGTTTGTCATTTCACTACTGAGAGACGAACCCCAGGCCTGGGCCCATCGTCTCCTGGAACGGAAGGACCCCTCTCTGGATACTCTGAATGCCTTCTTCCAAGCGATGTCTCGGCTGTACGAGGACCCCCAGCTTGCTGCCACCGCAGAAGCAGCTCTGCATGCGCTCCAACAAGGTCACAGGCCCGTGGAAGATTATGTGTCTGAGTTCAGACGCTGGAGCTCCGACACGAACTGGAATAACTCAGCTTTACGTTACCAGTTTCGTATGGGTCTCTCAGAATCGTTGAAAGACGAACTGGCTCGAGTGGGTATCCCTGAGACCCTAGAAGCACTCATAGACCTCTCTGTTCAGATAGACAGACGCCTAAGAGAACGTCGCCTGGAGCGTTCTTCCACAACTTCTCGCCCTGTCTGGATGATGCCACGTGTCCCAAGTTCCAACCTTCCGGTCCCTCCTGCTCCTGCTATGCCCACTCCAGATTCTTCAGAACCCATGCAGCTGGGGCTACTTCGTCCATCTTTGACGCCTGAGGAACGCCAACGCCGCCGGTCCGGCAATCTTTGTCTCTACTGCGGAGAACCGGGACATTATGTTCGCACTTGCCCTGCCAAAATGCGTAAGTGCCTTCTCATCCCTCCTGTTTCCTCCCCCGCCTTGCTTAATAACACCTCTCATCTGGCTGTACCTCTTCTTTTGCAGCTCTCAGGAAGGACTGTCAAAACCAGTTCAATTATTGACTCTGGGGCTTGCAGTGGCTTCATGGATTTGTCCTTTGCCTTAAGTAATGACATCCCTCTTCGGCCTAGGGTAAAAGGACTTTCAATATATCTGGCCGACGGTTCCATCCTTAAGTCAGGCCCAGTGACTCAGGAGACGTCTCCACTGCTTGCCATCGTTGCTGGAACTCACCAGGAACTTCTGTGTCTGGATGTCATCAAGTCTCCTCTATTCCCTGTTATACTTGGCATGCCCTGGTTGAAGGCTCACAACCCGCACATCAATTGGTCCACTGGAGGAATTGAGTTCCCTTCTGCCTACTGTCTTCAGCACTGTTTCCCAGTTGACAACAAGGACTCTTCTTCGCTACTCTGTGGACTACCATAACTTCTTGGACATATTTAGCAAGAAGGGCGCTGAAACCTTACCCCCACATAGGCCATACGACTGCTCTATCGAGTTGCTCCCTGGGGCAGAGATTCCCTAAGGAAGAATTTTCCCCTTATCCGAAACAGAATTGGGGACCCTGAAAACCTATTTGGACGACAACTTGGAGAAGGGTTTCATCCGACCTTCCACCTCCTCGGCAGGCACGGGGATCTTCTTCGTCGAAAAAAAAGACCACTCCCTACGCCCATGTGTGGACTACCGGGCACTTAACAAGGTCACTATAAAGAATCGCTACCCCCTACCATTAGTGCCCGAACTATTTCAGAGACTGGGGTCAGCCGAAATATTCTCCAAACTGGATCTTCGGGGTGCCTACAACCTTGTCCGCATACGAAGGGGCAATGAATGGAAGACTGCCTTCCGAACTCGTTTTGGGCACTTCGAATATTTAGTTATGCCTTTTGGTTTGTGCAATGCCCCTGCCACATTCCAACATTTTGTGAACGATATCTTGAGACTACCTTGATTTGTTTGTGATAATTTATCTAGACGATATCCTGATTTTTTCCTCCTCTTTATCTGAGCACCGGGAACATGTGAAGAATGTCTTAACCCGACTCCGTCTTCATGGTCTGTACGCCAAGCACGAAAAATGCGTCTTCGAACAGCGAAGCATCCAATTTCTCGGTCTGATTATCTCAGTGAAGGGGATAGAGATGGACCCCCAGAAAATTTCAGCCATCCTGGATTGGCCCGCTCCTTCTGATAAGAAAGGGGTCCAACGGTTCGTAGGGTTTGCCAATTTCTACAGGAAATTCATCAAGGGGTTCTCCTCCATCATCTCCCCCATCACCGGACTGACCAAACAGGGTCAGAAGTTTCAATGGACTTCCAAGGCACAGGAGGCTTTCAAAACCCTGAAAGACTTGTTCGTATCAGCCTCGATCCTAAAGCATCCCGACTCGACTCTGCCATATATCCTGGAGGTGGATGCCTCAGAAATAGCGGTCGGGGAGGTGCTTTCCCAGAGACGGGGGCTTAAGTCTCTCCTGCATCCGGTCGCCTTCTTCTCCCGCAAATTATCTGAAGCAGAGAGGAACTATGATGTCGGTGACCGTGAACTGCTGGCAATTAAGGCTGCACTCGAAGAGTGGCGCTACCTCCTCGAGGGCGCCACCCACCCGATCCTGGTCTACACCGACCATAAAAATCTAGAGTATCTTAAGACTGCCAAAAGGCTGAAACCAAGACAGGCCAGGTGGGCACTCTTCTTCTCTAGATTCGTGTTCCACATCACTTACCGTCCGGGATCAAAGAACGTTAAACCCGATGCCCGGTCCCGCATGTACAGTGAACCAGAGGGTCCCTCATCTCCTGACACCATCCTCTCCTCAGGGAACTTCCTTTTGCTCCAGGGAGACTTACTTTCCCAAATTAAGCAGGCCTCCAGCGGTCCGGTCCTCCCACCTGACACTCCACTAACATCCAGAGATGGTCTCCTTTGGCACCAGGACAGGATCTATGTTCCCCAAGAAGTGCGTGTCTCGGTCCTCAGCTCCTGTCACGACCACCTGCTGGCCGGCCACTTTGGGGTACTTAAAACCATGGATTTGCTTCAACGTACATTCTGGTGGCCACAGATGAAGAAAGATTGCAGGGAATATGTGGAGGCATGTACCACGTGTATTCGGAATAAAGGCAGCAAATCGAAGGCTTGGGGTCTGCTGAAACCGCTACCCGTCCCGGATAGACCATGGAGGATGATCTCCATGGACTTTATCGTTGAGTTGCCACCTTCTGAGGATTACTCCACAATCTTTGTGGTGGTGGATAGGCTCTCCAAAATGGCTCACTTCTTGCCTATGAAGGGCACCCCTTCGGCCGCAGAGAAGGCTAAGACTTTTATTAGGGAGATTGTGAGGCTTCACGGCATCCCCGCTAATATTACATCAGATAGGGGGGTGCAGCTCACGTCTAGGTTCAGGAGAGCGCTCTGTGGGGCACTGAAAATTGAGCTCCGTTTTTCCTCGGCCTACCACCCTCAGACCAATGGCCAGACTGAGAGAACCAATCAAACGCTGGAGCAATATCTACGTTGCTTTTCTTCATTTTCCCAAGATGACTGGGCATCGCTTTTACCATTAGCGGAGTTTGCATACAACAACTCTATCCATTCCGCCACCAAGCAATCTCCGTTTTTTGCAAGTTTTGGCTTTCACCCGCTTTTTCTATCCAACAATCTCCCTGAATGTTCAGTACCGGCTGTACAGGAAGACCTCAACTTCTTCAAAACTAATAATAAGCTCCTACAAGAGACTTTGACCAAGACACAGGAATACAACAAGGAGGTCTTTGATAAGAAGAGAAGGGGGGAACTTGATCTTAAGGTCGGGGATCAGGTTTGGCTGTCCACCCTAAACCTAAAGTTGGCCTGTCCGTCTAGGAAGCTGGGTCCAAAGTTTGTGGGTCCATTTCCTATTGTGAGGAAGTTGAATGATGTGGCATTTGAATTGAAGCTCCCAGAGTCATTCCGGATCCACCCGGTCTTTCACGTTTCTTTACTTAAACCTACAGTCCCGGACTCTTTTGCTAATCGAAATGCCAGCCCTCCGGAACCTGTGGTGATCGACGGAGAAATTGAATACGAGGTCGAATCTATCTTAGATTGCAGGAGAAGACAAAATCAGACTTTCTGGTTTCTGGTTAAATGGAAGGGGTATGGCCCTGAGGAAAACTCATGGGAACTGGAACCCAACATACATGCAAAAAGATTAATCCTTGCCTTCAAAAGATCTCATCCGGATAAGATGGCACAGTTGGGCATCCGGAGGCTGCCCCTTGGAGGGGGGCAATGTCATGGTCGATCTGTTGTCCCGGTCGTACATAGGAAACCTGCCCGCAGGATTCCTTTGCGGAGAACTCGTCGGTATCCTTGGGCGCGCGTTAGCGCGAACGCACGCGAGGGCACATAGATACCAACAGGCGCACGCGGGTGCGCAACGGCACGAACGAGCGCACGCGGGTGCGCGACGATGCGAACGGGCGCACGCGGGTGCGCGGGGTCACGAACGGGAGCGCGGTTACCCGCGGGGGCACGCGGACTCGCCGTGCGACCGTTCTTGGTGCCCAAAGGGCTATTTAAGGAACCAGCTTCTGTTCCTTCTTGCTGTTCTGTCTACAGCGTGTCCGGTGATTCCTGCTATCTGTTTCTGCTTGTTCCTGATTACCGTACCCGGCCTGTTCCCGACTTCGTTTGACTGCTGCCTGCCTCCGACCTCCTGCCTGTCTGACTATGTCTCCGCCTTCTCCTGTGTACTTCTGCTGCCCGCCTGATCCCGACCCGGCTTGTTCCTGACCTCGTCTTCTGCCACCTGTTGTTCCAGCCTGATTGCAAGTGCCTGCTGAAACCCGCTGACTGCCACCCACTGTTCCAGCCTGACCACCAGTGCCTGCTGTTCATACGGACCTCTGCCAGCTGTTCCAGTCATCCACCTGTGCCTACGGTGTGACCGCATCCCCAGCTGCTATCGGGTATCTACCCTCCAGGGCCTCTGTGGATCTCTTGCTGCTGCAGGTCCGACCCATCATATTCCGGCTTGGCACTTGTGCCCTCCGAACTCTTGAATCCCTGTCTCCACTTCCAGGGGCTCTCGAGCCGGAGGCTTACGAGGAGCCGCTCCCTGGGCTCTCCTACCAGGTACGTGACAGTTTGCGATTCGCCAAACCAGCGGACTATTGGCGCTGTTCGCCCAGCGGACATATGCGTTTACAGTGTGAAAGAACTTTGACCCATGATGACACATCTATAATCCATGAGGACAGTAAATTGAGACATTTCAGCACATGGACAATTGGACATACCCCCTACCTTATAAATGGACCTGATCTGGCGGCCATTTTACATTCTGTCTTATGTCAGTGTAGGGACAGGATGCTGTGTGGAGCAGGGAGAGACTGTAGTGACACAAATCTCTAGCTATTAGGTCCACAAAAATCCTTTTAAGGACTGGTATAGGTGTAGTACAGTATATAGGGTTCAGTGCACTGCTGTGCTGGTGATTGCAGCTGTCTTTTGTCAGTGTAGGGACAGGGCACTGTGTGGAGCAGGGACAGTCAGGTTAATAACTAGCTAGCTATTACTACTAGGTCCACAAAGGTCCTTTTAAGGACTGGTATAGGTGTACAGTATATAGGGTGCTGGTGCACTGCTGCTGACTGCTGCCCGATTCTGCAGCTGTCTTTTATCAGTGTAGGGACTGAGGGACAGTCTGCAAATCACTAGCTACTAGGTCCACAAAGGTCCTTTTAAGGACTGGTATAGGTGTACTATAGAAAGCATAGTATAGTGCATTTCCACTGTGCAGCATTGAGACTGCTGAGCGGCGGTTCTGCAGCGATACTACAAATAGTGACAAACATAATAAAAAAAGTATTATAACTGATGTGATAGACCAGTGGCCCCCAAAAACGGCAGATTGAAGCGGAGTGTTATATACCTTCTTCCACATACATATTGCACTTCTCTAGAGACTTTTGTCACAGGGTCATTTAAAAAATGACAGGCAGAGGAAGAGGCAGGCCCTTCCGCAGGGGAGGTAGGGGTAGGGCAGGAGCAACAGGCTTGAGCCAAAGTGGCAAATTGCAGAAGGTGCGGGCGATTACGTCAAAGGACGCACCAGACTTGGTTGAGTGGCTCACTCAGCCTAAGCCCTTGTACACACGGTCGGACATTCCGATGGACAATGTCCGATAGGACTGTGTTGTCGCATAATCCGACAGTGTGTGGGCTCCATCGGACTGTTTCCATCAGAGTATCCCAGCTGGGCTATAAAATTTTCCGACAACATGATCCGATCGGACTTTGTCCGATCATGTGTAGAGAATTCCGATCGGACAAAGTGCCACGCATGCTCAGATCAAATTCCTAGACCAAAGCTATTGGCTACTAGCCTGAACGTAGTCCCGTCCTAACGAAATAACATCATCACGTTAAGTACGATCGGATTTTCTGACAACTTTGTCCGATTGTGTGTACGCAACAGTTTCGGACAAAATCCGATGGATTTGGTTGTCGGAATGTCCGACCGTGTATGTACAAGGGCTTACTCTTCTGCACCCTCCTCACCCTCTCGATCTGCACCCTCTTCTTCACTCTCTGCTGTGTGCACCCCCAAAGACACTACCACCAACACCACCACCATATACCTTCCGCTTCAGTCACAGGAATTATTTTCCGATCCTTATCAAGACATTTCCGATGCGCAGCCACTCTTAGCATTGGATCAGGAAGAGGAGGTAGCAACAACCACCACTCAGCAGTCTGACGACAGCACCCAGATCAGCCCAAGGAGGAGGTTGGTCCCCGGTGTTGCTGCCTACTCGGAGATCTATAATTATAGAGGTGGGGAAGGTGACGTCGATGATGACGTGTCTAGTGATGTCATGTGGGTGAGGAGGGGAATACAGAGGGAGATATAGACCAGCAGATAGGGAGGAGAAGCAGGAAGAACTTACATTGCACACGAGGGACAAAGCAGACTGCTAATGTATCAGGAGCGAGGCATCAACCATGTACGGTCACATCTGGCGCTCCCAGGACGCCGACACATGGCTCCGCAGTGTGGGCTTTTTTTAACGTGTCCGCTGCTGACAATAGTGTTGCCATCTGCAATCTTTGCAGTCAACGCATAAGTCGCGGTAAGCTCAACACTCACCTAGGGACGTGTCAGGTCACCTTGAGGCCAGGTGACAGATGCACACTGCAGGGATTAGGAGTGCACCGCAAGGTTGTGGACCCTACGAGTGACTGCTGCGGATGGGGGTCAAGGTGATAGGAAGGTAGGGCCGCCAGAACATCAAGATGGATCCCATCGGGGTTAGAGCGTAAGATTCCCTGGGGCGCGGAGTCTAAGAGCCAGCAGGTGTTCACCAGAGCCTCGAGTGGTGAGGATGGACTTGGCTGCAACTGGCTCCAGGTCGCGACCCCCAGTTTCCCCCAGCTCACACCCACAGTAGGCAACAGGAGGATAGGGATGGTGAGGGACAAAGCCAAGGTCGGGGCCACAAGCAGACAGGAAAAGTCGGGGACACGCCAAAAGGTCAGGATCACAGGCAAACTGGGATAGTCAAGGACACGCCAAAGTCGGTAACGGAAGACAATAGAAGAGCACAGGGCAGGTAACAGGAAGCTAACACACAAAGGAATACACAATGGTCGATCAGCAGGGTTGGCCTGCAGTGCACAGGTTAATATAGAGTTCTCTGATAGGAGCTAGGGTGGAGTCATGCCAGAGGATGGATTACAAAAGCAGTCAGGTGAGGGTCGGCTGGTCTCTAGAGATGAACACATGGAAAAAGGTAAGCAGACAAACTCTATTGCATAACCATGACAGGACGACTGCCTTAAGAAGGCACATGGGCTGCCATCACTGAGCCCAGTGGGAGCAACGGAACACACAAAGCCACACCCCAGGCTCTCACCGTCCAGCCTCCTCTTCTACTTCTCCTTCTCCTCTCTCCTCACAATTGTCCTCCAAGCCACCTTCCATCGTGCCATCCTCACGTTTTTCTGGAAAAAGGCAGTCTTCCGTGGGCCAAATGTTTGAGCGTAAAAAAATGATGACGCCGGATAACCCTCTTGCCCAACGGTTGACAGCTGGCTTGTCAGAACTGATAGCCCGCCAACTACTGCCATATAAACTGGTGGACTCGGAGGCCTTTCGAAAATTTGTGGCCATTGGCGCACCACAATGGAAGGTCCCAGGAAGGAAGTATTTCTCACAGAAGGGCATCCCAGAGCTATATGACCATGTTCAGCGGCAAGTGAATGTATTTCTGGCACACAGTGTCGGTGCCAAGATACATCTGACCAAAGACACGTGGTCTAGCAAACACTGCCAGGGAAGGTATATCACTTTTACTGCCCACTGGGTGAACCTTCTGACGGCCGTCAAGCATGGAACCTGTGGCACCCGTGTAGATTTGGTTTTACTGCCACGGATTGCATGCAGGCCTGGCTCTTCTCCTCTTCCTCCTACTCCATCCTCCTCCCTCTCCTCCTCGGCTGACTCCTCCTTTTCCGCTGCTAGTGTCTCTTCCGCTGCGCCGCCCAAGCTCCCCAGAACCTATTCGACATGCCAGGTGAGATGTTGCCATGCTGTGCTGCGTCTGTTGTGCCTGGAAGCTAAGAGCCACACTGTCCCTGCACTCCTTTCAGCTTTGCACTCACAGGCAGATCAGTGGCTAACACCGCTCAATTTTACAGTTGGTCAAGTGGTGTGTGCCAATGGTGCCAATCTGGTTAGTGCATTGAAACAGGGCAAAATTATGCACATGCCATGCATGGCACACGTCTTAAACTTGGTCGTGCAGAGATTCGTTGTCTAATACCCTTGGGTCCAGGACATCATGCAGCAGGCAAGGAAAATCTCGGCCCATTTCAGAAGATCTTACACGGCCATGGCTCGCCTTGCTAAAATTCACAATCTGCCGGTCAGACGTCTTATTTGCGATTGCCCGATGCGATGGAACTCAACCTTCTATATGCTTGATAGGCTGCTCCAGCAGAAACATGCAGTTTACATCTACCTGTATGAACTCTGCGGCAGAACAGGTTCTGGGGAGCTTGTTTTTTTTTTTCACCGTGCCAGTGGCTGCTCATGCGCGACGCATGCAGACTTCTGCAGCCATTTGATGAGATCACCAAACTGGTCAGTCGTAGCCATGGCGCCATGGTACCTTATGCCTTCTTTATGGAGAGTGCATTGCGTTGTGTCATTTATTAAGCCGTGGAGGAGCAGGAGCAGGAAGATGAGGAAGTTGCAATGCTGGATGAATTCCCAGGGGGGGCTACTCTATCTGAGACAAGTGAACAACAGGAGTCTGAAGAGGAGTCAGAGGAGGATGGTGCCGGGGAGGATGAGGAGGAGCAAGAAGAGCATGCTTTAAACCTTTCTGGGATCCCTGTTGTTCGTGGATGGGGAGAGGAGAACGAGGAGGACGGAATTATCCTGGATGATGAGCAGGAGCCAGGCCACCACACCGCTTCCAGTTTAGTGCAAATGGGGGCCTTCATGCTCCAGTGTTTTAACAGGGACCCCGTATAAAAAGCATAAGGGTCAAGGACCAGTACTGGGTGGCAACGTACTTAGACCCCCGGTACAAACACAAAATGGCGGAAATGTTACCACCGTCACAGAGGGCTGTCAGAATGGAGCACTTCCAGAAATGCTGCATTCTGCTTTTGCATGCGCTGGCAGAGGAGGAATTCCCACTCCCAGAGAAAGAGTTGCGGATACCAATCCAACAGCGCCTGCAAGAAGAGGGTGGTTTGAAGATGTGTTGGTGACTTCCGATATGAGAGGTCTCATCCAGCTCCAGATCCAGCATCAGGGAACGCCTAGACCGACAGGTGTCCGACTACATCGGGTTAAGGGCCGATGTGGACACTCTGAGGAGTGATGAACCCATGGACTACTGGGTGGGCAGGCTTGACCTCTGGCCAGAGCTTGCCCAATTTGCAATGGAACTGTTGGCTTGCCCCTCGTCCAGTGTCCTGTCTGAAAGGACGTTCAGCGCAGCAGGGGGGATCGTGACCGATAAGCGCACTTGCCTAACTCACGACAGTGTTGACTACCTCACATTTCTAAAAATGAATGAGGCATGGATCTCGGAGGAATTCAACACATGTGACCAGTAGAACATGTATATGCATAACTCTATAAACTATTTAATCGAGCACACGGACCTTTTTTCTACCTTTGGCTCACTTCCTTGTACAAAAAAAGCACACCGTACTAAATGCCCGTACCCTCCTGTTTGAAGAGGTTGAGCGGTGTCATATATTTGGGTCCCGCAACGAGTTGCTGGTATCAGTGCTGCTGTCAGTGCTCTCTATCTCGGTGCTGGTGTCAGTGCTCTCTATCACGGTGCTGGTGTCAGTGATCTCCCTCTATCTCCGTGGTGGTGTCAGTGCTCTCTCTCTATCTCAGTGCTGGTGTGGTCTCAGTGCTCTCTATCACTGTGCTGGTGTGGTGTCAGTGCTCTCTATCTCGGTGCTGGTGTCAGTGCTCTCTCTCTATCTCGGTGCTGGTGTCAGTACTCTCTATCTCGGTGCTGGTGTCAGTGCTCTCTATCTCGGTGCTTGTGTCAGTGCTCTCTATCTCGGTGCTGGTGTCAGTGCTCCCTCTCTATCTCGGTGCTGGTGTCAGTGCTCCCTCTCTATCTCGGTGCTGGTGTCAGTGCTCCCTCTCTATCTCGGTGCTGGTGTCAGTGCTCCCTCTCTATCTCGGTGCTGGTGTCAGTGCTCTCTCTCTATCTTGGTGCTGGTGTGGTCTCAGTGCTCTCTATCACGGTGCTGGTGTGGTGTTGGTGCTCTCTATCTCGGTGCTGGTGTCAGTGCTCTCTCTCTATCTCGTTGCTGGTGCTGGTGTCAGTGCTCTTTCTATCCTGGTGCTGGTGTCAGTGCTATCTATCACAGTGCTGGTGTCAGTGCTCTCTATCTCGGTGCTGGTGTCAGTGCTCTCTCTCTATCTCGGTGCTGGTGTCAGTGCTCTCTCTCTATATCGGTGCTGGTGTCAGTGCTCTCTCTATCCTGGTGCTGGTGTCAGTGCTCTCTATCTCGGTGCTGGTGTCAGTGCTCTCTCTCTATCTCGGTGCTGGTGCTGGTGTCAGTGCTCTCTCTCTATATCGGTGCTGGTGTCAGTGCTCTCTCTATCCTGGTGCTGGTGTCAGTGCTATCTATCACCGTGCTGGTGTCAGTGCTCTCTATCACGGTGCTGGTGTCAGTGCTCTCTCTCTATCACGGTGCTGGTGTCAGTGCTCTCTCTCTATCTCAGTGCTGCTGTCATTGCTCTCTATCTGGGTGCTGTTGTCAGTGCTCTCTATCACGGTGCTGATGTCAGTGCTCTCTATCACGGTGCTGGTGTTAGTGCGCTCCATCACGGTGCTGGTGATCATCTCCTGCACCCCCTTCATAGCCTACCCTGACCTTTCCTCTCCTCCATTGCCTTCATGCGCTCCTGAGTCCTGAATTGTCAAAATTTTACAGATAAAAAAAGAATGCTTTTCGTTGTCGATCCCAGATTCACTTCATACTTTTGTTATGTCAGTGGTCATACATAGATACAGGTGTATACTGCGCTGGAGGCACACAACACCCACTAACTCCTGCAGATGGCTCTATTAGAGAACAGCAATAAAGGGTAGATACAGGTGTATACTGCGCTCGAGGCACACAGCACCACTAACTCCTGCATATGGCTCTATTAGAGAACAGCAATAAAGGGTAGATACAGGTGTATACTGCGCTGGAGGCCGTGGAGGAAGAAGAAGAGTAGAGGGTGGAGGGGAGAGGTGTGTCAGAATCACCAGTAGTAGCATTTTGGAGGCGTGGTGGTGGAACAACCTCCAACACTACTGCACCTTGTCCTGCATCCTTCCCAGCTGCCAGAAGAGTGACCCAATGGGCCGTGAAAGATAGGTAACGTCCCTGTCTATGCCTGCTGAATCATGAGTCAGCGGTAATATGCACCTTACCGCCCTGTCCAGTGAGGCAAGGACATTGCCTTCCACATGCCGATAGAGAGCCGGAATCGCCTTTTGTGAGAAAAAGTGGTGTTTGGGGACCGTCCACTGAGGAGCCGCACATTGCACAAACGAATGGAACGGGGCCGAGTCTACCAACTGAAAAGGCAGCAGTTGAAGTGCTAGCAATTTAGCCAAGCTAGCATTCAACCACTGGGCATGTGGATGGCTGGAAGTGAACTTCTTTCTACGGTCCAGCAGCTGGGGCAGGGAAATTTGCCTGTTACAATCAGACGTGGGTGTACTGCTAGCAGAGTGCCCGCACGCACTTGGCTGTGGCACACCTAATTCTACACCTTCATTCCTCTCAGTGCAGGTTTCAGAGAGGACTGAAGGTCTAGTGGGGTTGGAGATCAAAGCTGATGAGGAGCAAGGAGAGGTCCGCTTTGTTCTTTGGTGTGGGTCTTTAAGGTACGCTTGCCAACGAGCTGCATGGTAGGTCAACAAATGTCTGGTCAAGCATGTGGTGCCCAAGCGGCTAATGTTTTGACCACGCGAGATGCGCTTGAGACATATGTTGCAAATAGCAGCGGTGCCATCTGATGCACTCATCTCAAAAAAGGCCCACACCAAAGAACTTGCACAGGCAGAGCTCCGCTGTGTGATTCAGTTGGTGTGCTGTCCCTAAGCTGGCCCCCGGAGGGCATCCTGCCTTGTTGGAGATGTGCCTCCTCCTCCTCTCTCCTATCAGGCACTCATGTGGAGTCAGTGATCTCATCATCCCCTCCCTCTTCATTACTGGAGCGAACCTGACAGTATGCTATGGCTGGTGGAACATGACTTCCAGATTGCTGTCCTTCTTGAGCATCTCCTTTCTCTGCGCTCATGCTACTGCCTTCCCCTAGCTGAGTATCATCATCAGAGCCTTCAAAACACTGGGCATCCTCCTGGAGCATGTACCCAACACTGTGCTTAAACAGTTCGGGGGACTCCTCAGGAGGACATGGTGGGTCTGAAGAAGGCTTGGGCCGCGTACACACGGGCGGACTGTTCGCCCAACTTTGTCCGCTGAACAGTGTTTGGGCGGACAGTCCGCTCGTGTGTGGGCTTTCAGCGGACAGTTTCAGCGGACAGTTTGACGGACAAGGTTTTTCGGAATTTCCGAAAAACTGTCCGCTGAAACCTTGTTTCAGCGAACAGTCCGCTCGTGTGTAGGCTTGTTCGTCAAACAAAGTTGCGCGCATGCTCAGAAAGGATTTTCACGCCGAAAGCTATAATGCAGTGTATAGGACGTCGTATTTTTCGTCCCGTCGTACGTGCCGTTCACGTCATCGCGCACGGTTTCAGCAAACTGTTCGTCCGTCGTGTGTGGCCATGTCCGTCCATGCTAAGTTTGAGCGGACTGTTTGCCGAAACTGTTTGACGGACAAAGTTGGGCGAACAGTCCGCGCGTGTGTACGCGGCCTTGGTCATCCACTCTACCAAGTCTTCGGCGTGATGCGGCTCAATATGTCCAGCTGCCGAAAATAAGGACAAGCGTGTCCCATGGCCACGTGCTGATGACGATGCACCACGTCCACGACCAGCACGGTTGTCTTTAGACACAGAGCCTGCTTGCCCTCTTTTATTGGTTCGTGACTGTCTGCCTCTCCTTGTTGGCCTTCCAGACATAGTAATGGCCTGCAGGGATATGGGAAAACCAGCAATTGGGTAGTGTATATTGTGCTGGAGGCACACAACACCCACTAACTCCTGCAGATGGCTGTATTAGAGAACACATGCAATAAAGGGTAGATACAGGTGTATACTGTGCTGTGCTGGAGGCACACAATACCCACTAACTCCTGCAGATGGCTCTATTAGAGAACAGCAGTAAAGAGTAGATACAGGTGTATACTGCGCTGGAGGCACACAACACCCACTAACTCCTGCAGATGGCTCTATTAGAGAACAGCAATAAAGGGTAGATACAGGTGTATACTACGCTGGAGGCACACAACACCCACTAACTCCTGCAGATGGCTCTATTAGAGAACAGCAATAAAGGGTAGATACAGGTGTATACTGCGTTGGAGGCACACAACACCCACTAACTCCTGCAGACGCCGGAACACTACACAAGGCCGCCACGCTGCCTTATATAGTGTGGGGGGCGTGTACTAAACACCCTGAGGTATAATTGGCCACAGGCATCCTGCCTGTGGCCAATTATGGCTCTCCTCGTTGCCGGCGCTGTGATTGGCCAAGCATGCGGGGTCACAGTGCATGCTTGGCCAATCATGAGACATCAATGCACTGCGATGGCACAGTGCATTGTGGGCCATGAGCACAACACGAATTTGGCGCAAATGGCCCACAGAGTTCTGGCTTCGCCGAACAGCCGGTGTTCGAGTCGAACATGCTCATCCCTATTCAGCATCCACAATCTATACAGTCCATATAATCAGCTGTAGACAGTGCAGACAGCAATACACCTTTGTACTATGTAACCACAGACTGACAGATTCCTCCAAAGCACAAAGTCCAGGGCTCCCCAAACCAGCTCAATATCCCCAGTACCACAGCCGCTCAATGGTTCACATCAGCTTTCCACAGCCAGAGCTTGCGGACTTTTGAGCTTGCAGGACTGCAGAACTCTCAGCCACACTACAATGGCTCCCCAGATTGTACCTGGGCAACAACTACTGACTGCAGCCGCAGCTACAGGCTTTGAGGCTATCAAGTTTCAGACTGCCTTAATCCCAGTCCCGGTCAGACCATCCCATCCATGCCACCCCAGGCTGGCTGCACTCAGGAACAGGAGGAGGCTAAGTGAGGCTGGATGAAGGCTAAAAACTTCAGGCTCCAGGTAGGACTGAAGGAGCTTGAAAGCCGGGATGAGGAGATGGACAAGCTGGGCTGGGCTTACACTCAGAAACCGCTTAGCGTGTCATTCATTTTTATTACATTAAACCAAAGAGGCAAGAACAGTGGCGGCAGCTGCTTAAAATTTTTGAGGGGGCGCAAACAAACTGAAAAATACTGAACATCAATTGCAGACTCACTATGCCCATCAAGCGCAGCCACTTGTGCCCGTCATATGCAGCCACTTGTGCCCGTCATATGCAGCCACTTGTGCCTGTCATATGCAGCCACTTGTGCCCATCATATGCAGCCACTGTGACCACCGCCCCCCCTCCCCCCCCCGCTGGTGGCTCTGGCAGCACCCCCAACCCCTCCCGGGCTCTGACATTGTGCTGCAGCTCCTCCTCAGTGCACCAGAGCGACAGCGACCTCCGTCCCAGCGTGTCTGAGTCCTCCGCTCCTGTTCCTAAGTGCCAGGCATCCGCTTGGGCCAATCAAGACACAGATCTGATGCCCTGGCTCCTGATTGGCAGGGGGAAAGCTTAGTGTGAAATTAACAACAATTAATTCACTATCGTCACACAGTTGGGTAGGACCAGGGTGCACTCTCTGCGCCCCGAGCCCACCCTATTTTGAAGCCTATTGAAGCCTCTTGCTCTAATCATGGGCTTCAAAAAGTACCACCCCCTCCCGCCCCCACCATAGGAATCCATGCGTCCAGCATCCTGAAAGGGGCTGGGCGCATGGATGGGGGGGGCGGCGCCCATGTGCCCACAGTGCACTGGCCACCACTGGGCAAGAATTAGAAAGGTCAAATAGTCAGAAAGAAGATGAGAGTAGAAAGGGGACTGGGAGAGAGAGGGTGTAAGGTATCCTCTCACTCAGTAGGTCCCACCTCAAAGAGGGCTTTACCCACCTCAGAATAGATGAACATATTCCACAGGTTCCATGTTTTGGAATACAGTTTTGTTTGCTTTGTGAGATAAGGACTACGTCCTCCATCTGGTTTAAATCTTCAACTTTTAGGAGCCAGAGTCTGATGGATGGAGGTTGCATAATTTTCCATGTAAGGGCAATACAAGATTTAGCAGTGTTAAGTAGGTGACAAAGTATCAATTTTCTTATACAATTTGGTGAATATGTTGGAGGCATTGATTAAGAAAAAGGCAGAGTTGTCCAGAACCACATAATCTGAACATTTTTTTAGTTACTCTAGGGTCCCCTTTCCAAATGGTCAGTTTGGGACGGGACCAAAAGATAAGGAGCAAAAGAACATTTCTATTGTATCTTGAAATGTCCTAGGAGTCAATGAACCATTGATGCGAACCATGATTTCATCTTGTTTGCGCAAATTCCACCCTGCCATTATTGGCCTGCAGGAGACTCACCTCCTGGGGACAATGACGGGTTCCTATGGTATGCCTGGGTTAGTAAAGCATATCACTCCACTCACTCTGCATATTCTCGCAGAGTGAGTGCCCTGATACATAAGGCATTGGCAATTTAGGGGTGCGCATCTTCACTGGTCTCGCGATTCGATTCTATTACGATTATACTGTCCACAATTCGGTTCGATTCCTCGATGCATCACAATTAGAAATTGAAGAAATATATTTATTTTAATCTGCTGTTTAAAAAAATTACACTAAGTTCCCTGCATATAGCAAAGTCTGAACATAAACAGTGCAGCAGACAACAGTATTTATTTAAACAGTACTGTGACATCAAACTGTTGTAAAGTTCTGGTGCAGTAGTTTACTTCTTCATTTAAGAAAATATTAAAATGTTAAATATAACTTGTAAACACCTACATCTAGTCCTCTTCAAAACAGAACACTTCCAGTTCCTGACTGGCAAACATCACAATGAACCTGTAACACACAGTTTTGCATAACTTCCAGGTTCAATGTGATGATTGTTTGCCACTGCCACCACCAGTGCCAGTCAACCCAGATGAACAGCTAGATCGGCCTTATAAGCTCTCAAAGTTGTCACCCAGTCACTTTTCAGAAAACGTTACCTGCACTCTACCACGATACACCTGTAACTGAAGCCAAGCCACCATTAGAGGAAAGAAAAATCATTGACAGAAGAAATCAACTGAATCTGAAAACTTTGGGCAAATCTTTATGGGATCACAAATATATACACACCATAATACCAAAAAAACACACACTGACTCATTATCATGATAAAGAGCTGGCCACAGGTCAGGTGGGTAATGGCACAGCCACAGTCAGATGTGAGGTCAGGTCAGTGTGTGTGTGTGTGTGTTTTTTTTTTTTGTGTGTGTGTTTATTTCTATGAATAAAGATTTACTCCAGGTTTTAAGATTCAATTTATTCTTTTAATGATTTGCCTTCCTCTGGTGGCTTGGCGGGCATCAGTTGTCTGGAATTAAATACAGAATTTATTTAGTTGAAGGTTAAACCCCTAGAGACAGACAGGCAGTCGCAGACATGACACACTAGTGTAAATTCTAAATGGAAACAATAGAAAATATTCTCCATCTCTTCTCCAGTGCTAGAAAAGCTTTAACAAATATAATATCATATGTTCGAGGTTCACTGTGATGATTGTTTGCAATTGCCAGTCCCACTGCCATGGCCACCTGCCAGCTGCCACTGCCAGTCAGTCAACACAGTGTGTGACTGTGTTGAGTTAACGCTAGAGTGGTGTAAAAAGCATTATAAGGTTATATAGTTATATAAGCTCTTGTTGACAATGGCATATGGAGGGAGAGGGGAAAAAAGAAAGTCCGAGGGATGTAGAGATTGAGAAGGGGGATGGTGGGAAGAGGGGGGGTGGTCGGAGAAGGGGGGGTGACAGAGGAGGGGAAGGAGAGGGAAGGGTGGGAGAGGGGAAGGAGAGCGAAAGAGAGACAAAAATCATTAAAAAAATAACAAGAAAAAAAAACATGGATCACTGCAAGCAATGCTTCTCAGCATTTGGGAATGTGTCGATTTTTCTGTAAGAACACTAGTTGATCCACATGCTCGGGTTTAAGGGTGCTTCTTATTGCATTTACCACATCTCCTGCAGTGGAGAAAACCTGCTCTGCAGACTCGCTTGTGCCTGGGATACACACGTATTGCTTCGACAGCTGAGAAAGGAGGGGAAATATGACCCCACGCTCACGCCACCAGTTCAAAGGGTCCTCAGTGAGAGGCAGAGGTGGGGCTTTACAATATTTTTTAATTTCTTCTTCAGCCTTGGCATAGGGGGTCTTGGGTTCTATTGTACCTTCAGTGTCAGTGAAAGACTGTCCCAGCAAAGTCATGAGCAGTGATCTGGCCTTTCTTTTGGTAGGAGATGGAGAATGGTTGTCCTTGATGGGTGAACTTTCTGCTTCTTCCAGAGTTCCTTTTCTCCTAGGCACTTAGTCCTCATGTGTCCTCTTAATGTAACTTGTGTTTGAACGAAAGAATAGAAAATACTAGCATTAAGAAAACACATTGACAACTGCCTGTGATTCTGATAGGGCGAGGAAAAAGCACAGGAATTGGTGCAGTTCCCGCACCACATCAGAAGCGTGGCTTACAACAATGTAGCTAGCTAGTGCTACTATACACAGTTTTAAGAAACATGATGAAATTCAAATTAATTGAATTACCTCCAAGGATGCAGCCTCCTCAGTCACTCCTGTATATCTCCAATCTCCCCACCTCTGTGAGGATAAAAGGCAGTCCCTTGAAGAGAGGATCAAGTGTAGAGGCTGTATGAAGGATCTTCTTCTCTGCCTCACTGCTGTACCTCTTCTGGAGATCTGTTCTGATGGAATTATTGATCTTATGGATCATGGGTGTGTCTCCCATGGTTTCTGTCATGCTCTGGAGGAGTTGTGCATTTAGAGGGGCAATGGGAGAAACTGTTGGATTGCGCTCTTCTGACATCAGCATGGTTGCATCCTTCATTGGCTTTAACCGACTGGCGCACAACAATGTAGGTCAGCAGAATGGCACGGACTGGCAAATTGGCGTAAAGGTACGTCCATTTAAAATTGCCGCTGTGCCATCATGTGAGCGCTGCTGGCGGTGCCGTGCGTGCCGGTCAGGACCACCGTGAGTCCGACTGTGGGTCCCGCTGACTCGATCGCTGTGGGGATACCCGCGATCGTCTCACGGGGAGGGAGAACGGGGAGATGCTGATGTAAACAGCATTTCCCCGTTCTGCCTAGCAATAAGTGACACTAATCTCTGCTCCTTGTGATTGGAGCAGATTTCAGTGATCTGTAAATCACAGCCTTGCCCCCCACAGTTAGAAACACGCCCCTAGGACACACTTAACCCCTAACCTCCTGGTTAACCCCTTCACTGCCAGTGTCATTTAAACAGGAATCGGTGCATTTGTATAGCACTGATTGCTGTATAAATGACAATGGTCCCAAAAATGTGTCAAAAATGTCCGATGTGTCCGCCATAATGTCGCAGTCACAATAAAAAACGCTGATCACTGCCATTACTACAGAAAAAAAAGAATAAAAATGCCATAAAACTATCCCCTATTTTGTAAACGCTATAACGTTTGCACCAACCAATTAATAATCGCTTATTGCAATTTTTTTTACCAAAAATATGTAGAAGAATACGTATCGGCCTAAACTGAGGGAAAAAAATGTTGTTTTATATATTTTTTGGGGATGTTTATTATAGCAAAAAGTAAACAACAATTCGTTTTTTTCAAAATTGTTGCTCTTTTTTTGTTTATAGCGCAAAAAATAAACATTGCAGAGGTGATCAAATACCACCAAAAGAAAGCTCTATTTGTGGGGAAAAAAAGAACATCAATTTTGTTTGGGAACCATGTAGCACGACCACACAATTCTCAGTTAAAGTGTCGAAGTGCCGAATCGCAAAAAGTGCTCTGGTTTTAAGCCAGCAAAATGGACCGGGGCTTTAGTGGTTAATGCACTCACAGCCTCTTCTACATTTGACACATCTGTTTCGTTGAGAGTGCAGAGGTCGGACTCTCCTTTTCTGTTTTCTGGAGACAGCAATGTGGCACAGACTGCAGGCTGTTGTTCTAAGAACCTCTCGACCATGTCATATGCGCTGTTCCATCTTGTTGATACATCAGTTATCAGCTTATTATTCTTTAGGCCAATACATTTCTGTTTCTCTTGCAGTGGCTTGCTGTAGTGCTTGCTGTAGTGCTGTGGTGAAAGAATGTGGATATTCATCTCACTCTGCCAAGAAGCCTGGAGAGCATGGCCACTTTCAGCGCCCGCTGGGAAGTAAGATTCAGTGTGTGGGCGAAACATTTTACATGGGGAAATTTCCCAACTTGAGCTGCAACTAGCATGTTTGATGCGTTGTCAGTCACAAGCACTACAGATTTATCAGACAGCTGCCATTCTTCCACAATATGAGACAGTAGCTACACCAGATGAGCACCTGTATGAAAGTCATAAATGGCTCTTGTTTGCAGTACATGTGACAAGATCTGCCAGTCCTTACTAATGTAATGTGCTGTTATTGTAACATAAGACTCTGTCGTGACTGAAGTCCATGAATCACATGTTATTGCGATTCGACTTGCTTGGCTCATTGATGCAATTACCTGAGCTTTGGTTTCGTGGTAGAGTGCAGGTATAACGTTTTCTGTAAAGTGACTTTGTGACGGGATCTTGTAACGCGGCTCTATCGTCTTCAACAAGTAGCAAAACCCAGTGTTGTCCATGACAGAGTAAGGCCATAGGTCCTTAGCTATGAAAGATGCCATAGCTTTTGTTATTCTCTTCCTTATTTCCTTGGCACTGGCAGTGGTGGTGGCAGCAGGTGTTAGTATCTCAGAGTGAAAATGACTAACGTGGTTCCTCAAGTTAGTAGTATTCCCTAAATATTTCATTTGTGTGTGACAGGCTTTACACACAGAGTGTGTCTCGTCCAATTCGTGCTTCCCAGGTTGTTCATAAAAGCTGAAATGTGCCCAGATGTTTGCTTTTAACATACTAGGTGCATTTTTTATCTGTCGTTCTTTTTGGTCTCCTTCTGCTATTTCACTTAGCATGTCATAATTGTGACAGATAGATAGATCGGTGACATCAAACTTTGTCAGTATTTAAAAAAAAAAAGCACTGAGTGATTAAGCCACAACCAGAAAAGCAACAAGTTTCCTCCTATAAAGTTAAAACAAAAATGACTGCCACAAAGAAATCATCCTGCCCTTATGCCGTTGTAGTGTCTTATTTTGCTCCCCATCGTAGAATGCTCCGAAAGTGATGTTACAGTCAGAAATTTCGCACTGCGCATACAATTGCGCCATTCATTCCAGAGGATTTGCGACAATGCAGTTCAGTGAAACCATCAGATATTATCATGGAAGTGAGGGGAGGTAATTGTGAGAGAGATCGGATAGAGACCGGGTAACCGTGGCTCGGGGAGGAAATTACCTCCCCTCACTTCCGTGACATTATCTGACGGTTTCACTGGTCTGCATTGTCGCAAATCATTTGGAACGCATCTTACAAGTGTATGGAATGTATTGTGCATGCGCAGTATGAAATTTCTGGCCGCAACCTTACTTCCGGAGTGTTCTACGATGGGGATGAAAATATGACACTACACCGTTACCGTCACTATACGAACAGTGCAGCTGCTGCACCCTCATCTGATCTGAAATTTGTTCTAGCTGGGTGGTCAGCCGGTCAAGTCACGTGATCTATGCTTCTCCTTCTCCAATCTAAACAGCTACACTGGGAGGGGCTGTGAGTGTTTTGGACTCACTGGCAGTGGACAGGACAGCAACGCAGCATATTATACTTACTGGAAAAGGTTCCGGTTCTCTTACCAATGAGGTATAATGATGAAGGGCAATATCCAATTTGGGGAATCGGGAAGGGTAATTCTCATAACCATTAACCGCCAGTAACCTACCTTACCTCACCAATCATCCCAAAAGAGGGCTACAGTTAGTTATTCACTTTCAGTTTATTACAGAGAGCATTACAAATGGGCATTTGTAAACAAAAAACAATAGTGACCATGTAGGAGTGTAATAATCCGTGCACACTGCACAGCAATGAATGCATGCGTGGCACTGCAGGCAGTGATGACTGACTAAGACATAAACCATTAATGAAATAATAATAAAAATAGGTATTATAACATAAATATTATAGAATGAAATATGTTATATATTATTTTGCACTTACTGAATATGTGTGTGACTGACTGTGCGAGTGACTGTGTGGCCTGTGCCGCCGCCAGCCTGGGCCAATATATTGTTGACACAAATGACAACGTATGCCATTTTACCTGTTATGTTTTTATGATTGTATGTCTTTGTCTTAGTGATTGATTCACATCACACAACTTCATTGATACCTTTTTGAATGATTTTAGTTATGGTTTTGCTCATCACACAGCCCCACACATGCAATGCATGGCATGTGTGGGGAAGTGATGAGAAAAACCAAAAATCATACAAAGGAATCAATGAAGTTGATGCGAATCAAATCAATCACTATAATGAGCCCTACATACATAAACTATAATTAAATGGCATGGTCACTTTAATGTTGTTTAGGTCCACCATCATTATTATTTAAAATAAATTACTACAGTCATGATTTGCAATTTTTTTCACTGCAGTGAAGTCCACATGAATGGCGGTGCAGTGCATCAGATACATTATATATAGTACTAGTAGAGTTAGTTATGTCAGCACACTGACAGTGGGTGTCTTTAACTGTAATAGAAGAAGAAGTGTACCTGATGATGATGATTGATGACGCTGGCGGTGGCACTGTTGGTCTGACTCTCCTGCTGCCCACAGCAGCCTGTGAGGAGTGGACTCTGAGGACACTATTTTTCTGGGATTTTGCTTGGGTCTCTCCTCTCTCTCCCACAGTCCTGCTGCCCAGTACACTGTGAGGCGAGGAGGAAGATGTGGACACTCGTTGGCGTACCACCCCAGCTCCACGTGTCCGTCTCGCAGACTCGCACTCGCAGCCAGAGCAGTGCGTAGCATACGCAGGGCAGCAGGGAATGATGTCGGCGGGAGGTGGGAAAAGCCAGCACGGCTTACTCCCACGGCTCTTCAGAGGCTTTTGGCTCCATTTGGTCTCAGAGGCAGTGCAAAGATGATGTGTCATGGTTATGCAATAGAGTTTGTCTGCTTACCTGTGTCCATGTGTTCACCTCTAGAGACCAGCCAACCCTCACCTGACTGCTTTTGTAATCCATCCTCTGGCATGGCTCCACCCTAGCTCCTATCAGAGAACTCTATATTAACCTGTGCACTGCAGGCCAACCCTGCTGATCAAGCTTTGTGTGTTTGACTTTCTGTTACCTGCCATGTGCTCTTCTGTTGTTCTGTTACCGACTTTGGCGTGTCCTTGACTATCCCTGTTTGCCTGTGATCCTGATCTTTTGGCGTATCCTTGACTATCCCTGTTTGCCTATGATCCTGACCTTTTGGCGTGTCCCTGACTATTCCTGTCTGCTTGTGGCCCTGACCTTGGCTTTATCCCTATCCTCCTGTTGCCTACTGTGGGTGTGAGCTGGGGGACCCTGGGGGTCGCGACCTGGAGCCAGTTGCAGCCCAGTCCATCCTCGCCACTAGAGGCTCTGGTGAACACCTGCTGGCTCTTAGACTCCGCGCCCCAGGGAATCTTACGCTCTAACCCCGGTGTGATCCATCTTGGTGTTCTGGCGGCCCTGCGTTCCTTGACTCCTGTCCGCAGCAGTCAGCCGTAGGGTCCACAACCTTGCGGTGCACTCCTGATCCCTACGGTGTGGATCTGTCCTCAAGGTGACCTGACATGACGTCAACCAAACATCTATTCCATTTGCAGCATCGATGCCAGATCGTGTATGGTCGAATCGCGATGCATCGATACTATGATTATTTTCAACAACCCTAGTTGGCATATCAGGAGCTTGACTCCCTGGTAGATGTCTCTGGAAGATTTGTATTATTATACTGTAAATGATATACAGTAAGAATAGTGAGCCAGCATTGGTGTAAGTGAAAGGAATGGTGACCCATCAATGGTGTCATTGGAAAAAATAGTGACGCATCACTATGCTTCTAGCCTTTGTATACATTCCGCCCCCATTCTCATGGGATGTACTGCAGTTGTTGTCATACATGGTGAACAAACCTGACACTCCAGTGTTGATCATGGGGGGTGACTTCAATTGCTATTTAGATCCCACATCCACCGGTGTCCCCCCCCCCCAGTGGGGGCAAGGATACTGCTCTCAGTCGATTGCTTAATGAAGTGGGCTGGACTGATATACTGCACCTCCCCAATCCCGGTAAGAAACAATTTTCCTGCTTTTCAAAATCCCATGGCTCCTTGTCATGCATAGACTTATGTGTGGGCACCCCTAGCATGGTTAATTGCACCTCCAAATTGAATTATTTCCCATGAGGAGTACCTGATCACTCCCCCTTAGCTTTAGGGCAGATTACTCAACCCCCACCTCCCTACCCAGGGTCCCTTAGAAGTTGAACACCTTTTGGCTCAAGTTATTTACCTCACAGGAACAGATAGGCACCCAGATAGTTGACTTTTTCCAGTGTCATAGTCGTCATGCTAATGCTTTACAGAAGTAAGAGACATTTAAGGCATACCTTAGGGGTGTGTTCATAGCAGAGATTCAAAAAGCTTCTGCTCTGCTTGACCAGGTGGGAAGCCAAGTACGACAACTGGAACTGTCTTATGTCACTGACCCATCAGACTCTGAAAGGGAGGCATGGATGTCTGCCCAGGTCTCCCTGGATCACCTGAGATCCTCCATTGCAGAACGAAAATGGTATTTTACAAAACTTGCATTCTATGAAGAAGGGGAAAAGACAGGATGCCTACTTGCCAAAATTGCTCGATCTCAGCAACAATGCCCGACTAGCGAGGCCATCCGTTCACCCAGTGGCCAGATAGTTAATACTCCAGAACAAATTATTTCTGAGTTGGCGTCCTTTTACATGGACCTGTATGGATCACGGGATGCTTATTCAGATTCTGATCTGGACCATTATCTTTTAACCACTTGCCGACCAGCCAACGTCATTTTACTGCGGCAGGTTGGCACGATCCTGCAAGCCGTCATAGCTGTACACCGACTCCTCTAAGCGGGATAGCAGGCTCGCATGTGCTACCGCACTGCAACGCGTTATCACAGGCATGAGAGGCAGAAAAGGGACATGTGTGTTAACACACAAATCCCTGTTCTGTGAGGAGAGGAGAGACAGATCGCGAGTTCTTAATAGCTAAGAACCACGATCTGTCATCGCCTATAGTCGGTCCCCTCCCCCCCACAGTTAGAACACACACTAGGGAACACAGTTATGCCCTTGATCGCCCCTAGTGTTAACCCCTTCCCTGCCACTGACATTTACACAGTAATCAGTGCATTTTTGTAGCACTGATTGCTGTATGATTGTCAATCATCCCAAAAATGTGTCAAAGGTGTCCGATGTGTCTGTCGTAATATCACAGTCCCAATAAAAATTGCAGATCACCACCATTACTAGTAAAAAAATAATAATAATAAAAATGTCATAAATCTGTCCCCTATTTTGTAAACGCTATAAATTTTGCGCAAACAATTTTTATTACCAAAAATATGTAGAAGAATACATATCGGCTTAAACTGAGGAAACAATTTGCTTTTTGGGATATTTATTATAGCAAAAAGTACAAAATATTGTATTTTTTTTTTCAAAATTTATGTTGTTTTTTTTTGTTTATAGCGCAAAAAATAAAAAACGCAGAGATGATCAAATACCACCAAAACAAAAGCTCTATTTCTGGGAAAAAAAGAACGTCCATTTTTTTTGGGTACAGCAATGCACGACCGCGCAATTGTAAGTTAAAGCAACGCTATGCCGTATCACAAAAAATGGCCTGGTCATTGAGCAGCCAAATCTTCCGGGGTTGAAGTGGTTAATACTCAAATCTAGTCTTTCTAATGTCTCTATCTAGTACAGCCAAACAACAACTGGATGCCCCATTAATATTGGAAGAATTGGAGACCGTGGCTTGTTCTTTCCCCACTTGCAAGGCCCCTGGGGAGGATGGCCTCCCTATGGACATCTATACCAAATATGGTGAACAGTTATTGCCCTGGTTTCTGGAGGTATTCAATGCCTCGTTTGAGTAGGGTCACCTTCCTGCCTCAATGACTAGAGTAAATGTGGTAATATTTCTTAAACCTGGAAAGGATCTAGTTGCCGCAGGTTCCTACAGACCCGTTTTCTCATTCAGAGTGATGTTTAGATGCTGGCTAAGGTCCTGGCACTTTGGGTCAACAGGATCATATCTTCCATCATACACGCAGACCAGGCAAGCGTTATGCTGCAAAAATCCACAGCCAGCCTTAGGTGGCTCTTTCTTAACATGCAACCACAGGCAGACAATTGAGGGCACAAGGCTCTTTTGTCCCTTGACACCAACAAGGTGTTTAATAGTGTTAGCTGGCACTACCTGTGAGTGGTGTTATCCAGGTTCAGATTTGGGAAGAAATTTGTAGCGTGGGTCAAGTTGTATGCAT
This sequence comes from Lithobates pipiens, assembly GCF_037356315.1. NCBI lineage: Eukaryota > Metazoa > Chordata > Amphibia > Anura > Ranidae > Lithobates > Lithobates pipiens. Next base: position 153,286,107 of record NW_027507785.1, on the reverse strand, counting down.
CCCGACAAGGGACTATTATAATGTCTGATAGAACATCACAGCCTTTTCTCTGGGCAGGGGAACGAGGCATGGTTGCCCGATGTCTTCCCTGCTCTTTGCAATTGCTATAGAGCCATTAGCGGCCCTAGTGAGAGCCAGCCCGGAGAATACTGGGTTCAAATTTTTGGACTTGCATGAGAAGGTCATGTTATACGCACATGATATGATGCTTTTCCTGGGAGACACCACTGCCTCTGTAATGGGAGTCATGACCATCATTTCCAGCTTTGTGCATTATTCTAGCCTAACCATAAACTGGACTAAATCGGCCCTATTGGTGCTAGACGAAGACTGGGATCTGGAGATTCCTGATTCGTGTCCCATCCCAGTAGTGACCTCATTCAAGTATTTAGGAATCCAGATATCGCCTAGGCTTGCGGACTATTGCTTAATAAATGTGTATCTCCTACTGTCCCGCTTTAGGGATAAGATCAACACTTATAATCTCAAATTATCACTAGGCAGGCAAAGCAAATTTAATAAAAAAGATTTGAAAGTATTCTAAATGGTCAATACCCTTTTTAGAAGCTTGGTATGGAATACAGAACCCCCCAGGATTAAACTGGAACAATTGCAGTATCCCAAAGACAGTGGAGGATTGGCATTGCCCAATCCTTGGCTGTACTATCTTGCAACTCAACTGCAACATCTAATTGGTTCCATGTCCCATAATCCGAAAGGCTTTTCAGCATGGCTAATGCTGATTGGCACTGGAGCGGAAACTGTTCCAATGGGACTGGAGGCACAGATGTTTCACAAATCTAAGAAACAAAACCCTACACTCTTGTTAATTCAAAAAAATATGGAACAAAGGCAAGCAGATGCATGGGGTACTAGGGTTTACTGAATACAGTCCGATTTGGGGTAACTTTTCATACATGGAGCTAGCTAAGCTACAGCAGGGGCCCAGGTGGCGCGCCTTTGGTGTAACTCTTCTGTCCCATATATTTAATAATGGTAAATTGTTGTCATTCCCTGAACTACAACATAGATTTAACCTACCCACTGCTATGTTTTACTCCTATCTTCAGCTCTGACACGCTGTGGGAGTCCAGGGCAATGCAGGAGACTGTGTTATGTCTTCAACTCCTATTTTTCACTTATTGCAGTCGAGCAATGGCACTAAAGGGATCATATCACAATGCTTACAAATGTTTCTTACGCATCACTTACGGGCATATCCCATTAAGGCAGTATCCCTGTGGGAGCGAGACCTGGGGCCACTCACGGGAGATCAATGGGAGGAGGCCCTGCAATCTAGCTCTACTTGCTCACTAAATGTGGCACAAAAAGTATCCCAATTGTATATTATGCTTGGGGTACATTACACCCTGAAAAAGCTTCACAAGATGGGCAGACTGGCATATCCATTGTGTGGTAGATGCAGGCAGCACACTGGGGATCTTGTCCATCTCCTATGGCAATGCCCGAAGCTTCATCTTTACTGGAGTGCAGTCCTCACTCAATCGGTTGTTTCAAATGAATGTACCTTTAGACCCAATCTGCTGTATACTATGAGTTTTGGAGCAGGTGATACCTGACTAAATGGTCAGGATTGCATTTTCACTGGTGCTGTTTAAGGCCAGGAAACTCATTTTGATGGGGTGGAAATCAGTCACACTGCCCACAGTCGCCTCGTGGATAAAAGACATGGAGAATACTCTTATTATGGAATGGTACATTTACCAACACTGGGGGAGCCCAAGTAGATTTGAACGGCTGTGATCACCGTGGCTAGACACACCTGGCCTGTGTCCCAGGGAGTTAGTGATGTCAAGACTTCTGCAATGTCCCACAGAGTGATTTTGACATGTGGGTATCTCTCGTTCCCCCCCCTTTTCCTGTGGCCTGCCAGGTTGCGTGCTTGGGTAAAGGGTCTGGTATGGATTTTTGGGGGGAACTCCACGCCATTTTTTTTTTATTTGGCATGGAGTTCCCCTTAAAATCATCAGGTCTGGTATGGATATTTGGGGGGAACCCCCACATCATTTTTTTTTTTTTTGACACGGGCTTCCCCTTAATATCCATACCAGAGCTGAAGGGCCTGGTAATTGAATTTGAGGGGAACTCCACGCTTTTTTTTTAAAAATTTTAATCAGTGACTTTCAATGACTGTTCTCTGTATTACGGGGGGCCGACAATTCATTATAGCCGCGAGTGATTTAAATGACTTTTTTTCCTGCAGAAATTACACTTTGTGTAGGGACAGTTCTAAGCACTGGAAACATGCGCCCCTTTACAGGCATACAATACACACCCCCGAGGTACAAAATTTAAAGGAATATTACACTTTTATTATTTCACTCTAAGCATATTTCATCTCCAAATCCAGAAAGGTAATAGTACTACAGTAATATAGTAATAGCTGTGAAAATGTGGACTAGATTCCCTCCAGAGGTGGTTCTTAACAGCTCAGATTGCTTTAAAAAAAGGATCAGGAAGGATTTTTTTTTTCCCCAGCTGCAAATTGGAGCATGCTTTGCTGTGGTCTTTCGTCTTCCTCTGGATCAACTGTGGGTGAAGGATTTGTAGGATATATATTTTATTTGGTTGAACTAGATTGACTTGTGTCTTTTTTCAACCTAACTATGATTGGATACCATAGGGCAGCCTTTCTCAACCAATGTGCCGCAGGATCGCGGGAGAGAAGGGCTGTCAGATGAGCCCAATCTCCCGATCCCCTGCCAAACTGTACATCGACACTGTTAAAAGCTTCCGTCAGCCTTAAAAGTTAAAGTAAAGTGCAGGGGAGTGTGCTGAGCTCTCTGCTTCCCCCTATGGTGCAGTACAAGGTTGAATAAAGAAACTGGAAAGTTACTGTGCTCGATTTTTTTACATTTACATGTGAGTGTCTGTCTGTGCGTGTTTATGTGTCTATATGTTACTTTTAATCCTGACCACCCCCGCCCCCCCCCCCCCCACCCCATTTCTGTACCATCAGAACTGCTTTTGTAGGGCTGGTTTGTGATAGCAGCAAGGACTGCTGCTCCTCTGAAAAGCAACCCAATACTCAGATCGCTTTTCATAGGCATTTGACAGGCAGTAAAGAGGCAATACGTTGCCTCCTCACCACCTGTTTTAAGCCCGTAAATGCAGCATCACTACACTGCAACCGTGCAATGCACACAGTTGCGGAGTAGTTGCAGCTCCATTCACCCTCATACCTCCAGCTGCAGCGACAGCATGTGTACACCCAGAGCTGCTGCCACTGCAGCTAAAGGGGGAGAAGTTGGGGGTGGTAATAACAGCTCAACCATGTGGTTTTACCGCCCCCTCCAACCTGACATGTGAACAAGCCTTTGGTTCGCATCTGTGTGGCTGCGTGGAGGGTAACCCATTCATTTCAATGGGCTTCCCTATCTACAGAAAATGCAGGGAAAGACGTTGCCAATCTTTTTATTCAAATAGCCCTGCACCAAAAGCACCCCATGTTTTCCAATGAGTGGAGTACCATTATGAATTAATGGCACCCGTAAAGAGCAGAGCATTCGTCTGTGTGTCAGAAATTATAGTTACATAGTAGATGAGGTTGAAAAAAAGGCACAAGTCCAGCCTATGTGTGTGATTATATTTCCCTGTATGTTGCGGTTGTTCAGGTGCTTATCTAATAGTTTCTTGAAACTATCCGCTGAGACCACCGCCTGTGGAAGGGAATTCCGCATCCTTGCCTCTCTTACAGTAAAGAACGCTCTACGTTGTTTAAGGTTAAACCTAATTTCTTCTAATTTTAATGAGTGGCCACGAGTCTTGTTAAACTCCCTTCCGCAAAAAAAAGTTTTGTCCCTATTGTGGGGTCTCCAATACAGTATTTGTATATTGAAATCATATTCCCTCTCAAGCGTCTCTTCTCCAGAGAGAATAAGTTCAGTGCTCGCAACCTTTCCCCATAACTAATATCCTCACAGACCCTTTATTAGCTTTGTACTTGCTCCATTTCCAATACATCCTTCTTGAGGACTGGTGCCCAGATCTGGACAGCATACTCTAGGTACAGCCGGAGCAGAGTCTTGTAGAGCGGGAGAATTATTGTTTTATCTCTGGAGTTGATCCCCTTTTTAGTGCATGCCAATATTCTGTTTGCTTTTTCTCCCCACAATGTGTAGATTGCATTCATATTTTTGCCACCCAAATGAATTATTTAACCTTTTTCTACATTGAACCTCATTTGCCATGTAGTTGCCCACCCTATTAATTTGTTCAGATTTTTTTGCAAGGTCTCCACATCCTGCAGAGAAGTTATTTCCCTGCTTAGCTTAGTATTGTCCACAAATACAGAGATTGAACTGTTCCATCCTCCCCGTCGTTTATGAACAAATTAAATAGGATTGGTCCCAGCATAGAACCCTGGGAGATCCCACTACCCACCCTTGACCATTCCGATTACTCCCCATTTATCACCACCCTCTGAACTCGCCCTTGTAGCCAGTTTTCCATCCATGCACTCACCCTATGGTCAATGCCAACAAACCTTATTTTGTACAGTAAACGTTTATGGGGAACTGTGTAAAATTCTTTTGCAAAATCCAGATACATTACATCTACGGGCCTTCCTTTATCTAACTGGCAGCTCACCACCTCAGAGAAGGTTAGTAGATTGGTCTGGCAAGAATGGCCCTTCATGAATCCATGCTGATTACTGCTAATCATAATGTTCTCATTACTAAAATCTTGTATATAGTCCCTTATTAGCCCCTCCAAGAGTTTACATACTATTGATGTTAGGCTAACTGGTCTGTAATCACCAGGGATGTATTTTGGGCCCTTTTTAAATATTGGTGCTACATTGGCTTTTCTCCAATCAGCTGGTACCCTTCCAGTCAGTAAACTGTCAATAAAAATTAGGAACAATGGTCTGGCAATTACTTGACTGCGTTCCCCAAGTACCCTTGGGTGCAAGCCACCTAGTCCCGGTGATTTATTAATGTTAAGTTTCCCAAGTCTAATTTTAATTCTTTCCTCTGTTAACCATGGAGGTGCTTCCTGTGATGTGTCTTAAGGATAAACACTGCAGTTTTGGTTACTGAACCCCCCCCCCCCCCGATTCCCTCGTGAAGACTGAGGAGAATAAATTCAATACCTTTGCCATCTCCCCATCTTTTATAACCAGATGTCCTTCCTCAGTCTTTATGGGGCCCATGTGGTCTATCCTCCTTTTTTACTGTTTACATACTTAAAGAATTTCTTGGAATTTTTTTTGCTCTCCCCCATTAATGTGTCTTTCATGTTCTATCTTAGCCGTCCTTATTGCACCCTTACATTTCTTGTTGCATTCTTTATAAAGTCTATATATATATATATATATATATATATATATATATATATATAGACTATAGTCTATATATCTGCGTTTATACCCCCATCTACTTCAAACTGAACACTGACTCTACTGCTCACATGCTTATTATGTAAATCTGTTTGTCACTGCTGTTTCAATCTCAATCTGTAGCCATGCTCACATTATTTCAATGTTTATTTAGCTATTAAATCTTACCTAAATTATGGCTTTCCTTATCTTTACAATTTTGGCCTTTTGCTCCTTTTTCAATTTGAATGTGATGTGAAAAGATTTACTCTGCTAGCTGTGTGCAAAATATTACCTCCTGATTGATTAATTGCCAGATTCAACCCACACCCAACACAGTATAAAAACAAGGCCTTCTTTACGGGGGAACACATACAGGGGGTTCTTCCAAAGAAGTGGGGTTCTTTAAATAAGCGGCACTTCTGCTCTTGCACTTCAGCGATTTGCACAAAGCAATCCACAGCAAACTGCAGGTGACCTCATTTCCAAATGATCTCACGCTCCTCTCTGAAACATGCACTCTTTACCTCGCCTCCTTTTCACAATTGCAGCGTCACTCCTCAAACTCCCTTTTCTTCCACCCCACAATCTGTACATATCGCCATCACGTCTCCCCTCTCCTTACTACTGCACTCATCACCTCTTTCTAACAAACCCCCCAGGGTACTGAAGAATGTCCCCTCATACAAATCGTACTCTAATATTACCTCCCTTATTTTTCTACTTCTCCTAACCGCTGGAGATATTTCCCCCAACCCTGGGCCTCTCTTATTTAACTGTACCCAACACACCCATCACCCTACACCCTCTGGCAGTAGTCGCAATCTACGCAATTTAGTCTCTGTTCCTCTTCTTCCCAACACCAGCTTCCCCCTCTCCTGCACCCTCTGGAACGCTCGCTCTGTCTGCAACAAACTCACTGCTGTTCATGACCTCTTTGTCACAAATTCCTTTAATCTACTTGCTCTCACAGAATCCTGGCTCCACGAATCTGATACCCCTTCTCCTGCTTCCCTCTCCCTGGGTGGCCTTCACTAGACTCCCTCCCCTAGACCTACTGGACGCAAGGGAGGTGGAGTGGGACTCCTACTATCCCCCCAATGCACCTTCCAGGTTATTGACTCCCCTCCCTCTCTTTCCCTCTCATCATTTGAAGCTCACTGTATACGTCTATTCTCTCCTACTTCCCTAAGAATTGCTGTGATCTACCGGCCCCCTGGACCATTATCAACTTTCCTTGATGAGTTCTCTGCCTGGCTACCCTACTTTCTGTCTTCAGAAATTCCCACAATCCTTCTCGGTAATTTCAACATCCCTGCTAATACAAACACTCCTGCTACTTCTAAACTTCTTAGTCTAACCTCTTCATTTGACCTGAAGCAATGGATACAGGCTTCTACTCATTCTGACAGCAACACCCTTGACCTTGTATTCTCCTACCTTTGCACTCCATGCAACTTCTCAAATAATCCTTTTCCTCTTTCTGACCATCACCTAATTAGTTTCTCTCTCTCCCTGTCTTCCAACACCTTTCCCTCCAATCGCCTAACCATCACCCATAGAAACTTTCCCAACTTCAACTCTTCTCTCCTCTTTTCTTTTGCTGACCACCTCTATGACAAAATCTCTCCCCTGTCCTGCCCCAACCAAGCCACTTCCATTTACATTAAATCCCTGTCTTCCACCCTGGACAAGCTCGCTCCCCTCGCTACACGCAGAATCAGGACTCGACCCCTACAACCCTGGCAAACAGATGACACTAGAATTCCCAAAAAACGTAGTCGCGTTCTTGAGCATCTGTGGCACAAAACCAAGTCTCTCAAAGACTTCAACCAATACAAATCTGCCCTCCAAAAATACTACTCTTTCCTCCACACTGCCAAGCAGACCTATTTTACAACTCTTATTAACACCTTCTCGTCCAGTCCCCGTAAACTCTTCTCTACCTTCAACTCTCTACTCCGTCCTCCACCATCTCCACCCACTGACTCGCTCACTGCCCAGGAGATTGCTAATCACTTCAAAAACAAGATTGATACAATCCGTGATGAAATCTCCCCCAGTTAAGACCCCACTATAACAGGTACTCTCAACGCTCCCCTTATTCCAAACTGCTACCACAGACAAAGTTGCTAAACTGCTTTTTAACGCCCACCTAACCACCTGCCCCCTGGATCCTTTTCCCTCTCAAACACTACGGTCGCCATCTTCAATCCCTCCCTCACCCCTGGCATTTTCCCCAATGCTCTAAAACAGTGATGGTAAACCTTGGCACCCCAGATGTTTCGGAACTACATTTCCCATGATGCTCAACTATTCTGCAGAGTGCATGAGCCTCATGGGAAATTACACATTAGGATTCCACCTCCTCCCTAGCATCCTTAGTGATTTCATCTCTCACATTCACTTGTACATTATTCTAGATCTATAGGCACACCCCTCCCCCTTTTTTACCCTTTCTATCCTTGTAATAAAGGGTATACCCTTGAATGGTTGCCAGCCAATCATGAGAGCTGATGAACCAGGTCTCTGAATTTCCCACAAAATCCAAATCCTTCTCGTACAACAGTATCTCTAGTTCACTCATCTTGTCCGCCAGGCTCCTGGCATTGGTGAACATGCCACGTAGTTTAGACCGGTCGCATATTATCCTCTTATTGGGTGTTCCAAGATTGCAACTAGGACTTGCTACTATACTTACATTGGGTTTATGTTCTTTGGTCAACCTACCACTAATGCCCCCAATACTACCCTTAGCAATATATTCCATGCTATCTCTACTTGTGGACCCTCCCCCCATCACCTAGTTTAAAAAACCCTCTAACTTTTTGGCCTTCTTCATTCCCAGCTGATCTGCACCCTCCTTATTTAGGTGCATTCCGTCTCTTCTATAGTACTGGTTATCGACTGAGTCGGCTCAGTCCTCCAGGAACCCAAACCCCTCCTTACTACATCAGCTTTTCAGTCACTTGTTTACTTCCCTAATTTCCCTCTGCCTTTCTGGTGTGGCTCAATGTTCCTGAGAATACTACCTTGGAGGTCCTTTTCCTCAATTTAGCTCCTAAGTCCCTAAAATCGTTCTTTATGACGCTCCATCTGCCTCTGACTTTGTCATTAGTCCCAACGTGCTTCATGACAGCTGGGTCTTCCCCAGCCTCCCCCCCCAGTAATCTGTCCACCAGATCCATGATGTGCCAAACCCGAGCGCCCGGTAGACAACATACTGTTTGGTACTTCAGGTCTTTGTTACAGATTGGTCTCTCTATCCTTCTAAGAACTGAGTCCCCTACCTTCAGTTTCTCTTTCCTTTTCCTTCGGTTCCCCCCACTCTTACTGGAGGAGTTCTTCCCCCGGCAGCAAGGAGAGTCCCTCAGCTCCAGCAGTGCTGGTCCCGGACTGGTTTCACCAAAGTCACTCAATGGAGCATACTTATTGGGATGCTTCAGCCCTGGATCAGCCTCCCTGGTACTTTACACTCTACTCTTCCCTACTACTCTTTGCTAGTGCCTGCACCTCATTGTTTCCACCTGCCTCTGTGCTGGCCCCTGCCGTGTACGTTTCTGGCTCTCCTTTAGTATGGAGGGACTTCTCAGTGCTGACAGTTCAGTTTCTTCCCCAGATTCAGAACCTGGGCTTCCAGGGAAACAATGCACTTACATTTTGCACAGCAGTATTCATCCTCGATTGGATGATCAAGGAACGTGCCGCAAGATGTAAGAGTCTCCTCTCCACATCCGCCGGGTATCATACCTATTACATTTAATGAGGACTGGGGATTATACCCTGTCCAAATTACCTAACAACTAGCCTCCTGACTCTAATACTCAAGACAATACACAGGTACTCAACAAGACAATACACAGGTACTCGCAGACCTACGTGCACTCGCAGACCTACGTGCACTCACAGACCACTCGCAGAACGTGCACTCACAGACCACAAACAGAACAACGTGCACTCACAGAACTTTCAAAGAACTACGTGCACTCGCAGAACTCACAGAACTACGTGCACTCGCAGAACTCTCACAGAACTACATGCACTCGCAGACCACTTGCAGAACTACGTGCACTCGCAGACTTACGTACACTCGCAGAACTACGTGCACCCGCAGAACTACGCGTGCACTCCCTGACCACTCGCACAACTACGCATGCACTCGCAGACCACTCGCAGACCTACGTGCACTCGCAGACCACTCTGAGACCCACGTGCACTCGCAGACCATTCGCAGAACTATGGGCACTCGCAGACCACGCACAGAACTACATGCAATCGCAGACCTACGTGCACTTGCAGAACACTCGCAGGTCTATGTGCACTCACAGACCACTCGCAGAACTACGTGCACTCGCAGACCACTCGCAGTCTTATGTCCACTCGCAGAACTACGTACACTTGCAGACCTACATGCACTCGCAGAACTATGTGCACTCACAGAACTACATGCACTCGCAGACCTATGTGCACTCGCAGACCACTCGGAGACCTACGTGCACTCGCAGACCTACGTTCACTCGCAAAATACTCGCAGGTCTACGTGCACTCGCAGACCACTCGCAGACCATACGCAGAACTACGTGCACTTGCAGAAATACGTGCACTCAGACCACTCGCAGAACTACTCACAATACACAAGTACACAGTACACAAGTGCTAACGATCCACACACTCTACTCAGACAACACTCAGGTAATCACACTGCACAAGTACTATGACCCCTGTTATAACCTCCTCTTTTCAACTCTGGTTTTTAACTCATCGCTTAGACCAGTTCCACTAATGCCGTGTACACACCACAGGACTTTCCAACAGACAAGGTCCGACGTACTTCCCGACGGACTTTCCGAACAAACGGCCTTGCCCACACATGACCGGACTTTCGACAGAGTTACGGCGGACTTCAAAATGAACGGACTTCCCCACACATGGACTAAAGTCCGTTCATTTTGAATGTGATGAGTTACAATGGGACTAGAAAAGGAAGTCAATCTTGCCGCTTTTATTGACACTTTGTGAGCCCCTTCGCCTGGTATGGATTTTAAGGGGAAGCCCCTACACAGAAAAAACGGCGTGGGGGTCCCCCCCAAACACCATACAAGACCCTTATCCAAGCACGCAGCCCGGCCGGTCAGGAAAGGGGGTGGGGCGAGCTAGTGCCCCCCCCCAGCCATACCAGGCCGCATGCCCTGAAACCATGTTGATGAGGACAAGGGCCTCTCCCCGACAACCCTGGCTATTGGGCTTAGTGGAATCCAGGAGCCCCCTTTAATAAGGGGGCACCCATATCCCAGCCCCCCACCCTATGTGAATAAGTATGGGGTACATCGTACCCCTACACATTCACCTGGGGGAAAAAGTCTCAATAAAAAAACGCTCTAGACAGGTTTTTAAATTAATTTATTAGGCAGCTCCGGGGGTCTTCTTCTGACTTCGGGGGTCTCTTCCGACTTTTCCATGCTTTCCGGTTCTTCTACCACTCTCCGGGCCTCTTCTCCCGCTTTCTGATTCTTCTCCCAGGCTCCTCCGCTATTTTGCTAGCAGTGGCATGGTTTTCTCCTTCGTCGTCTTCTTCCTTCTTCTGTTCTTCCGATGTTGACACGACGTTCTCTCCCACTGTAATGCTGTGGACACAGTGCGCAACAACTTAAATAAGCATGGGGCAGGGTCACTGGGGGGATTTCACTTGGTGACCCCGCCCCTTATGACAGCACAGTCCCAGCATGCCCCAGGCGGTGACGTCATAAGGGGCAGGGTCCCTATATAAGTGCCTATATAAGTCATTGCGCACCATGTCCACAGCATTACAGTGGGAGAGAGCGTTGTGTCAACATTGGAAGAACAGAAGAAGGAAGAAGAAGAAGACGATAAAGGAGAAAACCGGGCCACCGCTAGCAAAAGAGCAGGAAAAAGAGTAGAAGAATCGGAGAGCAGGAGATCTTGGCGCCAATTGCCCTATTTAAGCTGTCTGTGCACTTTGCTCGGTGCTGTCCGATCTGCAGCTCCCTGTGTCCGTGTACCCCTTAACCTGTCTGAACGTTTGATCTCCTGATGACCCGGCTTGCCCATTGGGTTACTCTCTGCCTTCTGCCTGCATCTGACCCCGGCCTGTCTTTGACCTTGAAACTGCCTGCTCCTCTATACTACGCTACTCGCATGTTGCCAACCCTGCCTGTGACCCAGACTCTGAACCTGCTTGCTCCTCTGTACTGTGCTGCCCAGAGAGCTTAAATTATGATGTAGGAGATCGGGAGCTTCTGGCCATTAAGGCTGCCCTGGAAGGAGTGGTGTTACTTACTGGAGGGTGCTGCGCATCCCATTCTGGTCTATACCGACCACAAAAACCTGGAGTATTTAAGAACGGCCAAGAGATTGAAACCACAGCAGGCAAGGTGTGCTCTGTTTTTCGCCAGATTTCAGTTTCACATCACCTACAGACCTGGTTCTAAAAATATCAAGTCGGACGCATTATCCCGTATGTTCCATGATTCTGGGGAATCCTTACCCCCAGACACCATCCTTCCTGCTGTAATATTTCCTGTTACTCCAAGGGGATCTCCTATCCCGAATAAGACAAGCCTCTGTGGGATGGTCCCTATCTGCTGAAGACCATGTGAGGGCACAAGATGGTTTCTTCTGGCACAAGGGCAAAATTATGGTCCCAGAGAGTCTGGGGGTGGCAGTGTTGGAGCTCTGCCATGACCATAAGTTGGTCAGATATTTTGGCGTTCTGAAAACAGAGCTGGTACAACGCACATTCTGGTGGCCTCAGTTGACAAACCATTGCAAGAGCTATGTGGGGTCATACACCACCTGTGCTCAGAATAAGAATAGCCGGGGGCGAGAGCCTGGGGCCAACTAAAACCCTTACCTGTCCCAGAAAGGCCCACAAAGATGATTTTGATGGATTTAATCGTAGAGTTCCCCCAGACAGAAGATTTTTCTACCATCTTTGTCGTGGTGGATAGATTGTTTAAAATGGCCCACTTTCGCCTATGGAAACAGCAAACATTTTCCTTAAGGAAATAGTGAGGCTGCATGGAGTCCCATCAAGTATTGTGTCTGATCGAGGTGTTTAGTTCACCTCCAGGTTTTGGAAGGCTCTCTGTGGTTCTCCCGAAACTGAATTGGCATTCTCATCTGCCTAGCACCCCCAGACGAATGGGCAGACGGAGAGAACTAATCAGACTTTGGAGCAATACCTCCACTGCTTCTCTGCCTTCTCACAGGATGATTGTGTCTCTCTACTGCCTATTGCCGAGTTTCCCTATAACAACTCTTTGCACTCTGCCATTAAGCAAACATAATTTTTTGCCAGCCATGGCTTCCATCCATCCTTCCTATCCGGTTCCCTACCCGAGTGTGCTATCCCCGCAGTCTCCGAAACGATGGACTTCTTTCTCACCAACAATAAATTGTTACAGGAAACAATGGCTAAAACCCAGGAATACAACAAGAGGATGTTTGACAGGAAGAAGCGGGGAGAGCTCATCCTAGAACCTGGCAACCAGGTTTGGCTGTCTTGGCTAACTTAAAAATGGCTTGCCCCTCAAGGAAGCTGGGTCCTAAATTCATGGGTCCTTTCTCAGTCAAGAGGAAAATTAATGATGTGACTTACGAGCTTGACCTACCTGGTACGTTGAAAATTCAGAGTTTTCCATGTGTCTCTGCTGAAACCTGTAACTCACAATCCCTTTACCGGTGGAAACACTGGCCCACCTGAACCCATAATCATTACCAATGAGGAAGAATTTGAGGTGAAAGCAATCCTGGACTGCACAAAAAGGCACAACCAAGTCCAATACTTAATTAAGTGGAGGGGATATGGACCAGAAGATAATTCCTGGAAGCCGGAAAGCAATTTGCATGCCAAAGAACATTTAAGGGTGCCCACACCAACAGACTGGCCCAGATGGGCATCCAGAGGTTGCCCTTGAGGAGGGGGCACTGTCAAAGAAGCTCTTGGAATGGACTCAGTACTGGGCACCCTAGGATGCGCCGGTGCTCGCTGTGTTGTGCGCATACATATGCGTGAGCCTGATGCCAATCTACCTATTTAAGCTGTCTGTGCACTTTGCTCAGTGCTGTTCGATCTGCAGCTCCCTGTGTCTGTGTAACCGTTAACCTGTCTGAACGTTTGATCTGACGACCTGGCTTGCCCATTGGATTACTCTTCTGCCTGCATCTGACCCCGGCCTGTCTTTGACCTTGAACCTGCCTGCTCCTCTGTACTACGCTGCCCGCCTGTTGCCAACCCTGCCTGCTCCTCTGTACTGTGCTGCCCGCCTGTTGCCAACTCTGCCTGCTCTGCTCCGCATCTGCTGCCTGTGTTCCAGCTGACTAGTGATCATCAATTCACTTGCACCAGGATCCTGTGCCTCTACTTCCGCAATCACCCGCCAGGCTCTCATACCACTCTGTGCTCCCATGCCTTCTGTTCATACTACCAGGGGCCGCGAGCCAGACACATAAGGGAGACCTTCCCCTGCTATATCGGGCTTATTGGTCAGGTACATGGAAGTCTGACACAGGAGGAAGCAAAGAAAAAAAGCTGTTTAACCACTTGAGATCCACGCTATAGCTGAATGATGGCTACAGTGTGGACCTGCATTGCCGGGACTAAGTCTATTGACATTGGGGCTCCCTACGAGACTCGCTGGATCACAGATCGGAGTAAGGAGTCAATCCCAACCCCTTACCACGTGATCAGCTGTCAGCCAATAACAGCTGATCATGTGATGTCAACACAGCCGGTAACCGATCACCGGCGGCAGTGAGAGGGACATCAGTCCTGATCACTGCGAGCTGCCGCCAGCTCCTCGGTGCTCACCTATGCCCGCTACAAGTGGCACCTAGCAGTAGGCAACAGTGCCGCCTACCAGTGCACACCAGCGCCACCTGTCAGTGGCCACACTGCCATCTGCCAGTGCCTACAGTGCCACCTATCAGTGCCCACAGTGCCACCTATCAGTGCCCACAATCTGTGCCTGAAGAACAGTGCTGCACATCAGTGCCATCTATCAGTGCCATCTATCAGTGGTACCTATCATTGCCCATCAGTGCCACCCATCCATGCCATCTTATCAGTGCCCATCAGTGCCGCCTTATCTGTCCATATCAGTGCCACCTTATCTGTGCCTATCAGTGCCACCTTAACTGTGTCTTAGTGCCCATCATTGCAGCCTATCAGTGCCCACCAGTGCCTCATCAGCGCATATCAATGAAGCTGAAAAATTGTTTGCTAAATTTTATAACAAATGATTAAACATGATTTTATTTTCAAAATTTTCCATCTTTTTTTGTTTAGAAAAAAATAAAAACCCCAGCTGTGATTAAATACCACCAAAAGAAAGCTCTATTTGTGGGGGGGGAAACGATAAAAATTTAATTTGGTGTGATATTTGGGGTAATTTTAGCTTAAGGGTAGAGCTTACCAGTGAGCTGAGTCCACGCCAGATATGCCGTTTTAAGGGCTTGTAGGCCCACTTTTATTAAAGAAAGAAAAGTCCGATAACAGAAGAGTTGCCCACACAGGGGTTTCAGCTTTCCACAGCAATAATGTAAGTAGAACCAAAAATACCAAGCCACCTGGCTCTCTTTAGCAGCACTGCTGCTCAGACTTATGCTGCAGCCCTCTCAGCTCTATAACAGAGTTCCTGTACACCCAGTACCTCAGCACTCTTTACTGGCTTCCTTTTTCAGCCCACAAGCTTGGACCCTCTGTCTGCTCTGACAGACCGACCTGTGCAGACATGCACACTTCTCCCTTGCTCGCCTGGACTCCTCGGGAGGGTGCAGCCCAGAACCATGGTCTTGGCTCCGTTATAAGCCCAGGACCCACCTGTGCAATCATCCAGCCAGACTTCTGGCTGTTCCCAAAACCCTGTCCCAGGATTGGAGATTCCGTCCCACCCATAACACTATGGAATCTCCGGGCTCCAGGTCCCAAACTGGATTCTTGAAAACAATGAGGAAACTGAAAAGCCAGTTTCCTCACAAACAAAGAACTTTCCTGGAGCCCCTCAACCTGCCTGGTTGAGAACCCTGCATTCTTCTGCTGGTGGGGTACTATACTACCACATTGGGTACAGTGTTGTATGACCGCGCAATTGTCATTCAGAGTGCGTCAGCGCTGAAAGCTGAAAATTGGCCTGGGCAGGAGGGGGGTTTAAGTGCCCAGTAATCAAGTGGTTAAAAAGTGTCAGAAAAAGGTGTTAAAAAGTTACAAGGTAAAGCCCCCAAGAAGAACCTAAAAATGCAACCTAGCAATCACCAGCAGTCAAAAAGCAAGACTTGTTCACTCTCCACTCAAGGTCCCCACTGTTTAGCTTCCAACCAGCTGTCTGGCATGAGCAAGATTTTGCATGTGTTCTGTGACACACATTAACGTCAAAAAAGTCTTGGACTGGGATGCCTCAAGACTCAAAATCCTTTTCAAGGGTACCCCGACTGGAAAAAGATTGAGAAACGCTGCCATAGGGTAATGTAGCAGGAGAATTTAAATTATACATTGGCTCATCAAACCTGGAATATTCATATGTACCACACTTTACTGGTACATAAGCAGTCTGCTTATGCTTGGTAGCGCTCTGTATATCCAAAGGCCATATAAATGAACATAGAAGACAGAACACATCAGCAGCAAACACATGTTCATAAAATAAAGTATTACAATTTCACTTTGAAAGTGATGACTTGTTGAACAAACTGTCACTGGGCAGCAACTGCAAGAGTGACCCAGTTACCTTTTGGAGAAGTTTATCCTTGTTGTATGTCCTGATCAGTTTTGTCTGTACTATTCTATTACTTAATTTTACTAAGAGGGTTTTTACCTGTACTATCTAATGTAACAAGGGGTATGAGTCTAGCTGGCAATATGAATACAATTTAAAACTTTAAACCATGTTGTCTCTTAATTAATAAGTTGGTATAAAACTTATTTGGTCCAGATCTACAGTGGCAAGTATATTATGTTTTTTTTTAAATAATATTAATATGCTCTATACTGAGCCAAATGAGCAGGCATTCTTCAAAAAGCAGATTTCCAAAGCACAGCTGGATGTACTCAAAACCAAAAGGCTTTTAGTGAAAGTGCGCTATGATTTAGTCCCTTGGGTCTGTGTGTGTCCACAAACGCTGCTGACCAGTACTTCTGAGTGCTTCTGGGGGAAAATACATTCACATTTTCAGGTTACAAGAATCTGTAAATGTTGCTGGTTTCTGTATTCTTTTTGAGCTATGTTACTTTTATGCACTGTGCCTTGTGCATCTCCTCACTGCAAACTTGACATGTTGCCAAACAGTGGAAATGGGCTTGGGCATGTTCGGATCGAACCCGTCAGGAAGCTGGCACTGCACACTACCAATCATAGGCAGTGTGTGTATGTGCAGCTGCCGGTTGGTTAATGCCTCACTGCCTATGATTGGTGGTTTGCAGTGACTGCTTCCTGGCAGGTTCGATCCAAACACACCCAAGCCCTTCACTACCGAACAGTACTAACACATACAGGCCAATGCAAAAATGACCTATTCCTTGGAATGCATAAAGAGTGTCCTAGACACTCTGTAGAAGTCTGTTGGAACTTTGCACCCCAATTGTCAGAGCTTCAGAGGAGAGCACTAAGGTTGGTGTGCTCATACTGGACATTCCTTCCTCAGTGCAACTTCCTTCCCAGCCACTGCACCTGTCACACAGACAGGTGCATGGATGAGAAGTTTGGTTATGGGGTGGGTGTAGCCTCATGGGGAACTCTAGGGTACTAGTTTACCATCAGATTTGCATTTCTTGTGATCGATAATGGATAGCAGTGGGCAGATTCCACAGCCGCTATTCAGATCAATAGCACTTATAAAAAAAAGGTGTCCACTGTCAATCACAGCCAGGGCAGAACTAATGGAGAACTAGTCTCTGAGTTCCTCATTAGGCTTTGCCTACTCAGCAGTGCAGCAGTAAGGAATGCAGCAGTAGGAAATGTTTTTTTTGGGTGGGCAGAACCTGATGGGGAATGCTGAGATTAGTTCCACATTAGGACCGCCTTGCCTGTGATTGACATCAGATGGCAGTGGGTGGATTCCAAACCCATAATTGGGCTGACATTGTACAAATGTTTATACTTACAGTGGTGTTTCCATAGTTTGTTTATGATTCATTTGACATCCTAATTTTTGGAGGGCCCTTGCTTCCAGGATGGATTTGATTTAAATCAAGTCAATTTAAATCACTAGTAAAAAGGCTTAATTTAAATCATACATTTTAAAGAGCTACTCTCATCTCTGTCCCACAGCGACTCCCCCTCTGACCCACTGTTGATTGTCACTGACATTCACTTTAATGGTATGGCTGGTGATGTGGCAGTGACACAACAAGGTAAGGGATGTGACGGCAGCAGGTGAGTGGATGCCTGTTAACAGGCGCTGCCATGATGGATCTAAAATGTCAAGTGCTCTTTAAATGTAAGGACTTATTCTTGCTGGAAGT
This sequence comes from Lithobates pipiens, assembly GCF_037356315.1. NCBI lineage: Eukaryota > Metazoa > Chordata > Amphibia > Anura > Ranidae > Lithobates > Lithobates pipiens. The sequence goes on along the minus strand of NW_027507785.1, from coordinate 153,268,288 downwards.
AGAATCTTTAATATTTGCAAACAAAATGAAGGCTTTCTATTTATAATAATAAGCTGTCATGTTAGTAAAACAGCAATATCAAAAACAATCCAATCATACAGTTTGTAGTGTACATAGATTTGCAAAACAATGGGATAAAGGAATATCCCTGAACTTTGTTTTATCTCATAGGTACTGTGAAATTGTGTGAACGAATCAATGCAGTGCATGTTATCTCAGCATGCAGAGCTTGGATTCATTGAATGAGTTTACCAAAAATTAAATATTGCCGAATATACAGCCTCATGCTACATAACTAAGCTCCAGTTCATGCTGAATAAACTAAATTATTAATGTATATTGCATAGAAATCTATGTTTAAATCTATGTTTAAATAGATGTTTAAATAGATGTTTACTCCAAAAGCATTTTGTTAAAATAAATGTAATAAAAATAAAAAATAAAACTGATTTGAGATAAAAAAAAAAAAAATGTTATCATCAATTTTCATCCACCCTGCTTGCTTCGGATTATTACATATATATATATATATATATATATATATATATTACTGTCGGCGCTATATAAATCCTGTAGTATAGTAATACATTTTTTTTTTTTTCAAAATTCTGTTTTAGGTGTTTTTATTAATTCAGAGCGAGAAGATAAAAAATGATTATGTTTACCTGAGCTGGCTTGCCCGATGTTGTAAGTAGTCACCCTAACTTCCATTATACATCTCTGGAATGTTCTCTTTTACTCACTCATTCTATGAAAAATGTGTAATAAAAATAATAATTGCGCCTACCCAAAACAAAGACAAAAAAAGTCAAGCAGCTACACACGATTGTGACAAAAATTCAAACAGTGATGAAGGTGAAGAGTAGCGCTAAATAATCAAACTAATGCAATACATAAATCACTCAGTAATGTGCATCCTAAACAAAGAACCGAGATATTTTATCACTTCCATGATGGACACTTTTATTTCATTTTGTTACATTTGTGGACTTTTGAATTAGTTTCACTTTCTTCGTTTAGGATGCACATTACTGAGCGATTTATGTATGGCATCAGTTTGATTATTTAGCACTATTCACCTTCATTCTTTGAAAATTACTGATGGGGATCAGTGCTGCCTCTAAGCCCTTGTACACACGGTTGAAGAATCCGTCGGAATGTGTCCTATCGGACCTTGTCGTCGGATAATCCGACTGTGTGTGGTATGCATCGGACTGATTCCGTCCGAATATCCGTCGGACCAAATTTTCCAACATGTTGGAAATATTTCCCGACCAACTGGGCCGGTTGGACCTAATCCGATCATGTGTAGAGAATTTTGATCGGACCAAGTGCCACGCATGCTCACATTAAAATTCCGACACGGAAGTGCTCTTTCAGGTAAAACTACTGCTCGTAAGCGATATAGCACATTCGTCACGCTACAATGTTAAAAATTCTTTCATCAAGCGCATTCTCTTGTTCTTTACAATGCTGCAAGAATGAACTTCTTTTGATGCTCATAGTCACACACACTTCTCCCGAACAGATTTTATTACTCTTTTTTAACCATTTCAGCAATACAATTTTATTTTGCGTCACATCTACACAATTTTTTTTATTTTTTTTTTGGATTTTTTTTTGGGGGATTCACTAAAAATCTCCTTTAAAGACACTTTGCTCATTTTTCCTTTTTTTGTGTTTTTTTTTTTTGTGTGTAAACTTACAACAACAACATTATTCTATTTTTTATATTTTGTTTTTCTTTTTTTAATCAACAGGAGGTTGTTTAGTGTTGGTACCCCTTGTTATTCATTTCACTTTGTATTTTTGAAATGTACCTGCCTGCTCACAAATAAACTGTACTTTTGGAAGGAAATGACACAACTATTTCATCAAACAAAAATAACCTTTATTTTTTCGCTAGAAACTAAAAATAGGAACGCAGCACTGGAGAAACTTCTTAACTTTGGTGCAGCCTTTGGCCCCCAGGGCAGACATGAACAAATTCTAATAGAAAAAATTGGTGGCATGAGGAGTAGATATCTCAGGGAGAGAAGTCTGGTCCCGAAGTCCTAGAGAGCAGGAAATTCAGATGCAATTTCTGTCCCCAGGATGTGGATCTTCAAGAGGCTGCATCTTCTAGCAGACCAGACTCAACCCAGGTCATCACTCTCTCGTCTTCCTTCGGCACTTCCCGCCAGGCATCCTTCGAGGCTGTGGCTGGGCTCCTGTAGCTGGGGCAGGAGGAGGAGGGGGTTGGTCAACCTCCTGGCTGCCACTTGCCACAGCCTCCCCCCAACTGAGGTCATCCTGTGTATGAAAAGGGGACATAGTTTTAGTTTTTTGCTCATCAATCACACCATTTTGTGCTCCTGGCTTTTGCAAATTGAATGTTACCAAATAGAACAGACTATCATTCTGAGCCCAGCATTTTTCTTTCCCGTCCCAATCATTTTTGGTCAGTACTGTCTATTGAGATGTAAACCACTTTGAGAAATCACAACTTACTGATCAATAAGAACATCTAGTTAACATCATTAAATGTAACACAAGAAATATGTTCAACAATGCAATACCTGTCTCAAGCTGGGCCCCACCACATGTTGCTGCCTGGAAGGCCCAGGTTGGACATCAGAAGCCTCAGCTGGGGGTGAAGGATGCCTTGAAGGAAGCCTGGAGAGTGGTGGCCTGAGTGGTGGCCAGGGTACCCCTTGGTCTACCGAAAATGCAGCCTGTCAAAGTGAACCATCCTGGGGTAATAAACAGCATCTGGATCTCCTGCTCTCAAGGACTCCAGGTGCTTCTTTCTCTCCCTGAGATTTGTTAACTTCATGTCCCCAATTTTCCCATTCAGATAGGCCATGTCTGCTGTGGGGACCATGATCCGCAACAAAGCAAGCAGTTTCTCCAGTGCTGCGTTCCTCTTTGTTCTGTCAGTATAAAACTTGCTGTGGAACTACCACAGGCAGGGCATCTCCATGTACAGTTCTATGAATAGCCCCATAAAGTTTTGTGAAAGGATCCATATTGTCTGCAAGACACAACACAAGACAAACCCTCAAATACTAATAATGCAATTAAAAACCCTCCTAATCTTGTCCCAACATCGGCCTAGATAGAAGCAGTCTAGTCTAGTGAAGCACCAAGTAAAAAATGTTACCTTTGTTTCCACGTTCGTCACGTCCGTGCCTCACACTCTCCTCCCAGATCGTACGGACGATACACGCGTGTTGCGTTTTATATACAGTGCGCATGCATGAAACTCCGCCCGCCCCTGACGTTCTTTCCAGACTATTCCCCGCCCCTTTGCTTCCCGCATAGTGGGGAGAGCACATGGCGGAGAGAACGCAGGTGCGCGCTAATAATAGTTCCACTAACGAGGAGGAGGGTGAGGAAAGCCCGGAGCCTGAAACGTCCCGATCCAGGAAGACAAGATTTAAGGCCTCAAATATGTCTTTTGCCTATTTGGAGAGATGTTGGAGATGGTCGACATATTGAACAGGACCGACTATGATGGGAAGTATGGACCTTACCCAAACCCAAATATTATCCTTCATTACAGAGGCAAACCTCTCTTTTGATTGGCTCCATGCTGAGGTTCTCTCCTTGTCGCCACAATGCAGTAAGACATGCTTCCAGAAGGTAGCCAAGGTCCTGCGCACCTGTTCACTTTCCTCCCTGCCAGAGAAACACGATTTTAGCGATGTCTTTGACAAAGGTCAAACCGGTAGTTTGCCTTCACACCGGTCGTATGATTGCGCAATTGATCTTCAACCTGGTGCCATTCCCCCTAGAGGCTGGGTTTACCCTTTGTCAGTCTTGGAGGATAAGGCCATGGAGTATGTTTCTTCTTTGTGAAGAAAGAGTGGTGAACTAAAACCTAGGGGTCTCAATCGTTTCAGGATTAAGAATGCCTATCCGATTCCGTTAATTACAGAGTTATTTGAACGTCCGAAGGGAGCAACGGTTTTCACAAAGCTTGATTTCAGAGCGGCATACAATCTCCTGAGGATTGAGGATTTATCAGCTATGTCTGCCGAGATTTGTTGCAGTTATTTGTGGTGGTTTATCTCGACGATATCCTCATATTTTCTAAGTCCCTGGAGAGCCACCACACAGATGTCTGTCATGTTCTTCAGAAACTGAGAACAATCTCTATTGTAAATTGGAGAAGTGTGATTTCCGTCATGAACAGGTTAAATTTCTGGGTTATGTCATTTCGACTCCTGGTTTTTCGATGGACCCAGAGAAACTTTCAGCAGTCCTACAGTGGCCCGACCCATGGGTTTACATCCTCTGCAGCGTTTTCTGGGCTTTGCCAACTATTTTCGGAAGTTAATTCGTAACTTCTCGTCTCTGGTCAATCCCCTGACTGATATGACCAGAAAGCATAGTAACCCACAGAGTTGGTCTCCGTAGTCCATTAAGGCCTTTGAGAGTCTCAAGGCTGACTTTGTTTCTGCTCCTGTGTTGGCACATCCTGATTCTTCTTTACCTTTTATCCTTGAGGTTGATGCTTCTGAGACTGGAGTTGGCACCCTCCTGTATTAATGTCCTACCTCTGAGAGCGCTATGCATCTTTATGGCTATTTTTCCAAGAAATTGTCACCGGCGGAGTGCAAGTACAAGGTTGGTGACAGAGAGCTATTGGTGATCATTTTAGCCCTGAAAGAATGGAGAAATCTCGAAGGTACCACTGTGCCGGTTCTCATTCTTACTGACCAAAAGAATCTCAGATTCTTGTCTGAGGCTAAATGCCTCTCTCCCAGAAGGGCGCAATCAGTTCTTTTCTTGTCAAGTTTCAGTTACATGCTCATTCTTATCCAGTACTAAGAATGTAATGGCTGACGCTTTGTCACAACAATTTTCCTCCACTTCCAAGATAGTCGGTTCCGGTTACTGTGATTCCACCTGATCATATTCTGGCTACAGTTTGGACCAGTCTCACTTCTCCTTTGGGTGACAAAATTTTTGCTGCTCAGGTCCATGCTCCTCCTGAGAAACCTTGTGACCGCTGCTTTGTCCCAGAGAGTCTCCTTACTGCCGTACGCCAGACTTATGATTCTCCCAAGGCTGCTGGCCACCCTGGGAAGAATCAACTCATTTCCCAGTAATACTGGTGGCCTAGTCTACACCCTGATCTAACCACCTTCGTTGCTGCCTGTTCTGTGTGTGCTCAGAGTAAGACTCCACGATGCCTTCCAGTGGGTCTCCTACAACCCATACCCAATGGAGAGAGGCCCTGGAGCCACCTGTCTATGGATTTCATTGTGGAGTAACCCAACTCTCAGGGAAACACAGTTATCCTTATTGTGGTTGACCGGTTCTCTAAAATGTGTCATTGTATTCCACATAAGACGTTGCCCACTTCTAAGGAACTTGCTTCCATTTTTGCTTGGGAGATCTGTCGCTGACATGGGCTACCCAAGGTGATTTGTCAAGGACAGGTTTGTGTCCCGGTTCTGGCGAGCCTTTTGTGCAAAGTTGGGAATTCAGCTTGCTTTCTCCTCTGCGTATCACCTGCAGTCTAATGGGACTGCAGAATGAGCCAATCAGTCCTTGGCACAATTCCTACATTGCTATACTTCTGACCATCATAACAACTGGTCAGACGTCTTACCGTGGGCAATTTGCTAACAATAGTGCCTTGAATTCTGCTTCCCGATTGTTCCCGTTTATAGAAAACTATGGTTTCCAACCTTCCATGTTGCCTGACTATTTTGTTCTGCAGAGTCTTCCTGTGTTAGAGGAGCATCTCCGTGGTCTTCTTTCCACTTGGGCACAAGTCCAGTAGGCTTTGCAACATGCTAATGATAGGTACAGACTCCATGCTGACCGCAGACGCCTGTCTGCGCCTTCCTACCAGGTTGGAGACAGGGTCTGGTTGTCATCTTGCAACCTCCGACTTAGTGTTCCCTCTCTGAATTTCACACCTTGGTTTATTGGGCCTTTCCATATTCTTTGCAGGATTAACCCAGTGGCTTAGACATTAGACCTTCCTTCTAATATGCTTATCTCAAATGTATTTCATGTCTCCTTATTAAAACCTTTGGTTTGCAACCGCTTTACCACTTCGGTGCCACATCCTCACCCTTTTCAGGTTGAGAACCATGAGGAGTATGAAGTACAGTCCATTGTTGACTCCCATGGTTTCCGTGGGCGCATACAGTACCTGGTGTATTGGAAAGGATACGGTCCGGACGAAAGCTCTTGGGTCCCACCCTCGAACGTACATGTCCCTGTCCTCCTCTGTTTTCCATAGATGTTTTCCCCTCAAACCTGGTGGTACTCCGAGGGGGAGGGGTCGTTGAGGAGGGGCTACAGTCAGGGCTGTGCCCAGCCCTTGCTTCTCTGAGCTGGCCGCTCAGGTGTCGGCTAATTGCCAGCTCCTACCTAGCTACAGTGATTCACCTGTTGATGATCTTGCCTATTTAAGCCATCCAGTCCAGATGATCTCTGCCTTCACCTTGGTCACATCTTTAGAGACTCTCTCCTGTGTTTCTGTTAGACTTGCTTGGCTGACATTCCTTCTGGCTTCAGATCCTGCTTGCTGTTCTACTACACTGTTCTCTGGCTCCCTGAGGTTTTGGCTTGTCTATCTGTTCTGGTTCCTGAACTCCGACTATGTTTTGACTATGTTTACCTTTTTTTATTATTATTAAACAAGTGTGATCTCACTGTTCTTCTGTCTGTCTGATTCATGGTTTCTGACACAGTTCCAAACAAGGTCATCCAGAGCCCAGGGCAAAAATGCCTAACTGCGCCCCCCCTGCTTTGTGATGTGTTTCCACAGTCATCCTATCCACTCCCAATTGTCATACCCATGTACAGATTGCAGGGGTCAGGTATGTGTAACCTACAAAATTAGGGGGTCAGGAGTGGGTAGTCTACAGAGTGCAGAGGTTAGCTTGGGTAACTGACAGTGTTAAGGTGTTCTCCCCCCTTGAATACTTGAGACAACACAGTTCCTAACGCAACATTTGATGCATCAGTCTGGAAATTCCCTTGAAAAGTCAGGCAAGTACAACACTGGCTAACTTGACCTGTTTTAAGTCCTCAAAAGCTGCTTCTGCTTCAGGGGTCCATTTCATCATGACAGCCTTCAATTTGACAAAAGGGATCAGGGGAGCAGCCTGTGAGGCAAAATGGGGAAAGCGCAATAATAGCCAGAAATTCCTGAAAATGCTGGAACATGCTTCTCGTTAGTGGGGTGTGGCCAACTCTGAATAGCCTCAAGTTTGTTTACTTGGGGCTTTATTAGACCTCTCCCAATGGTATATCCCAGATACTTTCTGTCTTTATCAACCACCTTCCTCAGCATTTATTTTAACATTTTGTTAATTCTTTCAACCAGCCCATCTGTTTGAGGGTGATACACTGAAGTATGTAATTGGGTCACTTTAAGAAGTTTTCAAAGCTCTTTGGTTGCTCTAGACATAAACAGGGTGCCCTGGTCAGTTAGTACTTTAGGGATGCCCACACAGCTGAAAACATGAAATCGCTACAGTATCTCACAAAAGTGAGTACACCCCTCACATTTTTGTAAATATTTTATTATATCTTTTCATGTGACAGCACTGAAGAAGTGACACTTTGCTACAATGTAATGTGGTGAGTGTACAGCTTTTATAACAGTGAAAATTTGCTGTCTCCTCAAAATAACTCAACACACAGCCAATAATGTCTAAACCGCTGGCACCAAAAGTGAGTGCACCCCTAAGTGAAAATGTCCAAAATGGGCCAAAAGTGTCAATATTTTGTGTGGCCACCATTACTTTCCAGCACTGCCTCAAACCTCTTGGGCATGGAGTTCACCAGAGCGTCATAGGTTGCCACTGGAGTCCTCTTCCACGGCGACATCACGGAGCTGATGGATGTTCGAGACCTTTGCGCTCCTTCACCTTCAGTTTGAGGATGCCACACAGATGCTCAATAGGTTTTAGGTCTGGAGACATGCTTGGCCAGTCCATCACCTTTAACCTCAGCATCTTTAGCAAGGCACTGGTAGTCTTGGAGGTGTTTTTGGGGTCGTTATGTTGGAATACTGCCCTGCGGCCCAATCTCCAAAGGGAGGGGATCATGCTCTGCTTCAGTATGTCACAGTACATGTTGGCATTCATGGTTCCCTCAATGAACTGTAGCTCCCCAGTGCCAGAAGCACTCATGCAAACCCAGACCATGACACTCCCACCACCGTGCTTGATTGTAGCCAAGACAAACTTGTCTTTGTACTCCTCACTTAATCCATGTCCATAACCTGCTTGTCTTGAGCAGATTGCTTGTGGGCTTTCTTGTGCATCATCTTTAGAAGAGGCTTCCTTCTGGGACGACAGCCATGCAGATCAGTTTGATGCAGTGTGCTGGCAGCACTCATATGTCTATTTCCCAAAGACAGAAAATGGATGTGACGCTGAGCACGTGCATTCAACTTCTTTGATCGACCATGGTGAGTCCTGTTCTGAGTGGAAGCTGTCCTGTTAAACCGCTGTATGATCTTGGGCACCGTGCTGCAGCTCAGTTTCAGGGTCTTGGCAATCTTCTTATAGTTTAGGCCATCTTAATGTAGAGCAACAATTCCTTTATTTCCACATCCTCAGAGAGTTCTTTGCCATGAGGTGCCATGTTGGACTTCCAGTGACCAGTATGAGAGAGTGAGAGCGATAACACCAAATTTAACACACCTGCTCCCCATTCACACCTGGGACTTTGTAACACCAATGAGCCGCTTGACATCAGGGAGGGAAAATGGCTTATTGGGCCCAATTTGGACTTTTTCACTTAGGGGTGTACTCACTTTTGTTGCTGGTGGTGTAGACATTAATGGCTGTGTGTTGAGTTATTTTGAGGAGACATCAAATTTACACTGTTATACAAGCTGTAAACTCACTACTTTACATTGTAGCAAAGTGTAATTTCTTCAGTGTTGTCATATGAAAAGATATAATAAAATATTTACAAAAATGTGAGGGGTGTACTCACTTTTCTGAGATACTGTATTTGGCAAAGGTTTTGGCAGAAGTGTTTCATAGAGGAATCACTTCTGGGTAATGGGTGGTATAGTCCATTATCACCAAGATGTGCTGGTGCCCTCTAGTGGACTTCAGCAAAGAGCCAACCAAATACATGGTGATCCTCTCAAAAGGGACCTCAGTAATAAGCAGGTGTACCAAAGGACTGCCGAAATGGGGCATGGGTGCAGAAATCTGACACACTGGACAGGAGGAACAGTACATTTCCACTTTCTTAGTGAACCCAGGTCAATAATATCTGTGTGATTCTTTCCCGGGTCTTTTCAGCTACTAAATGTCCCCAAGAATGTGCCCATAGGCCAGTCCTAAGACCAACTTGCGTTAAGGTTTGCTCAATGGTTTCCTCTATCCTGTGTATAACTGGTCCCTATCCACGATGAAGTACAGGAGGGTGATCCTCTCCTCAGGGTAACTAATTCCTCATCTATTTTCGCTACATCCTCCTGGGCCCTTGGTAATGTGGGATCTTTCTATTGTTCAGTGGCAACATTTTCTCTGTGATCATCAAACACTACAGGCCCCTGTTCCTCTTTTGAGGTCGCAGGCTCTTCATATGCCCTATTGTTTCCCCTGCTAATACTGACAAGGTAAACTCAGGAGAATCCTCACACTTACAGAATTCCCTAGGACAGGCATGTCCAAAGTCCGGCCCGCGGTCCGGTTTTGAACGGCCCGCCTGGTTATTTAAACATATACATCTTTTGTGGCCCCCGGCTATCTCCCAGCGCTGGGGTCACAAAAGATATATAGTCCGGCTGCCTCGGAGGGAGAAGGCAGGACGAGTGCCGTGCACACAGGAGGAGAATTTCCTGTTTACACGGCAGCTGTAAAAGGAAGTCCCATCTCTGCCATTGGACGACTGTTCTGTCCATCAGAGGAGGCGGGACTTTCTCTTAAAGGGGCCGTTGTGTAAACAGTAAATTCTCCTGTAGGATGTCTTTGGCGCTCGTCCTGCCCTCCATGGCTGCACTGATGGTAATGGTGGCTGCATTCCTGGCAATTGCAATTGTGGGGCTGCATCCCTGGCAATGTTGAGTGAATTCCTGGCAATGGTGGGGCTGCATTCCTGGCAATGGTGGGTGCATTTCCAGCAATGGTGGCTGCATTCCTGGCAATGGTGAGTGAATTCATAGTAATGGTGGCTGCATTGCCGGCAATGATGGGGCTGCATTCCCGGCAATGGTGGGGCTGCATTCCCGGCAATGGTGGGGCTGCATTCCCGGCAATGGTGGGGCTGCATTCCCGGCAATGGTGGGGCTGCATTCCCGGCAATGGTGGGGCTGCATTCCCGGCAATGGTGGGGCTGCATTCCCGGCAATGGTGGGGCTGCATTCCCGGCAATGGTGGGGCTGCATTCCCGGCAATGGTGGGGCTGCATTCCTGGCAATAGTGGGTGCATTCCCGGCAATAGTGGGTGCATTCCCGGCAATAGTAGGTGCATTCCCGGCAATGGTGGGGCTGCATTCCCGGCAATGGTGGGGCTGCATTTCTAGGAATAGTGGGTGCATTCCCGGCAATGGTGGGGCTGCATTCCTGGCAATGGTGGGGCTGCATTCCCGGCAATGGTGGGGCTGCATTCCCGGCAATGGTGGGGCTGCATTCCCGGAAATGGTGGGGCTGCATTCCCGGCAATGGTGAGTGAATTTCTAGCAATGGTGGGTGCATTCCTGGCAATGGTGGGGCTGCATTCCTGGCAATGGTGAGTACATTCCTGGCAATGGTGGCTGCTGCATTCCTGGCAATGGTGGCTGCTGCATTCCTGGCAATAGTGGGCGCTGCGTTCCTGGCAATTGTGGGTCTGCAGGTGGGCACTGACCCTTATTTTGCTTCACAGTTCTTTTATTTAAAATTTTAATTATTTTCTTTTCCTGAAGCTTCCCTCTTAAAGTGAAGGTGCGTGTTATACACCAATAAATACGGTGTATCCAAATACACTGAGTTCATCTCTTCACCACACACTGCCACAAAGGCAAGAGAATTCTTGTTGGGCAGTGTATTAGTGCTCGGACGAACACACTTAGACCGAATTTTAATGGTTCAAAGAATGTCAGGCAAAATGGTCGGCCCTCACGCATGTTCACTTCATCAAATCTGGCCCTCTTTGAAAAAAGTTTGGACATCCCTGCCCTAGGAGTACCTTCAGGCTCTGAAGAACCACTTAATTGTGAATCTGGGCAATCCCAGAGCTCCCAGATTTTTGGGAAATCCCTTCCCACAATGGCATCATGTGGTAGTTGGGGAATCAAACCCATCTGATGACACAGGATACTGAGGGAGGTTTCAAAGGACACCGGATACTCTCGAGTGTCCCCATGTAAACAAATGACCGCCATTTTCCTAGGGTGCAAGATTTTTCCCACTCACTTCAGTTATTACCAAGGTAACCAGGCTACTTGAATCCAACAATACAACCACATGTTTACCATGTATACACATTTTGCATAAAGGTTTTTCATTTTCCTTTACTGAAGTGCATGTACTGTAGTTGCAAATAGGGACTGCAGTCTCTCTGTAAGAAAGTCACAGTGCATTGGTTCATCAGTAGCTGGACAAACTGCCGCTACATGTCCCTCTTCCTGACAGTGATAACAAATTAACTTTCTAGTCACCTCCTATGGGATTGGTCTTCCAGGCCGCTCTTGCTAGACATTCGAGGCAGTCCCAAAAATACCTTTTAATTCCCCTTTTTTCACTATCTCCACCCCCATCCCTTGGTGCAGTCTTACCCATAGCTGTAGATGGTCTGTTCTTCGGGTGGAAAGTCCATGAGTCTTTGAGGGAAGACATCGGATTCTCTGTTGCTAAGTAGCTTTCCACAAGTTTGTCCACTGTTTCCGGATCGCCATCGCTCACCCATTTCTGCAAGGTAGTAGGGAGAGACCTTAGGAATTTGTCCATGACCATCCACTCCACAATTTTTGGTCCAGAAAGAGTTTCTGGCTGCAGCCATTTTCCTGGTGGATAAGGTCATGCCTTTTGTGACTGGGGTGGCTTTCACAGCCGATAACTCCAATTGTGGACACGCTGAGCATGGACAGCCAGGGTTACACCCAGTCATGCTAATATTTCCATTTTCAAATGATCATAGTTCTTTGCATACGCAGGCTCCAAGTCAAAATAAGCCTTTTGGGATTCTCCAGATAGTAGGGGGGGCACTAGTCCAGCCCATTGTTCTTTAGGATAAATTTATTTTTCTGCTGTCCTTTTTAAAGGTGGTCAGAAACATCTCAGGGTCCTTATCTGCAGTCATTTTTGGCAACAGGTGGCTTACCCGAAAAGACAGGATGTTACCGAAATCACCCCCAGTCTCGGTCTGCTGCCTTTTGCTGAAACTGTTTTATGATGGCCTCTATTTGTTGTTGGTGTTTGTTCCTGCTGTTCCAAGGCTCTGTTGGTGAGCCTCTTGGGCTGCAAGCAGTGGCGGAACTACCACCATAGCGACCCGTGCGGTCGCTACGGGGCCCGCAGCTGAGGAGGGCCCGGTGAGCGGGCGGCAGGTGAGCCGCCGAGCTCCCTGTCCGCTCGGCGCTCCTACAGTCACACTGACTGTACGAGCGGACACAGCCAGGTGACTCGGCGGCGGCAGGGGGTTGTTGGGGAAGCTGCGGGGAGGCTTAGTGGGTGGCCAATCAGCGGGTGGCGGGGCAGAGAGATGACATCATCTCTCACCGCCCGGCGCCCGCCCTGCAAACTGCCAGCTCCGCTCTCACTCACTGTGCAGGCAGCAGAGATTACATCCTCTCTCTGCTGCCTGACTCAGACTGGCAAACAGAGCGACTTTAACAGGAAAGTGACAATCCGCAATGTGTGACAGGTGACATGGCAAATGGACAATCCACAATGGATGGCAGGTGACATGGCAAGTGGAAAATCCGCAATGTGTGGCAGGTGACATGGCAAATGGACAATCCGCAATGGATGGCAGGTGACATGGCAAGTGGAAAATCCGCAATGTGTGGCAGGTGACATGGCAAATGGACAATCCGCAATGGATGGCAGGTGACATGGCAAGTGGAAAATCCGCAATGTGTGGCAGGTGACGTGGCAAGTGGACAATCTGCAATGTGTAGCATGTGACGTGGCAAGTGGACAATCTGCAATGTGTAGCATGTGACGTGGCAAGGGGACAATCTGCAATGTGTAGCATGTGACGTGGCAAGGGGACAATCTGAAACTTGTGGCATGTGACGTGGCAAGGGGACAATCTGAAACTTGTGGCAGGTGACGTGGCAAATGGACAATCCGCAATGTGTGGCAGGTGATGTGGCAAGTGAACAATCCGCAATGTGTGGCAGGTCACGTGGCAAGTGGACAAACCGCAATGGGTGGCAGGTGACGTGGCAAGTGGACAATCCGCAGTGGGTGGCAGGTAACGTGGCAAATGGACAAATCGCAATGGGTGGCAGGTGACGTGGCAAATGGACAATCCGCAGTGGGTGGCAGGTAACGTGGCAAATGGACAAACCGCAATGGGTGGCAGGTGACGTGGCAAGTGGACAATCCACAATGTGTGGCAGGTGACGTGGCAAGTGGACAATCCGCAATGTGTGGCAGGTGACGTGGCAAGTGGACAATCCGCAATGTGTGGCAGGTGACGTGGCAAGTGGACAATCTGAAACTTGTGGCAGGTAACGTGGTAAATGGACAATCCGCAATAGGTGGCAGGTGACGTGGCAAGTGAACAATCCGCAATGTGTGGCAGGTCACGTGGCAAGTGGACAAACCGCAATGGGTGGCAGGTGACGTGGCAAATGGACAATCCGCAATGGGTGGCAGGTGACGTGGCAAATGAACAATCCACAATGTATGGCAGGTGACGTGGCAAGTGGACAATCCACAATGAGTGGCAGGTGACATGGCAAGTGGACAATTTGTAATGTGTGGCAAGTGACAATCTGCAACTTGTGGCAAGTGGACAATCTGAAATGAGTGGCAGGTGATGTGGCAAGTGGACAATCCACAATGGGTGGCAGGTCACGTGGCAAGTGGACAATCCGCAATGTGTGGCAGGTGACGTGGCAAGTGGACAATCCCCAATGTGTGGCAGGTGACGTGGAAAGTGGACGATTTGCAATGTGTGGCAGGTCACGTGGCAAGTGGACAATCCACAATGGGTGGCAGGTGGACAATCCGCAACTTGTGACAAGTGACAATCTGCATCTGGTGGCAGGTGACACACTCGAGGCTCCCACTGATTCTGCATTATGGTGAGTTGAACTATTTAATTTTCTATAACAATGCAATAATAGAAATAATGTGTTTCAATCATCCTGACACCATAACACAAATGGTGCCGTGATAATTGAAGCGCCAACATCAGCCATTGCCCCAATAAATTGCCCCCATAAAAGTATTTTCTATCAGTGCCCCTCCCGAGACTAGAATCTGGATCCGCCCCTGGGTGGGGGGGGGCCCATACAACATTTTGCTATGGGGCCCTGTGATTTCTAGTTACGCCCCTGGCTGCAAGGCTCTGTTGCAAAGTTTTATTTGTCTGCTGTTGGTTTGCATATGCCAGAGCAAGCTGTCTCAGTAGCTTCTCCATGCTGGCCTTCACCTTCCCCGCAAAACCTCCACCATATGTAAGGGATTAGCTCAGTAGCGGGATGTGCAGGACCCCCTAGAGGGGTCACAGCACAGCGAAGTAGGTACGGACAGACAGCAAGATCTTTGTAAAAACTAAACAGTGGTTTATTTACAGATATTTACAGCTATAAAGAGGCTTTTAGATACAGACTTAATCTCACCACTCAGAGGTATTACTGCTCTCCAGTTTGCCATGCACATAGATCTGGTTCCAGGGTAGAGCCCTTCCCCAATCATCCTGGGAGTTTTATAGAGCCCTGAGTGCTTTATCTGTTAAACCTGAGCTTGTTAACTTTCATTGAGCCCAAATAGGCTCACTACACAGCACAAGCACAAAAGCAATCAGTGTACTGCATGAACCTGGGACAAATATATCTCCCATCCTGGACATAACCCATCGATTTTTCTGGCTTCCTGTCACAATACATACAAAGAAACCAAAACAAATAAGTTCAGAAATTAGTTATGTGTAATAAAATGGAATGACACGGGGAAAAAAATGTGAACACAAGAAGAAAGGGAGGTGCAAATAGGCATGGGAAGCCAAGACACCATCTGAAATCTATCAGTAATTGGAAAGCAATCCTGACCTTGTTAGTCAAATTAATATCAGCTGGTTCAGCCTTAACTGATAGCTTTTAAAAATGTGTATCATTACCCTAGGAGTAGTGGGTGAAGGGTTCTCCCCTCAGAGACGACAGGGGGGTTTAGATTTTATATTGTGCCCAACTTTGATGCCACCCCCTGTTTGCATTATATTATTTGTATAGCGGGGCGATTGGCCCTTTGGACTGGTATTTATGTATTGTAGCCCCTGCGAGGGCGTTCCGTGAGCAGTTTATATTTTCTTGTTTACTCAAACTTCTAATAAACAGATTGAAATGAAAAATGTGTCTCATTACCAAGGTGTCACACAAGAAACATCTTATGATGAGTAAAAGCAAAGAGCTCTCTCAAGACCTTCACAACCTATTTTCTTTATCATACATCACGGGACACAGAGCCATAGAAGTTCACTCCCTATATAACCGCTCCCACTACTGGGAGTACCTCAGTTTTTTCACCAGTGTCTTAGGCGTTGGTCACAAGTAAAGATGTGCTATGCTGAGCTCCACTGGAATATTCCTTGCTGGAGCAGGCTATGTGACCGGATCCATTTAAAGTGCCTTTTTAGGCTGAACTGAATGGTACCCAGGCCTCATGGCAGAAGAAACGAGGTTTAGCCCGTAATGCTTCTCTTTTTAGAGAGCTGGACCCCGGGATCCAGTACTTTGATTTTTTCAGCCGTAAAGTTTTCCTGGCGGGGTGCTTTACGGGTCCAGTAGTGTGGATCCCCTGATAACAATGGGCCCCGATTCCCGAAGGTTTTTTAAAGGAACCCACCGTGAGGGGTGAAGATTGGGTCTGATTGGTTTTACCACAGAATCCCTGAGGCAGGAAAGGGAAGTGGTGATTTCTGAGGAACGATCGTCGGATGCCGCTCCATTTCTCACCCCCTCTTTCAGCTCTCCTCCTCACCGCCCCCCCCCGCCCACATACACACACGCGCCGATCCTGTTTGATTGGAGGCCCATGTTTGCATAGGAAAAATGCTTTTTTGAAAAAAGGAGGAGGGGGGTGTGGTGGGAATATGGAGGGGGCAGGCCATTGGCGTGCAGCAACGTCCAGCCCGGGAGTACACTTAAAAAGCTCCATTCTGCTAACTGCAAGCTGTCGAAGGGACACAAGTGCAAAAAGAGGGCATGTAAGTGGTGATACAGGCATTCACTTGGCACATTTACTAAAGCATCAGGCTGAGCACTAATAGCAGCGGTATTTGCTGGACTATTTGCTCAAGCAATGGATGCAATGTCTTCTGCAATGTACCTCTGCATTTGTGCATTGGGCTATGGTCAGAAGGGGAGATAGAATCACCCCAAAAATAGCCTTAAAGGGGACTTCCAAGCTCTGAAAAGCCTAAATTCTCTCTACAATGGCATCCTCCCCTCAGAGATCTGAGGTGGCTAGTCAAAGTGAGCCATCAGGGCTGACAAATGTTGCAACTGTTTCCAACACTGCAGCCCCTGTCTATATTACTATATTTACTATTACTATATTTTTCCTCAGCCATGATAGGTTTGGAAGAAAGGTTAGCGACTTTAATCGATTCCCAGTATGGGACAGAACGCGACAGGTATCGTCCATTATCCAGGACCCCCAAACTGAGGAACTAGGGTCGGGAGAGGACAAATGTCTCTCAGGGGACCTTAAAGAGGCTGATGACTCCTCTTCTGAGCAGTCAAATGAGGAAGCATCAGCTTCACAATCTGAAAGATTGATGGTGCAATCTCTTACTGAGATGGTCCGTTCCACAATTATGCTACCCTTAACTGAGTCGGTTGATAAGCCCACTTCTTGTTTGGGTTTTCTAAAGCCTCCTCAAGCTGTGCATACCTTTCCTGTCCTGGAAAAGCTTATGTATTCTGAGTGGGATCTCCCAGATAAGCATTTTTTTCCCAGAAAAAGTTTTCAACACTTTATCCTATGGAGGAAAAATTCACTACCAAGTGAGAGATATCAGCAATTGATGCTGCTATATGCTCTGTGAATAAAAGTTCGACTTGTCCGGTAGACAATGCTCAAATACATAGGGATCCAACGGATAATAAGTTGGAATTACTTTTAAAAAACACTTTTTCCCTGGCAGGTTCAGTGACTTCAGAGCCTGCGCTGGCAGCAATTGGTGTACGTCAATCCTTGAGAGACCAGTTTAAACAGGTGCTCAAGGTTATTCCTGATCAGCAGGCCCAGGGTTTAGCCAAGCTACCAGGAGCTTTGTTTTGCAATAGACCCTATGAGAGATTCTATTCTCCAGGCCTTGCGCCTTACGCTTGGGCTGGTATATATGCGTAGAATCTTATGGCTGAAAAATTTCTCCTCCAGTGCCAGGGGCATCTGCCTCCAAGCAGTCATGATGGCCTCCGCTATCAAGTTCAAGAGGTAAACCTCAGGGTCAACCCTAGGGACAAAAGAAGTCCTGGTTGGTGGAAAGCTACGAGACAAAATACTAAAGCCTCCTTATGAAGGGTCGCCCCCGCTCCCTCGAGTGGGGGGGAAGACTTTTGCAGTTCTCAAGGGTCTGGCCTAGCAGGAAGAGTGTCGAGACAGATGGATGACTTCCTCAATAACTCTTGGGTACAAACTAGAGAAAAAGAAGTCTCTCTTTCAATCATCGGACCATCTTTTGTCTCAAAAAGTGATCTCAGTGGTCCCCATGGAAGAGCAGGAATTGGGGTTTTATTCAAACCTTTTTACGGTTCCAAAACCAAATGGAGATGTCAGACCCATTCTAGATCTCAAAGAAATCTAAACTGGTTTCTGAATGTCCGCTCTTTTCGCATGGAGTCAATCCGATCAGTAGTCTCCATCCTACAAGGCGGAGAACTGGCGTCAATCGACATCAAGGATGCATACCTCCATATGCCTATTTTCCCCACTTATCAGAAATATTTAAGTTTTGAGGTAGAAAATCTTAATTTTCAGTTTGCAGCTCTGCCTTTCGGTCTAGCTACTGCACCTTGAGTGTTTACAAAGGTCCTGGCCCCCCTTTTCTAGCCAGATTAAGGGCCCAAGGTATAATGATTATAGACGATTTGCTCTTGATAGACCAGCTGGTAGCCTGCTTAGACCAAAGTATGATCAACACAGTCAACCACATGGAATACCTAGGTTGGGTTCTCAACCTATAGAAATCCTCCTTAAAACCATCAGGGAGATTAGAATACTTGGGTCTGATCATAGATACAGACCAGAAAAGGGTATTCTTGCCGCAGGCAAAGATCAGTGCCGTAAAGGAACTGATTCAGGTGGTCAAGGCAAAGAAGAATCCTTCTATTTGACTTCGCATGAGGTTGTTGGGAAAGATGGTGGCTTAATTCAAGGCCATTCCTTATGCTCAGTTTAATTTTAGGCTGCTGCAAAACAGTATCCTATCAGCTTGGAACAAGCTCTAGCTTTCTCAATGTGTCTGTCTCCAAGGGTGCACCGGAGCCTCAGTTGTAGGTTGATAACCAAGAATCTGCAGAAGGGAAAATCCTTTCTACCAGTTACCTGGAAGGTGGTAACAGAGAGGTGAATCATATACTAGCTTGGGCAGAAAACAATGTACCTTGTCTATCGGTAGTCTTCATTCCAGGAATAGAACAATGGCAGGTGGACTACTTGAGTCACCAGCAGTTTTTCCCAGGAGAATGGTCCCTTCACCCCGATATCTTCCTGACAATATGCCAAAGATGGGGGATCCCAGATGTAGATCTGTTTGCATCCAGGTTCAACAACTTTGTGTCAAAAACAAGGAATCCGCTGGAATGCGGAACAGATGCCATGGTGTTCCTGTGGAATCAGTTCTCACTGATTTATGCATTCCCTCCTATTCTGCTACTTCCACGACTTCTTCGCAGGATCAAGCAGGAAGGGAAGTTGGTGATTCTTGTGGCCCCAGAAGATCCTGGTATGCAGAGGTCATAAGGCTGGAGGTAGGGGACCCATGGACCCTAACACCATGTCCAGACCTCCTCTTGCAGGGTCCGGTATTCCATCCTACCTTACAAACGCTAAATTTAATGGTTTGGCTATTGAGACCCACATTCTGAAGAAGCGTGAGCTATCAGGTTCAGTGGTATCTACCTTGAATAATGCAAGGAAGCCAGCCTCCAGAATCATATATTATAGAGTCTGGAAGGCATATGTCTCCTGGTGTGAATCCAGGGTTTGGCACCCCAGGAAGTATGTCATAAGTAGAATCCTTGACTTTCTGCAGATGGGGTTAGAAATGAAGCTGGCCTTGAGTACTATCAAAGGCCAGGTCTCGACCTTATCAATATTATTTCAACGACCACTTGCTTTGCATTCTTTGGTCCGTAGTTTTATTCAGGGGGAAATGCAGCTTAATCCTCCAGTTAGATCACTCCTGAACCCTTGAGACTTTAGTTCTGTTGGCATTGCAAAAACAGCCTTTTGAACCGATACAACATAGTTCCTTGGTCCTTTTGACAAGGAAACTAATTTGTTTGGTAGCCATATCTTCTGCAAGAAGGATATCAGAGTTGGCTGCCCTTTCTTGTAAAGAGCCATATTTAATTATTCACAAGGATAAGGTGGTATTGCATCCTCATCCTAACTTTCTACCAAAGGTAGTGTCAGGTTTTCATCTAAACCAGGATATTGTTTTACCTTCATTTTTTCCAGAACCCATTTCTACAGAAGAGAAGTCACTACATTCTCTGGATGTGGTGAGAGCAGTCTACTTGAAGGCGACTGCTCAGATTTGAAAAATTGATGTTTTGTTTGTGTCACCTGAAGGTCCTAAAAAAGGACAGGCAGCATCAAAATCTACCAGTCACGTACCTGGTTATTGAGCCCGATATGCAGAGGGAGGCCTCTCTTACAATCCTGACTTGCGGCCCCTGGTAGAGCAGACAGGAGGCACAGGAGTGCAGGACCGCACGAGTGTCTGGCAGGATCAACAGCTGGTATGCAGGTCTGATGCTTCAGATGTAGCTGGAACAGCAGGTGGAATGCAGCAGACTGGAAGCTGAAGCTGGGAGACAGGCACTCACAGGATTTGAATGGGTTGTCCCAAGGATGGAGGCAGGTCAGACAGGCCGGGTCATACACAGGAAGGCGGTACTGGAACAGGTGCAGAAGGCAAACGGGAGGTCACTAGGCAAGCTGTGTCTGTAACGGACTGGTGCAGATAAGCCAAGGGATCAGGCAGGAGAGAAGTTGTGGACAAGCCAGGGTCAGATGCAGACGAATGGCAAGGATGGTCACAAGGCAAGTGGGTAGTCACAGGAATGGATCAAGAACACTGGAAACACTCAGGAAAAGCTGTAGATCTGGCAGCAAGAATCCTCTGACATGGCAAGGTTTAAATAGCGCTTCTGGCGCCAATGGCCGTGCGGATGCGCACGGGCGCACATGGAACTACTACTCCCAGCAAGCCTTCCCTGACATTGCCCCCTCCAAGGGGCAGCCTCCGGAAGCCCAACCGGGCCAACTTTTCAGGGTGAGCTCTTTTGAAGGACAGGATTAATCTCTTGGCATGGATGTTATTTTCCAGTTCCCAAGAATTTTCTTCTGGGCCGTAACCCTTCCATTTCACCAAGAATTGAATCTGATCCTTTTCCAACAGTCCACAATTGCTTCCACTTCATATTCTTCTTCCCCATTAACAATCACAGGTTCAGAGGGAACAGAACTTTGTCCCGGAAAGGGATTAGCAACAGCAGGTTTAAGTAAGGAAACATAGAAAACAGGGTGTACCCAAAAAGACTCCAACAGTTGCAGCTCGTAGGCCACCTCATTAATCCTTCTCTTCACTGAAAAGGGGCCTGCAAACCTAGGACCCAACTTCTTAGAGGGGTAAGCAAGAGACATCCAGTCATCCTGGGAAAATGAGGAAAATCATCACAGGTACTGCTCCAGCGTCTGGTTGGTCCTCTCCGTCTGCCCGTTATTCTGAGGGTAGAAGGCAGAGGATAAGGACAACTCGATGCCAAGGGTCTTGCATAGTGCTTACCAGAATCTGGAGGTGAATTGTACACCCCTATCCGAGGTAATGTTGACAGGAATTCCGTGAAGCTGGACAATTTCCCTGATGAAAACTCATGCCGTTTCAGGGGCAGATGGTGTTCCTTTCAATGGGATAAAATGGGCCATCTTGGATAGCCTGTCAACGACTACAAATATAGCAGAATGGCCTTCTGCGAGAGGAAGCTCCACAATGAAATCCATGGAAATAGATTTCCAGGGCCTGTCCGACACGGATAAGGGTTTGAGCAGACCCCAAGCCTTGGTTCGGTTGCACTTACTCCGGGCGCAGGTAGGGCAAGATTCCACATAGTCCTTACAGTCTTTAGCAACCTGGGGCTACCAAAAGGTGCGCTGCACCAAATCAGCTGTTTTAGTAACACCAAAGTGCCCCGCCAGGGCATGGTCATGGCAAAGTTCGAGTATGGTGACCCGGAGGCTCTCGGGTAAAAAGATTTTATCATTAAACCACAGCAGGCCATCTTTTGCAAAAAGCTTTGTCTCCAGAGAGGTAGGAACATTGACAGAAGCCTGCTTGACCCGAGTAGATCTTCCTGCAACAGAAGAAAATTTTCCACCGGAAGAATGGCGTCTGGGGAGACAGTTGTTCCAGAGTCACTGAACATACAAGAGAAGGCATCCGGTTTTGTGTTCTTTGAGCGGGGCCGGTATGTAACGTGAAAGGAGAATCTAGAGAAAAACAGTGCCCATCTGGCTTGACAAGGTTTTAAACATTTTGCAGTTCTCAGATACTCTAGATTCTTGTGATCTGTGTACACTAGAATCGGGTGAGCTGCCCCTTCCAGCAGATAGTGCCATTCTTCTAGTGCCGCTTTAATTGCCAAAAGTTCTCGGCCCCCAACATCATAGTTCCTTTCCAGAGCAGATAATTTATGGCAAAAGAAGGCAATGGGAAACGAGGGACTTGGGACCCTGACGTTGTGAGAGCACAGCTCCAACAGCTCAGAAGCATCTATCTCCATGACAAATGTCAGAGCAGGATCAGGATATTTCAACACTGAGGCAGAGGTGAACAGCTTTTTGAGGGAGTCGAAGGCTGCTTGGGCTTCTGGGGTCCAGTGAAAGCGGGTTCCTTGTTTAGTGAGCTGAGTGATTGGCGAGATAATAGCAGAAAACCCCTTAATGAATTTAAGATAAAAGTTTGCAAATCCAACAAACCGCTGGATCCCCTTCTTGTCAGTAGGGGCGGCCATTCTAAAATGGCTGAGATCTTTTGTGGATCCATCTTAATGCCCTCGATGGAAATGATCAGTCCTAGGAATTGTATCCTTGTCTTTTTGAATTCACACTTTTCAGCCTTGGCATATAAGTGTGTTGACGAAGGCGACTCAGAATGCACTTAACATGCTCATGGTGACTGTCAACAAAAAAATCTGAATGTCATCCATATGATAAACAGATCTAAGTAGTCCCAGAAAATATTGTTAACAAAGTGTTCAAAGGTGGCGGAGGGCATTGCACAACCCGAACGGCATCACCAAATACTCAAAGTGACCAAATCGAGTGTGAAAGGCCATTTTCCACTCGTCATCGTTTCTGATGCAGACATGGTTATGGGCTCCTCGAAGGTCATGTTTAGTGAAGATGGTTGCAGCCCTCAACCTTTGGAAGAGTTTGGGCACCAAGGGAGAGGATATCAATTTTTGATGGTAATTTTGTTGAGTTTGCGGTAATCAATGCAGGGTCGAAGGGTATGGTCCTTCGTAGAGAAGAAGAGGATGCCGACTCCTGTCGGAGAGGTGGATGGGTGGATAAATCCCTTTCTCAGGTTATCATCAATGTATTCCTTCAGAGTAACCAGCTCTTGTTCAGTGAGAGGAAATATTCTCCCAAAGAGAATCTGGGCCCCAGAGAGGAGCTCAATAGGGCAGTCATACACTCGGAGTGGTGGTAAAGTCTCTGCGCCCTTTTTATTAAATACATCCAAAAAGTCATTAAACTCCTCATGGACAGACTGGCTAATTTCAGAGTCCAGGCATAGTAAGGCAGAGGAGTTGTTGAAGACTTCCGTGAGACAGTACTGATGGCAATAGGAGGATGAAAAAGTAACTTCTCTGGTAGTCCAATTAATGTGGGGATTGTGTGCCCATAGCCAAGGCATACCCAAGATGATGGGGAACAGAGGTGAGGTGATAATATCAAGGCGTAACCGTTCTTGATGGCAACTGGCAATGCTGTGCCCAACAGAGGGGTTGTTTCTTGTGTGACGGGTCCTGATTTGATGGCTGACCCATCAACAAGGTGCACAACAAGTCCTTGAGACTTAGGCAGCAGGGGAATAGAATGTCTGGCTGTGAAGGTGGAGTCCATGAAGCAACTGCATGCCCCAGAATCAATAATAGCGATTGCTTGAAGACTCCTTCCTTACTGGACTTAGCCGGGCAGGCTCTTACATAATGTCCTGGTTCCCCACAATACATGCATAAATTGTTCATGCGTCTACATTGACGTTCTTCTCCAGTGAGAGAAGGGTGGAGGACACCCAACTGCATGGGTTCAGAAGTGTCTGGGGTTGGGGCAGACTGTCCTGAAGGAGCAAGATAAGATGGGCTAGGAACCCTTGGTAGCATCCAGGTAGGACGGGATTGACCCATGGTTCTTTCAGACCTGCATTCTCGCAGACGCCCTTATTGTCCTGGCCATACAAATCGATCGGCGTCTGCGGTATCCCTACCCTAGCCAGTTCATCCTTGAGAGGATCTGACAGTCCCATACAAAACTGATAGCGGAGGGCCACATCGTTCCAGTTGGTGTCAGCAGCCCAACGCCTGAATTTCGACAATGTAGTCCTCAACGGGTCTGTGACCCTGCTGTAAAGAGTGGAGGGCTTCCTCTGCAGTCGCAGACAATTGCGGGTCCTCATACAGCTGTGCCATGGCATCCAGGAACATAGTCAGTTTAGTCAAGAACTGGCTGAGGCTTGAGAAGTCCCTTGAGGACCAGCAGAAGGTGCGAGCACCTGCGCATGCTCTTCCAGGCTGTTATAACTTTCCTGCAGAGTCTTTACGGCCTGAGTTAGGCCAGCCAGGTGTAAGCACAGTTCGTCCATAGGTGAGGCTCCCCGCTCTGGCTCAGACATGGCTTTCAGATACTGTCACATACCTGGTTATTGAGCCAGATATGCAGAGGGAGGCCTCTCTTACAATTCTGGCTCGCGGCCCCTGGTAGAGCAGACAGGAGGCACAGGAATACAGGACAGCACGAGTGCCTGGCAGGATCAACAGCTGGTATGCAGGTCTGATGCTTCGAACGTGGCTGGAACAGCAGGTGGAATGCAGCAGACTGGAAGCTGAAGCTGGGAGACAGGCACTCACAGGATTCTGATGGATGGTCCCAAGGATGGAGACACAGACAGGTCAGGTCATACACAGGAAGGCGGTACTGGAACAGGTGCAGAAGGCAAATGGGAGGTCACTAGGCAAGCCGGGTCGGTAATGGACTGGTGCAGATAAGTCCAAGGGATCAGGCAGGAAAGAAGTAGTGGCCAAGCCAAGGTCAGATGCAGGCAAATGGCAAGGATGGACACAAGGCAAGCGGGTAGTCACAGGAATGGATCAGGAACACTGGAAACACTCAGGAAACGCTGTAGATCTAGCAGCAAGAATCCTCTGACATGACAGGGTTTAAATAGCGCTTCTGGCGCCAATGGCCTCGTGCCTGCGCACAGGCGCAAGCATGGAAATACTACTTCCAGCAAACCTTTCCTGACACTACCATTTCTAAATGGATCCGGCAAGTAAATGTTGAAGCTAATGGTTTGAAGTGGAAGATTCCACCCTATCAAATCAGAGCACACTCCACTAGGGCTGTTAGTGCTTTGTGGGCAGTGCATCACCAAGCTTCCATGGCTCAAATCTGTTGCAAAACATATTGATGGCATTGGTTACAGAAGGATTTCTAAACTTCTGACTGTTCCAGTCAGCCCTGTTGGGGGACATAATCCAGAAGTTGAAAGAACATAATTTCACCATAAACCGGCCACGATCAGGTGTTCCTCACAAGATTTCTGACAGGAGTGATCAGAAGAGTTGTTCAAGAGCCATGGACCACTTGTGGAGAGCTTTAGAAAGACCTGGAATTAGCAGGTACAGTTGTTTCAAAGAAAACAATAAGTAATGCACTCGATAGAGGAGCCCATCCATATGGGTGAAAAAAGTGCTGTTCATCTCAAATTATGTAACAAAATCAAAAAAAAGAGACAAAAAACTCCCAGAGGCTTTTAGACAGCAAAAAATACAAAAGTAGTCAATTTGATATATAAATATATATATATTTTATTGATACAAAATTAAAGTTTCAAAAAGAAAGTGCAATTATAAAAACATGAGCTCTGGTATACAGTGGTGTGAAAAAGTGTTTGCCCCCTTCCTCATTTCCTGTTCCTTTGCATGTTTGTCACACTTAAGTGTTTCGGAACATCAAACCAATTTAAACAATAGTCAAGGACAACACAAGTAAACACAAAATGCAATTTGTAAATGAAGGTGTTTATTATTAAAGGTGAAAAAAAATCCAAACCATCATGGCCCTGTGTGAAAAAGTGATTGCCCCCCTTGTTAAAACATACTATAACTGTGGTTGTCCACACCTGAGTTCAATTTCTCTAGCCACACCCAGGCCTGATTATTGCCACACCTGTTCACAATCAAGGCATCACTTAAATAGGAGCTGCTTGACACAGCAAGGTCCACCAGAAGATCCTTAAAAGCTACACATCATGCCGAGACCCAAAGAAATTCAGGAACAATTGAGAAAGAAAGTAATTGAGATCTATCAGTCTGGAAAGGGTTATAAAGCCATTTCCAAAGCTTTGGGAATCCAGCGAACCACAGTGAGAGCCATTATCCACAAATGGCGAAGACATGGAACAGTGGTGAACCTTCCCAGGAGTGGCCGGCCGCCCAAAATTACCCCAAGAGCGCAGCGACGACTCATCCAAGAGGTCACAAAAGACCCCACAACGTCGTCCAAGGAACTCCAGGCCTCACTTGCCTCAGTTAAGGTCAGCGTTCATGCCTCCACCATCAGGAAAAGACTGGGCAAAAATGGCCTGTATAGCAGAGTTCCAAGGAGAAAACCACTGCTGAGCAAAAAGAACATCAAAGCTCGTCTCAATTTCTCCACAACACATCTTGATGATCCCCAAGACTTTTGGGACAACATTTGAGACAAAAGTGGAACTCTTTGGAAGGTGTGTGTCCAAGTATATCTGGCGTAGAAGGAACACTGCATTTCATAAAAAGAACATTATACCAACAGTAAAATATGGTGGTGGTAGTGTGATGGTCTGGGGCTGTTTTGCTGCTTCAGGACCTGGAAGACTTGCCGTGATAAAAGGAACTATGAATTCTGCTGTCTACCAAGAGATCCTGAAGGAGAATGTCCGACCATCTGTTCGTGTACTCAAGCTGAAACGAACTTGGGTTCTGCAGCAGGACAATGATCCTAAACACACCAGCAAGTCCACCACCGAATGGCTGAAGAAAAACAAAATGAAGACTTTGGAGTGGCCTAGCCAAAGTCCTGACCTGAATCCTATTGAGATGTTGTGGTATGACCTTAAAAAGGCCGTTCATGCTCGAAAACCCTCTAATGTAACTGAATTAGGACAATTCTGCAAAGATGAGTGGGCCAAAATTCCTCCAGGACGCTGTAAAAGCCTCATTGCACGTTATCGCAAACGCTTGGTTGCAGTTGTTGCTGCTGCTAAGGGTGGCCCAACCAGTTATTAGGTTTAGGGGGCAATCACTTTTTCACACAGGGCCATGATGGTTTGGATTTTTTTTCACCTTTTAATAATAAACACCTTCATTTACAAATTGCATTTTGTGTTTACTTGTGTTGTCCTTGACTATTGTTTAAATTGGTTTGATGTTCCGAAACACTTAAGTGTGACAAACATGCAAAGGAACAGGAAATTAGGAAGGGTCAAACACTTTTTCACACCACTGTATGTACCTGGAGCCAACATCCCACATTACCTGTGAGGATTTTTTGCTATACAGCGGCTTGCCTTTATTACTCTGTCTCCTATGGGAATACTGTCATCATATAAATGAAACTCTTGGACTGTCCAAATTTGAGAATCCATAATTGTATATACATAAATGAATTGTAAAACAAATAACGAGCTGACATTCAATCTATCATTGAATTAAGGTGCATGTGTGGACCTTGTCTCACTGTCCTCCCACTCAGCAGATGTGATTTCTCGTAGGCTCAATTTGGGCCCTGGTGTGTCTCCTTGTTCGGCGACTGTTCTGAAACCCACCAACTTTGGTGTTTTTTAGTATGCTCTGGTCACCTGTAACCTCTCTATTAAAGATGTCCTTATCCCCCTGAGGAAGATTTGAACTAGCATAATTTGAAACGTGTTGGGTTTTTTGAGCAGTATATCAAGTTTTGTTCAGGGGGTAATGTTGCTTAGTTTTCATGTATATAATGTTGTTTATCTATGCCATTAGGACATCCTGTGTAATATAGAGGGTACATATACCAGAGCTCATATTTTTTATAATTGCACTTTCTTTTTGAAACTTTGTGTAATTTTATATCAATATCATATATTTTTTATATATCTAATTGACTTATTTTGTATTTTTTTGCTGCCTAAAAGCCCCAGGGAGTTTTTTGTCTGTTTTTGGTTTTGTTACATAAGTAATGCACTCAAAAGCTATGGTCCCTATGCACACTCACCATACAAGACTCTATTGCGGAAAAAAAAAAAAAAAAACATGTTGAAGCTCTTTTAAAGTTTGCTGCACAACATTTTGACAAGCCTGTGAAATACTGGGAGAATATAATCTGGTCAGATGAGACCAAAATTGAACTTTGTGGATGCCATAATACACACCATGTTTGGAGGTCAAATGGCACTGCACATTGTCCCACAAACACCATACCAACAGTGAAGTTTGGGGGTGGGAACATCATGGTGTGGGGCTGTTTTTTTTAGCATATGGTACTGGCAAACTTCATGTCATTGAAGGTAGGATGAATGGAAAAATGTACCAAGACATTCTTGATAAAAATCTTCTGCCATTTACCAGGATGATAAAGATCTATGGGAAAAAACGAAAGATCTGAGTTACATAGTAGGTGAGGTTGAAAAAAGACACAAGTCCATCAAGTCCAACCTATGTGTGTGATTATAGGTCAGTATTACATTGTATATCCCTGTATGTTGCGTTCGTTCAGGTGCTTATCTAATAGTTTCTTGAAAGTAGCACTGCCCCCCCCCCGCTGAGACCACCGCCTGTGGAAGGGAATGCCACATCCTTGCCGCTCTTACAGCCTTAAGGTTAAACCTCTTTTCTTCTAATTTTAATGAGTGGTCATGAGTCTTGTTAAACTGCAAAAAAGTTGTATCCCTATTGTGGGGTCAGAGATTGAACTGTTTACCCCATCCTCTAGGTTGTTTATGAACAAATTAAATAGGATTGGTCCCAGCACAGAACCCTGTGGGACCCCACTACCCACTCCTGACCATTCAAAATACTCCCCAGTTCATAAAAGAGAACTACAGAACTTTCAAGATTTGAAGACTGTGTAGAAGAATGGGTCAAAGTCACACCTGAGCAATGCATGTAACTAGTTTCTCCATACAGGAGGCATCTTGAAGCTGTCATTACCAGCAAAGGATTTTGTGTGAAGTATTAAGTTTCAGTTAGTGTGTTACATACGTTTTCCCTGTTTCACACCATTTTATTACACATAACTTCATTTCTGAACTTAATTGTTTTGGTTTCTTTGTATGTATGGGTTGTCATTGACATGTGGTGACATTTTCTTTTTTTTTTTTTGTAAAATCTTTTTTTATCGAATTTTCGGTGACATACAAAATCGCCCATGCAGGGGCCAAACATTTCCCACACAGGGGTAGACTTCCAAATGTGGCAACAGGCCACAACAAGGCACATTACAAAACATATATCCTGCCTCTGATGCGGCAACCGACTGCAACAGGGCAAATGAACACAAACATAAACTTATCTATCTATACCCCACTGTGGGGAGAGGATATTGTAGGATAATTCGTGCTAAGTATTAAAATGACCGGATAAGGTGTCATAAGAGCAGGTGGGTCAGCCTATAACCGTACTACATCCATAACGAACTATGGGTTATTCACTACATCCGTTGCCGTAGTGTTATCATCCAGCCAGCAGTTCCACACCTTCTCAAATTTCTGTGGGCAACTCCTGTTCAAGTAGGTGGCCCTATAGAGGGGTAAGCTAGCGTTCACCAGGTTTTTCCAGAATTTAATAGAAGGGGGAGACGATTGTTTCCAGGTCATGGTGATGGCCTTGCGTGCATAGTAGAGCAACAGGGATATGAGTGTTTTCCTAGCCCTGAGGATCGACATTTGTTCCACCAGCCCCAGCAGGCAATATTTAGGATCGTAAGGAATATTAACCTCAGTGGTCTTAACTATCACCAGGAGAACCTCTTTCCAAAAGCATACAATCGCTGGGCAAGCCCAGAAAATGTGAATGAAGTCTCCTGGCTGATAGGAGCAGCGCCAGCACTCCGGGGAGTGCGTCGGCGACATCTTATGCATTCTGTGGGGCGTGTAGTGGACTCTGTGTACAATTTTGTATTGGAGCAATTTGTCCCTGGCTGAAACCAAAGGGGAGAACGGAAAATCCCAAATCTCCCTCCAGTCATCGTCATCCAGCTCCGGTATGTCCACCACCCATTTCCTGCGGAGGGAGGACAGCTCGGGGACGGCAGCAACCAGTAGGGACCTGTAAATCTGAGACATGGGTTTCTCCAGGTCTTTTACCCGAAGGATGGACTCAAGCTCAGAATACTCCAGTACGACCGGTTGTCCAAAAAATTGACAGCGATAAGCATGCGCGACTTGAAGATAACGGAAGTGGGCCCATGTAGGCACATTAAATTTATCACGCAGGATATGAAAGGGAGTAAGTTCCCCGTTGGTAACGACATGCTCGAGCATCAGTATTTTACACTTGGCCCAGGCCTGAGGGTCCGGGATGGTATTAAACTGCGGAAGGCTAAGATTCAGCCACAGGGGGGTGTGAGGAGACCAGGAGTTCGGCAGGGACGCCCTCAGTGCCTCTCCCGCCCTCCACGCCCTTAAAGTGGTGCGCATAGAAGGGGTGAGGCAGTGAGGTGTTTTTGGCCCCCTGAAAACCAACCCCCTTAAGGCCTCCAGAGACCCCACTATAGCTGCCTCCAGGACCGTTGCAGCATTGGTCAAGTCTGGCTGCAGCCACCAGTGGACGGTTACAAGCTGGGTAGCTAGGAAATATTTGTGACAGTCAGGAAGCGCTAACCCTCCACTGCCCACAGGCCTGGTGAGCGTGGTGTATTTGAATCTGGGGGACTTGGGTCCCCAGATGAAGGAGAGAAAAAGTTGTTTCAGAGAGTTAAAGAAGGCCTTAGTTAGCCATTGTGGGGAGTTCCTAAATATGTACGTAAGTTTGGGAAGGACCTTCATTTTAAGAAGGTTTATGCGGCCAATAAGAGAGAGGGGGAGATTGCCCCAAGCCTTTAATTTGGACTTGATTTCTATCAGAACAGGTTCAAGATTGAGCCGGACAAAGTCCTTGTTCTCTCTTGAAATGACAATACCCAAATAGGTAAACCTATCCACCCATTGAAGCGTGGTGGAGGATGGTGAGGTCCTGGCCCCCTCGTCCACCGGAAAGAGCTGAGATTTATGCCAATTCACCTTCAACCCAGTGAAGGCAGAGAAGGCATCCATGATTCCAAGTGCGCCCCGCAGAGAGTCACCGGGATTATTTAAAAAAAAGCAGAAGATCATCCGCATAGAGGGCCACTCTCTCCTCCAGCCAGCCCACCCGAAGACCACGGACCTCGGCCGAACTCCGAAGAGCCTCAGCAATAGGTTCCATGGCTAGGGCGAACAAGCCCGGGGAGAGAGGGCACCCCTGCCTGGTGCCCTGCTGCAGGGGGAACGAGGGCAACAGGGAACCATTCAGTTTAATGCATGCCGTAGGACCGGTGTATAGTGTACGTATCCAGGCAATAAACCGCAATGGAAAACCCATTCTTCTAAGGACCTCCCACAGATACACCCATTCCACTGTATCAAATGCTTTCTCCATATCAAGGGTGGCAATGGTCCTAGTACCTTGATTATCATGGGGGGCATGAATGTTAGAAAACAATCTGCGGATATTGATGTCAGTGGACCTACCTGGCATAAAGCCTGTTTGATCGGAGTCAATCAGAGATTTGATTACTGTATTGAGTCTAGTGGCCAAAATTTTAGTCAATATTTTTAAATCACAGTTCAGGAGTGCTATCGGCCTGTAAGAGGCACATTGCTTAGGATCCTTATTAGGTTTCGGAATGAGAACAATATGGGCTTCTCTCATAGAAGCCGGCAGGGAGCCCTGTTGAAGACAGGCTCGGTACATCTGAGCCAGCCTGGGGGCAAGCAGCTCCGCTTGGGCTCTGTAATACTCTATGGGTAGTCCATCCGGCCCCGGGGTCTTCCCCGCTGGGAAAGACCTGATGGCTGTCAGGACCTCTTCTGGTGTGATCTCCGAGACAAGGAGTAGTCGCTCCGTGTCAAAGAGCCATCCCAGTGCCAGCGTATCTAACAACGAGGTCATTGGTGTGGGGTCAAAGCTGTCAGGGAGTGAGGAGACATACAGAGAGGAGTAAAACCTGGTGAAGGCAGTCAAAATATCCTCCGGAGAGGTAACCAGTGACCCTTCTGCCGTGAGTATTTCTGGTATAACCGTTACAGGCCTGTCCTGCTGCACCAGCATAACCAGCAGTTTGCTGTTCTTATCACCATATTCAAAGTATTTCTGTCTGCTGTCTTGTATATCAAGCCTGGTAGTGTCTGAGACATGGAGGTGCAATTCCCGCCTAAGTGATGAGAGGCGCTCGAAGTTGGGGACCGTTGCCAAGGCCGAGTACTGAGCCAAAGCCTCCTCAACTTCATGCTGCAAATCAGACACTTTGTCCCCAACTTCTGCTCTAACCGCCGCCACTGCAGAGATATACTGCCCCCTACCATAAGCCTTAGAGGCATCCCATGTCACCCCCAAGGAGGCTGACCCCGCATTGTGCAGCCAGTAGTCCTGCAAGGAGGGAGAAACTCTATCTTGGACTGCCTTGCTATTAATCCAATGGGGCTGCAGCCTCCAGAGGGCTTTATTCTTAAACTTGGTGGTCCTAACAATCAATTTAAGGGGGTGGTGATCCGATAAGCCAGAGGGAAGGTAGCTAGCCTCCTGGACGTTAGCCAGGAGGAGGTCGTTAGCAAACGCCAGATCAGTACGGGAGGATGTTTTAAACGTGGATGAAAAACAGGAGTAGGTTCTATCCTGGGGATGAAGCCATCTCCACACCTCCCGAAAGTCCGCTGCCTGGGCCCAGACACTAAGATCAGGATTAAAAGTCGATGGTGGGAAGGGCCTATCTAGATCACGAGACAAGGTGGCGTTGAAGTCTCCCATAAACAGGACACACGCCGGGCAATGCGGAGCCAACCTCTCATATAAGCTATACAGGACGTGAATCTGCCTCGGAGGAGGCAGGTAGACATTAACAATGACATATTTCTTATTATACATGCTCAGTACCACCATAACAAATTTCCCCTGGGGGTCCAGATGAACCTCCTGGAGCACGCAAGGCACTCGCTTACTAATCAGTACAGATACCCCTCGAGAGTACGAGGAGTAGGTCGCATGTAGCGCCCTTTGCACCCAGGGTTTTTTCAAAGCTAGAACCTTGCTGCCGGTGAGGTGTGTTTCCTGCAGCAGGACTATGTGAGGGTTATGTAGTTTTAAATATTGAAATAACAGAGACCGCTTATATTTTGAGTTGAGTCCCCTGACGTTCCAGGATATAATAGTCAGCGACTCGGTATCTTAGGGAGCCATCATGGAACCTCAGGGGGGAACAAAATCAGGATGAGCTTAGATAACCAGGAGGCGCAGGCCAACCCAAATTCGGTACACATATTCAGCTATATCCGAGCAGCACTAAATGTAAACTTAGCTTTTAAGGAAAAAATCCCCTCCCCACAAAACATAGAAAACATAAAAAACCCTACCCCAACATCATACGAACCAAGGTCAATGACCAAAACATTCGGCCATCGAGCCATACAAACCGATGCGGGGTTTCTTCCCAAAACTTCTAAATCTTTAGATCACTGAGACCCCTGTATGGTGGGTCACAGAAGAGTACAGTCCTTCCCGGTAGAATCCGTATCAATTCTGGAAGGGGGAGTCCGATCGTGGGGGGGGGGGGGACTGAGGGAAGGGGAGTAAACAGGGGGTGCGTCTAACCAAAAAGTGGGGTAAGTCAGTGGTCTGCAGTGGAGCTCCTCAGGCAGGAGTAACAGCAGGTTATCCCGCAATGGAAAATAAATGGGCAATCAGTAAGGGCAAAGTGGGACCCAATGGGGAGGAAATGGCTGGGGACAAAGAGCAAATGATGCCAGGGGTTCACTCGAGTCAATTTTGTAATGAAGAAGAGGAAGATCTGGCCACCTCCCGTCAATCACGCTCAGCTACTCCTTCTTCCTGACCACATATGTTCAACGGGCATCCAGCCATGCTGCCGCAGCCTCCGGAGTATCAAAAAAACAGGTGTTATCACAGTCAGAGATTCTTAACCTGCTGGGATACAGAAGACCAAAACGAATTCCCCTCTCTCTGAGCCTGCGTCTGATATCCGTGAAGGACTTGCGTCTCTGCTGTACTTCCTTAGAGAAATCCGGAAAAAAGAGAAGTTTGGTGTTCTCATATTTGATTTCAGGCATGGTGCGAGCCGCCGCCAGGATGCAGTCCCTGTCACGGTAATTCAACAGCCGTAGCAGAAAGGGGCGCGGAGGAGCCCCAGGCCTCGGAGGGAGTGGTGGGACCCTGTGAGCTCTCTCCACCACAAAGATGGGTGGCATCTCCCCCAGGTTGAGCAGGGTGGACAGGAGTTTCTCAGCAAACTCAGCGGGTCTGGGGCCCTCAGCCCTCTCAGGCAGTCCAAGTATTCGGATATTATTTCGCCTGAGGCGATTTTCAGTATCTATCGCACGATCTTGTAGCGCTTTCACTTGAATCTGCAAGGCCTTTACCTCTCTGGAATCTGAGCGGACTGTATCCTCCACCGCAGAGAGTCTATCCTCCACCTCAGCAACACGCGAGCGGAACTTATCCATGTCCTGGCGGATGAGGCCAACATCTACACTCAAGAAGTCGATCTTTGCTGTCAAAGTTTCTTTACAGGATGTTATGGCTGCTAGGATCTCTGCACCCGTGGGGGCCTCCACCACCCCAGAGTCCGCGTCCACCCGCGAGCCAGACGCCATCACCGCGGTGGACCGCCTTGAAGATAAGGCAGTAGTCGGCGGAGGGACACGAGGGGAGCTGGAGCCGGACTTGGAGCAGCGGGTCTTAGGTCGGCCCATCCGAGGCACCCCCGAGATGTAAGAGGGTCCTGGGAAGTCTTCCAGCTGAGAGCCTGCGCCACAGCAACAAAGTAGGGGCTGTAGCGGTGGTGGTGGGCTGGGTCAGGAGCAATGTCTCTCCACCAAAGGGCAGCAGTCCAGTGGGCGGGCGCCGGGCTTGGGGCAACCTACAGGGGGGTAGTCCACTTGCCACACAGGAATGGAGTCTTCAGCAAAGCACAGCCTTCACGGGGGGACACAGGGAGGGAGAGAGGTGGTTCCAGGGCCCAGGATCATACTCAGGAGGGCAAAATAGTATCTCAGCCCTGACCCTGAGGGTGGAAGATGAGGTCGGGGAGTAGGCCTCAGGATGGCACCTGTGAACAGTTGCAATAATACCCCCCAGTCCCAGACCAACCTTGTCCCAGGGTCCCCCGACAGGGATACAGGAGTCTGATGCCTCTTCACCTACAGATGGGAGCTCCGGAGCTCAGTGATGGGGGAAGACAGAGCAGGCCTCAAGATGGTGGTAGGCCCCGCGAGTGGAGATCCGGCCGCGAACCCACAGCAAGCAATCGGACGGCCAGGCTTCACAATTTTAGGTGGGGTGGCTGCAGCCAATGCCCATCTGTCCCTAGGATGGGTCCGGAGTCCCCTCAGGTACAAGGGAAGGGAGGATGGCTCCGGATTGTCCGGCCTCAAGATGGCGGCGGCCGCAAGCTCCCGGGGGTAAACAGCTCTCCTCCCCGTCAATCCTCAAAGCCTCCTCACCTCTCCGTGTCCCCCAGAGGGGTGGCAGCCGATCCGGATGGTGGCGATGCTCCCTGATGCGCGGATCGCGGCACTCGAGCCCGAGGATCGCGGAAGCGATGTAGGCCGCAAGATGGCGGCGGATCCACAGGACAGAGAAGCAGCCACAGCCCCGCAGAGCTGCAATCGGTCGGCCGGGCCAGGCAATATCCACTGGGATTTGTGCAGGAGGGTAGTCAGGCTATATATGGAGAGTTTGGAGACTCTCCATGCGCTAGAAAGGCAGAATGGATGCGGATGATGACAGGATCAGCGGAGCTCCTCGAAAGCGCGTCCTTTCTCGGCTACATCCGGACGTGGTGACATTTTCATGTCAATAGCACCTTTAGAAATATATTTACCTAGAAAAATGTTGAAGTGTCCAATGCTTATTTTACCCGCGGTATATATAGACACACGTTCTCTTACATACTACACATAAACTCATAGAAAAAAAAATGGTTACTGCTAATTGGTGGAGATATGAAATATTAGACCTTATGTACACAGGCATACAAAAATGCTTCTTTTACAGGCTTACATGGAAGAGAAAAGGGTAACGGCACTCTCTGCAGGGACAACCCAATCCATTAATCGGGTCCATGCACAGTTGCCTAGGCTCGATGTATCTCATCACATTCCAATGTAACAAATAGTAAGAAGAGCCTGCAAGACTGTAATCCTTGACGTGTGTAACAAAAGCTGCATAAGAAATAAAGACCTTTTTTCTTCCACAAAAAATTTTTTTTTTCTTTTTTTTTGGAAGAAATAAAAATATATACAGATGCTTGAGTCAAAATACTTTGTATTGGTCACACAATGCAAGGTCAGAATATATGACAGAACCACTATGAAAAGATCAAATATAAATGGTTACCCAGAAGTGACAGGAGGGAAAGATAAAAAGCAAAAAGCAAGCAAAGAAGGAACTCACTAAGAGAAGAGTACAAGTCCTAAAACAAGTGAACAATGAGACTGGAAATGGGATAGGATGATATCATTTAAAGAGGAAGTAAACCCTGATGGGTTTACTTCCTCTTTCATTCCCTGCAAAGGCAAAGCATAATGGACTACTATGCATCGCATCGTAGTCCATTATGTGTCACTTACCTGACACAGGAGCCAGCGAAGTCACCGCTGTCCCCTGTAGTTCCGAGCGTCCATCTTCTTGGTGGGTCTCTGTGGGTCTCGCTGCTCCGGCGCTGTGATTTGCCGGAGCAGCGATGATGTCACTCCCACGCATGCGCACGGGAGCCAACACTCGCGGCATCGCTCTGCATCTTCGTCATTGACGAAGCCGCGCTCAGTGCGCCTGTCTTCGGGCAAATATCTCCTAAACCATATAGGTTTAGGAGCTATTTCTTGGACCTACAGGTAAGCCTTAATCTAGGCTTACCTGTAGGTCAAAGTGGTTTGTAAGGGTTTACAACCACTTTAAGGAATAAGTCCACATCCCATCTGTGGTTCATGCCTGTGGGGATGCGTGTCCCCAACAGGAAAATCCACTTACCGTATTTTCCAGGGTATAAGACAACCTTTTAAACTTAAAAAAACTGGCCAAAAAGCAGGGGTCGTCTTATCCACCGGGTCAGCTCCTCGGATGTCTGCTGGGTGTTTGGTAATACTGTATATACCGCAGAGCCAATCCCGGTGGGCGATGTATTCAAATGAATACAGAGCCTGCTCAGATTGGCTTTGAGAGTCAGAGAGGCGCTGGCTGATGATGTTACAGCCTCTGCCAATCCAAGCAGGCTTTGTATTCATTAATATAATACATCGCTCGCCGTGATTGGCTCCAGCAAAAGCAGGAAGAAGGAAGAAATATGAAGCGTTGGAAGCCTCAGAAGGGGGGTCGTCTTATGGTAAGTACAAGAAAAAAACCTTAAAAAG
Source organism: Lithobates pipiens (assembly GCF_037356315.1). Lineage (NCBI taxonomy): Eukaryota > Metazoa > Chordata > Amphibia > Anura > Ranidae > Lithobates > Lithobates pipiens. Next base: position 153,231,019 of record NW_027507785.1, on the reverse strand, counting down.
CTATAAGATTAGGGGGTCGTCTTATATGCCGGGTCGCCTTATAAACCCACAAATACGGTAACTTCCTGTTCTAGTAGCCTTCTGTGCTTGTCTCCATGTACCGACATTCAGATTTTTTGAACAGCAGAAAAAGATAAGGAATCCATGTTACCTTCATGTAATGCTCGCTAATCCTTGTGCGAAAGGACCTGGTGGTACATCCTACATATTGTCATTTACAAACATCACTATCACGTAGACTACATATTGAATGCTACAATTTATAAAATCCTTGATAGGGAATACCTTATTATTATTATTATGGTACAAAGTGATAGACTTGTGATTCTTGTTATGTTTGTCACAATACCTACAAGTGTTTAAACCACAACTATACAAGCCATTAATACTGAGCCACGTTTTGAGAATAGTGGTGGTTTGATGTAGACTGGGTGACAAAGACCCATTAGGAAATACATCTATTATGTCCTTGTCACCACAGAGAATAGAAAGATGTGGAAGGATCTATAAGGCCAGTGCTGCAGTCACCCCTGAATGTGATATCTAGAAAGTCAATACTGGTCTTATTGCTCACATAAGAGAATTCAAGATTAAGGCTGTTATTGTTGAAATCTGAAACAAAAGAAATTAGGGTAGAATCAGTGTGGCCCCAAATTATAATCAGGCCGTCTATGTAACGCCCATACCAAAAAAAGTCTTAACGTCTTATGCAGCATTTTTTACACACTTTTCTCTTGGCTCAACATTTTTTATGTCTTCCTCCCTTCCTCCCCCTTTCTCTTTTTGGCAAAAACAGGTGTAGTCACCACCCACTTATATATATATACCAAACTACCTTTATTAAATTTGGTGTGTTAGTGATCAAAGATTGCTGATGTTAACTAGCTATATTTTTTGGACAATATGGTTCTGCCTCTGGATGAGTGCCTCTGCCAGTATATGAAATGCTGTGATGATGTGATGTGATGATCCGGTTTTATGATGTCAGTGTATGCTATTATAACGCTGACCACTGGGGCAATGTGTTGAATAACTCTGGGCTGTTGACTGGCGGGGTGTGAGCTCTTCAATGCCACTTCCGCCTGTCAAGTTTTGACGTCACTTCCACTTTTGAAAAAGGTGGAAGTGAAGGCGGTGATGGCGTCTGTACCACGTGATATATAGGGAGGGTGTATTTCTCTGCATCTCTGTGTGTCTTGTAGTGGCTCCTTTTTTGTTGGTTATATGGATTTTGGACCTTGCCTTGAACCCCGATCCCGATATTTTGGTCACCTTGTGTGTTTCTGTGTACACTGGTATACTGGTGGTTAAATGGAGAGTCTGGCTCTCTCTTTTATGTTTTTGGTTGGATTTCATTAGGTGTTCCTGTATTTTATAACAGGTACCATATTCATATATGGTGCACTTACAGGATGTGAAAAAAAGTCCTGCAAGCAGCATCTTTGGGGTGGGGCCCATTGAAATGAATGGGCAGCGCTGCCGAAACGCCTGCAAAGCACTTTGACAGCACCGCAACACCACGCTTTTAACCCTTTCTTCGGAGGGTATAAGCATGCCCCTAGCGCCCGAAAGTGCCGATATAAAAGCTGTAAACCGCCGCTAAAACTAGCTGCGCTTTACCGCTAACACCGGCTCCGCCCCAGTGTGAAAGTACCACAAATTGTACCCTAAAGTATTAAGTAAACAAGTCATTATGAACTTTTTTGTTTCAGCAGTCAGCTATAGAGGGGTGAAAGCAATGGTGTTCTTGCTTTGCCCAGAGTTGTGACTTTAGGCTGCATTCACACCTGAGCATATCGTTTCAGGCGGAAAGTTGTGCGATTTTCCCACAGTTTTTTTTTCTGTAATTTTGTACAGGTCAAAAGATGAAGAGGTCATAAAAGCTAAAAAAACACCTGTAATCTGCTGATGGAACGCTCAGATGTGAACAGGGGCCATTAAAATGAATAGGAGCTTGTTGGGCATTTTGGAACTTTTGCGATGAGCGTTTTACGAACTGAAAACGCTCAAGTGTGAATGGACCCTTAAGTAAAAAGAATGCAGGGCCATACTGCTGGCTCCACACCACAGCCCGCATTTTATCAATGGGCTTCAAATTTCTGTCTGCACTGTAAAGTAACCTAGCAGTGTATAATGGAAATTGGACACTGTAAATTATCCCCTTTGTATCAAATGATCCTTTAGGCAGCAATATATTCACATGCATTTAAATATACAGTTCTCTGTCCCCAGTGATTATTTAAAAACAGGCTATAATGATGTGTAAAAAAAAAAAACTGTTGTTTTGGCTTTAGATATACTTATATTACTGGTGTACATTCTATAAAAGAGGTTGTGATAAACTAGTATCATTTTGTAAAATACAGATATCATGAACAAAAAACCAAGGATGGCATGGGAGTTGTATTTGAAAATGGAAACATCAGGGGAGTCATTTAGCCTTCTCCAGCTGATTGCCAATGACTGCTATAAGGTAAGAACTTTTTATGTTGAACCACTTCAATATAGAGTACTTATACACCTTCCTGCCCAGACCAATTTTCAGCTTTCAGTGCTCTCACACTTTGAATGACAATTATGCTAGTATCCAAACAAAATTTTTATAATTTTGTTCTCACAAATAGAGCTTTATTTTGGTGTTATTTAAGCATCACTGTTTTTTTCTATTTTTGGGATATGAGCAAAAAAAAGAGCGAACATTTTGGGAAAAAATACCTTTTTCGTTTTTATTGTAAAATTTTTGCAAAGAAAATGTCACTTATCTTCATAAATTTGGGCCAAAATTTATACTGCTACATATATTTGGTAAAAACAACCCAACTTAGTGGATATTAGTCTACAGGCTATGGTGCCAATCACTGAAAATGTATCACACCTGATCACAATTGATGTACCGACGGCCTATTTAATTTCTTGAGACACTAACAATCCAGGAAAGTACAAATACCTCCAAATTACCCCTTTTTGGAAAGCAGACACTCCAAGGTATTAAGTAAGAGGCATGGTGAGTTTTTTGAAGTTGTAATTTTTTCCCACAATTTTTGTGAAAATTACAATTTTTTTTTTCTTTTTAACCCAAACTTGTCATATTAACAGGTTATTTCTCACACACAGCATATGCATACTTGCAACTTCACCCCAAAATACATTCTGCTACTCCTGAGTATGGCGACACCACATGTGTGTGACCTTTACGCAGCCTAGCCACATACAGAGGTCCAACATGCAGGGAGCACTATCAGGTGTTCTACGAGCATAAATTACACACATAATTTCATGATGACCAATCACACTTTTGAAGGCCTTGGAGCACCAGGACATGGAAAACGCCCACAAAATTACCACATTTTGGAAAGCAACACCCAAACGTATATTCTATGAGGTATTGTGAGTCTTTTGAACGGTCAATTTTTTTCAGTTTTTGGAAAATGTAGAAAGAAAATAAAAACTTTATTTTTTTATTTTACACAAAGTTGTCAATCTATAAGCTATTTCTAACACATAGCATGTACATATCAAAAATAGCACCCCAAAATACATTCTGCTACTCCTGAGTATGGAGATACCACATAGCCACATACACAGCCTAGCCACATACAGATGCCCAACATTGAAGTAGCACCTGCAGGCGTTCAAGAAGCATAAATTGCACATCTCATTTCTCAACCATCTATAACACTTTTGAAGGCCCTGGAGCACCAGGACAATGAAAACGCCCACAAAATGACCCAATTTTGGAAAGCAAACACCCAAACATATGTTCTATAAGGCATTATGAGTCTTTTAACCACTTAAGAACCGGCCCATAGCAGGGAGACGCCCAACCCCCTCCGCCCCCCGCCGCCCTCCGATGCTTCTACCGACTCGCCAATACGATCAAAGCCAGAATAATTTTTTTTTTTTTGTTCTTTTATTTCAGGGTTCCCAGCCTAGAGGTGAGATGTGGGCTCTTATTGACCCCATATCTCACTGTAAAGAGGACCTGTCATGCTATATTCCTATTACAAGGGATGTTTACATTCCTTGTAATAGGAATAAAAGTGATCAAAAAATTTTTTGGGGGGGGGAAAAATGTCAAACTAAAATAAATAAAGTAAAATGAACAATAAAAAAACAAAAAATTTAAAGCGCCCCTGTCCCCATGTGACAAACAAGATATTTGGGGGGCACACCCTAAAAAAATGTATAAAGATGGTGCTGCCATAAAACCATACAACGGAACAAAAATATTACAGCACACACATGCAAAACTAACATTTACCTCCAGCAAGGCTTTTTAAAAACACCTAGACATTTTCAAAAAACATTATCAAAAAATATGGGGATTTGGTCACACCATATTGCTATACAGTGCTCAAGCCCACTTACTGCGACAAAGTACCCCATAATTGGTGGGTCCTACACTATCCATAGACTAGGAGATCCTGCTTCTCTGAACCATGGGAGCTATACTCCTCTATATGGGAGTAGAGATGGAAGAACTTCCGACAGGACATTTCGTGAACGTGGCCAAAAGTTTGCGAATCACAAAGTTTGCGGCAGGCCCCATTAACTTCAATGGCAGGCGAACCTTAAATACCTACAGGTCATATTTTCAGCCACAAAATACTTACTAGCTGTGCGCACACAGTCCCACCACATGGCCACTGACATAACAAAAGTATGAAGTGAATTTTCTATCGACAACGACAAGCATTCTTTTTTTATCTGTGAAATTTTGACAATTCAGGACTCAGGAGCGCATGAAGGCAATGGAGGAGAGGAAAGGTCAGCGTGGGCTATGAAGAGGGTGCAGGAGATGATCACCAGTATTCTTATTTCCTCTGCGCAGTAGGGACACTCACGAGAGATCAGTAGCGATCTCTAGCGCATTTCGGGGTCGCCTACTGTACCTACTTAGGCGTACACACCCCTCTCCCCTTTTGGCTATATCCCAGCCCTTGATTTTTCAGCTACCCATACCCCCCCCCCTCCCACACACTTTTTTTTTCTTCCTCTGCCTCTCCAGTCATACCCTCTCCGTCTGGCAACATCTGACTGACTGAATACTCTCTTGAAACTGACCACATTTCAGGAGGGCCTCTTGATTTTAGAGGGGATTTTAATATGGCCCTAGACCCTCTCCTAGACACCTCAACTGGCACCTCGTCATTTCCCTACGCGACCCTACGTCAAACTACAGCTTGCATCACTAACATTACACGATACATAGCGCACCCTCCACCCCAAGGAAAAGGATTTCACATTCTTTTCGACACCACACATTTTGCTACTCGAGACTGGACTATATTTTCATACACCAAGCGGATTTGTCATACCTGGCAGACGCTACCATTGAGAACATGGTGCTTTCAGATCATCATCCGATTACAATAACCTTACGATTCCCCCAAAGAGAGGGGTTCAGCAAAATATGGAGGCTAGATGCCTCCGTTCTGGCAGACCCGGTAGATGCAGCATACATCAAACAGGCCCTTCAGGACCATTTTCTTAATAATGACACACCTGACGTGACTCCCATGGTTCAATGGGAGGCACACAAATGTGTCATACGGGGACACCTTTTGGCTATAGCAGCCAGAAAGAAAAGGGAACACCAAAAGCTGATGCATACCCTCACGGAAAATAATCGCTAGATTGGAGACACAACATAAACGCACTAGGGCACTTCAAGTGGCTCAAGAGCTAGCAGATACCCGTTCGTTGCTAGTGGAGGAACTCTTTAAGAGAGCTCGAAAATGTCACGTTCTATCCCAGAAATTATTTTACGAGCAGGGCAACAAACCCGGGAAGCTATTGGCCAGATGTATGCAAAAGCGCATTCTCACTTCAACTGTTCACCATATCACTGACCAACAAGGAACGACCCACACCAAAAATGAGGACATTGCACAACAATTTCTGACTTTTTATAACAAACTTTATAATCTCAACGACACCTCCGGCGACCCTGGGGGGGACGGAGTAAGATCCAGCTTGATACAGGAATTCCTGTCCAACTTTAGTCCACAACCATTATCAGACACCGCTCGTGCGGAGCTGGAGGCGCCCCTGTTCTCTGAGGAGTGGGAAGCAGCCCTGAAATCTACTAAACCAGGCAAAAGTCCAGGTCCTGATGGCCTTACAGCGCAATATTATAAAAGCTATGGTGAGATTTTGGCTCCGCGCTTCCTCAAAGCCTTTAACATGCTGTCCGCTGCTCCCCACTCCTCGGACACCCTCCTAGAGGCTTATATCACAGTAATTCCCAAGGACAATAAGGAACCCACTGACGTGACAAGTTATCGACCAATATCACTCCTAAATGTCGATGTCAAACTCTTCTCAAAAATTTTAGCAACACGTTTAGCATACTATCAACTCCGGACACAAATGGACACAATAATATACAATTTTTATTCATAAATTACACAATGTACATAATATTACCAGGAAGTACAAATGGGCTAAACAATGTCCTCCTGGTGTTTTAATAAACAAACATATATACAGAACAAAATATGATTAAAACAATGCTTGTCCTATATCACCCACACCCGACACGTTTCCAGTTGCTGATAATTCAGAACCTTCATCAGGGGTGAACAAACTTGATGATATAGCAATCTATAATATAAAACAATTCAATTAAAAGCATATAAGCTATTTTTACCAGGCTAGCAAAAAAAAGAAAAAAAAAAAAAAAAAAAGGGAAGAAGAGGGGGATTCCCAACTCCCATATCCCCCCCCCCAACCACACACACACACACACACACACACACACAACTCCCTTCACAGAACAAAATTAGCTAACCAGATAAAATGTCTGCCAATCGTTACCTAGTGAGGTGTAAGTTCGAGGATCAAAATGCCTGCCATTTAGAAAAATATAAGTATGTCTGAAGAGTACTTCAAATACTATCGAGATGTCAACCAAGTACAGGATGTCCTGCAAATTACTTCCAGATCAGTTAGACCTAAAATGATGAACACAAAAAAGTATGTGTACAGCCAAATAGTTGTTAAAATCCATTTCCAATGAAAACATGTATGCCTATAGAGAAAGGAATATACCATGCGAGACCAAGAATGTGCAGGCAACTATTTAATAGAAAAGAGGTGTGCGCAAAGATTTTTTTGCACTATATGGAAAATTGCCACACATACCTTGGATGTAGTTCACAACCAGAGAGAAAAGTGGAAACAAAGAGAAACCCCCAGGTGCCATTTGAATAGAAAGCCCTGATTTAAATAATGTGCAGCATAAAGCAGCCTATAGAGCCAAAAGTAAATAGATATAAATAGAATCATGTAGTCTCATATTCACGGATTCTATGGCAAGGGGGGTTTTTGTTTCTATGTGAGACATTAATTGGAACAAACAATGGCTATCTGGATGTTTCAAGTCCACCTTCATGTGTGTGTCAAGCTGAATTAGCATGTATATGACTTGCACCCAGGGTTGCCTTGTCCCATTCCCAGGAAATAAGCCCAAAAGGAAAACTGGAAGCTGTAGTCCAACCACAAATTACCTATAAAGCAGATACGGTAATTCATATTGTACCAAAATGCATAGATTTACCTCTTTGCATAAACTTAGCTAAAGGGAGTACTTACAAACGGCAAAGCAGTCCTCTATGTGCAGCGTATGGATGGCACTGAAATTTCCAACAGCTGACCTGATTAAATATGGAGTGGTGATCCTCTAATTGGTTGGTGTTTCACTTGCTAAATAGGGAGGGTGTGTGCAATTCTAATGAACCATCCCCCTGTGTGTATAGTGAAGCGATTGTCAGGTTTCACACTCTTACCTAGCTCAGCCAATCGGGGAGAATGTGGGCGTAGAGCCTCACATGGCTGTAGGCCTCCCCAACGAACAGCGTGTATGAGAAAAGTGCGTTGTTGCGGCGCGCGCTCCCAGCATAAGCTGGAACGCAAGAGGTATTTCCGGAAACAACAACATCTCTAACAAGGCGCCAGTGGGAGTTACCCACACACCCAGCGGAAGTGACGGCGTGTATAAGAAAAGTGCATCATTACGACGCATGCTCCCATCATAGGCTGAAACGCACTTAGTCTTTCCGGAACTGACGTCCCTCCCAGAGCGCCGGTGGAAATTGCCTGCGCACCCAACGGAAGTGGCGTCATATGATGTGTTGTTCTACCTGAAGATGGAACGCGGCGGCGGCCAGTATTGGAACGCAGGCCATCAACGGAAGCCACACTAAGATGGCACAGAGGGAAAGACAGAGTAATTTCCCAAACAAAAACCAAAAAAAACACAACAGGTGTAAATGTAAAAAACACCAAAGAAAGATGTGTACCCAATCAAGATTGGTGTGTGTTCCTGTTAAACATGTGTGAACATGGGGCTAATGCCCATCACTGGACATTGGATAACATGCTAAATCGCACAAATAGTAAAATGACGTACCACAAGTCCAAAGGGGGGGGGACTGAAGGGAGGAAGGAGAAAGGAGGGGGGGAGGGTAGAAAGGGGGGAATGAAAAAAAAAAAATTATAAAAAAATAATAAATAAATAAATAAAAAAAAAAAAATATCAACATTTCCCTCAATTACATCAGTTGTCATTTACAGCCCCTAAATGGTCACACACATTAATCAAAAATGTTTTCTATTATTTATTATTTTAACCCTTTATTTTAAACATTTTTTGATTGCCCTATTGAATTACATGCCCTCCAGACCATCCCATGTCCCAGAAGTAAACCCCTCCAAAAATGGTCGGAAACTAACACATTCATTGAGGCCCGGTGGGCTAGTGGCACAAAGATCCACTATCCATCTAGTTTCTCTTTGTAACAGAATTTTATCCCAGTCAACCCCCTCTGGGGTTGGGATGAACCCGGTCTAGTATCGTAAACTTGATCTTTGGGAGGCTGCCGCAATGTGCGTCACGTGCATGACGACCCAGTGTTAAGTCTGGGTTGCACGTGCGTACACTGAGTGCATGTCTGCCCATTCTTTTGCACAGCGGTTGTTTTGTCTTGCCCACATAGAAGGATCCACAGTTACAAGTTAAGAGGTAAACCACCCCGTAAGTCCGACAGTTTGCAAAATGGGAAGGTTTGAGGATCCTTCCATTGGGCAGCACCACTTTCTGCTCTGTATTTATGAACTGACACTGGGGGCAGCCCCCACATTTAAAAGTACCGTGTCTCTTACATGGGTCATCCCTAAATTCCCCCGTGTATTCACTTTTCACTAGACGATCCCTCAAGGATTTCGAAATCCTTGAGGGATCGTCTAGTGAAAAGTGAATACACGGGGGAATTTAGGGATGACCCATGTAAGAGACACGGTACTTTTAAATGTGGGGGCTGCCCCCAGTGTCAGTTCATAAATACAGAGCAGAAAGTGGTGCTGCCCAATGGAAGGATCCTCAAACCTTCACATTTTGCAAACTGTCGGACTTACGGGGTGGTTTACCTCTTAACTTGTAACTGTGGATCCTTCTATGTGGGCAAGACAAAACAACCGCTGTGCAAAAGAATGGGCAGACATGCACTCAGTGTACGCACGTGCAACCCAGACTTAACACTGGGTCGTCATGCACGTGACGCACATTGCGGCAGCCTCCCAAAGATCAAGTTTACGGTACTAGACCGGGTTCATCCCAACCCCAGAGGGGGTGACTGGGATAAAATTCTGTTACAAAGAGAAACTAGATGGATAGTGGATCTTTGTGCCACTAGCCCACCGGGCCTCAATGAATGTGTTAGTTTCCGACCATTTTTGGAGGGGTTTACTTCTGGGACATGGGATGGTCTGGAGGGCATGTAATTCAATAGGGCAATCAAAAAATGTTTAAAATAAAGGGTTAAAATAATAAATAATAGAAAACATTTTTGATTAATGTGTGTGACCATTTAGGGGCTGTAAATGACAACTGATGTAATTGAGGGAAATGTTGATTTTTTTTTTTTTTTTTTATTTATTATTTTTTTTATAATTTTTTTTTTTCATTCCCCCCTTTCTACCCTCCCCCCCCTCCTTTCTCCTCCCCCCCCCCCCTCCTTTCTCCTTCCTCCTTCCCCCCCCCTCCTTTCTCCTTCCTCCCCTTCAGTCCCCCCCCCTTTGGACTTGTGGTATGTCATTTTACTATTTGTGCGATTTAGCATGTTATCCAATGTCCAGTGACGGGCATTAGCCCCATGTTCACACATGTTTAACAGGAACACACACCAATCTTGATTGGGTACACATCTTTCTTTGGTGTTTTTTACATTTACACCTGTTGTGTTTTTTTTGGTTTTTGTTTGGGAAATTACTCTGTGTCTTTCCCTCTGTGCCATCTTAGTGTGGCTTCCGTTGATGGCCTGCGTTCCAATACTGGCCGCCGCCGCGTTCCATCTTCAGGTAGAACAACACATCATATGACGCCACTTCCGTTGGGTGCGCAGGCAATTTCCACTGGCGCTCTGGGAGGGACGTCAGTTCCGGAAAGACTACGTGCGTTTCAGCCTATGATGGGAGCATGCGTCGTAATGATGCACTTTTCTTATACACGCCGTCACTTCCACTGGGTGTGTGGGTAACTCCCACTGGCGCCTTGTTAGAGATGTTGTTTCCGGAAATACCTCTTGCATTCCAGCTTATGCTGGGAGCGCGCGCCGCAACAACGCACTTTTCTCATACACGCTGTTCGTTGGGGAGGCCTACAGCCATGTGAGGCTCTACGCCCACATTCTCCCTGATTGGCTGAGCTAGGTAAGAGTTTGAAACCTGACAATCGCTTCACTATACACACAGGGGGATGGTTCATTAGAATTGCACACACCCTCCCTATTTAGCAAGTGAAACACCAACCAATTAGAGGATCACCACTCCATATTTAATCAGGTCAGCTGTTGGAAATTTCAGTGCCATCCATACGCTGCACATAGAGGACTGCTTTGCCGTTTGTAAGTACTCCCTTTGGCTAAGTTTATGCAAAGAGGTAAATCTATGCATTTTGGTACAATATGAATTACCGTATCTGCTTTATAGGTAATTTGTGATTTGTTTTTAAGGTTGAACTGGATGGACTTGTGTCTTTTTTCAACCTGACTAACTATGTAACTATGTAACATTTGGCTTTGTAAGTCCTTTATTTGTTGGATCTGTTGTATCTCAGTGGTTTCTGTACCACCGCCTGTCTAACCTGCTACATGTTGTATTTCTGGTTAAACAATGTTATTATGTTGTTCTTATTCAATGTGGCTTTGTATGCTGTTAAATATATAATAAAATGCTTGGTAAAAAAAAAAAATCATCATTTATTTTCTAGAAAATTACATATAACCCCAAAACATTATATATGTTTTTTAGCAAAGACCCTAGAGAATACAATGGTGGTCGTTGCAACTTTTTATCTTGCACGGTATTTGCGCAGCAATTTATCAAACACTTTTTTTGGGGAAAAAAAAGTTTTGTGCTTTAAAAAAAACTAAACAGTAAAGTTAGCCCAATGTTTTTGCATAATGTGAAAGATGAAGTTATGCCGAGTAAATAGATACCCAACATGTCACCCTTCAAAATTGCACACACTTGTGAAATGGCGCCAAACGTCGCTACTTAAAAATCCCCATAGGTGACGCTTTAAATTTTTTTACTGGTTACATGTTTGAGTTACAGAGGAGGTCAGAATTATTTCTCTCGCTCTAACGTTCGCAGCGATACCTCACATGTGTGGTTTGAACACAGTTTTCATATGTGGGCGGGACTTACATATGCGTTCGCTTCTGCATGCGAGCACATGGGGGACAAGGGCGCTTTAAAAAAAATATGTTATTGTTCATTTTACTTTATTTTAGTTTGACACTTTTTTTTTCCCAAAAATAATTTTTTTGATCACTTTTATTCCTATTACAAGGAATGTAAACATCCCTTGTAATAGGAATATGGCATGACAGGTCCTCTTAAAGTGAGATATGGGGTCAATAAGACCCCACATCTCATCTCTAGGCTGGGAAGCCTGAACAAAAAAAAAAAAATTATTCTGGCTTTGATCGTATTGGCGAGTTGGTAGAAACACCGGAGGTTGGCGGGGGGCGTCCCCTTTCGCCTCCTGTAAGAACGATGAAGCAGCGGAACAGCCGCAATGATTGTTCTTATGGTGTAGGGAATCACCGACTGAAAAAGCTGATATCTGAATGATGCCTGTAGCTACAGGCATCATTCAGATATCCCCGCACAAAATCAAGGACATGTATGACGGCCGGCGGGCAGGAAGTGGTTAAAATGCATTTTTATTTTTTAACACAATGTTGACTATTTATACAATATTTCTAACAAATAGCATGTACATACCAAAAATGACACCATAAAATAGATTCTCCTACTCCTCCTGAGTACGGCGATACCACATGTGTGAGACTTCCACAGCCTGGCCACATACAGAGGCCGAGTATAGCCGAGCATGGCTGAGCATGGCCGAGCATGACTGGGTATCACTGAGTATTGCAGGGTATCACCGAGTATGGCTGAGTATGGCCGAGTATAGCTGGGTATTGCAGAGTATCACCGGATATGGCTGGGTATTATCGACTATGGTTGGGTGTTGCAGGGTATCACCGAGTATGGCTGGGTATTGCAGAGTATGGCTGGGTATTGCAGGGTATGGCAATTTATGGCAGAGTATTGGCAGGGTATTGCTGGGTATGGCAGGGTATTGCTGGGTATGGCAGAGTATTGCTGGGTATTGCAGAGTATTGGCAGGGCATTGCAGAGTATTGGCAGGGCATTGCAGAGTATTGGCAGGGCATTGCAGAGTATTGGCAGGGCATTGCAGAGTATTGGCAGGGCATTGCAGAGTATTGGCAGGGCATTGCAGAGTATTGGCAGGGCATTGCAGAGTATTGGCAGGGCATTGCAGCGCATTGGCAGGGCATTGCAGCGCATTGGCAGGGCATTGCAGCGTATTGACCGGGCATTGCAGCGTATTGACCGGGCATTGCAGCGTATTGACCGGGCATTGCTGGGTATTGACCGGGCATTGCTGGGTATTGAAGAGTATTGGCAGGGCATTGCAGGGTTAAGTGTCAGTGAGCAGCGCTGTAGGCACTACAGATCCAGCCCACAGCGCTGCTGACACCGATCTCTCCCCTCTTACTGTACCGATCGGTTTGTTTACAAGGGATCGCTCCATCATTTGACGGAGCAATCACGTGGTAAACGGCCCCGATGAGAGTTCTGGGAGGACGTCATATGAAGGCCTCCCAGAGTTAAGCAACCGCCCTGTAGCCGTCATTCGGCTATGGGCCGGTTAACTGATTAATTGATCACAAGGATAGAGTAGTATTGCTTCCTCATCCTAGCTTTCTGCCAAAGGTGGTTTCAGGTTTTCACCTATACCAGGATATTGTTTTACCTTCATTAAGGTACATGAAGGTAAGGTAAATAAATTAAGTCAAAGCGCACTCCACCAGGGCTGTTAGTGCTTTGTGGGCAGTGCATCACCAAGCCTCCATGGCTCAAATTTGCAAGGCCACAACCTGGTCTTCAGTCCATACATTCACCAAATTCTATTGGGGGGCTGTAAGAAGGCATGAGGATATCACCTTTGGAGTGTGCTGTAGGCAGCAGTATAGGTCCTCAGGTCTCATTGCACCCTACTTTTGTTTGTGCCCCCTCCCCTCAGGTGACATTGCTCTGGGACATCCTATGTAGTTATTACTTTGGCTCTGTGTCCCATCATGTACAATAAAGAAAATAGTACATCACGGGACACAGAGGTCCCTCCCCTCTTTCTGGTTACACGTGTATTGCTTTGCTACAAAACTGAGGTACTCCCGGTAAGGGGAGGGGTTATATGGGGAATTGAACTTCCTGTTAAGGATGTGCCAGTGTCCATCACCTGAAGGTGCCATATAACCTATACAGTTATTACTGTGGCTCTGTGTCCCGTGATGTAATCCAAGAAAAGGATTTAACAGATAAGCTGTTATAAAAATCCTATTTTTAATAAGCAGGCACTCACCTGTCCCTTGATACAGTGCTGAGTTTGGCCCAGCCATTTTCACCCTGTGTTCTCTTCCCGGCGCCGACATCTTTACTATGGGTACCCGGCTGTGACAGCTTGCAGCTTCACAGCTGGGTGCCCACTGTGAATGCGCGAACAGCACCACACACTGTGAAAGGTCCACAGTCTTCTGGGACCTGTCACGTGTCACAGAAAACTGCAGGAGGGAAGGAGAACTTTCGCTTCCAACTGCCTAGGCGGTCAGAACAGAAGTGGGAGCGGTACCTGCCAAAATCGGTTACCCACTTCCCTTCCCCCCCCCCCCCAAAAGCTCCATTTCACAAGCAGGAGCAATGAAGGAGGCCTTAAAGCGGAACTTCCCCTTTTGGGTGGAGCTCCGCTTTAATAAAAGTTCCAGCTTACAGTGAGTCTGTACAGTATGCACTATAAATTGGTAGCAAATAAGTCCTGCATTTTGCAATACTAATCTCAACCACTGCTCCAACACCCTATGCAAAAACCAACTAATATAGGCATGCCCAAAATATATACAAACCTCTTAGTATTTTTTATATATTTCTCAAATTCTAAATGGTCATGAAATTTTTGTACCTAACTAATTTTATTTGAAATGATTGTATTTGTGCAGTTATTTATTAATCATATATCTTCAGGAAAAAAATAGACTAAAATGAATATAGTGCCTTGAAACAGTATTCATACCGCTTGAAATTTTCCCACATTTCGTCATTTAAAGTATTTTATTGGGGTCTTATGTGATAGATCAAAACAAAGTAGCACATAATTGTGAAGTGGAAGGAAAATGATAAAATGATTTTCAATTTTTTTTACAAATAAATATCTGAAAAGTGGCGTGCATTTGTATTCAGCCCCCTTTACTCTGATGCCCCTAACTAAAATCTAGTGGAACCAATTGCCTTCAGAAGTCACCTAATTAGTAAAGAGAGTCCACCTGTGGGTAATTTAATCTCAGTATAAATACAGCTGTTCTGTGAAGCCCTCAAAGGTTTGCTATAGAACCTTAGTGAACAAACAGCATCATATCATAAAGGCCAAGGAACACATCAGATAGCTCAGGGATAAAGCTGTGGAGACAGCAGGGTTAGGTTATAAAAAAACATCCTAAGCTTTGAACATCTCACGGAGCACTGTTCAATCCTCCATCCAAAAATCAAAAGCGTATGTATGACACAACTGAAAACCTAACAAGACATGGCCATCTAAACTTATTGTGCAGGCAAAGAGAGCATTAATCAGAGAAGCAGCCAAGAGGCCCATGGTATCTCTAGGGGAGCTACAGAGATCCACAGCCCAGGTGGGAGAATCTGTCCACAGGACAACCTTTAGTCATACACTCCACAAATCTAGCCTTTATGGAAGAGTGGCAAGAACAAAGCCATTGTTGAAAGAAAGCCATAAGATGTCCCGTTTGCAAGAAGCCATGTGGGGGACCCAGCAAACATGTGGAAGAAGGTGCCCTGGTCAGATGAGAGCAAAATATTATTTTCTCCAGTCATCTTCCAGGATGGCACACCTGAGAGATGACTGATCTCGCCTGACAGGAAACACAATCAACAGTAGAGTTTAAAAGAGCCCCACCCCTCCCTCTGACCCTCAGTTATTGATTGTGTTTCCCACAGATGGCAGCGAAACCGTTTATTTTTTTCCTTTAAAGGACCAGTGGTCTGGGACAATAGTCACCCCCGGGGAGACAGACTCAGAGCAGCCAGTGGTGACTGCGGGGTCTGCTAGGGCTCTGCCCTTTCCAAAAAAGGATTTCCCTGCTTTTTCCTTATAAAAGAAAGCTCTCAGGGGGGTAGTACAGCCCCCCCTGAGATTCTGGTGGCACTAGGACAAATGAGGTGTCCATAACCCCAGGGACCATAGTTCCCACTCTCCCCTCCTACCTGACAGTGGTGGACAGTTTGGAGGAGCTGCCAGAATATCTCCCATAAGCCAGGGAAGTAGTTCCGGGCCAGCATGTTGTCTCATTGGTTAGGGAGCTGAGCTTCTCCTATTCACGCTGTGCACAGGCGGCATTGGCGGCCATTGCTGCGCATGACAGGATGCCGCCAGGCGCCTTTGTGAGGTCATTTCCGGTGATTCTGGCCTTCACCAAAATGGCAGCGAGCGGAGCGGCGAAAAGCTATAATGCGGTATCAGAGCGGGTGGTCCGAGGTCCACAGTCCATCAGAGCCCGTTCTGCGAGCAATCCTACCTGCCGGACGATCGGTAGAGGATGGAGAAAGAGGGCGGACCAGAGCTGGCAGCTCCAGAGGCCACCACAGGGGGTGAGTAATCCGGCTGGAGTGGGGAGGGGATTTGGGGTGGCCCTATTTCCCTCTCCCCCACAAGATACTCAGTGGATTAGTGGCTTAATGGGGTTTTTTGTGGTATTTTCATTCACAGAGACTGAATGCCCTGCCCAGGGGTCGGCCAGCAGACCTAAGTCCAAAGCCACATCAAAATCCAGGCGCTGTGGGTATTGTAATGACAAACTCTCACAAGACCACAGTAAGCCTTTTTGCTACAAATATATCTATAAGTTAGCAGGCAAAGAGACAGCACAGGTTGTGAAGGAATGCCAGTCAGAGATGCTAGCTACCCTCCTGTCCTTTAAGACTATGTTTGAGAAACATCAAGTAGATATCCTTTCGGAAAGGGAGAGCTCTCCCTCGCAGGAGGACAGGTCCACCAGCTATACAGGAGGGTCCCAGGAACCTTCCCCCTACCAATCTGATGAGTAGGAGGTTCAGGGTTCAGAGCAGAGCTCCTGAGAGGAAGGGGAGGATTCCGATCAGGATAGCCAGGTGGAGGCTAGGACATGGAGGGTCTCCTCAAGGTTATTAATGCTTCGTAGGACATTCAGATGCCTTCCGCCCAGGTGTCGGCTCAGGACAGGGTATATAGAGGACTGGGCAAGATGCAGGCAAAATCTTTCCCAGTGCACCAATCCCTTAAGGATATAATTCTAAGGGAGTGGAAAGAGCCTGAGCATAAACTCTTAAAACTTAAGACCTGGAAACGTAGAAGCCCCTTTAAAGAGGAGGAGGAAGAAAAATTCTTTAAGGTCCCCACCTGGAAGCGTCCTTGCGCAGGTGTCTAAAAGGTTGGACCTTTCTTTTGAGGACTCAGGCAACATTCAGGATCAGATGGATAAGAAATCCAAAACTTTGTTGTATAGAGCCTGGGAAGCCAATGCGGCGGCTATGGGTCTAGAATTGGCCTCTGCCTGTGTGGTCAGAAATGCAGATGCATGGCTCAACAGGTTGATGGATCTTGTCTCGCGTAAAAAGGAGTCCAAAGAAGTGGTAGACTCCCTGGAAGTCATTGGGAGAGCAATAGCTTTCCTGGCAGATGCGGTGGTGGAGACAGCAAGAACAACTGCTAAGTCAGCGTTGCTACTGAACTCCGCCAGGAGGGCCCTGTGGGTAAAAACATGGGGTGGAGATTTTACCTCTAAATCCTGATTCTGTGGTATTCCCTTTGCGGACTCCCTGCTCTTTGGTTCAGGACTGGAACAGGTCCTTTCCCGATCCACAGAAAAGGGTAAAAGATTCCCTACAAAACCCAAAAGGGTGAAGGGGAGTACATTTTTTCGAGGCCCTTCTGCAAAAAGCCAGTTTGAGTCAAAGTGAACAGAGGAAAAAGTGGGGGCCCGGGAAAAGGCACTTCCAACAAAGAAGCCAAATGACACCAACATAAAGGTTGGCGCAAGGCGCTTATGGTTTCTCCCCCAGTGGGAGAAGATCACACAGAGTCCTTACATCCTAAATCTCGTAAGAGAAGGATACAGGTTGGTATTTCAGTCCCCCCCCTCCAAATTTTCTTGGTACCTGCTCTCCCAAAGACCCACTGAAAGCAAGGGGTCTGTTGGGCAGTGTGCGCAAATTCGCAGAACATGAGGTGATTATCCCTGTTCCAGTGAGTCAGATCGCTCTAGGGTTCTATTCCCACATTTTCGTGGTCCCGAAGCCATCAGGCACGTTTCGGCTGATTGTAAATCTGCAGAAGCTGAACCGGTACTTGCTATAAAAAAAGTTATGAATGGAGAGTATCTATTCGGTCAAAAACACCTTAAGAAAGGAGTCTTCATGATCACGTTAAATCTGAAAGATGCGTATTTGCATGTGCCCATTCAGCCTTGGAGCCAGCCTGGGAATCTTTACCAAAGTTCTCGCCGAGGTGGTATCCTTTTTACACCTTCAGGGGATAACACTGATACCATACTTAAACGACATGCTGATTTACAGCCCAGCCCGAGAACAGCTCCAGATAGACTGAGACATAGTGTTGTCCACCCTGGATTCTCTGGGTTGGATGGTCAGCCAGGAGAAGTCTTCCCTGGACCCATCGCAGTCCAATGTATACTTAGGGTACCAGTTAGACTCGGTGGCCCCAAGAGTTTTTCTTCCTCCAGAAAAGATTTCAAAGGTTCAGGGAGCAGTGGCAGCTCTCCACGAGACTGGAGAGACCTTGTTGAGGAACATTATGAGAGTGCTGGGGCTCATGACTTCTTGCATCCCAGCTGTTCCCTGGGCCCAACTCCATTCCCGGGGGCTTCAGGCATTCCTTCTCTCCTCTTGGAATGGGAGAAGAGAATCCCTGGAGGAAAAAGTGTGGCATGGAGGGGAGGTAAAGAACTCCCTAGATTAGTGGCTCAACCCGATCAACCTATCGGGGGTCGGACATGGACACAACTAGATCCGATAGCTATAACAATGGATGCAAGCACCTGGGGTTGGGGAGCTCACTTGGGAGATCACTACACCCAGGGTCCCTGGGGCCGCAGTCAGAGCAGTGCTTCCTCCAACTTCAGGGAGCATCTGGCAGTTGGGAAGGTGTTTCGTTTTTTTCAAGATTCAGGTCCGAGGAGGGGAAGTACAAATCTTCTCGGACAATGTGGTAGCGGCATCCTACCTGACCCACCAAGGAGGGACAAGGTCAGGCAGATTAAGGTCACTGACTCAAGATAGCCTAGGGGAAGCAGAGAAGAATATTCTCTCAGCAGTCCATATAAAGGGGTCACTCAATCTCCAGGCAGCCCATTCATCAGGGAGAGTGGGAGCTGAACAAGGAAGTTTTCTCTCTGGTAAGCCGTCATTTTGGCAAACCAGAGATAGATTTGTTTGCCTGCCAGAAGAACACGAAAGTTTGGAGATTCTTCTCTCTCATCAGGGAACAGGGGTCCTGGGGGGTGGACGCCTTCGCTCAGAGCTGGGATTTCGGTCTGGCAGACGCATTCCCCCCCCCCATGCTCATTCCCGGGTGTTGCAGAAACTGTCCCAGTCGAGCGGAGACCTCATTCTGATTGCACCCTGGTGGCCAAAGCGGGCTTTGTTCCCCACCATGTGGAGATGGTCGATTGCTACCCCATTGCATCTCCCGGTCCGATGAGATCTCCTTTGCCATCGTTCATTCCGACCCGGGGTTTCTCTCTCTGACACCCTGGCTTTTGAGAGGGAGATCCTCAGGAGTAGGGGATGTTCGGAGAAGGTAATCGATACACTTTTGCTTAGTAGAAAGACAGTCACCAGACAGATCTATACAAAAGTCTGGAAGGTCTTCTCCCGCTGGGTTCAGCCTGGGGAAGGGACTCGCCAAACAGTCCCGGCCGTTTTAGATTTCCTCCAAGATGGGGTGGACCAGGGGTTGGCAGTCAGCAACCTAATGCCACATACACACGACCAGACTTTTTGGCAGCAAAGGTCCGACGGAACGAGTCCGCCGGACAATTCGATCGTGTGTGGGCTCCATCGGACCTTTGCTTGCCAAAAATCCGGCGGACTTTAGAAATAGAACATGTTTTACATTTTCCCACCAGAACTCCGCCAAGAAATCCATTCATGTGTATGCTAGTCCGACGGACAAAAATCGACGCTAGGGCAGCTATTGGCTACTGGCTATGAACTTCCTTATTCTAGTCCGGTCATACGTCATCACGTTCGAATCCATCGGACTTTGGTGTGTGGCCAAGTCCGTTCATTTGGAAAGTCCGTCCGAACTCTGCCGAAAGTCCTTTGATATGATATTTTATGTGATTGTGTGTACACGGCATTAGAGTTCAGGTGGCGGCCCTGTCAGTGTTCTTTGACAGTAGGCTCGGAACCCCCTCGTAAAAAGATTTTTGTCGGCCAGGGAAAGGTTAACCCCGGTAAGGATAATCAGGTTCCGACTGTGGGATTTGTCCCTGGTATTGGATGCCCTAACAAAATGGCATTTTGAGCCAGTGGCTCAAATTTCATTTAAATTCCTTTCCCTTAAGATGGCCTTCCTTCTGGCCATCACCACAGTCAGAAGGATTGGCAACCTACAAGCTCTGACTATTAAAGAGCCATTTTTGTTGCTCCTGGAGAACAGGGTAATTCTCAGACAGGATCCATTATATTTACCAAAAGTGACTTCTGGGTTTCACAGGTCACACAAGATTATCCTTCCATCATTTTGCCAGAATCCCAAAAATAAGGAAGAAAGATTGTACCTCTTAGACGTTAGACACTGTCTCCTAGATTATCTAGAGAGAGTGATAGAGTTTAGAAGATCTAACCATCTACTGATTACTTTTTGTGGCCAAAGAAAGGGTCTGTAGGCCTCCAAACCAACAATAGCCAGGTGGATCAAACAGACTATAGCAATAGCTTACAAGCACTCGGGTAAACCGGTCCCAGCCCACCTTAAGGCTCACTCAACTAGATCCATGGCGACCTCCTGGGCAGAGGGGGCAGGCACTTTGATTAAATCTGCAAGGCAGCAACGTTGACGAGGCATAATACTTTGCTGAGGCACTACAGAGTGGAGCTGTTGTCCCCTCAGGACTTGGCATTCGGCAGGAAGGTTCGGCAGGAAGTTCCTACGGGCAGTGGTCCACCCTATGGTAGGCCTGAACTTCTTGCTCATCGTCTCAGGTGTGCCGTCCCGGAAGATGACTGGAGAAAATTACTAGTTACACTCACCATTAACGACGGGTTTTCTGCGAAATCTTCCAGGACGCCAGCCCTACTTCCCTACCCTTAACTGTTGGTGATATTTTCATTCTTCACAGAATGTACCCTCTGGCACTGGTGTGGGCCTATACTTTGTCATAACTGAGGGTCAGAGGGAGGGGTAGGGCCTTTTAAACTCTGTCGTTGATTGTGTTTCCTGTCAGGTGAAACCAGTCATCTCTCAAGTGTGCCGTCCTGGAAGATTTCCCAGAAAACCCGTTACTGGTAATTTTTTGGCCTAAAGCAAAACTATATGTGTGGCGGAAAACACTCAACACACTATCCCCACCATGAAACATGTTGGTGGCAGCATCGTGTTATAGGGATGCTTTTTTAAAGCAGAGACAGGGAAACTGGTCACTGTTGATCGGAAGATGGATAGACAAATATATAGGGCAATCTTGGCAGAAAACCTGTTATGCCACGTACACAAGAACCAAATTCTCGTTGGAAAAAGATCTGATGGTTTTCCCAATGGAATTCCGACGGAATTCGGCTCAAGCTGTCTTGCCTACACACAGTCACACCAAATTCTGATTGTTTATAACGCGGTGACGTACAACACGTACGACGGGACTAGAAAAAGGAAGTTCAATAGCCAGTAGCCAATATCTTCTGTCTTGTAGTTGAATTTGAGCATGTGTGATTTTTGGCATGTCGGAATTGCATACACACGATCTGAGTTTTTCAGTCTGGAAAATTGAGAACATGCTATCAATTTTTGGCTGGTGGAAATTCGGACAGCTAAATCCCGATGGAGCCTACACACGGTCGCATTTTCCGATGAAAAGCTCGCATCTGTGTTTTTCTGGCCGGAATTCCGTTCATGTGTACATGGCATTAGTCTGCAAAAGACTTGAGACTGGAGCGGAGGTTCACCTTCCAGCAGGACATTGACCCTAAACATACAGCCAGAGCTACAATGGAATGGTTTTGATCAAAGCATATTCATGTATTAGAATGTCCCAGTCAAAGTCCAGACCTAAATCCAATTGAGAATATGTGGCAAGCCTTAAAAAATGCTGTTCACAGATGCTCTCCATCCAATCTAACAGAGCTTGAGCTATTTTGCAAAGAATGGGCAAAAATGTTACTCTCTAGATGTGCAAAGGCATATCCAAAAAGACTTGCAGATGTAATTGCACCCAAAGGTGGTTCTACAAAGTAGACAAAGGTTGACTCACTCGGAGGGATGAATAAAAATGTACGCCACACTTTTCACATATTTATTTGTAAAAAATGTTGAAAACTTTTTATCATTTTCCTTCCACATTACATTTATGTGCCACTTTTTGTTGGTCTATCACAGAAAATCCCTATAAAATACATTTACGTTTATCGTTATAACATGACAAAATGTAAAAAATGTCATGCAATGGATATGAATACTTTTCCAATGCACTATATTAGTGCAAATATAACTAAATGTTATACCCATTTTTGATCAAATAAAAAAGATTGGATTAAGTTGAGTGAACAGATTCCAAACATGTAAAGTCTTAACCGCGCAATTGTCAGTTAAAGTGACGCAGTGCCAAATCGCAAAAAGGTGCTCTGGTCAGGAAGGGGGTTAATTCTTCCGGGGGTTAACCTTTTCAGCCCTGGAAGGGTTTACACCCTTCCTGACCAGAGCACTTTTTACAGTTTGGCACTGCATCATTTTAACTGCTAATTGCGCAGTCATGCAACGCTGTACCCAAACTAAATTTGCGTCCATTTTTCCCCACAAATAGAGCTTTCTTTTGATGACATTTGATTGCCTCTGCGATTTTTATTTTTTGCGATATAAATGGAAAAAGACCAAAAATTTTGAAAAAAAAATATTTTCTACTTTTTGTTAGAAAAAAATCCAATAAACTCAATTTTAGTCATACATTTAGGCCAAAATGTATTCACCCACAAAAAAAATGTCAATAAGCGTATATTTATTGGTTTGAGCAAAAGTTATAGCATCTACAAACTAGGGTACATTTTCTGGAATTTACACAGCTCATTTCTTGTGGTGCTAAAATGGCAGGGCAGTACAACCCCCCCCCCCCCCCCCCCCAAATTACCCGATTTTGGAAAGTAGACACCCCAAGGAAATTGCCATTGAATATGTAATTTTTTTGTCCCAAGTGATTGAATAATGACAAAAAAAATAAATTAAGTTGTCACTAAATGATATATTGCTCACACATGCCATGGTTATACAGTGCCTACAAGTAGTATTCAACCCCCTGCAGATTTAGCAGGTTTACACATTCGGAATTAACTTGGCATTGTGACATTTTGACTGTAGATCAGCCTGAAAGTGTGAAATGCACTGCAGCAAAAAAGAATGTTATTTCTTTGTTTAATTTTTTTTTAAATAGTGAAAAGTTTATTCAGAGGGTCAATTATTATTCAACCCCTCAATTCAAAAGAATTCTGTTTGGTTCCCCTAAAGTATTAAGAAGTAGTTCAGGCACAAAGAACAATGAGCTTCACATGTTTGGATTAATTATCTGTTTTTCCAGCCTTTTCTGACTATTTAAGACCCTCCCCAAACTTGTGAACAGCACTCATACATGGTCAACATGGGAAAGACAAAGGAGCATTCCAAGGCCATCAGAGACAAGATCGTGGAGGGTCACAAGGCTGGCAAGGGGTACAAAACCCTTTCCAAGGAGTTGGGCCTACCTGTCTCCACTGTTGGGAGCATCATCCGGAAGTGGAAGGCTTATGGAACTACTGTTAGCCTTCCACGGGCTGGACAGCCTTTGAAAGTTTCCTCCCGTGCCGAGGCCAGGCTTGTCCGAAGAGTCAAGGCTAACCCAAGGACAACAAGGAAGGAGCTCCGGGAAGATCTCATGGCAGTGGGGACATTGGTTTCAGTCAATACCATAAGTAACATACTCCACCGCAATGGTCTCCGTTCCAGACGAGCCCGTAAGGTACCTTTACTTTCAAAGCGTCATGTCAAGGCTCGTCTACAGTTTGCTCATGATCACTTGGAGGACTCTGAGACAGACTGGTTCAAGGTTCTCTGGTCTGATGAGACCAAGATCGAGATCTTTGGTGCCAACCACACACGTGACGTTTGGAGACTGGATGGCACTGCATACGACCCAAAGAATACCATCCCTACAGTCAAGCATGGTGGTGGCAGCATCATGCTGTGGGGCTGCTTCTCAGCCAAGGGGCCTGGCCATCTGGTCCGCATCCATGGGAAGATGGATAGCACGGCCTACCTGGAGATTTTGGGCAAGAACCTCCGCTCCTCTATCAAGGACCTTAAGATGAGTCGTCATTTCATCTTCCAACAAGACAACGACCCAAAGCACACAGCCAAGAAAACCAAGGCCTGGTTCAAGAGGGAAAATCAAGGTGTTGCAGTGGCCTAGTCAGTCTCCTGACCTTAACCCAATTGAAAACTTGTGGAAGGAGCTCAAGATTAAAGTCCACGTGAGACAACCAAAGAACCTAGATAACTTGGAGAAGATCTGCATGGAGGAGTGGGCCAAGATAACTCCAGAGACCTTTGCCGGCCTGATCAGGTCTTATAAAAGATGATTATTAGCTGTAATTGCAAACAAGGGTTATTCCACAAAATATTAAACCTAGGGGTTGAATAATAATTGACCCACACTTTTATGTTTAAAATTTATTAAAATTTAACTGAGCAACATAACTTTTTGTAAGATTTATGCATCTGTTAATAAATTCTGCTCTTGTTTAAAGTTTGAAGGCTCTAACTTATTTGCATCTTATCAAACCTGCTAAATCTGCAGGGGGTTGAATACTACTTGTAGGCACTGTATGTGAAATTGCACCCCAAAATACATTTTGCTGCTTCTCTTGAGTATGTAAATATTTCCTCACTACCTATCACAGTTTTGAAAGCCATAAGATGCCAAGATGTCACAAACTCCCCCCCCCCCCATGACCCCATTTTGGAAAGTAGACACCCCAAGCTATTTTCCGAGAGGCATGTTGAGTCGATGGAATATTTTATATTTTGCCACAAGTCGCGGGAAAAGGACAAACTTTTTTATTTTGCACAAAGTTGTCACTAAATGATATATTGCCATGGGCCCGTACGGGCTCGCGCACGACAGTGTTGTGCGTGGCCGGCGTTATGCGCGTCGGTGTGGGGTGCGCGTGCGCGGTAAGCTCCGCTTGCGCACGCGCTGTTGAGTCCCTGACCCCTTGACGCTATGCGCCGGTGATACGGCGCAGGCGTCCATTAGTGGGGTTGAGGGGTATAAATTGGCGGTATCTACCGCTATCCTGACACGCCGAAGGGATCCGGAGAAATCTCAGATAGTGATACAATGACCGGTGAGTGGATATCTTAGAGACGGGGTACCGTCGGTACCTTTTTAACATATTACTCGTTATTGGATGTCCTTAATAGGACTAATCTATAACCATTGTCTACGCAGAAAATTACTTACCCTCCAGTGTCTTGCTACACTCGAGCTCTCTTATGTCACACGCCGATCATACCAAGGAGGCCAAATTTTCCACCCACATAGTGGTGATTAGCCCCACTTTCCTGTTTTCCGGACCCTATAGACAAACTTTTGCAGCCTTTTATGGGTAATTATGATCTAATTTATTCCTGACCCCTGCCCTTGCAGTTTTCCACCAATACTTACCTGTTCTTCGGGCCTCTTTTCTAACAGGCTACTTCTTGTTCACTACACTATTATTCTTGTGCACTTATGGTTACTCTGCACTCTACACCATGCACGGATTGCATTTCTTCTTTTCTATTTTCACCTCTTCAATATCTCTCACCTGGTGGTTTCATCTTCATCGGGCATTTTTATGCACGGTACTTATCACTGCTATCTAATATTTTTCACAATTATCCAATTGTGACAATACACGTATATCTCACATAGGGCTACCACTTGTGAAAGGTCTCGGGGTTACAACATATATATATATTTTTTGAAATTAGTGAGCTTAATATAAATGTTTCCATACATCTAGATATCGGCTTGTGTCGGGGTCATTACCCCTCCCAGTCACCGGGGGAGACTCCCCCCGGTACGTCTGAGCTACCCTGGGGCTAAGGCGTTTGGGTAAGACCCTGCAACAATATTTTATATGCATTGTATAATTGTTCTTTTCTCCATTTTTCTCTATGTCATTATCAAAGATTACTTCATACAGTTTTTATTGATCTAATTGTGACTTATGTACATATCTCTAGATGTTTGTATTTCCTGAAGAAGCTGAAAAAGCGAAACTAGTTGAAATACTACACCTTCCCCATGAGTTATTGCTATGTTACATTGCGAAATGCTTTTATTCTTAATAAACGATTACATTTTATGTCATATATGTTTTCCTTTTTTGTTGTTTCAATGTCTACAAATGTGTAATGTGCACCGCAATAGTCCCCTTGCTCGCATTCTCTCTTTTGGTGTCTCTGGCCGGAGACCAGATTTTCCAAATATTTATTCCATATATAATTGGGATGATGGCGCATCATGAAAATTAATATTCCTAATTTACTACTTTATGAGGCCATATCTAATTTTCATATATATATATATATATAATATAAATATATACAATATCTCACAAAAGTGAGTACACCCCTCACATTTTTGTAAATATTTTATTAAATCTTTTCATGTGACAACACTGAAGAAATGGCACTTTGCTAAAATGTAAAGAAGTGAGTGTACAGCTTGTATAACAGTGTAGATTTGCTGTCCCCTCAAAAAAACTCAATACACCGCCATTAATGTCTAATCCGCTGGTGATAAAAGTGAGTACACCCCTAAGTGAAAATTTCCAAATTGGACCCAAAGTGTCAATATTTTGTGTGGCCACCATTATTTTCCAGCACTGCCTTAACACTCTTGGGCAGTGAGTTCACCAGAGCTTCATCACAGGTTGCCACTGGAGTCCTCTTCCACTCCTCCATGATGACATCACAGAGCTGGTGGATGTTGGAGACCTTGTGCTCCTCCACCTTCCATTTGAGGATGCCCCACAGATGCTCAATAGGTCTGGAGACATTCTTGGCCAATCCATCACCTTTACCCTCAGCTTTTTTAGCAAAGCAGCGCTCCTCTTGGAGGTGTGTTTTGGGTTGTTATCATGTTGGAATACTGCCATGTGGCCCAGAGGGGATCATGCTCTGCTTCAGTATGTCACAGTACATGTTAGCATTCATGGTTTCCTCAATGAACTGTAGCTTCCCATTTCCGGCAGCACTCATGCAGATCCAGACCATGACACTCTCACCACCATGCTTGACTGTAGGCAAGACACACTTGTCTTTGTACTCCTCATCTGGTTGCCGCCACACACGCTTGACACCATCTGAACCAAATACGTTTATATTATTCTCATCAGACCACAGGACACGATTCCAGTAATTCATGTCCTTAGTCTGCTTGTCGTCAGCAAACTGTGGGCTTTCTTGTGCATCATCTTTAGAAGAGGCTTCCTTCTGGGATGACAGCCAGGCAGACCAATTTGATGCAGTGTGTGGCGTATGGTCTGAGCACTGACAGGCTAAACCCCTACCCCTTCAACCTCTACAGTAATTCTGGCAGCACTCATATGTCTATTTCCCAAAGACAACCTCTGGATATGACGCTGAGCACGTGCGGTCAACCATGGCGAGGCCTGTTATGAGTGGAACCTGTCCTGTTAAACCACTGTATAGTCTTAGCCACCGTGTTGTAGCTCAGTTTCCGGGTATTGGCAATCTTCTTATAGCCTAGGCCATCTTTATGTAGAGCAACAATTCTTTTTTTCAGATCTTCAGAGAGTTCTTTGTCATGAGGTGCCATTTTAAACTTCCAGTGACCAGTATGAGCGAGTGAGAGCAATAACACCGAAGTTAACACACCTGCTCCCCATTAACACGAATGCGTCACATGACACTGGGGGGGGCTAATTGGGCCCAATTTGGACATTTTCACTTAGGGGTGTACTAACTTTTGTTGCCAGCGGTTTAAGACATAACTGCCTGTGTGTTGAGTTAGCCTGAAGAGTTATATTTCGGGTCTCTATATGGCTAAGTGAAACAGAATACTCAATGGGTTCATATGGTTAAAGAAATTCACAGTGGTGTAAGTGATACACCAATTATCCCCCAATTATCATCTATTATTGATCTTGGTTTATTTTTAGATATACACTTCATTACACTAGTACAGATGATTATACGCCTACCCTCCTACATTCCTGCATAAGAGGTTCTGTCCTCACCTAGGTGGATTTATATACGGCTAATCTTTATTGTTTACAAAAGTTTTATTTGACAGTTAGAATATACAAATATAATGCAAAATATAGAGTTACGGCTAACCTTTAAACGTAGGTCACGGCAAGGGTGTTAGTAGCTAATTACACCACTGAATTTCTTTAACCATATGATCCCATTGAGTATTCTGTTTCACTTAGCCATATAAATAGAGACCCGATAGATCACTCTTCGGGCTACAGGTAGCACCATTGACCACAACCATTTTCTTTCTTAAACATATTTAGAGTTCCCCTGGAATGAGCTCATTAAGGGAGGCTGCAACCTTAATATTTATCCTAAGCGCGGAATTTTACAACTTTGTTTTACATTTACACTGTTATAGAAGCTGTAAACTCACTACTTTACATTGTAGCAAAGTGTAATTTCTTCAGTGTTGTCACATGAAAAGATATAATAAAATGTTTACAAAAATGTGAGGAGTGTTCTCACTTTTTTGAGACACTGTATATAATATAAGCAAGTGCCCAGCAAAAGAAATATAAAAATATTGAAGTAAACATCAAAAATTCTTAATTTCACCAAGTCCACAGTGAAGAAAAAAAAATGATATATAGATATATATATAGTAGGTTAATTGGATCCTGTCTAAATTGTCCCTAGTATGTATGTATGTGAGTTAGGGACCTTAGATTGTAAGCTCCTTGAGGGTAGGGACTGATGTGAATGTACAATGTACAAGTAAAGCGCTGTGCAAATTGATGGTGCTATATAAGTAACTGAAATAAATAAAATTATATATATATATATATATATATATATATAATATGTGTGTGTGTTTACATACCATACATGTCACCATCCCCCCCCCCCCCCCCCCATACGCTGCACTTTTTATATGAGGTGTGTGCAGGGTTGGTTTAATTTTTTAGTTATTCATTTATTATATCAATCCTCCTCCTTTTTTAAAAGTGTAAAATATATATATTTCTTTTTTGGTATTACAATACCCTATATGATAGCATAGGTGAGTGACCAGTATCCCTGAGTTCTTCCTGCTTAAAGTAGGGAAGCTATTTCCTGCATTCTTGCACTTCTCAGTGGAACAGGAAAACCACCTTGGGTATGTTCTGGAAATTTTGGTCATACGCAGAGCACACAGCCAAATCTCCTTGTTTCCCATAATAATAACATTTCCGTCTTAATGATATAATACTTCTTACCTTCAAACCCACTCATCCAAGTATTCAGACATCAACCGCATTCCTACATCCTCATTTCAGCCTGACTGCTCCTCAGTCAGGCCCTTCTGGTTCCCCATTAAAGAGACATCACCAGCATTCTTACATTCTCCAAACGGTCAGCATGTGTGTCTTCTCTGACCTGGACAAATCTTTTATTTACATTTCCCCAGGAAGCCACGCTCTGGAGGGTTTGCCTCCAACCAGCTAAACACCTCCTGCAAAGCTTGTGACCTCACAGCAGCAACACAGGATGTGAATGTCCATATAAGGACAATACAATTCAATACAATATAGAAGAAAGTGGTGTCTTCACAGACAGCCAGACATTTGTTTTCCTTCAAAAGAACCAATCAGTCATGTATACATTCAAATAGTCAGTGACGCAAACTGACTAAATGCTTTCAATGATGGAAACCATACAAAACCAATGAACGATGACTACAATTCCATAGATCGTAGATAGAAATCCTTAATATACATTGTTCCAGAGAACAATATATAGCTGGATTATTCTACACCTCCTTGTGGATGGAAGGTTATCCACAGATGTGCACTGCCCATCTCCATGTGCTGATCAGACACAGCAGAGACAATGAGCGCACATCCGCCTACAACCAATCCTTGCAGAGCAAGCATATGCCCCCAGATGATCATATGTACAGTGTACAGAGGCCCTTTTGCTGGCAGACATACTCCCATGCCGCAAACACCTCTTTCCAATCCCAGGAAGTTATCCACTACCTAACGGATCTCAACCAGAGTCAGTCTGCCCCAGTCAGCTCTTTTAGAGCGGGCTAGGGGAGAATGAACACAGGAGGTCTCTTATGACAATACATGTAAAAATACTTCAAAAATTTTCCACAGCAGGTAGAACTAAAGGCATTTTTTTCACCATTTTGGATAGAATAAGGGAGTTTAATGTCCTCATCCTCTGAGGTCTGCCATGTTAGAATGTCATATGAGGCCGAGGATCCCGGAGGGAGGAGTGGGGCAGAGTGACCTTTTCAACGCAGACGCCATCTTGGAAGCCTCAGGTCCCACTTAAGAATGCCTCCAGCTGCTCCTGCTGGGTCCCATCACCTTCATTGGCTGGGTGAGTGTCCACTGTCCCTGGGACATGTTCTGTGCTTTTTGGGAGTGAAATCTCTCCCCATGCGTGGTGATTAGGCAGCAGTGGACACAGAGCCGAGGAGATGCACGCCCTCACTCCACCATAGTCAGGTCATGCCCCCATCCAATTCTCTTTTAGTCAGATGTGATTTGAGTGGCAGTGCGAATGGGTCCCCCTCTTCTCCCGCCACCACCGCCGCCTTTCCTGGGCTCACCTGTCCGATCGTGGAGCCCGAGACTATTGCAGGCGGCGGGGACACTACACAGAGAGAGAATGGACATTGTTCCTCATGCTCTGTGACCCCGGAAACCGGAAGCAACAAGGATTTCATTCCATCCGGTTTATGCTCTTTGTTTACTCGGCCTGACATTAATTCTTGAAATTCTCCAGCATATAGTAATGATTAAATTAAGGGGAGGTAGAGTTAGTGCTGCACTATTCTGCATAGTTTGTGAATTGTGTTGCAATTAACAATAGTTCATTGCACCATCCTGCATGTGCTGTACATTGCATAATCCTGACCACTAAAGGAACCAGTACAGTTCAGAGTACAGTGTAATGTAAGGCCCTGAGTTCAAGAGTTCACATATATTTCCCTTTCCTCATAACCAACTACCTTCCCTCCTTGAATGCAAAAACCATACAAAAAAACGTTTAAAGCTGAACCAAAGAGAAGTCCTCCTATGCATCCCCTCGACCTTATGTCCTATGACACATCAGAACCATGGAGGAGCCTGGAAGAGCTTCCCTTGGTTCAGTGCTGATTTGTATCTTGGGTCTGACAGCCACAATATCACTATAACAGTTGGTCCTGTAGAGCCTTGAGCAATACTACTCTACAAGTTTGCAGGGACACTTGCATAGTGATAATGTGCAGGAAGGGGAATAGGTCCCCGGGGAGCTACCTGATCCTACATCACTGGCTGGGGTGCTACAGGGACTATGCTCTAATAAATACCTAATGCAGTTGTAAAGCTGCAAATCATTCATTGTGCAATACCAAGCACAACATGCTCAGTAATCTATGTATTCCTATAACAAAATGTAATATATGCAAGTGTACCTGCCTAGTCATTTCTTTTTGTTTGTTTTTTACAGATGGGTCAGTTCTATTATGCAGCTAAGGCTTTTGATGTATTGGAAAGGCTAGATCCAAGTCCTGAATACTGGGAAGGAAAGCGTGGTGCATGTGTTGGAATCTTTCAGACGATCTTAGCAGGCCGGGAACCAAAGTGAGTATATCATGATAGCAGGCCAGAATCTGTAATTATTACTTTTTGTTTGTAGCAGGTAATCCTAACAATTACAAAGCATTATTGCTTTGAGGAAAAGTACCTATAGGGCAGCATGAAATGTGCAAATTGCAGTCCTGTCATTTAAATAATTACTTTGAAATTTAGCATTCTGTATAATTTTTATACAGTGTGATACATTATTTTAACCCTTTTGTTGCTAGGCCCTGCACTCCACTTTTAATGTCGGGTAGCAAGACCATTTTTGAAATTTTGCACTTGTTATAGAAACAAAAAAAATAAGAAAAGTTAATTGTTGGGGTTTACAAGCAACCTAAAGGCTGAGTTCACCTTCAAAATGCTGCTCTAGGTACCAATATAACATTATTGTACCTCTGTTGCAGAAAAGAAAAAAACTTTCTTTATATTCTAGGACATACCTTACCTCAGCCTCCAGATTATTTATAGAAAACTCCTCCATTACTTCCCATTATTCCTATGTGGGACAGGAAAACTGTTGAACTAAGGACTAAGAACTAACTTTTTGGTCCAATCTGCAGTACAAAAAAACAGCTTGGATATGACAATTTGATAGTAGTTGAAGTACTGTACTTTAAAAATCACTATCCAAATTAAAGTCTAATATTTTATTTTTGTTGCAAACCTCCCTTTGCAGGTTGTAGCTATAGGTAAGCCTAGAATAAGGCTTATCTATTGGTACTGTAAATATCTCCTAATTGTACACCATTTAGGAGATATTTACTATATACTGCGCCCATGATGTCATTGGTGCATGCGCTGTGAAGAAACAGCCACCATGCCGTTTCTTCACGAGCGAGTGCTGTTACCGGCGGGTCCACGCACATGCACGGGAGGGATGTCATGCGGCTCCGGCCAGTCACAGACCTGGAAGGAAGAGGGGCCGCATACATGGATGCGGCCTGCAGTGGGGATGGCGTGGGCTTCGTTTGCAGATAAGTGTCACAAAATGTGTAAAGTGAAATTATCAGTGATAACCCAAAAAAGTGTTAATGAAAAAAGTGCTGATGCTTAGAAAAGTCTAAATATTCAGCTCATAGAAATGTACAATTTATAAGCCCGAATCTCAAAAAACATTTACCTTACCTCCGTTCCCCATCGATGTCAGTGGAGCAGTAGTCATTGACGTCACCACGCACCAACTGGCTGGCTGAGCCGTGGCTGTGTTTTTTTTAATTTGGTTCCGTGATTTTGGATGCAAGTGCCTACATTGTTTTTTCAATAAATCTATTGAGATACTGCACCATATGAAGCCTCATCATCAGAGTTTCCCTAGCCCACAGCAGGAGATAGGATCCCTGATTGGAGTTGCTGAAAAGGACATCACTTGCTGGTTATTTTTCAATATGAGCGTGTATAATCTCCATAATTTGAGATCCAACATCTCTAGTAAGCGGCGCTAAGTGTTTTTGTCTAAGGAGCACCGAATGGACATCACAAATCTTTCACTT
The DNA here is from genome assembly GCF_037356315.1 of Lithobates pipiens. NCBI lineage: Eukaryota > Metazoa > Chordata > Amphibia > Anura > Ranidae > Lithobates > Lithobates pipiens. The sequence continues at coordinate 153,197,795 of NW_027507785.1, read as the reverse complement.
ACGTCTATAAGCACATTGAGGAGTACTTATGGACTTTATTTGTATAAGATATGTGAATTTCTTACCCAAATGTCACTTATTTCACTTTTTTTTGCAGTAAGGTAAATGTTTTTTGAGATGCAAGTTTATATATTGTACAAGTGTCACATAATGTGCTAGTATGCGATGCATACTAGCACATTATGCTTTTACTTTGCAGGGTAAAAGAAAGGAAGTAAATCTCATCTGGGATTACTTCCTCTTTAAACTGTATATAAAATGCATCTAAACAGCAGTAAACCTACAACAGATTGAAATGATTGGATGTGCACATTTTAATGTAACTTTTATGTACAACATTGTTATTTTGTTTTAGAGAGACGCTGACCGAAGTGCTTCACTTGCTGAGAAGTACAGGTAGTACTCAGGTAGAATATATCATCCGAATAATGAAGAAATGGGGCAAGGATAACCGTGTGCCAGTATAACTGACTTTTACATAAATTTGCGAAGATTTCTCCGAAGATTAATATTGTCTCTAGAAGAAGCTCTGCAAATTGTATCCATTGGAGGATTATACTTTGGATAGCTATATACCAGGAGAATGAGTGCCAGATGCTCTTTTTTTCTGAAAAATATATATATTTTTTTTGTTTTTTGTTTTTGTTATATCATATTGCATACGTAAATAATAAAATACAACTTTATACATTTAGAAGTCACGGGATAGTTTATTTTCATAAATCAAGTCCTAACTCTGCCTTTAAACAGGAACTGCTGTCTGCTTCACATAATTTGTAATAAAAACATCTTTTTCATTCTGAAGCTTCCCTCCAACCATTTTGCATATTATTTTATATACGTATACTGTGATTCTGTACTTGCAAAATATGCTGCAGAAATCGCCCTCCACTGAGTCTGGCTGCAAACATGTTAACTGTGGGCAGCTGAAGCTGCTGTCTGTTTACTTCCTGGATTTACACAGACACACAGAGGCACACCTCCAGCTCTGCAGCTCTCACTGGCCCTCTTATGACCCCTCTCCTTTCCTGGCAAACTCTCATGAGAGTGAGTGAGAGAGAGAGCTGTGCATGATGTCATAAGCCTATTTATTTGCCAGACAAGAAACAGGAAGTGGGCTGTATAAGGTATTTAAAAAAATGTTTTACTATCCTTGTTAAAACAACAAGGGCAGAGGATTTAATAGCTAGAAAGATGAAAAATGACTAAAGTTCCACTGTAATTACAGTTTCCTTCTCGTTCATCGAGGAATACAGGAGTCAATTGTGGGTATACTGCAGCCCACAGGAGGATTTGGACATTGTTAAAAAAATAATTGGTAAAAGTAAGTGACCAGCCTGGTAAAACCCCTCCCAGTACCAGAAAGCCTATTTTTTTTTTGCTCGAAGTCCAAGGAGGATAGATGTATTTTCTGTACCGAGGAAAGTTTATCCATTTTTACTATCCATTTTTTTCTCCCACTAGCTCCTACTTACAGAAGTCAGTTCGTGGAGTACTTTTATCTTGCATTATAGCTAAGTTTTCCCTGCTTACAGCACATGTTGGATCCCAAACCCACAAGGATCAGTCCCACTGAAATGGATTCCTCCAGCTCACAATCCACTAATAGTTCTGGGGGAGCCTGCCCTTTTAAGGCTCTGACACTGACAACCTGGAACATTGTCCCCAGCTTGAGTCCATACATTCCTCTGCTGAGTCTAGTTCCAATCAGGGATGATTTTTCCACAGTTATGCATGTTTTTTTGGGGTATACTGGTAGTACCTACACAGGGGCTTCTTCTAAAATCAGTGGGCCCATGTGCAAGATCATAGGTTGGGTCCCACCATTCAATTAAACAAAAGTGGTACACTTAGTGCGCTGTAGCAAAAAATGAGTCATGGTTTTCAGTGTGTAACTAGGACATTGGAAGTGAAATGGAAATGTGCTCAGCAATAAGTGGGTGTGGCTAGATTGCTTTAACTGTGGGAGGGGCTTTAAGGGGCACATTAGATAAAACAAAAGCCCTTTTGTACACATAAAAATGCTTAGATTGCTGTACCACAAGTAAGAGTCTTGCAGACATGTATACACCTCAGCACAATCTTTCAATAAAAAAATAAATAAATAACTCTTCCATTGCATAGACTGAGAGCTAACACTTAATCTGAGCCAACCTTGAAGAACTACATTAAAGGGGGCATGGCCTAGACATGGCGGAGTACGGAAGCAAAGCACCTGAGCTCCTGCTTACTTACCAGTAAAAAAGCATTTCCCTGATGGTAAATTCTCCTGGAATGAGCTCAGTGTAACAGAGAAGGGTGAAAAACCTTCACAAAGCTTCTCCCCGGTCAGAGATCCAACACTTCTTCCCGGGGCTGCGATCCTCCAGCTCCTGGGCCCACAAGGCAGACCTACGTGGCGGACCATCCGAGGCCTTCCAGATGTCAACATTGCCGGCTTCCCCAGGCTCAATAGCATCAGACACATTCTCTACCCAACACTTTTCCTTCCCACCCAGTGAACTCCCCATGTGACCAGATGTAGTCTCTGACGAACTCCGCAGACTCAGGCTTGTGCACCCTCATCCAAGCATTACCTACCAAGGTGGAATTGAGGCATTTTTTCACCGGCTGGAAGAGTCACACCTACAAGACCAGCAAGCAGTCCAGATAGCAGAGCGGTTCTCCACGGGGATAGTCTTTCGTCATTGCCCTGAAAGCCTGCATCTCACAACTGGAGGCAGCGCAGACCTCTCAGACGACCCATGTGTCTACCCTACAGCTCCACCTGGAAGACCTAGAGAACTGGAGCCTCCGTAACAACCTGTACCCCAGAGGCCTTCTGGAGGCTACTGGGCCTGAGCACCTGCAGGACACTGTCCTGGTGATCTTCAATAGACTCCTAGACTTGACTCCCCCACTGAACTTGGACATGGATAGGGTACACAGAGCTCTGGGTCCCTGCTCCTCAGATCCTAATAGACCGCTGGACGTGATCTGCCACCTCCACTAGTACGCGCACAAAGAACTGATCCTTAGAAAGGGGCGGTAGCGCGGAGCCCTGGACTTTGATGGGACATCAGTAAAAATCTTCCCCGAACTCTCCAGGGAAACCCTCCAGCGCCAGGCGCTTGTCACGTACCTGATGGAGACTGAGCTGTAGAGAGGGCTTCTCTTGCACCTCCTGTCTAGCACCCCTGGTAGAGATGACAGGGAGAGAAAGACACAGAGTGGCATGAGGGCCGATGTGACAGATGGCTCAGGATGGGTCTTGGCAGGAACCTGATAGCTGCAGATCACCGGATGGGCACACCAAGGAATGGAACTCCGTGTTGCTGGATCAGCAGGCAGAATCGTGGTCAGAACATAAGCCGGGAGGTCATCAACAACCAAGCAGAGCAGGTACTGGAATGTGAGATGGAATCAAAGACAGGATACAGGCCAGGTTCGGTACACAGTCGGCAGCGTAGTACAGGAACAGGAAGCAGGAACAAGGTCAAACACAAGCTGGGGTCACAGGAAGGCAGGCAGAAGTCAACGGGAAGGTTCAGGTACAAGCCGGGTAAAACACAGGAACGCTGGAAGAGATCAGATACAGGTAACAGGTACTAGCTGAAAGACCACTCAGCAAGGCTCATGTGTCAGCATTCTGTTTAAATACACTACTTGGTGTGCATCTGTGTACGAGCATTGGCGCACATCTGTGTGCGCATTGGCGCGCGTCTGTGCGCCCCCGTATTTGTGCCAATACACAGCTGGTGTGCCCGTGCTTGTGTGCAGGTGCATGTCTGTTAGCCAAACTTCCCTCACAGCGCTACTTCATCCTATACTGGACAACCTGTGACAGATGGACTACACATACAGATGGAGATTTTCCCAATTGCTGACGATCCGGTGGGGCTCTTCATCTTTCACACTTCATCACCCGGATGACCTGCCGGCACTGTTCACCTTCCTTGACGCGGCCTCCACTGTGATCCCAAACTGGCTACAAGCACTAGCATGACCCACCAGAAGAGCTGGTGCTGCTCTGAGTCCTGTTGGCCTCCCTCCTGGGCCGACCGGAACCCGCCGTGGACCACGGAATCCGCCACGCTCATCCAATCCTGAACCTTGATTCTTGGAGTTCTTCCTGAATCTTTCCATGTAGTCTGTGACATCCTGCTGACGAGGTATGGTACATGCACTTTCTCAAGTGAACTGAACTGTGTTCTTGAATTATTTTGTTGGCAAGAGCTTAGCTCCTTAATTTTTATGGGTTCCACCCCAGTTTACCAGTCAATACATTTTCCACCCCAGCAGGCTTGATACAAACTGCCTATTTACCCTGCGTGGATCCTGTCTACAAGCTTGGAGGGCTTTGCATCTCAATTTTTTCAGCTTCCTTAGGGTAGCATAATTATACCCTCAGGCATTCCAGTTAATTTATTGGACTGCACCCCTTTTCCTTCTACACTTTGTTCCACTGGTCCCTATGGAAGAACAATGGGATGCTGGCTGAACTGTCCCAAAATCACTATGTCATTGGAAACCATCAGCCCCCAGTTTCATTGCTTATCCCTCGCCAATGTTTATTGTGTTATATGCAATTTTTTTCTTTATCGTACATCACGGGACACAGAGCCACAATAATAACTGTATGGGTTATATTGCACCTTCAGGTGAGGACACTGGTACACCTTTAACAGGAAGTTCAATTCCCTATATAACCCCACCCTTAGTACTGAGTACCTTAGTTTTTTCGTCAGTGTCTTAGATGTTGGACTTAAGTTGACATCAGTTGTTCCCAGGGGAATGGTCCCTTCACCCCCGACATCTTCCTATATGTTAAAGATGGGGGATTCCAGATGTAGATCTGTTTGTGTCCAGGTTCAACAACAAAGTCAACAACTATGTGTCAAGAACAAGGCATCCACTCGCATGTGGAACAGATGCTTTGGTGACCCCGTGGGATCGGTTCTCACTGATTTATGCATTCCCTCCTATTCTGCTGCTACCTCGACTTCTTCGAAGGGAACAAGCGGGAAAGAAAGTTGGTAGTTCTTGTGGCCCCAGTATGGCCCAGAAGATCTTGGTATGCAGAAATAGTAAAGATGGTGGTTAGGAGCCACATGGACCCTACCACCACGTCCAGACCTGCTATTACAGGGACCAGCGTTCCATCCTACTTTAAAAATGCTAAATTTAACAGTTTGGCTATTGAAACCCACATTCTAAAGAATTGTGGGCTTTCAGGCTCAGTGATAGCTACCTTGATTAATGCAAGGAAGCCAGCTTTCACAGTAATTTATTATAGAGTCTGGAAGGCATATGTTTCCTGGTGTAAATCCAGGGGTTGGCATCCTAGGAAGTATGTCATAGGTAGAATTCATGCCTTTCTGCAAATGGGGCTAGAGATGAAACTGGCCTTGAGTACTTTTAAGGGCCAGGTCTCAGCCTTATCAGTATTATTTCAACGTCCGCTTGCTTCGCATTCTTTGGTCCGAAGCCTTATACAGGGGGTAACACGGCTTAATCCACCAGTAATGCTGCGTACACACGATCAAACTATCCACCGTACAATCGGGCCATGTGCGCCGGACTTTTGAAATGAACGGACTTTCCTGCACATGGAGAAAAGTCAGTTAATTTTGAACGCGGCTCCAGGTAGACGAGATTAGCACAGGTCAATGTCGCAGCCTTCGGAAAAACGGCGTGGGGGTCCCCCCAAGGTCCATATCAGATCCTTATCCGAGCACGCTACCCGGCCGGTCAGGAAAGGGGTAGTGCCCCCTCCTGAGCCATACCAGGCCGTGTCCCCTCAACATGGTGGGGTGCTTTGGGGAAAGCACCTTGTCCCCATGTTGATGAGGACAAGGGCCTCTTCCCGACAACTCTGGCCGTTGGTTGTCGGGGTCTGCGGGCGGGGGGCTTATCAGAATCCTGGGTCCCCCGGATCCCGGCCCCCCACCCTATGTGAATGAGTATTGGGGTACCATATACCCCTACCCATTCACCTGTGAAAAAAGTGTAAAAATAAAACACATGATTTTAAAATGATTTAAAGAATAGAAGAGAAGAACAGAAGAAGAGAAGGCGGCGACAGAAGACCGGGCCACCGCTAGTAAAAGAGCTGGAATAAGTAGCGGAGGCCCGGCAAGAAGAACCGAAGAGGGGGGCAAGACCCCCGAAGTCGGAAGAAGACCCCCGGACGGCGGCGGCGACGAAGAAGAAAGCCGGGCTCCTCCGCTAGTGAAAGAGCTAGTAAAAGAGCAGAAGATAGCAGAGGAGTCCAGCGAGAAGATCCCCCAAGGTGGAAAAAGACCACCGGAGCTGTGCAATAAATCATTTTAAAAACATGTTGTGTTTTATTTTTACACTTTTTTTCCACAGATGAATGGGTAGGGGTACATGGTACCCCAATATTCATTCACATAGGGTGGGGGCCTGGATCTGGGAGCCCCCTTATTAAAGGGGGCTCCTGGATTCCGATAAGCCCCCCGTCCGCAGACCCCGACAACCAACGGTCAGGGTTGTTGGGAAGAGGCCCTTGTCCTCATCACCATGGGGACAAGGTTCTTTGGGGAGAACCCCCCCATGTTAAGGGCACGCAGCCTGGTACGGCTCAGGAGGGGGAGGGCGCTCGCTCTTCCCCACCCCCTTTCCTCACCGGCCGGGCTGCATGCTCGGATAAGGGTCTTATATGGACCTTGGGGGGGGACCCCCACACCATTTTTTCGGCGTAGGGCTTCCCCTTTAAGTCCATACCAGGGGACGGGGCCAGCGACGTGTCAATCTCTCCGCTAAAGGCGGCGACATTGACATCTTTCGCTAGTCCCGGTGTGTGCGCAGGTCCGCTCATTCAGAAAGTCCTGTGGACTTTCTGGCGGTTTGTCCGCCAGACTAAGTCCGCCGGATAGTCTGATCGTGTGTACGCGGCATTAGAGCACCCCTGAACCCTTGGGACTTGAATTTAGTTCTGTCAGCATTACAGAAACAGCCTTTTGAGCCAATATGACATATTCCTTTGGTCCTTTTGTCAAGGAAGCTAGTTTTTCTGGTAGCCATTTCTTCTGCAAGAAGGGGTATCAGAGTTGGCGGCTCATTCTTGTAAAGAGCCATATTTAATCATTCACAAAGATAGAGTAGTATTGCGTCCTCATCCTAGCTTTCTGACAAAGGTGGTTTCAGGTTTTCACCTAAACCAGGATATTGGTTTTACCTTCATTTTCCAGAACCCTGTTCTAAGTAAGGAAAGTCACTACATTCTTTGGACGTAGTGAGAGCAGTCAAAATCTTTTTTGAAGGCAACTGCTCAGATTCAGAAAACAGATGTTTTGTTTGTGTTGCCTGAAGGTCCTAGAAAAGGTCCTAGAAAAGGACAGGCAGCATCAAAATCTACTATTACCAAATGGATTCAGCATGTAATTATTCAAGCTTTTGGCTTGAAGAGGAAGGTTCCACCTTTTCAAATCAAAGCGCACTCCACCACTCCCCCCCACCTCCCCCAGATTTATCACAACTAGAGGATGATCGAATTAAATGGAATCAGTATATACAGGATTATTTCTTCTGAGAGATATTAAAGGAACACACTAACCACCATGACCACTTCAGTGATTTGAGGGATGACATGAATATACTAAGGTGGTCTAATAATCAGCTTCTGTCTAACAGGGAGGGCTACACAGAGATCAAAATTTGGCCGATCCCTGCTAATCTGAATTTTAATCTGTACCCAACTTTACTTTAGCTTCTGCTGGCTTCTTCCAGCACTGACTGGTTCCCCACAGCACCTGTGTATGTTTTACTGACTATGGTCACCCCAGGCCCCTTTTCATACCATACAGGGTTAATGTTCCTGGAAACAGGTAAGTGAAAGACTCCATTCTCCCCCTTCCTTCCCCCGACCCCCCCCCCCCCCCCCCCACACACACACACACACACACTCACACACTTCAAGATTGGATTTTTTTGTTTTATTTCCTAGAGTTGGGCTGTATATTGTGGCACAACAACCTTTGCTGTTATTGCTCAAATTCATAAATATGTTAGGAATATACTGGGACTTTTCAGGTGCTACAGAGATATTCTACATAAACACAGGGCTTTTTTTCAGTAGGAACTCAGGGGAACGCAGTCCCGGCACCTCCAACACTGAATGTATGTAATGGGAAGGGGTGCTGGTGTGTGCCTCAGGGTCTAATGATGCTGGCTGCTGGAAGGGATCTATTTTTGCAAGGGGGGTATTGTTGCTGAGCGGGTCTATTGTTGCTGGTGGCGAATCGGGGGGTCAGTTGTTGCTGGGAGGGATCGTCTGTTGAGGGAGGGGTCTATTGATGCTGGCTGCCGGTAGATTGGTTGTTACTGCCAGGAGTCTAATGTAGCATTGTGGGTATTTTGTTGTGGGTGATCCATTGTTGCTGGGGGGGGTCTATTGTTGCTGGGGAAGCAGGGGTCTATTGTTGCTTGCTGCAGGGGATCTATTTGACTGCTTTTCTTGTTATCATTAACACATTTCATACAAATTACTTAGTACCACAAATGTTACATGGTTCTGTATTCCCTAAAAGGGACAGTGCTGGGAGGTAGGTATGGGATGGAACCAAGAAACAGTGCTCGGAGGTGGGCATGGGGCATGGACAAGGGGTGATTTGCAAAGGGGGAGTTCCTGTACCTATTCTCTGAGGGAAAAAAAGCCCTGCATACATATATATTAAAAAGAATGACTTTGTGAAATGCATCCACCAGAAAAGTCCCAGTATATTCCTAACATATTCAGGAATTTTACTATCACCATACCTGTACTGCTGAGATACAGGACAAGTTTACAGCACACATTTGTACAGTGTGGTAGGCAGAAGAATTGTGACTCACATGAGAGAAAAAAAAGTCATCCAGCCTGTTATCTTGCCTTGGGGAGAGCCCCTGTGACTGTGTTGTCCTGCTTGCTCTGTCCTCCCTGGGGAGGGGAGGAGGGAAGCTCGGGTGCTGACAGGAACATAAGACAGGCAGAGATGGAGCGTCTCCTTTCTGGACATTCCTCTGCAATGCTCACAAGCCGATCCTCCTTATCCATGGACCCTAAGAGGAAGGGGTGTCGTATCTGAACAGTGGCATGTCCAGGCTCCTAGGGTGACACTCTCCTCCCTCTTCACCGCACCAAAAATTCAGAGCTTCTCCAGAGCCAATGAGAGAGGAGGGGTGTGGATTGAAGGCAGAGGAACCAACCAGGATCAAAACATTTTACCACAGCAGACGGCCTGACGCTGCCCCCACCTTATACACTCGCTCAGGATCGGCCCTTTTGGGATATTGCAAGTCACTCACAGTTGTCCAGGAGCCACTCCTGAAATGCGGGAGTCTCCCGCACCTCACAGGAAACTTGGGATGTCTGCACTTGCAGTGCAGACTGCCTTTAGTAAATCAACACCATAGTGTATATAGTGCAGTAGTATGCACAGTTGCCAACTGTCCTGAATTTCCCAGGACATTCCCGGGATTAGAACATTTGTCCCAATTTAATTTTGTCCAGGGAAATTCGGTGTATCCCGTTTTTCCCCGCCACCGGCCGCTAGAGGTCCGCGGCCGGCGGAGACAATGTCTCCACTGGCCGCCATTTTAAAGAAGACCAGAAGCTGGTTTTCAATAGAGGTCAGATGCTGCGGCGCTGCCCACCCCCGCTGCTAGTGTCTGTCTGTGAAGTGCAGTGGGCGGCACCGCAGTTCAAAGTAATTCCGTGCGGCAACGTCGGCATGCCGTGTCTGGAGGAGATGTCGGGGCCAGTTTGGAGATGTGGGGGCCAGTCTGTGGATGTTGGGGCCAGTCTGTGTATGTGGGGGCCAGTCTGTGTATGTGGGGGCCAGTCTGTGGATGTCTGGGGCCAGTCTGTGGAGGTCGGGGGCCAGTCTGTGTATGTGGGAGCCAGTCTGTGGATGTGGGGGCCAGTCTGTGGATGTTGGGGGCCAGTCTATGGATGTTGGGGGCCAGTCTGTGGATGTCAGGGGGGGGCGGTCTGTGGATGTCAGAGGGCGCAATCTGGATGTCAGAGGGGCACCAGATGTAAGGAGGGGCTCCGCTGATGGACACAGATGTGAGGAAGGTACCTCTGAAGGGGGCACGGTCACCTGATGTAAGGAGGGACTCTGCTGGGGGCACCTGATGGCATCTGGTGGCAGGCAACGTGGCTAGTGACGCGCTTATGGCTCCCACAGATTTTGCATTATGGTAAGTTGAATGATTTCATTTCATATTACAATGTAATAATAGAAATAATGCGCTTCAATCATCCTGACACCATAACAATCATGGCGCCAGGATGATTGAAGCGCTAACACCAGGTATTTGGAGTATCTTTATCTGCTGATTGTCAAACTCTGGAAAACAGATATTGCTATTGTGGCGTAGGATCGGGGGGCTGCTGTCCCTCCATCTTTCTCCCCCCTCCTTTCCCTCTCCCCCCTCCTTTCCCTCTCCATCCCGCATTCATCTCAGACTCTAACCACACCCCTTTGAGCCACGCCCCCATGTAAGCCATGCCCACTATTTTATGTAAACCACGCCCATACTTTGCCGCGGCGCGCGTGCGGCATTTTCACCTTTTTCTATGCCACACCTATAACCGCATGCCCCACCCCCTAATTATAACACAACTCCGCCTACTGCCAAAAAAGTGTCCCAAATTTTTTTTTTTTTACAATGTTGCCAACTATGAAGTATGTAATGGAGAATATAGTGTACGAGCGTGTAATGTACAATATAGTATATATAGTGCTGGAGTGTGGAAAAGAAAAACTATATATAAAAAATGTGGTCACAAACCAGTTCCAAACGGGGCTTAACTCAAACTGTAACTATAGCAAGTTATTCTAAATTTAAGCTAAATGGATAAGGTTTTCACCCTCCACAAAATTGGCAGCATTGTCAAACTGCACTCCCTATAATATCTGGACCTCATTCAGCTGCTATAAATTTCAATGTCTATACCTTCAATAGGGATATACAGGTATTAAACATCATGAGTATAAGCGCCACAGAAATATCCTTCCACATCCACTAAGAATCAGTCTAGCAGCAACCCATCAATTTAATGTACATATTACCTACCACTGGGCATATATAGAGGTGCTCTCATGTCAATGTACATGGTTTGAGGGAAATAAAATTACTGCATGCTAACACTGCTCTTACTAGACTTATCGGGAGAAAGTAGATACTTTATTCCTGTTCATATATCAATTTACTGCAATCTAACAAAACACAGCATGGAGTAATAGATCATTGGAGAACTACATAGCTTAAACACACAGCCAGGGAATTCTATTTGTGAGTTGACTAGAGTCCTGATGTGTTTCTTAGCAATGGTATAAGTTATTGTGGCTTGAATATAGTAATAAAATAATGTTAAATCTCCACATTTCAATTCAGTCACATCCAGGGCTGGACTGGCCTACCAGGATACCAGGACATTTCCCAGTAGTCCGCCTGCCCTGGGGCTGCTTTTAGTTGCAGCTGCATTGCTCCGCTCTCTCCTATGGATCACATTTCCCCCATGCTCTCCACTCCCCTCGTGCTCCCACCCTGTTCTCCCCCCCAGTGCTCTCCACTCACCCCAGTGCTCTCCCCCCCCCCCAGTGCTCTCCACTTTTGAACGTGGCTCCAGGTAGCCAGGACTAGCGAAGGAGGTTTTCAGCGGCGAGATTGACACGTTGCTGGCTCCATTACCTGGTATGGACTTAAAGGGGAAGCTCCGGGAGTCTTCTTCCATCTTGGGGGGGTCTTCTCGCCGGACTCCTCCCCTATCTTCTGCTAGCTCTTTTACTAGCGGAGGAGCCCAGCTTTTTTCTTCGTCGCCACCCGGGGGTCTTCTTCCGACTTCGGGGGTCTTGTCCCCCCTCTTCGGGGGTCTTGTCCCCCGAAGACGGTTCTTCTTGCCGGGCCTCCGCTTTCTTCCTTTAGCTCTTTTACTAGCGGTGGCCTGGTCTTCTGTCTCCGCCGCCTTTTCTTCCAACTTCGGGGGTCTTATCCCCCTCTTCGGTCTTCTTGCCGGACCTCGGCTCTTCTTCTAGCTCTTTTACTACTTTTACTACTTCTGTAGCCGCCACTAACTTCTTCTCTTCATCTTCTTCCTTGAGATGTTGGCTCCTCCACTAGTAAAAGAGCTAGCAGAAGATAGAGGAGGAGTCCGGCGAGAAGTCCCCCCAAGACAGAAGAAGACCCCCGGAGCTGTGCAATAAATTATTTTAAACCCTTGTGTGGTGTTTTTTTTTTACTTTTTTTTTTCACCAGGTGAATGGGTTGGGGTACATTGTACCCCATACTCATTCACATAGGGTGGGGGCCGGTATCTAGGGGCCCCCTTATTAAAGGGGGCTCCCGGATTCCGATAAGCCCCCCGGCCGCAGACCCTCATCAACATGGGGACAAGGTGCTTTGGGGTGGGGGGGCCGCAGGGCCCCCCTTCCCCAAAGCACCCCCCATGTTGAGGGCATGTGGCCTGGTACGGCTCAGGAGGGGGGATGCCGCTCGCTTGTCCCCACCCCCTTTCCTGACCGGCGGGGTTCCGTGCTCGGATAAGGGTCTTATATGGACCTTGGGGGGGACCCCATGCCGTTTTTTCGGCGTAGGGCTTCCCCTTTAAGTCCATACCAGGTGACAGGGCCAGCGATGTGTCAATCTCGCTGCTGAAGGCGACGACATTGACCTCCTTCGCTAGTCCCGGCTACCTGGAGCCGCGTTCAAAATGAACAGACTTTCCTCCGTGTGCGGCAAAGTCCATTCATTTCAAAAGTCTGGCGGACTAGCCCACACATGGGCAGATTGTCTGTCGGACTCTGGTCCGCCAGATAGTCTGATCGTGTGTACGCGGCATAAGAGTTTGGTAATGCCAGCTCAAATGCCACAGGGTTGATCATCCTCTTCATTTTAAAAGGCCCAATGAACCTTGGCCCAAGTTTCCGTGATGGCAGCAATAACTTAAGATATGCAGTTGACAACCAGACTTCCTCACCAACCTTGAAAATTGGGTTCTCCTTCCTCCCTCGGTCATACCGTCTCTTATAATTGTCCTGAGCTTTCTGTAAGGTATCCCGTATCTTTTGAAAGTTAGACTGTATGGAAGCTATGCGGTCTTGAGCAGCAGGAACAGACATTTCAGGAATGGTGTTAGGGAGGAATGGAGGATGGAATCCAAAGTTTGCCCAGAAAGGTGTTTGGTTAGTGGCGGAGTGGATGGAATTATTGTACTCGAACTCGGTGTACGGTAGGAGAGTCGCCCAATCTTCTTGAGAGCCAGAATAGAAGCAACGGAGGTACTGATCCAAAGTTTGATTTGTCCTCTCGGTCTGGCCGTTGCTCTGGGGATGATATGCTGAGGAGAGGCAAATCTTTATTTCCAAGGTTTTGCAGAGCTCTTTCCAAAACTTGAAGGTAAATTGGATGCTTCTATCCGACACTATACTTTTAGGCATGCCATGAAGTCTGATTATTTCCATGAGAAAAATATTGGCTGTATCAGAAGCAGAATTGGTGCCCACCATGGGCAGAAAATGTGCCATTTTGGAGAGGCGGTCGACAACGACCAAAATGGTGTTAAACCCCTTTGAGGCTGGTAAGTCCAAGATGAAATCCATGGACACTTCTGCCCATGGTCGTTCCGGAATGGGCAAGAGTTTGAGTAGACTCCAGGATTTAGTGTTTTGACCCTTGTTACGCTGGCAAAGAGGGCAAGAAGAGTTGTAGTCCTTACAATCCCGTCTCCACCTTGGCCACCAAAAAGAACGGGAGATCAGCTCAGCGGTTTTTCTTGTTCGGAAGTGACCTGCAAGTTTGTGATCGTAAAATGTCTTGAGAGCCAGAGGCCGTGCTTCTCGTGGGACAAAAATTTGCTCCCGGGCCCAGAGCAGATCGTCATGTTTCTCTAAGTCATGTATTTCTGGGTCGGAGCAGTGACTGGATGACCATCTGATGGAGGTTATTAAGTCAGCCTTGGTGACACCAAGGAAGTTTTCCGGAGAGAGAATTGTACTGGGTTTGGATATTTGGGGGTCTACAGAGAACATCTGCAAGAGCGCGTCTGCCTTTCCATTTTTTGAACCTGGTCTTTAGGATATGTGAAAGTTAAATCTAGAGAAGAAGAGAGCCCAGCGGGCTTGTCTGGGCTTCAACCGTTTTGCTGTCCTGAGGTACTCTAAATTTTTATGATCGGTAAAGATCATAACAGGATGAGATGCGCCTTCCAATAAATACCTCCATTCCTCTATCAAATTTAATGGCCAGCAGCTCCCTATCACCTACATCGTAGTTTAATCCTGGCGGACTCAGCTTCCGGGATGCAAAGGCTACAGGATGTAGAATGGCCTTGGGCCCATGTCTCTGGGAGAGGGTGGCCCTGTAGCGGTTCCACTTCCAATACAAATGGTAAGGTTGGGTCAGGGTGTCGTAAAATTGGTGCGGACGTAAATAGTGTCTTTAGCCTGGTGAAAGCTTCCTGTGCCTCCTGTGACCATTGAAAATGGCTGTGTTGACGTGTTAACTGGGTAATGGGTGCCACAATGGAGGAGAATCCAACAATAAATCTCCAGTAGAAGTTGGCAAAACCTATAAATTGTTGCACCCCCTTTTTGTCAGATGGAGCTGGCCATTCCTGAATTGCTTTGACTTTTTGTGGGTCCATTGCGACCCCGTTAGTAGAGATGACTTCTCAAACTCACATTTCTCAGCTTTGAGATATAACTTTTGATGCCCGAGTATGGTGAGAACCTTTTTAACGTGAAATCGGTGCAATTCAATGGTGGCTGAAAAAATGAGAATGTCATCTAGGTAGACAACTAGGAAGTCGTCAAGGTATTCCAGAAAAATATCGTTCACCAGATGTTGAAAGGTAGCCAGGTCGTTGCAGAGCCCAAACGGCATCACTAAGTATTCATAATGCCCAAACCTGGACCTAAAGGCAGTTCCACTCATCCCCAGCCCGAATCCTGATGAGGTTGTAGGCTCCCCGAAGATCCAACTTGGAGAAGATTCGGGCCGATCGGAAGCGTTGGAAAAATTCTGGAATGAGTGACAATGGGTACCGGTTCTTAATAGTTATGCTATTTAGCTGTCTGTAGTCCACACACGACCTTAGGGACCCATCTTTTTTTTTCCACAAAAAAAGATATCAGCTCCGGCTGGTGACGAGGAGGGGCAAATGAAGCCCTTTTCAAGGTTCTCATCAATGTAATTTTTGGGGGCTTTCAGCTCAGTTTCTGATAGTGGAAAGATAAGGCCAAACGGTATTGCCAAGCCAGGCAGGAGATCAATAGGGCAATCATATGGCCGGTGAGGTGGTAAACAGTCGGCCTTTTGTTTGTCAAACACATTCCAGAACCCAAGGTTTACTGAGGGAACATGCTGAAGGTTACCAGGTGTAGTTGTGATGGCTGATCAGACACTAGGAGCTGGGGAGAAGCAGTGCTGAGAGCAGTATTGAGAAGAGAAGGATACTTCCTTACAGTGGCGTAACTAGAACCTTCAGGGCCCCTATGCAGGAAACCATGGCGCCCCCCCCCCCCCCCCCCCCGACCTCCGGGCAGGGCTCTTTTCTCCGAGCCCGATGGTGGAACACCAGGGCCCAGTCCCAAGTGGGTGGCCACATATAAAGGAACCGATATAAAAAAACATCAATTACAGCCACTGTGCCCATCAAACGCCACCACTGTGCCATCAAATGTCACTACTGTGCCCATCAAACTCTGCCGCTGTGCCCATCAAACTCTGCCGCTGTGCCATCAAACTCTGCCGCTGTGCCCATCAAATGCCACCGCTGTGCCCATCAAATGCTGCCACTGTGCCCATCAAATGCCGCTACTGTGCACATCAAATGCTGTTGGTGTGCCCATCAAATGCTGCCACTGTGAATCCCCACCGCCCGCTCGCTGTCTGCCCGCCACTTACCCTGTCTTGGTAGGGCAGCGGGTAACGGCCATGAGCGGGGTCCTCCATGCATCTCCTGCCATCCTCATCTCCCGTCCACTCCTCCTGATGGGCGTCCAATAGCTGTGTCTATCGTTTCAGCCAATCAGGTGATGGGTAACAGACCCGCACACCTGATTGGAGGAGAGGCGGTTCAGTGTTAGGAAAGTGAATATTAATTCACTTTTCAAACACACCTGGGTAGACTGTGAGCGTCAAGCATGGGGCTCGCAGTTCACCTATTTTGAAGCCTATTAGAGCCCATGGCTCTAATCAGGTGCTGCAAAAACACCCCCCGCCGCTGTAATTCAGGCACCCGGTACCCCAAAAGGGACCAGACACCTATATGGGGTTGGCAGCGGTGGCCATGGATAGATAAATGCTATGCTATGCATGAATCTATCCATTGGTCATAGATGGGGTGGAACCTGTGCACCCTTTTGGATGCACCGCCACTGATAAACACATGCACATTCACATACATACATATGCATACATGCACACTCACATACATGCACATACACATGCATGCATACACATATGAACACATACATGCATGCTCTCACACACACACATACAAGCATGCTCACACACACAAACATGCTCACGCACACATACAAGCATGCTCACACGCACACATACAAACATGCTCACACACACAAACAAGCATGCTCATACACACACACACACACACATACATGCATGCTCTCACACACAGGCACATACAAGCATGCTCACACACACACGCACATACAAGCATGCTCACACACACACACACACACAAGCATGCTCACACACACATGCATGCTCACACACACATGCACATACAAGCATGCTCACACAAGCATGCTCACACGCACACACACATGCATGCTCACACGCACACACACATGCATGCTCACACGCACACACACACACACACACACACACACATGCTCACACACACACGCACATACAAGCATGCTCACGCACACACACACACACACACACAAGCATGCTCACACACACACGCACATACAAGCATGCTCACGCACATACAAGCATGCTCGCACACACGCACATACAAGCATGCTCGCACACACGCACA
The DNA here is from genome assembly GCF_037356315.1 of Lithobates pipiens. Taxonomy (NCBI): domain Eukaryota; kingdom Metazoa; phylum Chordata; class Amphibia; order Anura; family Ranidae; genus Lithobates; species Lithobates pipiens. The sequence goes on along the minus strand of NW_027507785.1, from coordinate 153,180,796 downwards.
TACAAGCATGCTTGCACATACAAGCCTGCTCACTCACACACGCACATACAAGCATGCTCACACATACAAGCATGCTCACTCACACACGCACATACAAGCATGCTCGCACACACACACACACACACACGCACATACAAGCATGCTCACACACACGCACATACAAGCATGCTCACACACATGCACATACAAGCATGCTCACACGCAGCACGCACACACAAGCATGCTCACACGCAGCACGCACACACAAGCATGCTCACACGCACGCACATACAAGCATGCTCACACACATACACATACATGCATGCTCACATACACACACATACATGCATGCTCTCACACACACACACACGCATACAAACACAAATAAAGTAGATAGTCTTATTTTAAAAAAAACGGCAGACATTTACCTTTCCTCTTCCTGCTGGGTACTGCACTCTAGGGGGAGACAAAGAGCACAAGCTGTGCTTTCACTAAAGGCTAATGTGAGGAGCTCCCGCACAGTGCCGATTTCACTTAGGTACATCAATGGCTTGAAAGTTCACAGAGTTTTGAGAGTAGGACTTACTAGGCCTCACTGGACAGCTGCGAAGCAAATGTCTGGTACTCCCACATAACAAACACAGGTTGGATTGGCGTCTACGCTGCCTTTCTTCAGGGGTCAGAGGAGCACGGACCAAGCTGAGTTGCATAGGTTCGACTTCAGGAGCCGAAGAGGTGGCAGCAGCCGGAGGTGGTACACGGGTTGGGATTGGCCTAGGGGATGTCCAGGCCAGACGGGGCCCCTGGAAGTGCTCTGAGCGCTGCTCACGCAAACGTCTATCCAGCTTGGTGGCTGATTGGATCAACTCCTCTAGAGAGGTTGGGGTTTCCATCCTGGCTAGTTCATCCTTAAGGACCTCGGACAGGCCTTGGCGGTACTGGTATTTTAGGGCAGGCTCATTCCAGCCAGTATCAGCCGCCCATTGACGGAATTCCACCTTATAATCATCTACTGGCCTTCTCCCTTGTGACAGGTTATGCAAGATTGCTTCAGCTGTGGCCGTGCGCTACGGATCATAAAGTTGAGCCATACTCTCAAAGAAAAAAATAATTGAGTTCAGCGCAGGGTTCCTTTTTTCCAGCCCTAGCTTGGGGTTCTTTGGCCAGAAGGGAGATCACAAACCCCACTTTTACTACTTCAGAAGAAAGTCCTGGGCTGAAGCGCTAGGTAGAAGGAGCAGGCATTTTTAAAGGCCCTGTACTTCTTTCGGTCACCTGCAAAGCGCTCCGGAGTAGGGACCCTGGGCTCTGGGAGAGCCATTACTACCGTAGGATTAGTAGTAGCCTGAGAGGGGGAGGCCCCACTGATAGGTGCGGCTGCAGATGGAGGTGGTCCAGCGAGTTGCTGAAGGCAGCTATCAATCTGAGTGTATCCCTCTTGCAGCTTTTGGACGGCATCAATAAGAGCTGAAACCTACTGGCACAAGATCTCCAGAGGAGAACAAGCTCTGTCGGCCTCTGACATCTGGCTGGTTTGTACTGTGGGGTGGGACTGTCCGAAGATTCATCTGTACTGGGAAAAGATTATAGATAATATACAACAGATAACAGATAACAGGAGAACAAGTCAGGAAGGAACCGTGGGTGTGCTTGTTCCATGACACGGATAAAACTATAGCGCACTATAAAAAAACATTGATACCCCATATGTTGAATGCATTTAAAAGTTTAATTCCAAAAGCTTGGGGAATCCTTAACCCTCCTTCAATTAAGGAGTGGATAGAGAGGATTGATTGGATAAGATCGATCGAGGAAACCATACTTAGAGAGGAGGATCAGGTAGAAATATTCTACGAGATATGGGGAAGATGGAGTTTAAAAAGACAGTAAAACACCTGGAAATGTTGGAGGGTTAGAAAGATGGGAAGGAGAGAGAGGAAGGAGGAAAGAGGGCGAGGGAATCTGGGGGGGGGGGGGGTTGAGGGGCGAGAGAGAGAGAGGGGAGGGGTGGGGGGGTGATTATGAATAAGGAAAGTAAGGGTTTCTATTTTGAAAGGTTGCTATATGGCTATTTAATATATTAAGGATAAGAATAAAGGTAAATTGTGGATTAAAAATATATTAAAAAATACGAAAGATTATATGCAGATTATGGTTGGCAGTCTTGGTAAATTTCACACGGGTGAGATAATGAACAGGTGGATAAACCGAGGCGAGCATACCTCAGCAATGGAAATCAGTATAATAGACCCGCTGCCTAGGAGAGAGCGAGAGGAACCAGTCCGACCACCCGACCCTCCCTCCACTCCTCTAAAACCTGCTTCTCTTCTTCTCTCTCCGCTCCTGTGGGGGAAAGCAAGAGTGGGCGGAGCTCCACTCAGATGCTACCTTCCAGTTTCGCACCACACATGCGCCCCCGGTGTAATTTAAGTTTTATCGCTTTTACCTTACTCGTCCCCTGCGCACGGGACGTACTATCCATTAGAGGGTCCAAGCCAAAGTTAAAGTCCCCCGCAAGGATAACCTCTCCTGCCTTAAAACCCTCTAGATGTTTCAGCACCTGCTTCAGGAATTTTATCCGCTTTTATTTGGGCAATAGAGGTTAACCAGAGTATATATCCTCTCTCCTCCAGTTTTCCCACCAAATCCATCCTTACATTATTAATTTCTGATTTGATTGAGATTTCAAGGTTACTAAACAATTCCATCATTACCGATTTTGTGGGAATTTGTGCCATATCTCCTTGATTCCTTGATCAACCGGCTCGTTTAGTGCACATGCCCCCTCTAGGCCTGTTTCTTCCCTGGATTTATTTTCCTGTTCTACCCTTTGCTTCTCCAGTTCCTTCTTTTTTTCCCTGGATGTACCTTGCTTTTTTCCATTCCTGGGCTCTTTAAGTTACCGTCATTAAGATATTTCTGAATTGAGCTGGTATTTAAGCTCTCCCTTGCACTCTTGGGGTCCGTCCCTCTCTGGGGACGTCCCTTCATGGTTATTTAGACTTCCTTATTCTATGAATCACTGTATTTTCCTCTCCTCGCCCCCTTTATGGGAAAGGGATGTCTCATATACCCCTTCCAGTGTCCTTGGGTATTTAACACATATAATCAACCCTCAAAAGGTAAGATAAATATATAGAGATAATATCTCATAGTCCCATCAACCTATGCCACAGGAGGATAGGGCATGCTGGTACTTATAATTCAACAAAATAAGTTATCTCAGGTAAAGTCTTCCAGTAGTTATCAAAAAAAATTCCAGCGCAATAGCTTAAGCTTATAAAAATAAAGATATCTTTGTTTTATCCCAGTGAAAGCAACTTCATATACTGTTACTACTTAAGTCTGCCTTAATATTTTTCTTGCAAGTCGCTCATTCATTCAAACATAATTCTCCCTTCCTGGGGTTTTCAAGCAAGTCTCTGTTAAACCTTTAAGCACTTTAGGGACAATCCTGGGGACCAGCATCCATCACCAGTCTCTAACTTTAACAGTCTTTTAACAGTCCTTTAAAGATCCTGGTGTTGATAATCTGTTGGGGTCACAATATGTGCCTCATAAGAAGTAGTTGATCGATGAAATACTACCGCAAGACACACAGGGCAGCTTACTCGAGCGGGGTAGACGCGTTCAGCGGTTCTCGGCACTTAGCGATAGTCACATCTCTGTGTAGGGCCATCAATCTTCGGGCACAATCCAGAGTTAAAATCCATCTTTTACACTGTCTCCAGGAGGAGGGTACCAATGGTTTTAAAGGGGGGGAAAGAAGAAAAAAATGAAAAAGGGGGGGAGGGGAAGGGACGCCCAGCATGTATGGGCTTGCAAAAATTATCTAAGTTACCTAGTTAATTCAAACAGATGATTAACAGATAATTGCTATAACGAAGAGCTAAGTTGCTCCGCCTTTCATCTAATTATGATTCATAACTCAACCAATGACTCCGTCCCCCATCCCTCCCATAGCTTCTGGTCCCAACCTCATGAGTTTAGATTGTTGAGGAAGAGATCAGAGGAGGAATGATGGCGCCATAGGGACCATAAGATAATGAACTTGTAATATGTATCATCCGTTTTCGCAGCTCCTCCATAAGAATTATGTCGTTCAGGATGTCCACCCATCCTGAAATGGGAGGGGTGGAGTCCTTCTTCCAGTAAAGAGTGACAACATGGTGGGCCGCGGAAAGGAAGAATCTTAGGAGACTTTTTTTTGTGATTGGATTGAACTGGGAAGAATGGATAGAAGAGCCATAAGAGGTGAGGGGGACAAAGATGTCTCATAGATATCATTATAGAAGACAAATATTTTATCCCAAAATGGATGAACCTTGACACATTCCCATCATATATGAATATAGGAACCTCTACTTCCGTGACATCGCCAACAAGTGTCCGTAGTGGACGGGAACATCCTGTATACCGTGGCTGGAACTCTGTACCACCGAGATAATAGTTTTGTAATTTTTCTCCTGTGTAAATCCCGACCTAGATGATTTGTGGGTGAGTATAAATTAGGTAGTCCACTGAGCTGGGGAAATATCAACAGCTAAGTCTCTGGACCATTTGTGTGCGTATGCAGGAAGAGAGTCACACAGGTGAGATTGAATTTCTTTATAAATTAGTGATAGTGTGTCTGGGGGTTTGAGAGAGACTACATAAATCCTCAAATGGTGTTAGACAATGGCAGAATTATAGGGGTCGCCAAGATCGCTCATGGCGACCGGGCCCCTTGCTGCAGGGGGCCCTTGAGGGCCCCCTGTACTCTTCCATAGGAGGGGAGGCTGAGAGGAGCTCTCCCCGATCATCAGCCGAACTGAAATCGGCACTGTGCGGGAGCTCCTCACATTAGCCTTTAGTGAAAGCACAGCGTGTGCTCTTTGTCTCCCCCTTGAGTGCAGTACCCGGCAGGAGGAGCAAAGGTAAATGTCTGCCGTTTTTTTTTAATAAGACTATCTACTGTATTTGTGTTTGTATGTGTGTGTGTGTGTGTGTGTGTGTGTGTGAGCATACATGTATGTGTGTGTGTGTGAACATACATGTATGTGAGCATGCTTGTATGTATGTGTGTGTATGTGTGTGAGCATGCTTGTATGTGCGTGCGCGTGAGCATGCTTGTGCGTGCTGCCTGTGAGCATGCTTGTATTTGCGTGCGTGTGAGCATGCTTGTATGTGTGTGCGTGTGAGCATGCTTGTATGTGCGTGTGTGTGAGCATGCTTGTATGTGTGTGTGCGAGCATGCTTGTATGTGTGTGTGTGCGAGCATGCTTGTATGTGCGTGTGTGTGCGAGCATGCTTGTATGTGCGTGTGTGTGAGCATGCTTGTATGTGTGTGTGTGAGCATGCTTGTATGTGTGTGTGTGAGCATGCTTGTATGTGTGTGTGTGAGCATGCTTGTATGTGCGTGTGTGTGAGCATGCTTGCATGTGCGTGTGTGTGAGCATGCTTGTGTGTGCGAGCATGCTTGTATGTGTGTGTGCGAGCATGCTTGTATGTGTGTGTGCGAGCTTGCTTGTATGTGTGTGTGCGAGCTTGCTTGTATGTGTGTGTGCGAGCATGCTTGTATGTGCGTGTGTGTGTGAGCATGCGTGTATGTGCATTTGTGTGAGCATGCTTGTATGTGTGTGTGCGAGCATGCTTGTATCTGCGTGTGTGGGAGCATGCTTGTATGTGCGTGTGTGTGTGTGAGCATGCTTGTATGTGTGTGTGTGTGAGCATGCTTGTGTGTGTGCGAGCATGCTTGTATGTGTGTGTGTGAGCATGCTTGTATGTGCGTGTGTGTGTGAGCATGCTTGTATGTGCGTGAGCATGCATGTATGTGTGTGAGCATGCTTGTATGTGTGTGAGCATGCATGTGTGTGTGTGTGAGCATGCTTGTATGTGCGTGTGTGTGTGTGAGAATGCTTGTATGTGCGTGTGTGTGTGAGCTTGTATGTGCGTGTGTGTGTGTGAGCATGTGTGTGTGTGTGAGCATGTATGTGTGTGTGTGTGTGAGCATGTATGTGCGTGTGTGTGTGTGAGCATGTATGTGCGTGTGTGTGTGTGTGAGCATGCTTGTATGTGTGCATGTGAGCATGCTTGTATGTGCGTGTGTGTGTGAGCATGCATGTGTGTGTGTGTGTGAGCATGCTTGTGTGTGTGTGTGTGAGCATGCTTGTGTGTGTGTGTGTGTGTGTGAGCATGCTTGTATGTGCGTGTGTGTGTGTGAGCATGTATGTGCGTGTGCGTGTGTGTGTGTGTGAGCATGCTTGTATGTGTGCATGTGAGCATGCTTGTATGTGCGTGTGTGTGTGAGCATGCGTGTGTGTGTGTGAGCATGCTTGTGTGTGTGTGTGTGTGTGTGAGCATGCTTGTGTGTGTGTGTGAGCATGCATGTATGTGCGTGTGTGAGCATGCTTGTGTGTGTGTGTGTGTGAGCATGCTTGTGTGTGTGTGTGTGTGTGTGAGCATGCTTGTATGTGTGCGTGTGAGCATGCTTGTGTGTGTGTGAGCATGCTTGTATGTGTGTGTGTGAGCATGCTTGTATGTGTGTGTGAGAGAGCATGCATGTATGTGTGTGTGTTCATATGTGTACATATGCATGTGTATGTGCATGTATGTGAGTGTGCATGTATGCATATGTATGTATGTGAATGTGCATGTGTTTATCAGTGGCGGTGCATCCAAAAGGGTGCACAGGTTCCACCCCATCTATGACCAATGGATAGATTCATGCATAGCATAGCATCTATGCTATGCATGAATCTATCCATTGGTCATAGATTGTATGTGCGTGTGTGTGTGAGCATGCATGTATGTGCGTGTGTGAGCATGCTTGTGTGTGTGTGTGTGTGAGCATGCTTGTGTGTGTGTGTGTGTGAGCATGCTTGTGTGTGTGTGTGTGTGAGCATGCTTGTATGTGAGCATGCTTGTATGTGTGCGTGTGAGCATGCTTGTATGTGCGTGTGTGTGTGTGAGCATGCTTGTATGTGTGTGTGTGCGCATGCTTGTATGTGTGTGTGAGAGAGCATGCATGTATGTGTGTGTGTTCATATGTGTACATATGCATGTGTATGTGCATGTATGTGAGTGTGCATGTATGCATATGTATGTATGTGAATGTGCATGTGTTTATCAGTGGCGGTGCATCCAAAAGGGTGCACAGGTTCCACCCCATCTATGACCAATGGATAGATTCATGCATAGCATAGCATGAATCTATCCATGGCCACCGCTGCCACCCCCATATAAGTTTCTGGTCCCTTTTGGGGTGCCGGGTGCCTGAATTACAGCGGCGGGGGGTGTTTTTGCAGCACCTGATTAGAGCCATTGGCTCTAATAGGCTTCAAAATAGGTGAACTGCGAGCGCCATGCTTGACGCTCACAGTCTACCCAGGTGTGTTAGAAAAGTGAATTAATATTCACTTTCCTAACACTGAACCGCCTCTCCACCAATCAGGTGTGCGGGTCTGTTACCCATCACCTGATTGGCTGAAACGATAGACACTGCTATTAGACGCCCATCAGGAGGAGAGGACGGGAGATGAGGATGGTAGGAGATGCATGGAGGACCCCGCTCATGGCCGTTACCCGCTACCCCACCAAGACAGGGTAAGTGGCGGGCAGACAGCGAGCGGGCGGTGGGGATTCACAGTGGCAGCATTTGATGTGCACAGTAGCGGCATTTGATGTGCACAGTAGCGGCATTTGATGGGCACAGCGGTGGCATTTGATGGGCACAGCGGTGGCATTTGATGGGCACAGCGGCAGAGTTTGATGGGCACAGTAGTGACATTTGATGGGCACAGTACTGACATTTGATGGTACAGTGGTGGCGTTTGATGGGCACAGTGGCTGTAATTGATGTTTTTTTTAAATCGGTTCCTTTATATGTGGCCACCCACTTGGGACTGGGCCCTGGTGTTCCACCATCGGGCTCGGAGAAAGGAGCCCTGTCCGGAGGTCGGGGGGGGCGCCATGGTTTCCTGCATCGGGGCCCTGAAAGTTCTAATTACGCCACTGGTGTTAGAGGTCTGTGAACCCATCCAGAAAGATGCAGTCATCTGCTAAATTGGTTCAGGCAAATTGTGGAGAGCCAGTCCGTGGTCGTGGAAGTCTGTAGGTCCGAGGGCAGTCGAAAATGGCCTGTGGTGGGATGGACGAAGTATTTGGCTGTTGGCCATTGTTTTCTTAGGTATGCCCCACATTGTTCTCTAAATAAAAAGGCCGGAAGAGATGAACTATCAAATAAAGGAGAAAGAGGCCCTGGATCAGTGGACAGGGCAAATATGGCGGCCTTATTGTACCACAGGTTCAGAGCAGCTATCGCGAGTGGGGAGATTACTTGCAGTGTATGTAATTTAGCGTTATATCCCCAGAGAAGAGCCCACAGATCTACTTGTGCCATATCTTGTTCGATAAGAGTAGAAGGTTTCATTAACGGTCTTGGAAACCATTCGAGGAGTCTGGAAAGTAATGCCGAGGTATGATACAATTGCAAGTCCGGAAGGCCGGCGCCTCCCTTGTACTTAGGGGCGCATAGGACCTTGTGTTTAAGTCTAGGGGGATGGTGCTTATCCAGGTTAAATAAGGTAACCACGATTCCGGTGAAAGGAACTGCTTTCAAGGACCCTGCGGACAGAAGGGTCGAGGCGGTTGCTCGGTCCATGTTTACGGTGGTGGGGTCAGTATTGCGGCCAGTGTTAGCCACGGCCCTGGTGTCACAGATGCTTACTGAATAGGCTAAGTTGTTACACCACGAGTTGGAGAAGCAACAGGTTTCCCCGGGCTGCATGAAACTGGCAGACCAGTTGGTGCAGGGCCTGAAGTATGTCTGTGATGCGGCCCTAGATATGGCCCCCTTGCTTTCTAGAGCCTCAGTATCAGCAGTGGTGCTACGTCGCCTGATTTGTGTCATAAACCATGAATCAGACTGAGATAGAAGTACAATTAAATCACACTTGTTTATTAAATACACATAAATAGGTAAATAAAGTAAGCCTAGTCAAAGCATAGCAAGAGTCCAGTAACCGGATCGAGTAGTCAGCCAAGCCAGAGTTCAATAACCAGATTGGGTAGTCAACCAGGCCAGAAGTCAGGGATCCAAGTGGAGGAACAGCAAGCAGGATAAGGAGCCAGAAGGGATGTCAGCAAGCCAGTCTTTAACCAGGTACGCAGGAGATGGCTTCTTGTGATGTGACCAAGGCGAAGGCAGAGATGAAGTGAGCTGGACAGCTTTAAGTAGGCAGGTCAGACGAGCAGGATCAGGAACAGCTGGGTAACTGTGCAGAGAGATGAGAGCTGCAATTAGCCGACAGCCGAGCAGCCAGCCCAGAGAAGGAAGGGTTAAGCCAGCCCTGATAATTTGGCTTAAATGCTGGTTACATTCCTGGTTTTGCAAGCCAAACAAGCCTGCGAGCAAATCTGTTGGCTCATGAAGGTTTGCCCCCGTCCTACACTCGGGTGGGGGGTCGCCCTTGGGAGTTTGCAGCCCGGAGGACCTCCCTCCTTTCCGACCAGTGGATCTGTGAACTGATTTCATCAGGCTACAAGATAGCTTCATTCTTGTCTGCAAAACCGATTTTTTTTCCTTTCAACCTTCATCCTTTTCCGGCTCGTCGGGAGGCCCTGTTCAGGGCAGTACAGGACCTGCTGCTGCGCGGGGTGATAGTACCTGTGTCGACACCAGTAAGGTTTCAGGGATTCTACTCCAATCTGTTTGTAGTCCCAAAGAAGACAGGGGTCTGTCCATTCCTGGATCTCAAGGCCCTTAATGGCTTTGTGAAAGTACAAAGGTTCAGGATGGAATCTGTTCGCTGGTCACTGAACTCCATCAGGGGGATTTCTTGGCATCCTTGGACATCAAGGACGCATACTTGCATGTTCCCATATGCGTCAGGCATCCGAGGTTTCTACCATTTGCAGTCGGGGACGAGCACTATCAATTTGTAGCTCTCCCTTTTGGCCTAGTGATAGCGCCGCGGGTCTTCACCAATGTGCTAGCCCCATTTCTGGCATTGCTATGACAACAAGGGATCGCAATCGTGGGTTACCTGGATGACCTCTTCCTGAGAGCAGTTTCTGCCTTAGAATTAAGGGAGGATGTGGCGATCGCCATACAGACTCTCCGGGATTTTGGTTGGGTGTTGAACCTCCAGAAGTCGGTGTTGGTACCAACTCAACGCCTGGAGTACCTGGACTTGGTTCTGGACTCCTCAGAGGTGAGAGTCTTTCTCCCGCCAGACAAGCTGCAGACTCTTCAAGCTGCCATGAAGTTATTGATGTCCCGCAGGTGGTCGTCTCTGCATTTTTGGATGCAAGTTCTGGGTCTCATGGTAGCCTCTTTCGAGGCAGTACCGTATGCTCAATTCCACACTTGAGTCTTGAAAAGAGAGATCCTGTCCAAATGGGACAAATCTCTGACATCCCTAGATTGTAAAATTCGGGTAAGCCAGCTAGTGAGAGATTCCCTTCTCTGGTGGCTGAGGTCTTCAGCCCTTCGGTCCGGGAAGTCGTTCCTTCCTCTTCATTGGACGGTGGTCACAACGGACACCAGCCTGACCGGCTGGGGGGGAGTTTGGGGCGTACAGTCAGCCCAGGGTCGCTGGACGCAAGAAGAATCCTGCCTGCCGATCAATGTACTGGAGCTTCGGGGAGATCAGGCGGTGCCTCTCCACATGGTCACAGAGGCTGCAGGGGCGTCCGATCAGGATCCAGTCGGACAAAGCCATGGCAGTGGCGTATGTCAACCATCAAGGAGGAACAGGGAACTTGGCTGCAGCACTGGAGGTCTTTCAGGGAAGACAGGCTTTCCATGTAAGATCCCGGCGTGCACGCATGCATACTAGCACTTTAAGACACACACCTGTCAGTAATACTGAAGTCAGGCGGGTTATTTAAACAGGGCTTCTACAGAGGTTCATTGCTGTTTGGTCTGCAGCTTCTGTGTTGTATCCTGTTTCCTGTGTGACCTCTGAATCTGATCCAGCTTGTCGTTACCTGTGATTGCCTGCTGCCTGTTCTGATCCCGGCTTCCATTTGACTCTGATCCTGCCTGCTGATTCTGTCTGCTGATCTTCCTGTACTACTCGGCTTGTGATCTGACCTCTCTTCTGCCTACCATCTACATCTGATCTGCCTGATTATTACCGACCCGGCCTGTCTGACCCTGCATCTCGCTTATCCAGCCTGCTACAGCTCCCAGCCCTGCAAGCCTGCATCTGGTACTGCTCTGTGGTTCATCCCAGCCTGCCACCAGTCAAGCATCGTGTTAGCTCATCCACTACCTGCCTGCTGATCGCCGCTACTACAGTGACTATTGAACTGTTTACAGGCACTCATACCCCACCGTGCTACTGTGGCTACTGTATCACTACCAGTTTTACTACCAGTATCACTACCAGTATCACTACCAGTGGTCCGTGAGCCAGAGTTGTACAAGAGGCCTTCCTCTGCACATCAGGGTCACATCCCAGGTGCATAACAAGGTCGCTCACATCCTGCAGTGAGCAGAGCGGCGCATGCCCGCTCTGTCAGCCGTATATATTCCAGGGCTTAGAAAACTGGCAGGCGGACTACCTAAGTCGTCAGATGCTGGACCAGATGGAATGGTCGCTACATCCGAATGTGTTTCGGCAGATGTGGATCCTTTGGCCTCTCGGCTCAATCGGAAGGTACAGAGGTTTGTGGCCAGGGCAAGAGACCCCTGGGCGGATGCATCAGACGCATTAGTGGCTCCATGGGGGCATTATCGGCTGATTTATGCCTTACCCCCACTCAAACTCTTACCTCGTCTCCTACGCAGAGTGGAGGCCGAGAGGATTCCGGCGATTCTGATTGCCCCAGATTGGCCTCGATGTCCTTAGTACGCAGTCAGAATGGTGGCGGACGTTCCTTGGTGGCTGCCGATGCGAGAGGACCTTCTGTCGCAAGGTCCAATACTTCACCCTGCTTTACCGTCGCTGGTTTTAACGGTATGGCTGTTGAAAGCCAGGTGCTAAGGGACCGAGGACTGTTGGATTCGGTAATCTCCTGTCACGTACCTTGGAGGAGACTGAAATGATGAGGTCGGCCTCTCTTGTATCTTCTGCCCAGGCCCCACTGGAAGTGGTACAGAGGGAACCGAGGGCCAGAAGGAACACGAGTGCCTGCAACTGTGGACCCGGAGCTTTGCAGCAGAGGAAGTGAACTTGGACAGGCAGGTGAGCAGGCAGGGCTGGATGGATCATCTGGTACCCAGGATCAGCTGGACTTAAAGGGGAACTCTGCAGGAACCATGAAACTGGAACGTGCCCTTTATAGACTTGTAGCAGAAGATCACAGAAGGTGGCTGGATCAAGGCAGCAGGCACCGGCAGGACGTGCAGCAATGGAAGCAGGGTCTTGTAGGAAGCCAGGTTCGGCAGCAGGTGGGCAACGTGGAACAGGTCAGCAGGCAGAGGCGAGGTTACAATAGCCAGGGTCAGGAGCCGGAAGTCAGAGCCATAACGAGATCCAGAAGCAGGGTCAGAGCAAGCCGGGTTCATCAGGAGGTTTCAGGCAGAGAATAGCAGGTGCAGAATAACTGGAACAGCTGAAGATCAGTCAGCGACCATCTGGGGTCAGAGCACTCCTTTAAATAGGCCATCTGGCGCCAATTTGCGCAAAGGGCGCACGCCTGCTCATGCACGCAACCCGTCGCGCATGCACTTGCGAATTAGCGCGCACAGGTATGCGCGAACGCCCGCACACGTTAGCACATGAGTGCGCAATGGACGGAAGCAACTGGTTCTCTTACATTGCCCCCCCCCCCCCTTACGGGCAGCCTCTGGATGCCCACTAGAGAACTCTTCTCAGGATGAAGCTGGAGATAGGCCCGAATTAAAGTGGTTGTATACCCACTTTTTTAACTTTTACCTACAGGAAAGCCTATAATAAGGCTTACCTGTAGGTAAAAAAAATATCTCCTAAACCTGTACGGTTTAGGAGATATTCCCCTCGGTATGCGCCGCTGACTGCAGCGGCGCATGCGCACAAGGGGGTTCTCTCCGTGAAAATCCGGCAGCGCTCGTCCGGCCGGATTTAAATCTCCCGCGCGCATGCGCGGGAGTGACGATATCGCGGCTCCGGCCACTCACAGCGCCGGAGCCGCGATACCCGGAAGAGACGCCGAGGGAGCATGTCGGCTCCCTCGGCGTGGATCGGGCGAGATGTCGGGGCCTCGTTCTAAGGTAAGTAATTCATAATGAGCTAGTATGCGGTGCATACTAGCTCATTATGCCTTTTGCTTTGCAGGTTTTAAAAAAAAAAAAAAAAAATTGCGGGTTTACTACCACTTTAACTGAGGAGCATGTACATTGGTAGAAAGTTCCCACGAGTTATTTTCAGGGCCATAACCCCTCCATTTGATCAAGAACTGGGTTTGACCCCTTCTCTTTCTGCAATCCATAATGGCCTCTACTTCAAATTCCTCATTCCCTTCGACAAGCAATGGAGGAGGAACTTCAGGTTCACGATCAGGGAAGAGGTTAGCCATGGATCGTTTTAAAAGAGAAATGTGAAACATCGGATGGATCTTCAAACTTGCCGGCAGGTTAAGTTCGCAAGGCAACAGCATTCATTTTCTTCTTTACTGAAAATGGGACAATGTACCCTGGTCCCAGTTTCTTAGAGTGACAGGCCAACTTGAGATTTGTAGTGGGAAGCCAAACTTTATCCCCAGGCTTAAGGTCTAGATTACCCCTTCTCCTCCTGTCATAGAATCTCTTATTATTTTCCTGAGACTCATGATGGTTTCTTGCAGGAGTTGGTTGTTAGATCTCCAGAATTCCAGATGATCCTGTACTGCTGTGACTGAAGATTCCCGGGGAACATCAGGCAAGAAGGATGGGTGAAACCCATAGTTAGCAAAGAAAGGGGTCTGTTTGATCGCGGAATGTATTGAGTTGTTATAAGCGAATTCCGCTAACGGCAATAGAGATGCCCAGTCATCTTGTGCAAACGAGGAAAAACAGCGTAGACACTGCTCCAGGGTCTGGTTTGCCCTCTCTGTTTGATCGTTAGTCTGTGGATGGTATGCAGACGACAGTGTTTAATGCCCGGGACTTCGCATAAGGATTTCCAAAATCGAGAGGTGAATTGCACCCCACGGTCAGAGGTGATACTGGCAGGAATACCGTGAAGGCATACAACTTCCTTGATAAAAGAAGAGGCAGTCTCTGCAGCGGAAGGGGTGCCCTTTAAGGGCACAAAGTGGGCCATCTTAGACAGCCGATCCACAATGACAAAGATGGTGGTGAAGCCTTTGTATGGTGGTAACTCAACAATGAAGTCCATGGTGATCATGGTCCATAGTTTATCAGGGACAGGAAGGGGTTCCAATAGCCCCCAATTCTTAGCTCTGTCAGTCTTGTTCCGGAGACACATTTTGCATGATTTAATGTAGTTCCTGCAGTCCTGTATCAGGTCTGGCCACCAGAAGGAGCGCAGGACCAGATTAGAAGTCTTTTGAACTCCAAAATGCCCTGCCAAGGGGTGGTCGTGGCACATGTAAAGAACCACTGTTTGTAACTGCTCAGGAACAAAGATCTCATGAAAACAAAGTTTGTCATGAAAATAGAGACCCTCTTTCAGCTGGAGGTGAAGTTCTGGAGATGAGGAATGGTTCTTAACTGCTGTCTTGATCTAAGAGATGAGATCAATCTGTAAAAGAAGAACATTTTTAGCAGGCAAAATGGTATCAGGTTCCGGGGGAACCTCAGTGTGTTAAAACATACGGGAAAGGGCATCAGGCTTCCCATTCTTGGAACCAGGCCGGTAAGTTATGTGGAAACAAAATCTTGCAAAAAAGAGAGCCCATCTGGCCTGGTGGGGTCTCAGTCTCTTGGACACAAGAATGGGATGTGCCACTCCCTCAAGGAGATAGCGCCATTCTTCCAAGGCAGATTTAATAGCCAGTAGTTCCTGATCCCCCACGTCATAGTTCCTTTCTGAAGGATTTTGTTTTCTAGAAAAGAAGGCGATGGGATGTAGGAGAGACTGCGCCCCCTGTTGGTGAGACAGTATGGCCCCCACAGCGATTTCGGAGGCATCAACCTCAAGGATATAGGGCAAGTTAGGATCAGGATGTCTCAGAATGGGTGCAGATGTGAAAAGGCTCTTCAACTTGTCAAATGCAGCTTGCGCTTCTACAGTCCATGAGAAGGTTACACGTGATCTGATTAGTTTAGTAATGGGGAAATGATTCCCGAAAAGTTCTTGATGAATTTCCTGTAGAAATTAGAAAACCCCACAAATCGCTGCACAGACTTCCTATCAGTGGGTGCCAGTCAAGTACTGCGGATACCTTCTGGGGATACATGGCGATCCCATCTGCGGAAATAATGAGACCCAGGAACTGGATGGAAGACTTCTCGAACTCGCACTTCTTGGCCTTGGCGTAAAGATGGTGTTTTCTTAGCCTGTCTAGAACCTTTTTAACGTGGACTCGGTGCACATCCAGGGAAGAGGAGAAAATTAGTATATCATCCAGGTAGACAATAGTGAACACATCAAGGAAGTCCCAAAAAACATTGTTCACAAAATGTTGAAAGGTGGCCGGTGCATTACAGAGTCCGAAGGGCATCACAATAGATTCAAAGTGCCTGAAACAGGACCTAAAGGCCGTCTTTCACTCATCCCCTTCCTTGATTCTGATCAAGGTAAATGCTCCTCTTAGATCCAATTTGGAAAAGACACGTGCCTCTCGTAGACTTTGGAACAATTCGGGAATAAGTGGCAAAGGGTATCGGTTCTTTATGACTATTTTATTTAAATCCCGATAGTCAACACAAGGCCGGAGTGTGTGATCTTTCTTCCCGACGAATAATATTCCTGCCCCGGCAGGAGAGGAAGAAGGCCGGATAAAACCCTTGTCAAGGTTTTCGCTGATGTATTTTCGAAGTTCCTCGAGTTCAAGTTCAGAGAGAGGAAAAATTCTGCCGAAGGGAATTTCAGCGACAGGCAAAAGTTCAATTGGGCAGTCATATGGTCTGTGAGGGGGCAAGGTATGAGCATTCTTCTTGTTGAAAACATCAAGGTACCCGTGATACATGGAGGGCACCATTTTAACAGTCTTAGGATCAATGCTGATGCAGAAGAATGGTCCTTCGGAACTAGGTGGTGGAGAGAGGCAGTTCTTACAGTAGTCGGAAGGAAAAGACACCTCCCAGAGGACCAATTGATGAGAGGATTATGTGCCCTCAGCCAGGGTTGCCCAAGAATGACAGGGAAGAGTGGAGAAGTGATGACATCCAGACGAAGGAACTCCCGATGTCTGGAGGTGGTAAGACATGAGATGGGTACAGTCTCTAGGGTAACAGGTCCAGACTTAATACCTGATCCATCCGCCAGATGGACAGAGAAACTGTTCTTTTTGGCACTCAGGGGTAGCTCATGCATAGTAGCAAAAGAAGAGTCCACAAAACAGCTACAAGCCCCCGAGTCCACGATGGCAGAAACGGTGAGAGTCTTTCCAGCAAACTGAAGAGAGACAAAGTGTGGTTCTGTCCACCCAAGCTCAGTTACTGTCTTACCACAGAAGGATATGGAAACTGGCACAGGTTTGTCGGTGCTGATTTCCACCACTCACATACCTCCCTATGGTGCAATCCCCTGTCGCAGGAACGTATGCGTATCCTGGATGTGGACTTGTGGGCCTCTAGGGGCATCACATACTTATATGAAGTCATGTCCCCACTCGGAGTGCGTTATTTTCCCTCACTGCAGGCGAAATTTGACCTGCCCCATTATATGCAGTTCCGCTACCTGCAGCTGAGGCATGCACTCCGATCCCAGTTCGCTGAAGGCCTCCCAAATGTCCAATCATTAACCCTGATGGATTTGATCTTGGGTGACAACCCAGCTCAACTGATCTCAACTATGTATAACTTATTAAGTGCCCAGGCGGTAGCGCAGGTTACTGAGAGAGCCAGGGTCAGATGGGAGGAGGACTTGGGTCCGTTGGAGGGGCCAGATTGGGATGAGATGTTGGAAAATAAAAATATTAAGCAGACATCACTGAAATTGCCTGACCGCCTTACATAAATATACATAATCCATAAATCGTATTTAACCCCAGCCAGACTTGTGAAATTTCACTCGGATTATAGCCCGGGGTGCACTAGGTGCCCTAGCCCTAATGGCACATTCTACCACTTAATATAGATGTGCCCTAGGATCCAGTCACACTGGGAGCAGATAATCACTTTCTTGCATGACCACATGGGCTCGCCCCTCCAACTGGACCCAAAAGTGTGTGTTTTGGGTATACTCCTGAACGCCAATATTGATAAATACTTGACAACGTTCCTACATTTAACGCTGTTTATTGCATGGATGCGACCGGCTCCTCCCCTGATCCGCGAGTGGATCACCGAAATTAACAGTAAACTACCCTATATAAAGCTAGTGTATAGACATCGCGGTTGCCCAGCTAAATATAAAAAAGTGGAGTATAAAAGCTTGGAAACATGTATAGATTAGATATATCACGATCTTGGGAACTCACATTGTCCACCCACTGAGTTCTGTGCTAGTTGGCTGGGCCCATGCCTTGCCACCATTGTCAAAGATGAGGTTAGCCTGTGTGGAATGAGGAGGATACGTGCCTAGGGGTACTATGTGTGGTATGGTTATGCCGGGGGGGTAAGTCATTGTTGTTGTTATGCTATTCAGATCCCAAACTGTACAACCTGAACTGGGGGTGAACCTCTGACAGACTGTCTCTAACTTGTGTTCTATGTCTGTACATATTGTATCTTGATTTTTAAGCTGTCAAATAAACTTGTGCCTGTTTAAAAAAAAAAAAAAGTGTGGTTCTGGCCAGGATTCAGCGAGGCGACTATTTTGGGTGGAGGAAAGGATCTCCTATGACATCTCAGGGGACATTGTTGAAGATAATGTCTTCCATCGCCACAATAAAGGCGAAGTTTAAGGCGGTGGTGATGGGTTTGTTCCTGTTGAGACGAAGGAGATATCAAATAATTGGCATGTAAAGTCTTTTTGACCCTTACAATGTCTTTAGGCAAAACTGCAGGAGAAGGAGATAACTGGACCGAGGACTGAACAGGTAGCAAGTGGTGGTTCCTGGTTCTCTCAGCCTGTCTTTCGCACAGACGTCGATCAATCAGGATGCAAAGGAGGATCAAGTCATTCAAAGAGGTGGGAGCCTCAATCCTGGCCAGTTCATCCTTTTTTTTTTTTTTTTTTTTATTGAAAGTTTTCCAATACATTAATAACATACAAACATACAAAAAGGTCCCAAAAACCCCCAGACCTCCCCCCCCCGCCCTTCCCACCCTCTCCCTCCCCCCACCCAACAATACTCCCTCCTGTGCAGCCCTCCGTTCCTCATCTTGAGCTCAGTCTATGATCACAGACAGTATCACACATATAAAAAACACATAACTTGTACCGTTACTGAGTATTTAACTACCCGAGGTGGGGATGTAAGCCAACCCAAGGGGTAGCACCTCCCTGCCCCGCCCCTCACCCGACACTCAAGGAGTACACCTCCCGCCTAGCGATTAATTCACAGTATCTGCGGCATCAAGCCAACACCGCCACACCCTTTCAAATTTATTAGGACACCCTCTGCTGAGATAGGTGGCTTTGTATAACGGTAAAGCTTTATTAATTAAACCTTTCCAATAAGAAACCGTAGGAGGTTCGGGTTTCTTCCAACATAGCAGGATAGCTTTGCGTGCATAAAACAGCGCCAGAGAGATCAGAGTCCTCTGCGCCTTTCGAGGTGCCAACTCCTCCACCAGTCCGAGCAAACATACCGCAACTGTGACTGGAATCGGCACCGAAAGGACAGATTGTATAACTTGTGTCACTCCCTTCCAGAACTCCTCAATCCGCGGGCACTGCCAAAACACATGGTCAAAGTCAGCTCGGTCAGCTGTGCAACGCCAGCATCCCCCCGCACCCGTACCGTAAATTCTAGCCAGTCTGGCTGGGGTGTAGTATACTCTATGCAGGATTTTAAACTGGATGAGTCTGTCTCTAGCCGATACTAGGGTCTGAAACGGGTGTCCCCACATGTCGTCCCAATCCTCCCCTCCAAAGTCTGGTACTAAAGCACTCCAAACATCTCTAAATTTTTGGACAGGCTTCGCCCTGTCTGGGAACAACATTCTGTACACAACGGAGAGAGGCTTTTTCAGGTCCTCTGTCCGCAGCACATTTTCCAGAGGCGACACTCCCAACTGCAGAGCCCCAGGACCGAACTGAGAGAGAAAAGCGTGCCGCAACTGTAGGTATCGAAAAAAATACCAATTTGGAAGATCATGTTTTACCTTAAGCTGATCAAACGTCAAGAGCTTCCCCTCTCCCACCACATGCTTCAGTTGTTTAATGCCTACCCTGGCCCTTATCACCGGATCCGGTATGTCCCCAAAATTTGGCAATTTAGGATTAAACCATAGAGGAGTGTCAGGAGACCAACTTCCTTCTGGTTGTTTCATCAAGGTCTGCGCTTTTTCCCAGGCCCGTATCGTTGCCCGCATAGAGGCCGTCAGAGCTGGTGAAGCCCCTGGACCTCTATACACCAAATAGGACAGGCTCTCATAGGAGCCCAAAAGGGCCGCCTCCAGTACATTTGCCGAATCCCCGTTCTCCCGTGTTAGCCAGCGTCCGACGACCACCATTTGCCCAGCTAGATAATATTTAAAAAGATCCGGCAATGCCAAGCCACCTTGACCCCATGGCTCCTGCAAAACCCTGAGACTTATTCTGGGGTGCGTAGCGGCCCATAAAAAGGATACAAAGAGACTATTAACCCTCCGAAAAAACGAGCAGGGAATCCAAATAGGAGAATTGCGTAAAAAGTAAAGGAATACAGGCAGAACCTTCATTTTGAGCAGGTTAACCCTACCAATGAGGCACAGCGGCAGATGCTTCCAAGCTTCCAGCTGCACCTTAACCCTGGCCAACAAGGGGAGGAGATTCAGAGACATAAAGTTGCCCACTCTTGGTGAAACTCTCACCCCCAAGTATTTAAATTCCTGCACCCAGGCAATGGGGACCCTAGTGGTCGCCAGCTCTCGCGCCTCCCCGTCAATAGCCATCACGCTGGATTTCTCCCAATTGACCCGGAGCCTGGAGAACTCAGTAAATTTGTCGAGCACCCGGAACACTGCCTCCAAAGATGGCCCTGCGTCCTTCAAGAAGAGGAGCATGTCATCTGCATAGAGTGCTATACACTCCCTAATACCCCCCACCTCCAGTGTTCCTACCCCAGGTGATAGCCTCAGGGCTATAGCCAGTGGTTCTATTGCTAATGCAAATAAGAATGGGGATAGAGGACACCCCTGACGCGTGCCCCTGTTAACGCCAAATTGGGGTGAGACTGAATTGGCTATCTTGATACCCACCTGTGGGGAACTGTAAAGCAAAGAAATCCAGGTCACATAGATCTCCCCAAAGCCCATTCTCCGCAGAACTGTTAACATGTATTGCCAGTCTACTGAATCAAAGGCCTTGGCCATATCCAGGGAAACTACCACTCTAGAGCCTTTTTCGGCGTGTTCAATCTGTAGGTGGGTAAACAATCTGCGTAAATTTGTGTCAGTAGATTTCTGCGGAATGAACCCCGTCTGATCTATATCCACCAGAGTCATGATAACCTGAGAGAGTCTGGTAGCCAGCACCTTTGTTAGAATTTTTAAATCTTGGTTCAGCAGTGCGATCGGTCTATACGAAGAACATGATAGGGAGTCCTTGCCCGGCTTCGGCAGCAGGATCACCTGTGCCTCCAGCAAAGAAGCCGGGAGACACTTGTATTCCAAGCAGTAATCATACAAGTTTTTAAGTCTAGGAACCAATTCCTCCAGATGCTGCCTATACCACTCGATGCAGAAGCCGTCAGGCCCTGGGGATTTACGGGGAGGGAAGGACCTAATAGCTTTTTCAATTTCCCCTGTCGTTATGTCAGCCTCCAAAAAGTCCCTATCCGCCTCAGACAGCCTCGGGATCTGCAATGATGCTAACAACCCGTCTAACTCCGCTATGTCATAGGTCGGTATGGGTGCATACAGAGTCTTGTAGTATTCCACAAATGTGTCTAGTATGTCTGTCGGGGTTGTCAATAGGTCACCCTGAGTGTTCTTGATACAAGGAATATTGGTCTGCACCCTTTGCTCAGCCACTAGCATGGCCAACAGTTTACCGTTCTTGTCCCCTTGTTCAAAGATGGATTCAGCCATTTTCGTCCTAGATGTGTGTGTTAGATCAGAATAATGGAGTGCTAAAGCACGCCTTTCCTCCAATAGTGCGTCATAGGTGACATCAGACTGATTGTCCGCGTGCTCCATAGCACACACCCTCTCTCTGTCCTGCAATTCTTGATCCATCTGATTGTGGGACCTGCGGGGCTGTTTGAAATATAGTGCCCCCGCATGCAGGCCTTAAAGGCATCCCAAACTATGGCGGCATCGGCAGACCCCTCGTTATCATCCCAATAATGTGCAAAGTGTGGCGCTACTTGAGAGGACACCTCTTCCACCTCCAACCACCCCGGGTTCAATTTCCACCCCCTAAGGTAGGACCTAAGGTGGATCCAATGTGAATTGACAAGGGCGAATGGTCTGAAATACCACCCGCTAAATATTTTGCCCCCCCACTAATTGAAGCATAGCTGTATTTGCAAATGCTAGATCTATTCTCGATGAGGATTTATGAGTTTTTGATAAATGTGAGTAACCTCTGGTGACAGGGTTTTTCCAACGCCAAAGCTCTGTCAGGGAAGCAACCGCCGCCCAGGCAAAGAGATCGGCCGACGCCACTCTAGATGCATTGGACGAGTCCAAAGCAGTAGATAGGATAGCATTAAAGTCCCCGGCTATAAGGAGAGGGAGATGTATGTAGGGCGCCAATTTACCCAAAAGGTCATACAGGATCTGAATCTGGAATGGGGGTGGGATATAAACGTTCACCAATACCATTTTGCACGCACCAATATCCGCCACAATCGCCAAAAACCTACCACCCGGGTCTGAGATCACATGGTGGATGGTGGACGGTACCGCCTTGCTAATTAAAATTGATACTCCCCTGGAGTAGGTAGAGTATGTAGCATGTAACGCTCTCTGTACCCAGGCCCTGCGTAAGGCCAGCACCCTGCTCCCATCCAGATGCATCTCCTGCAAGAACACCACATGAGGATTGAACGTTTTTAAATATTGAAACATTAAAGCTCTACGGAATTTATCGCTAAGACCTCTAACATTCCATGAAACTACATTAAACCCCGATCCCGCCATCATTCCCACGTGACTCGTGATACGGTAAGTAAAGTACAAACGACATCAGTGATACATACATTTGCAGACTGAAATCAGAGATAACATTAAGCATATAGATAAACCATTTACCTTGGAGGGCTGCACCTATCACACCCATTACCCTGTGAAACCCAAAAACACCCTGCTGCCGTGTAACAACACAAAAAAACATGTACACGCAGCTTATCCCCAAACTGTGTCCAAAAACAGTCCCGGAAGGCATAGCCTTGATGGGTCAAAAAAGGACCACTAGACAAAAAATAAAAACCCTAGAACCAAAAAAAGGTTCAAGTGTAAACCAAGAGTCCAAAGTATCATGGACATAGTGTTCACGTGCCTGGAGCTCCCACTCCGCTCACAATCCGTCAGTCCTTCGGTATGGATATCCGGAAAGCCTGTGCCTCCAAGTATTTCCCACCAGCTCTTTTATCCAGGTGGGGGTAAGAACAAAAGAAGAAATGATATAGGCAACCATGACAGGTGGCCCCACCCGAGGCAGGGAACCTGCAGGAGAATGTACAGGAGAAGCCGCCATCAACTGCCACCACCCACCCCCCACCGCAGCCAAAGTACGTCAGGCTTCTTGGTGGATATCAAGTGCATTCCAGCAGGAGACACATTTGAAGAGGAGTCAGGCCACCCCGAAGTAGAACATCAACCACAAATGGCAACAACAAAAAAGAAGAAAAAACAGGTAGCTGCCATCAACCCGCCGTTTGGTAATCAGGAGTGTCCTAGCAGGCCAGTTACAGCGATTGTAGCCATTGATCTGCTTCCGCGGGAGACTCAAAGAATTTCACAGATCCTCTGTGTTGCACCCGCAGTCGGCTGGGATAAAGCATAGAATATTTCAGCTCACGCTCACGAAGCCTCCTTTTGACATCGTCTCTGAAGATCAGCAGAGAAATCAGGATACAGGTGCACCACCGTGTTCTCAAAAGGTAGATTCTGAGCCTCACGCAGGATCCGATCTCAGTCCCGAAAATTGAGAAAGCGTACCAAGAATGGTCTGGGGGGGCCCCCGGGGGACCCCGACTGGTCGGGACCCTGTGAGCTCTCTCGACCACATACGTTGGGGGGACATCAGTCAAGTGAAGCAACGATTTAAAGAAATCTTTGGCAAATTCAGCTGGACGGTCCCCTTCTGCTCCCTCCGGCAGGCCCAAGACCCTGACATTGTTTCTGCGCAAACGGTTTTCAGCGTCATCAGACTTGGCCACCAGAGTCTGAACCGTACGCTGCAGCGATTGGATGGCCTTATCATGGCGGTGAGTAGTGTCCTCCGTCTTCGCGATTCGCGATTCAGTTTCCGAGAGCCTGCCCCGGAATTTATCAAAATCTGCTCTTATGAGGTTGCATTCCTCCACCAGGTGATCTATGCGCACCAACAAAGAAGTTCTGCTTTGCTCAATCGCTGCAAGAATAACAGTGGTATCATTGGTTGGAGGCAACGTGGGTGCAGATGGGTTAGCCTCCTGTGGGGCCGCCTGCTCCATATCCGCCATTAGAGCCTTGAATTGATTCAGAAAGTCACTAGGAGTCTGCGCAGGCTGTAACAGTGCTTTCTTAGCCGCAGACTTGCCTTTGGAGGGCATGAGGAAAAGATGACGGGCAAGCTGGCCTGAAGTATACTTGTGTGTAGAGAGGATGGTGCGGCCCTTTAAGGATACAGAACTTCAGGGATACAGTAGAGAATGATTAGGATGGCAAAAAGCACAGTTCTGGCAGCCCCCAAGAGCCTCTCACATCCAGAGACGGAACAATATAGTATGCATACAGTCTTGCAATGTACTAGGAAGTTGGAGTATGGCCCTTGAAGATATTCAGTACATTCAGTTCATGTGCCCAGCATGGAAAGCATCAGGCCCAGCAAGGATAGTACAGGGCCTCCACAGAGCAGACAGTCCTCCCAATGGCAGATGTACCGCTGCGCGGCCGTTTGCGACGGATCGTGTCAGTCACCGCATTCGTGTCCGGCAGTATGGCCCGAGGATTCTTCTCCTTCCCCCGTCCCCTCCGTTCCGCTCCCCGGTGCAGCCGATTTCCGCACTCAGTACTCAACCGCGGCCAGTCCGGAGGCTCTACAGGCCGCAAGATGGCGGCCGGACACCGCGAGCCGCCAAACACACCGCTCTCCGCGCCAATAATGCCTCCCCGTAGTCCAGCGGGATGTCAGAGGCGCAGGGGAGATAACTTGGCCGTCCCCAAGATCAGACAGGTGAAGGATGGCATAGGATTCTTTTCAGGATGGTAGGAGCTCCAGCACCACACGTCCTCCTAGGTCTACATCCGGCCACACCCCCCCCCCCTCCCCCCTGGCCAGTTCATCCTTGATGGCTTCTGATAGACCGAGATAGAATTGGAAGCATAGTGCAGAACTATTCCACTTGGTATCAGAGCTCCATAGTCGGAAGTCCGAGACATAATCCTCCACAGGTCGGAGACCCTGTTGCAATTGAGTCAGAGTGGCCTCGGCAGTTTTTTTGACAAAACGGGTCAGCATACAATTGAGCCATAGTGGCAAAAAAGGAATCTGCTGAAGCCAAAGCAGAATCATGTTGTTCCCAAAGCCAGTGGGCCCAGGCCTGGGGGTCTCCCAACAGTAGAGAGATGAGGAAACCCACCTTGGTTTCTTCAGAAGAAAAAGTGTGAGGTAGCAAAGAAAAATACAGCTCACAGACATGCTGGAAAGTCCTGAATTTTTTACGGTCACCAGAGAAACATTCAGGCAGGGGAACTCTAAGCTCAGGAACGTGAAAAAGTCCAGGGCAGCAACAGATCATGGTTTGTGTGGCAGGGTCCTTGATTACTGAAGATTCAGAGGTGATAGCTGGTGTGGGCACCAATTGTGGTTGAACGTGTAATTGAGCAAAGTCCATGTGCAACACTTGTACCATTTGAGAGAGTACGGTAACAGTCTGACAGAGGGTTGACAAAAGAGAGACCTCCCTTTCAGACTCCATTGCTGGCTGACTGATACGGTCATGTACCTTGGAGGAGACTGAATTGACAAGGTCGGCTTCTCTTGTATCTTCTGCCCAGGCCCCACTGGAAGTGGTACAGAGGGAACTGAAGTCCAGAAGGAACACGAGTGACTGCAACTGTAGACCCGGAGATTTGCAGCAGAGGAAGTGAACTTGGACAGGCAGGTGAGCCGATAGGGCTGGATGGATTGTCTGGTACCCAGGATCAGCTGGACTTAAAGGGGAACTCCACAGGATCCGTGGAGCTGGGGCGTGCGGTTAGGTTAAGTCCTTGATAGACTTGTAGCAGAAGATCACAGAAGGTGGCTGGATAAAGGTAACAGGCACCTGCAGGACATGCAGCAATGGAAGCAGGGTCTTGTAGGAAGCCAGGTTCGGCAGCAGGCGGGCAATGTGGTACAGGTCAGCAGGCAGAGGCGAGGTCACAAGAATAGCCAGGGTCAGGAGCCAGAAGTCAGAGCCAGAACAGGATCCAGAAGCAGGGTCAGAGCAAGCCGGGTTCATCAGGAGGTTTCAGGCAGAGAATAGTGGGTGCAGGATAACTGGAACAGCTGAAGATCAGTCAGCAACCATCTGGGGTCAGAGCACTCCTTTAAATAGGCCTTTTGGTGCCAATTTGCGCCATGGGCGCACACACGTGCATGCAAGCAACCCGTCGCGCACGCATGTGCGCATTAGCGTGCACAGGTATGTGCGAACGCCCGCGCACGTTAGTACACGAGTGCGCAATGGACAGAAGTAACTGGCTCTCTTACATCTCCACTATGCTGAGGGCGTGGAAGTCCTCTTCTCTGAAGATTTATCATCGTACGTGGAAGGCCTACATCTCCATGTGTGAAGAGATGGGGTGGCGCCCACGTACATATTCAGTTTCCAGGATCCTGCTGTTTTTGCAACAAGGAGTGGATCAGAAACTTACTTTAAACACCATTTAGGGGAAAATATCAGCTTTGGCTGTCCTTTTTCAGCGCCCTCTGGCGACTCATTCATTGGTGAGTACGTTTGTTCAGGGGGTTCGACATGTGGTCCCTCCAGTTTGACCACCGCTGCCTCCGTGGGATTTGAATCTGGTACTCTTGGTGCTTCAGAAACCGCTGTTTGAAAACATTAGGGAGATTCCCTTATTCTTTTTTATAAATTCTTTATTTCTTCATAGATTTCACATTACAATTAATTGCACGACTATATTGTCTTTAACAGTTGTATCTTACAATATTTCCAGTTTATACCTTAATTCCATGTGAATTCTCCTTTTTAATTCATCCCTTCCCCACCTCCCCTATCTTAATTATCATCTACCCAAGAGAAAAAAAAAAAAAAGAAACTTATAATAATCCCCTCTCCATCAAACCCCTCTCCCACCCCTATCTCCCCCTCCCCGGAGTCCACCAGCTCTCATTTTCCAGATTCCAAATATTTTACATCACACTTTCCCTATAAGCTAAGTAAGGAACCCATATCTTCCGATATTTCTCATCTTGATCTTTCATTGTCAATGTCAAATTTTCCGTTTGTTGAATTTCTGCAATTCTCATAAGCCTTTGTGCTCTAGTTGGAGGGTTGTCTTTTTTCCACAGAGCGGGAATACATGCCCTAGCTGCTATTAACAAATGTCTCAACAGGGAATTTTTTAATCTTTCTATTGCCATTGGGATATCCAGCAACAGAAAAGTTGCTGGTCTATTTCCAATGGCAATATGGCAATTCCTGTTATTGTTTTAGCACAGTGGCGTAACTAGAACCTTCAGGGCCCCCGGTGCAAAAAATTATGGAGGGCCCCCTGACCTCCGGGCCAGGGCCCTTCCCACTGATCTCAGGGGCAGCAGGACCTGGATAGAAGGGGGAACAAATCCCCTCCATTTTCCTCATGCAGCCACTGAATGCCTATCAGAGGGAGAGGAGGAGAAAAATGGAGGGGGATTTGTTCCTCTAAATGCCCCCCCCCATGCAGGTGGTCAGGGGCAACATGTGTGCTATTGCAATTGTAACCCCTGTAGTTACGCCCCTGGGATGAGTGGGTGGCAGCGGTGTTGGTGGGGGATGGGATCAGTGTCATCGGTGGTGGGGGGTGGGGAGCGTGGCAGCAGCGAGGGAGAGATGGGATCAGTGGCAGCAGTGGTGGTTGGGTAGGGATGGGATCAGTGACAGCGGTGGTGGTGGTGGGGGGATGGGATAAGTGGCAGTGGTGAGGGGGATGGGATCAGTGGCAAGGGTTGTGGTTGGGGGGGTGGGATCAGTGGTAGGAGGGATTGAATGGCATGAGTGGCAGAGGTGGTGGGGGAATGGGATCAGTGCCAAGGGTGATGGTTGTGGGAGGGTGGGATGGGTGGTAGTGGAAGGGGGGGATTGGATGGGATGAGTGGCAGTGGTGGTGGGAGGATGGGATCCATGGTGAGGATGGTGGTTGGGGGCGGTGGGATGGTATTGAGTGGTGGGGAGGGGAATGGTATCAGTGGCAAGGATGGGGTCAGTGGCAGTAGTGGTCATGGTGGGGTGGATCAGTGGCAGCAGTGGCAGTAGTGGTGGTGTGGGGGGTATCGGGGTATCAGTGGCAGTAGTGGTGGTGGTGTGGGGGATCAGTGGCAGTAGCGGTGGTGGTATCAGGGTATCAGTGGCAGTAGTGGTGGTGGTATCAGGGTATCAGTGGCAGTAGTGGTGGTGATATCAGTGGCAGTAGTGGTGGGGGTATCAGTGGCAGTAGTGGTGGTGGTATCAGTGGCAGTAGTGGTGGTGTGGGGGGATCAGTACAGAAGTGGTGGTGTGGGGATCAGTGCAGGTGTGGGGGGATCAGTGGCAGTAGTGGTGTGGGGATTAGTGGAAGTAGTGGTGGTGTGGGGGGATCAGTGGCAGTAGTGGTGTGGGGGATCAGTACAGTAGTGGTGGTGTGGGGATCAGTGGCAGTAGTGGTGGTGTGGGGGATCAGTGGCAGTAGTGGTGGTGTGGGGGGATCAGTGGCAGTAGTGGTGGTGTGGGCGGATCAGTGGCAGTAGTGGTGTGGGGTGATCAGTACAGTAGTGGTGGTGTGGGGATCAGTGGCAGTAGTGGTGTGGGGGATCAGTACAGTAGTGGTGGTGTGGGGATCAGTGGCAGTAGTGGTGTGGGGTGGGGGGATCAGTACAGTAGTGGTGGTGTGGGGATCAGTGGCAGTAGCGGTGTGGGGGGATCAGTGGCAGTAGTGGTGGTGTGGGGGAATCAGTGGCAGTAGTGGTGGTGTGGGGATCAGTACAGTAGTGGTGGTGTGGGGATCAGTACAGTAGTGATGGTGTGGGGATCAGTGGCAGTAGTAGTGTGGGGGGATCAGTACAGTAGTGGTGGTGTGGGGATCAGTGGCAGTAGTGGTGTGGGGGGATCAGTACAGTAGTGGTGGTGTGGGGATCAGTGGCAGTAGTGGTGTGGGGTGGGGGGGATCAGTACAGTAGTGGTGGTGTGGGGATCAGTGGCAGTAATGGTGTGGGGGGGGATCAGTGCAGTAGTGGTGGTGTGGGGGGTATCAGTGGCAGTAGTGGTGGTGGTGTGGGGGGGTATCAGTGCAGTAGTGGTGGTGCGGGGATCAGTGGCAGTGTTGATATTGAGGGATGGGTGCCACTCACTTGCAGATCACTCTGTTCCCCTTCCTTGCTGGGTCTTCTTTGGGTGAGCACAGAGCAGAGGGGATGGGCGGGGCCTGTGAGTGCAGGCAGGGCCAAAGAAGATGGGCGGAGCAGGCGGGGACTGTGCTCGTGGGTTCAGGCAGAGAGTATGGGTGGAGAGGATGGGCGAAGTGGGCGGGGACTGTGCCCCTAAGTGTGGGATGAGAGGATGAGTGGAGAGGATGGGCGGAGCCTTGCAGTGTGCCCGTGAATGCGCTCGGTAAGGATGGGCGGATCGGCAGGAGAGGATGGGCGAAACGGATTCCCCGTGAATGACTGTACACCGTGAGTGTACTGTACTATCTCCCAGGCGGCGGCGGGCCCCCCTACAGTGGCGGAACCAGAGGGCCCAGTCGCCAATGCGACTGGTGCGACCCTGGTAATTCCGCCACTGTTTTAGCAGTATCAGCTACCATCTCCCAGAACTCTCTAATTTTTGGGCATTCCCAGAAGATATGTAATAATGTTCCCTCTGCTCCATGGCATCTCCAGCAGGCCTCAGATATTTGGGGGTAGATCTGATGTAATACTTTTGGTGTTCTGTACCACCTTGTAAGAATTTTATATCCCCCTTCTTGGTATCTGCTTGCTATCGAGGCCTTTTGATTAAACAGCAAGATCTTATCTTTTTGTTCTGGGGAGAATATGATTCCTAGATCTCTCTCCCAGGCCTGAAAAAAAGGGAGTTCTTGTGGGATCTACAGTTCAGCTAATATACTATAGAACTGGGACATCAAATGACTCAATACGTCTCCTTTCAAACAAATCTCCTCAAACTCAGTCAGTGCCCTCACTTCTACATATGCCTTTGATTTAGATCTAATAAAAGCTTCTAATTGCCTCACTCTGAAAGAGACTAGCTCTGGTACTATTTCTTTTTCAATATCTCTTTTTGTCATTAACCGGTTTTCCACCGAGAAATGACAGATTCTGCTAATGCCTCTGTCTCGTATTGCTTTGAACTTTGGGTCCGTCATTCCTGGCCGAAATGCCGGAGTGCCCAGGATTGGGAGGAGTGGGCTAGGGTTTCTCGAGATGGGTGTTTTTCTAAATATATTTTTAATCGTTCGTACTGTCTCGCCTATTGTTGGGTGTTTTCTAATGCCGCGTACACACGGGCGGACTGTATGGCGTACTTAGTTCGTCATACAATCCAACGGACAGTCCGTCGTACTTTCGACTGAACGGACTTGACCACACACGGATGCACAAACAGTCCGTCGAAAGCTTGCGCGATGACGTGTACAGCACGTACGACGGGACTAGAAATAGGAAGTCCAATACACAGCAAAGCACCCTTCCGCCGTGTAAATCCTTTCTGGGCATGCGCCATTCTTAGTCCGTCAAACTAGCATACTGACGAGCGGATTGTCCGCTGAAACCAAAGTACGACGGACAGAATTTAGAAAAATCCGAAATTCTTAGTACGCCGGACTGCATGCTGAAAAAGTCCGCTGAAGCCCACACACGAGCGGACTGTCCGCTGAAATGTGTTTCGACGGACTAAGTACGCCATACAGTCCACCCGTGTGTACGCGGCATAACTCCTACTGGCACCTCTGCGTCCGGAATCCACACTAGTTCTTCCAATG
The DNA here is from genome assembly GCF_037356315.1 of Lithobates pipiens. Taxonomy (NCBI): domain Eukaryota; kingdom Metazoa; phylum Chordata; class Amphibia; order Anura; family Ranidae; genus Lithobates; species Lithobates pipiens. Next base: position 153,150,339 of record NW_027507785.1, on the reverse strand, counting down.
GGATTTCTGTCGCTGCTTGTTCTGTCTGTTTATCTTTTTTAAGTCTACACCGTTCCACTACTTTGGCTAGGTGTGAGGCTTCTTGATATCTTATTGGATCTGGGAGTCCTATCCCTCCTTTTCCTTTGGGGAGTACTAAGATATTTTGACGTATTCTTGCTGGTTTCCCACCCCAGATAAACTTCAAAAGTCTTAATCTAAGATCCTTTAAGAAGCTTGGGGGGATCTTGAATTGGTAAAGTCTGTATTAAATATAAAAGTCTTGGCATCACGTTCATCTTAATGATGTTAGTTCTCCCAAACCATGTGAAAATTTCCTTATCCCATTTCTGAATATCAAATTTGATCTGTCTTTCCAGTGGTATATAATTAAGTTCAAACAGCTTATTTAAATTTTTTTACATTTTTGTTCCTAGGTAACTTATGTATGAATTCGTCCATCTGAAATCGAATTGTGTGGATATCGCCTGAAGGAGGGATGCATTAATTTCTATCCCCATTGCTTCTGATTTTCCTTAATTTACTTTAAAATTAGATACTTTCCCATACTCTCGTAGCTCCATCAATAAAGATGGAAGAGATATAATTGGGGCAGTTACAAAAAAAAACAAATCGTCCGCATACGCTGCTAATTTCTTTTCTTCTCTTATTTTCACCCCATTAATATTCACATTGGCACGAATTTTCCTTAAAAAGGGTTCTATTGTCAAAATGAATATAAGGGGTGAAAGAGGGCATACCTGACGTGTTCCGTTTAAGATGAAAAAAGGCTCAGAGATTCTATCATTTGCTTTTATCCTGACACTTGGTTTTGAATATAGGTTAGAGAGGGGGGGCGTGACCAGCGCACGAGCTGAATGGAAGCTCTGTGAGAGCTCCGTGACACAAACGGGCATATTAGCGACAATTCACAGCGAATATCGGTAAAAAAGATACGAACAGACGACGGAAGAGTTCCTGAATCCGAAGGTGATGTCGAAAAAGCGGAAAGACGAACGGAAAATGAAAAAAATAACGACATTCTCCTCTCAGTCAGCGGGAGGGAGAAAAAAGATGGCGCAGATCCTCTCACAGCTGCTGTACCAGCAACGGCCTCCTCAGGGAGAGCGCACTACACTGACATGCCTGATGCTGCTCTAGAAGAATCAACTCACAAAACACATCTGGAATCTCCTCATGAGGAAGATTGCCTCAGCCCTACATGTCGCAGCCCGGCTAAAACTCGTATCAAACTGGATTTCACAGGCCAGGAGGTAAGCCATAAAATACCTCATATTAGTCAAGATAACACAGTCATAACTCCTATAGCTTTGCCTATAGCCGCATTCCCCACTAATAACCAGCCTATTCTGGACACCCAATTAAAAGAAATGCTATTAACTTTACACACTTCGCTTCATACGGATATTTTACAACTCACAAATCAATTCTCCAAAGCAGTGAACTCCTTAGGTGAAAGATTACACACTATTGAGAACTCTATGGGAGACATGACCAATACTATTAATGACTTAATAGATGCTCATGAAGAAAATAAAGCTGAAAAAGAGTGGCTTAAATTCGCAAATTTAGAAGACCGCTCAAGGAAGAACAATCTCAAAATCAGGGGTATCCCTGAAAATATACAGCAGTCTGATCTTAAAAAATATGCCACTAACTTATTCTCCAACTTGCTGCCAGCTATACCAGCTTTAGAGCTCACAATTGATCGTATCCATCGGATTCCGAAACCGTCATTTCTCCCTCCAAAGATACCACGTGATGTACTACTTAGAGTACACTTCTACCATGTTAAAGAACAAAATCCTATATAAAGTGCAACATCTAGGACAACTTCCACAACCATATAATACAATCCAGATTTATGCTGACTTGTCTAAACATACTCTAGATATGAGAAGACAACTTTCCACGATTACAAAAGCTCTGCGTAATCATAAAATTGAATACCGTTGGAAACAACCATCTAAACTACTGATACAGAAGAACGACACCTACCATACAATCACTTCTGTGGAACAAGGCATTAAGTTACTTCACGCATGGGGTATTATCCCCGAACCAACTCCACCCATCGGAGCTAAGAAGAATCCGGAGAAACTTACGCCACAATGGCATTAGCTTTCATTGACTAGATCCGGTCAAAATACAATCCTATCTATAGGAAACCGATCTTTCAGCTTGCCCGCCGTGCCGTGCGATACTAAATCTTTGGAACAGCTGACCTTTGAACTAATTCCCCATTCTAATGTTGCAGTATGCATTGAAATGTTTACCACTGCAAGTTAAGTTATTATTATTTTTTTTTTCCATAAAAGTTTTTATTTTGCATAAAAGGAAAAGGAAAATACAAATTGCATATCAGAGTATGCCAGAGTTACAATCAAATAGGTAACAAACAGGTATCCCAAACATTGAGAACAATTTAGTAAACAAGTTACTAGGTATGTGATCTGTTAAACATTTAGTACACCTCGACTGGAAAAATCTGCAAGTTAAGTTTAATGTTTGGTTATATTTTTGTTTGTGCTTTTACTTTTATTTTTTTCTTCACAGTATCCTATACACAACTCATAGCATTCAAAGGGACAGGTATGTTGTGAACCTACAAAATTTGAATCAAAACTTTTCAGTCACTAAATCTTTGGACATTCATAGTCATTTCAGACTACAGATTGTTCACATGGAAGTAGAATTTAAAGCTATTATCAGGCTAGTATTTACTTACTTTTTCTATCTTATTAATATCCTTTTATGAGTATAAAGTAAATATCTTTAAATACTAATGGTCTTAACCATCCAGCAAAAAGAGCGTCGATGTGGCAAATGGCTAACACCCAGCGATGTCAAATATTGTGTATACAAGAAACCCATTTCAAAACAGGCGCTATTCCCACTTGCACCCATAAGAACTTTCCTCACATATCTACAGCCTCAGGCCAACAGAAAAAAAGAGGAGTACTTATTGCCATACATCATTCAGTTAATTTTCAATTACATGAATCTATTGTAGATACCAATGGACGATACCTCATATTAATATGTACCATTGATAATACACTTACTACTCTGGTAAATGTGTATGCGCCTAATAAAAGGCAATCCCATTTTCTGAATGGCCTGATGAGAAAAATAGGTAAATGCCGAAAAGGTGCCTTAATAATTTGTGGAGACTTCAACACAATACATGAACAAGAACTAGACACTTCTAATCCCAAAACCAGAACCAACTGTGCACTTAAAATTTTTTGGAATAAAAGCGATCTCTATGATGTATGGAGATGCCATCATCCTGGAGATCGTGAATACACATATCATTCCCTGGTACATAATACCTATACTCGTATCGATTATATTTTTTACGGATAAGTGGTTATTGCAGCGGGTGAGAGAGTCTGACATTGCACCCATCACTTGGACTGATCATGCCCCAATTAGTATGACTATTCTACCTAAACACTCTCAAACAACCCATTTTCTATGGAGAACAAATGCATATCTTATCAAAATGCCTACCTATGCTACAGCTATACAAAACCAGATAACTGAATTCTTTAAATATAATGTGGGGGGGGGCGTGGCCTGACGCGAATGGCAGCGGACGTGTAGCTGAGGAGCTCCAGCCGTTCGCAGAGCTATCCATCGCCATCCACCCACCACCGCACGCAATCTGCTTCCAAAACTGCCCTACCTGGACCGCACTGTGCCACCACGGGGATCTGGACACCTATCTCCCAGCACTGAGGCTCCCAGCCGCCCGGACCTGCCGCTGAATCCTCCGCCGGCCGCCACCATCTTTGGCCTCTGGGATCGCCTGAGGACGCCGAAACCACGCCGGCGGGAGAGGTAAGGGGCTGCCATCGGTCCCCTCCTGTCATCTTCCCCCTCGCCCGGGTCTCATTTGGGGCAGTTTCGGACTTCCGCGGTCCTCGGGGAGCCCGCGACCGGCTCCGGCCTAGTGCGGCCTACTGAGGCCTAAGGATCCCCGGGGTCTCCTACAGCTGCTGCCCCGGACAGTGCTCCACGGCCATTCCGGCCTACAATTGCGGCCGCGGTTTGCCTCCTTGCGCTGGCCTGATTGCCTTCCCACCCCCCCCCTCACGGAGACTTGCTTTATCAACATCTACCTGCGGTCCTCCACCCACGTTTGTTTGTAACACCCGGCCTGCTCTCCTGGCCCACTATTTCAGGCAGACATCCTTGCTACAAGCCTCCCCTGCAGCCTCATACTCCCTCTGATTACAGACTCTGCTCTGGCTATCAATGTGTACTCATTCACCTTAACGCAGCAGGGGACTGACAACTTTACATTGCTTTTACCTGGATGGCCTTTCAATCCTCTCAGATAATAAGCCAAAATACCTCCCAGAATTACTGCGGTGGCTTTCATCTTGAACTATCTCATGATTGTAACCGCATGACCGCATCTTACCGCATGCAAGCCCCACCTAAATGATCTAGACTTTCACTTATAAGGGCCTGACCTGACATATGGAGAGGTAGGTCGGACCTACACTCAGCTCCCGGCTCCCCCGGCCCCACGGCCCTCATTTCGGACAGTAAACCAGACCAAACGTAGCTCCATGGGGAAAGACAAGCTCAAAGCACACAAGGGCGGCAATGGCCGTCACCCAGGAGGGGACCTGGATGATTATTTTGGCCATGGCAGGTTGTCCTCACAGCATTGATCAGCATCTAAAGGGATGCCGGCACCTCCATCCCCGGCGCGCTCTGAATCAGCCCTGCAATCTCAGGTGCGTCCCCACAGCCAGCTCTCACACTCTGAGGACTCTGCCCTCTCCCCCAGGCTTACCAGAAGCCGTTCTAATGCCTCCCTGGGATCGGGAGATGGATGGGACATGGAATCGCAGATCAGATCCCTGCACAGTTACATGAGATCTCTGCCTACTAAAGCTGACTTTGAACGCTGTGTGCATAGGATCGAGGAAACGTATCGGAAAGAGATCTCTGATCTGAGAAAAGATGTGGGGGTACGCTTTGATGATGTGGATACAACAGTAGATGGCCTGCGGGACACTGTAAGATCACATGATCGGATCCTTAATACCCACACTGTCCTACTCCAGCAGCTCTCATACCAACAAGACGACCTCGAAAACCGCAGTCGCCGCAACAACATACGTATACGGGGGATTCCCGAGTCGGTTGACCCCAAGAATCTACCTGCTGCTGTGACGGCTATCTTTAACCAAATACTTCAACACCCCAAAGATGACCCGATTGAACTGGATCGGGTACACCGCACGTCGGGTCCCCGCACCCCTGACCCCTCCTTCGTCCGTGACACTCTGTGCCGTGTCCATTTTTACAAAATAAAGGAGGACATTATAAGGGCCGCCAGCACTCAGCAGTCGATTCTATTCAACGAAACGCCTATCATGCTCCTTCCTGATCTCTCCCGCCAAACACTAGCAATGCGGAAATCCCTGAGACCCCTCACGCAACTCCTACAAGCGAGGCAGTTCAAGTACCAATGGGGTTTTCCGTTCCATCTTCGAGTGCACCACGTGGGTAAAACCGCCATATTTCGTACATTGGGGGACTTGCCTACATTTCTTAGTACGCTTGAACTGCCTCAAGTCACGTTGCCCGATTGACCATTTGCTCCGACCACCCCTGGTCTACCCTACACCCCGCAGTGGCAGAAGCAGGGTTGCAGGCGCACCCCTCGATCTCTGCTACCTCAGGACCCCAACGACTGACCTGATCCTGTGGGCCCACCCGGGCCTGTTTTCTCTCTCCACCTCTGGGGTCCTCCCCCGTGATGTGCTTGGACCCGAACAGGTCAAATAGCTTTGCTGCTGATTAACCCTTTTGTTTGCAGGTCTTTTGTATATTTCTTATGCCCTCTGTTACTGTGCATCCCCCCATATCCTTACAGTTGGGGTGCTCTCTTATGCCTTTTTTTGCCCGTTAATGGAATGATCTCAGGACTTGTCCCTGCACCCCACTATCTGCAGCAGCCCCCCCTGGGTTGCCCTTGCCATACTTAACAGTTGTTGCTATGTTTGGTCTGTCCCCTCCCTGGGGCCTGTTACATATCCTTTCCCCTATGCCTCATAGATGTCTCTATTACATGCCGGTTTACTAACACATTTACTATTGACCGCTAAGATAATTTTTGTTGTTATGTTATTTGGTTTACTTTTTAGGTCGCAACTGAACCCGGTTTACCCGTGGGGCCGGGGTGCTGGGAGCTGCCCGGCTCGGTGATTCTGCTCCGTGCCCTTCCCCCCCCCTTACGGGTTTTTTTTGTTTGTTTTTGCTACTTTTATTTTTTGCTGTGCGCCCCACGTTGTTCCCATGATCACTGTGGGGGGCACCGATTTTTGCCTTTATGATAGGCTTTTTTTCTACATGCTGCTTACTTTTTGGAGCCACCTAGTGGCCTTTTTTGTTTTTGTTTTTGTCTTACTCACTACTTTTTTTTACATGACCTTTTGGGCCTGTCTCCCACGATTGATGTTTACAGCTATTGTATTCCATGTACCCCTGTTTATTTTACCGAGAGCGCGTGACCATGCCTATAATTCTTGCTACTCCCTATACAAGGTTGTTATACCTTTCTTTTCTCTCTCTTCTTACCTTTTTTTCTTCCCTCCGTCTTCTCTCTGCCTGTACCCTCCCACCCTTTGCCTCTCCCCCTGCCCCCCCTGCCCTACCTCTATTCCCGTTCCCTACCCCAACAGGGTTCGCCCATGGTGACACTTATCATGCTGATTCTGAGCTCCCCCCTATGACCCCCCCATGGCTAGTGACGGTTCCATAACCTTTGCCTCCTTTAATTGTAGAGGTTTCAACACGCCTGAGAAGCGGAGCCAGACACTCTACCATTTTCACAAGAAGCGTGCGAAAATTCTGCTGCTTCAAGAAACACACTTTCGCGCGGGAGCTATTCCAGCCCTGCGCAATAGGTATTACTCGCAATGGTTTCACAGTGTTAATCCTCAGGCCAAATCTAAAGGGGTATCTGTTGCCTTTCATAAATCTTTTAACCCGGAGGTTCTAGACTCTCTCATAGATGACTCGGGTCGCTATATGTTTCTGAAACTGAAACTAAATGATTTTCTTTTCACAGTGGCTAACATCTACATGCCGAACGTGGGTCAGGCTCGGTTCCTCTCCTCGGTCCTCACCAGACTATCCTCCTTTGGAGGGTCAGCTTTCATTATTGGCGGTGATCTCAATATTGCCCTCTCCCCATCCGCAGACACATCCTCGGGTAAGTCTTCCGTTCCTTATTCCACCTTGACACGCATTAAATCACTTTTACATTCATCCCTGGTGGATGCCTGGCGAATCCAGCATCCCACGGAAAGGGATTACAGTTACTTCTCAATTGCACACAACTCCTACAGTAGATTGGACCACTTTCTCATATCACAATCACTACTAGACACGCCTCTCCAAACGTCGATCGGTAACTTTCTGTGGTCCGACCATGCCCCCATCTACCTGACTCTGGTCCGCCCCCCTGCTACCCGCCAGGGAGCGAGCTGGAGACTTAACGACAACCTGCTGCGGGACTCCGTGTGTATGGCGGATGTCTCTAAAGCCATTAAAGATTTTATAGGTGACCATTCCGCTGACACTACCTCCCCTATGAACCAATGGGACACACTCAAATGTGTGCTCCGGGGTACCCTTATACAACACGGTTCTCGCCTTAAAAAGGCCCGAGCCCATGACATACGCAGACTCCTTACTACCATTGCGGACCTCGAACCCCTTCACAAAAAGGATCTGGATCCTGCTGTTTTTGTTCAGCTTTCCAACGCCCGCAGGGACCTACTCCAGCTTCTAGACGCGCACTCCCTGATTGCCAGAGATAAAGCGCGGAACCATTTCTACTCACTGGCAAATAAAGTGGTAAACACCTGGCTAGGGTTATCCATCCTAGACCCCCGCGACATTCTATCCCCTTCATCGTTCAATCGGACCATACAAAAACATTTAGCACCTCTGGGATATCTGCATCCTTCAGGCAATACTACTCACAGCTTTATAACCTTCCGCATGCAACCCCTCCAGATAGGTCCCCCCCATCTTCTGACCCCACGCAAGCTTATATTTTGGAGACCGCCCTACCTACTATTGCCAATGTGGACGCGACGGCCTTGGATGAGCCCCTAATTACCTCTGAATTTTTACAGGCTATCAAAGCCCTTAAAGTGGGAAAATGTCTGGGCCCTGACGGCTTTACACCCCGGTTTTACAAAACTTTTGCCCCCCAACTTGCACCCCTTCTGACAAAAGCCTTTAATTCGGTAGACAGCTCTAACCTCCCTTCCAAGGACTCTTTATCTGCTAACATCTCTATTATCCCTAAACCGGGCAAGGACCCATCCCAATGCAGTAGCTATCGGCCCATCTCCCTGCTCAACATAGATATTAAGATATTCGCAAAAGTTCTAGCTACCCGTCTGTCCCCTCTACTGCCTAAAATTATTCATAATGATCAAGTGGGGTTTGTCCCTGGCAGGGAGGCAAGGGACAACACTACCAAGACGATACATCTTATTTCCCTGATCCAACGTAAAAACCTCGAGAGCTTGCCTCTTATCTTTCGACGCTGAAAAGGCCTTCGATAGGGTCAGTTGGAGGTTTCTACAGCTGTCTCTAGAACAACTTGGCCTCGGAGCTCCCTTCATCTCTAAAGTTATGTCCCTATATTCACGACCCTCAGCTGCGGTCCTGGTCAACGGAACCACATCAGCCCCCTTTGATATTGCAAACGGCACCCGACAGGGCTGCCCCCTGTCCCCCCTCCTCTTTGTCATCATCATTGAACATTTAGCCTGTGCCATACGACAAAACCCCTCCATCCTCGGTATTCAAACTCCGTCTGCACATCACAAACTCTCCCTGTATGCTGATGACCTCCTTGTGTATATTCAGAATCCACACATCTCCCTACCATCCCTACTCAGAGAATTTCAACGTTTTGGTATCCATAGTAACTTTAAGATCAACATCTCTAAGACAGAAGCCCTCAACATATCCCTCACCCCCTCCACGCTGTCCCTTCTAAAGTCCAACTTTTCATTTAAATGGCAAACCAAGGGGATCTCTTACCTAGGGGTCATTATACCCTCCAACCTAGCTGATTTGTTTTCCCTGAATTATATTCCCCTGCTTAACCGTATACGGAAGGACCTTGAGGAGTGGGGGAGATCTCCTTTGCCCTGGTTCGGAAGGATTAATATCCTAAAGATGGACACTCTACCCAAGTTCCTGTATTTATTTCAAACGATCCCCATCCACGCCCCCAAATCATTTTTTATCTCCCTACGCTCGCTAGCTATCAGATTCATGTGGAACAGGGGCCTCCCCAGAGTTAAATTTAAACTGCTTACACTCCTGAAGACTATGGGAGGAACGGGCCTCCCTGACTTTGAGACCTACCATACAGCTGCTCATATGTCCCGCATCATAGAATGGTTCCCCCGTCCTCCTTGCAAGGCCTCGGTGTCCGTTGAACAAGACCTTTCTCCTGTAGATCTCCGAGCTCTTCTATGGGGATACAAACAAGACTACTCTCGTATGACCTCCTTATCCCCACTGACCTTGGCCTCCTTGAAGCTGTGGTATATGACAGGACTAAACACCACCCTTTCCTCTGATCCGGGCCCCCTGACGTCCCTCTTTGACCATCCTGCCTTACCACAAAGTACGGGGGCAGCCTCCCTAGGACCCTTTAAGCGTACGGAGTGGCCGCAAGCTCGCACATTTGTGCATCCTTCTCAGGGGACCTCGGTCCCCGCGGCAGACTCCGGAGATTGGCTCACGGCCCTACATGTGTCCACGTTTACCAAACGCCTACACTCCTCCTCTCAAATACATCGCAAGCTCACCAACTTCGAGGAACTGTGCTCGCTCCCAGAAACTTCCAAACACCTACTATCCTCCTTATATAACCTACTGCAGACTTTAGCACATGATCAACTCCCACATTACACTAGGCTGTGGTCTGCGGATTTGGGTAAAGACATCTCTGTGCCGGAATGGCAAACCTCTTTTCATTTCACACATAAGTCTACCATCTCCTGCTACTCTCAAGAAAAGAACTACAAGCTATTGTCCAGATGGTACAGAGACCCTGCTACTTTACACAAAATCTTCCCGTCTACACCAGCCACCTGCTGGCGCTGTGAAGCTTCAGTTGGAACTTATATGCATGTCTGGTGGGACTGTGAGAGGATCCGCCCCTTCTGGACGCAGGTTTTTGAATGTTATAATCTCTTAGCTGATGTTCCGGTTCCTATCTCTCCGAAAATCGCATTACTCTCCATACTGCCCGGGTCTATTAAATCGCAGAGACAGAGATTGCTCCGCTTTTTTATGTCCTCTGCTAGTCAACTGATACCTGCTTATTGGAAGACGACGAATACTCCCCCATTGTCACGGTGGGTATCGATTATGAATGACACCATGAGAATGGAGGAGATGTTGGCACTGGACAATGACACTTAGACCAAATTTATATCTCAATGGTCGATCTGGCTCCGCTTCTCCTCCTCTGACGCTTTAAAGAACCAAATCTTGAACGCATAAGGACATGGTGGGCTCTCTCTTCCCTACCCCCCTTCCCCATGCCCCTTCCCCCTCCCCCACCTTACCTCCCCTCTCCTCTCCTCTTGCTATCTAGCTTTCCTCTCTACCACTTTGTTCCTCTTTATTTTGCTCCTCTCCTCCCTTTCCTCCTCTCTCTCTCTTTCTATCTTCTTTATGTTATTGATTAAATATTGTCTCATGTAGTAACCCATGAGTATTTTTCCCTACTGTGGCCTCATGGATCGGAGAGCAGGCCGTCTTCCCTACTCTCCAAGCTTCCCATCTGGGACCGGCTGTGGCCGATAGTCATTAACCGGCCCCCCGTAAATGTACTCCTGTTACTGTTCCTGCTTGCATTTGCCTCATGATGGTTACTGTTTTATTGTTTTTACTTGACATGTTTCAATAAAAATATTTTCAACACTAAATATAATGTGGGATCGGTGTCAGACTCCGCCACCCTATGGGGTGCTCATAAAGCATTTAGTAGGGGAATCCTAATGCAACTGAATGCTCAATTCAGGAAAAATAAAACAAAACTCATTGAGAAACTTACTGCTGACATTAAAACATTAGATTCCCAAAACCAATGTCACCCATCACAACAACTAAAAAACTAAACTACAAATATTACGACAGGAACTCAGAACGACTTTATTGGATACATTTGAAAAACATAGTAGAAAACTTAAAGCTAAATATTACCATACTAGCAACAAAGCAGGAAAAAACATGGCACTTCGGATCAAAGGCAGAAATTCCAAATCAAAGATTCCATATCTATACCACCCTATTACTAGAGAAAAATTGCAAGACCCCCAAGACATAGCGAATGCATTTAGCTGTTATTATAGCTCCCTTTACAATCTTAAAGATGATTCTCAAACTCCCACACCTACCCCAAAGATAATAAGTGATTTCTTAGATACTATTAGTCTCCCATCATTAACTACTGATCAAATCTCTGATCTTAACGTCCCATTTTCAATGGAAGAAATTGCTAGAACTATAGACTCCCTGCCCAACAATAAATCTCCGGGCCCAGACGGAATGATAGGAGAATACTATAAATTACTTCGAGATATACTGGCTCCCCACTTATGCTCACTTTTTAACGAAGTGGCATCCAAATCAGAATTTCCGGCTGAGATGCTTCAGGCCTTAATCATAACACTGCCGAAACCAGGCAAAGATCCCAACGCTCCCCAAAATTTCAGACCGATTTCATTAATGAACATTGACATCAAAATATACGCCAAAGCAATAGCGAATCGACTGATGAACTACATACCAGACCTCATTCACAAAGATCAATCTGGCTTTACTAAAGGTCGACAATCTTCAGATGCAACAAGACGTCTGATTGATATTATACACTTCACTGAGAGACATCAAACGCCTTCTCTGCTCCTTTCTTTGGATGCAGAGAAGGCGTTTGATAGGGTCCATTGGGGCTATTTGCAGTCAGTGCTTTTAAAATTCGGCTTTCATGGAAATATTTTATCGGCAATTTTTGCACTGTATAAGGCCCCTCAGCGAGATCATACACAAATGATATGATGTCTAGGCCCTTTGGCATCTCGAATGGAACACGACAAGGTTGCCCCTTATCTCCTTTAATATTTAATTTAGCCATCGAACCTCTAGCAGAACGTATACGATCTGACACAAAACTATCTGGTATAAAAATTGGGCAAATAGATAATAAAATAAGTCTGTTCGCAGATGACATAGTGCTTATAGTGTCTGATCCTATTTCATCTCTCCCGAATCTCCAAAATATACTAACGACATTTGGAGCAGCATCATATTATAAAATCAATGAAACCAAGTCCCATATTTTAGACCTAGGATTAGATAACACAACCAGGCAGTTATTGTCTAATAAATACCCCTACCACTGGAAAGACGAGGGGATTTCTTACTTAGGAATCACTCTCACTAACAAAAAAAAACAGTTATTTAAAACAAACTTTTTACCATTTAAGAAACATTTTGAAACAGATCTGACAACACTTAGTAAATTCGAATTTACATGGGCTGGTCGCCTGGCAGCTTTCAAAATGATGACCTTACCAAAATTATTATATCAACTCAGGTCCCTTCCAATATGTATCCCTAAATACTACTTTAAATCCTTACAAAGCAGTTTGGGAAAATATCTATGGAATGGCAAAAAATCCCGTTGCGCATACCATATACTAATTAAACATAGAAATATAGGTGGTGCGACCGTACCTGATCTACAGGATTATTATGACGCAACTCTTTTGACCCAATTGCAAGAATGGTTCTTGCCTACTCCTAAAACTTTATGGGGACAAATTGAGAAAGACATCACACGACAGCCTAATATGCAATTCTGGTTACTTAGTAGGAAAATTAAGTCCACAATTACAGCTCAATACCCACCAACGGTGAAAGCGACACTACACTCTTGGCAGAGAATCATCACATACAAATGGGATAAAACTCCAATCACGGTGTTAAACCCTCCTCTAACAATCATACCAACATTAATTCCTGGCGTACAAATACACGACTGGAATTTGGGTCGGGATATCAAACTTGGTTCCTTCTTCCAACAGGGCTCAAAGTCTTTTTCTCAGTTAAGTAATGAATTACAGCTTCCGAATTCTGAGCGATCTACATATATTCAAATAGAAAAGTGTCTGCTACACAATCCACAACTCAGAGCTTCAATCCCGGTTAAAATATGGTCTTTCCTCAATAACCATGCCACCTCACAGAAAGGAGTAGCTACAATATACCCAATTCTAGGGGAAAAAAACATACCCAGCAAACTACCTTCCTTCCTTAAATGGGAACAAGATTTGGGGCAAGACTTTTCAATTAAACAATGGATGGCTTCACTACAAAGCATGTATAGGGCCACTGCATGTGTTACACTATGGGAATTGGCACAAAAAATTGTTCAAAGACAATACCTGACTCCACATATCCTAGCAAAATTCAAGGGGAACTCGTCACCTAATTGCTGGAGAAATTGTACCCAATTGGGGACCCTATTTCATATTATGTGGGACTGCCCAAGCTTACATAACTACTGGCAGGCAATCTCCCCGTAACAGGTATTGTCCTTCAACTTTCACCAGAACTAGCCATTCTGAATATGAATTTACATACGATTCCCAAACAATATCGTAAAATAGTAACACATATACTTTTAGCTGCGAGACTATCCATAACTAGAAAATGGAAAACTGACTCTCTTCCTACTATGACAGAAGTTATAGAATTAACCCAACTCCACCACTCCTACGAATTGTTATTTCCTAATGACAAATCCCTATATATTAAGGAACAACAACTATGGGAACCTTGGAGTACATGGTACAAAAATTATACTTCCACAATTTAGATAATGCTGATTCTTTAATCATATAGAAGAAAGAACTCCTGTGCATTTTAATATTTTTTGGCAAATATATCACATGTCCGTTTATCTGAATTGAGCTGCGGAGTAAGAATATATCTTTATTTTCCTTCATAAAAGATAACTACTGTGCTTGAATTTCCTTTAGGATGTTGGCCTAGGTACTCCAAGACACCGCTGACTCCGTGGGATTTGAATCTGATGCTTCAGAAACCGCAGTTTGAAAACATTAGGGAGATTCCCTTATTGACACTCTCTCAGAAAGTAGTCTTTCTAGTCGCTATTACATCTGTTAGGTGGGTTTCTGAGTTGGCGGCCTTGTCATGCAAGTCTCCCTACTTGATCCTCCACAAGGATAAGGCGAGAGGAGAGGTTGTTTTGCATTCTTTGGACGTGGTTCGGGCTCTGTGGGTGTATCTGTCTGCTGCAGCTCCTTTCTGGAGGTTGGACTCGCTGTTTTATCTATGGCTGGTCCGAAGAAGGGCCTGGCAGTCTCGTTGGCGACCATTTCTCGGTGGATCAGACAGATCATGGTTCAGGCTTATGCCATAAGGGGGTGGGCGGCCCCCTTTCCTGCCACAGCACATTCTACCAGGGCAATTGGTGCCTCCTAGGCTTCCGATATAAAGCATCTGTTTCCCAGGGCTGTAAGGCGGCGACCTGGTCGTCCGTTCACACTTTTACTAAATTTTACAAGGTTGATGTGAGCGCATCTTCGGATGCTTGCTTCGGCCGCAAGGTTTTGTAGGCAGCCATTTAAGGCTGCAACTTCTCTGTTGAGGAGTTCTTTTTGTTATGGGTGGAGTTTAGTTTTTTGTTGTTCCCACCCCTCATTTTTTTGACACTGCTTGGGGACGTCCCTAAGGTCAAGATTAAAGGTGCTGTGTCCGTCAATGAATGAAAGTGAAAATAGGATTTCCTGACGCCTTCATGGCAGCACACACTGGGTTGTGACTCCGCCCCACAACCTGACAGGATTGGATTAACTATAAATTTAAAGGGGAGAACCCCTGCTGCATTCTCTTTTTTTTATCCTCACCTGACAGGTTGGGCGGACGGGGTTTTCTTGTTACAGATGAATAAGCCTATACCGCATTCGCCTCAACAGGTTCAAGCCTCTCCTGTTTGAAAGTCCCTGCTGTACAGTCTCTAAAGGAGCTTCTATGGAGGGAACCCCCATTCTGGTGGTCTTAGGGGGCTACTGGATTCTGGCATTAAGTAAGCTTTAAAGAAGCTTTTTTTACTTTTGCATTGGACTCCCCTCCTTCTTTTGCCTATTAAATCCTCTTATTTAAATATTAATATCCATTTTTAAATTTCTATGATAGGTGGCAGATGATATTCCCCTTTTTTTCTCTCTACCTTGGGATTGCTGTCTCTTGTAGTCCCACGTCATGGCCACCATTCGTTTCTCCTTCTGCAGTGTTCTTTGGGCTGTAATACCAGCCTAGATGGCGCAGTTTGGCCGCTCTGCGCACGTGCAGAGCCAGTTTCTTTCCCCTATGTTTTCTGTGTGTTACCTCTTCCAAGATGGCGCCGAAACACTCGATGTGCTATTTTTAAATACTGAGTGGTGTTCTCTATATTCTGCTGTGCACTCTGCAAGAACTTAAAGAAGGTTGCTGCTCCTGCATGAAGATCACTCTGCAGTCTCAAAGTAAGTCCCTGTGGGATTCCTATGTTATTATTATTTTTATTATATTGTTTCTTTCAGTTTAAAACTTGTAATAATAAATAAATAAATAAATGTATATATATAAATAAATTATATATATATATATATATATATATATATATATATATATATATATATCTGTACACATTATTTCTTTCTATTCTCAGACTGTCCTTCCCCCCTTTTTTTCTATGGAGTCCACTGCCCACGCAGACCACCATCAGCAAGTTAGGTAAGAGGCTTTACCGGACAAGGTAAGTATTGAAGGGGAGAAAAAAAGAGTGCCAGACGTTAAATGCTGCGCTTTTTTTCGGCAGCCCATCTAGATCAAGAGCCGCAAGTTCCAGGCATGGGAGAAGATCTAGCCATACGTAAAGCAGGAGGTCCCGCAGGAGTCGCTCAAGATCTCCTTCACTGCACCGAAGGCACAGTCACTCACGACATAGCTACTCGCGCCACAGTCGATCAAGTCGCAGGAGATCTCCTTCCTCGCACCGCCAAAGCCACCACACCCGACCTGCAGCAAACGCTTGCTGGGTATGCAGCGCTCAGGCACTGCCAGATAAACTTGCCTGTCACTCTTGCTTCAATGAAGCTACTAAAGAGAAAGAGGCAGACGCAAGAATTGCTACAGACCTCATAAGAGAATCAGTGCGGGAGTCCATACTGGAAACAACAACACCAGCATTAGATAGAGCTGCTCCCAGTACATCTTCAGCAGACCCCCATCTCACTCAGGCATCAGAATATTCCACTTGCCAAATATTCTGCAGAAATTCTGCAGGGGAGATTTCTGCAGAATATTTGGCAAGTGCAGAATCACATTATATATAAAATAATATACAAAGTGGTTGGAGGGAAGCTTCAGAATGGAATGATCCAATCGTGTGTAAAGATGAGATGCTGTCCTGGTGTGATGACCCTTTGAGATTCCTCAGTATATATGCCTATTTGTTTTGGGATTTGGTAAGCTCGCATTCTTACTATTAATCAGCACGGTGGTGGTAAAGGAAGCTTTTCACTGTACCTGCACTGAATTTCCTTTGGAGAAATATTTCTATTTGTTGGACTGCCACGTTTATAATCTATATTGTTATATGGGTGTATACGCATAGGACACGCGTATTTGTATCTCTAAAAGGACTGTCGTTTACACATTTTCTTTGAGCACTCTATATATTATTTGTGGTGCCTGTTATTGTTTGTATATTTAGTGCACTATGTTTTTCAATGAATTTTATTGATTGTATGAATTTATTTATATTTATTTTAACAGATTTTCTCTATTTTTTTATTTGTTTAAATTTAATTGCTCATATTGTGTATGAACTTATTTTCACTGGATCTTAATTGTCCATAGTGTACACATTAATTTTTGTTAACATGTTACGTTTATTATCATTACTATTTTTTGTTTGTAAATTTTAGATGTTAGTTGTTTTTCTCTAGGATTTGGTATATGGGAGAGCGCGGTTACAATTTTTTGGTTACGCGGCCATGGCTCGCCTTGCTGACATTCAGTCAGACCCAATCTGCCGGTCAGACGTCTTATTTGCGATTGCCCGACGCGATGGAACTCAACCTTCTATATGCTTGATAGGCTGCTCCAGCAGAAACGTGCAGTTAATGTCTACCTGTATGAACTCTGCGCCAGAACAGGTTCTGGGGAGCTGGGTTTTGTTTTCACCGCGCCAGTGGCTGCTCATGCGCGACGCATGCAGACTTCTGCGGCCATTTGAGGAGATCCCCAAACTGGTCAGTCGCAGCCATGGCGCCATCAGTGACATGGTACCTTATGCCTTCTTTATGGAGCGTGCATTGCGTCGTGTCATTGATCAAGCTGTGGAGGAGCAGGAGTGGAAAGATGAGGAAGTCGCAATGCTGGATGAATTCCCAGGGGGGGCTACTCTATCTGAGACAAGTCAACAACAGGAGTCTGAAGAGGAGTCAGAGGAGGATGGTGCCGGGGCGGATGAGGAGGAGCAAGAAGAGCATGCTTTAAACCTTTCTGGGATCCCTGTTGTTGTGCGTGGATGGGGAGAGGAGAATGAAGAGGACGACATTATCCTGAATGATGAGCAGGAGCCAGGCCACCACACCGCTTCCAGTTTAGTGCAAATGGGGGCCTTCATGCTCCAGTGTTTTAATAGGGACCCCCGTATAAAAAGCATAGGGTCAAGGACCAGTACTGGGTGGCAATGTACTTAGACACCCGGTACAAACACAAAATGGCGGAAATGTTACCGCCGTCACAGAGGGCTGTCAGAATGGAGCACTTCCAGGCCTTGCTGCGAGAAATGCTGCATTCTGCTTTTGCGTGCACTGGCAGAGGAGCAATTCCCACTCCCAGAGAAGGAGTTGCAGGTACCAATCCAACAGCGCCTGCAAGAAGAGGCCGGTTTGAAGATGTGTTGGTGACTTCTGATATGAGGTCATTCTTTCAGCCGACCCATCGACAGGTGTCATCTGGATCCAGCATCAGGGAACGCCTAGACCGTCAGGTGTCCGACTACATCGGGTTAACGGCCGATGTGGACGCTCTGAGGAGTGATGAACCCCTGGACTACTGGGTGGGCAGGCTTGACCTCTGGCCAGAGCTTGCCCAATTTGCAATCGAACTGTTGGCTTGCCCCTCATCCAGTGTCCTGTCCGAAAGGACATTCAGCGCAGCAGGGGGGATCCTGACCGATAAGCGTACTCGCCTAGCTCATGACAGTGTTAACTACCTCACATTTCAAAAAATGAATGAGGCATGGATCTCGGAGGAATTCAACACATGGGACCAGTAGACCATGTATATGTCTATAAACGATTTTTTTAATCGAGCACACAGACCTTCTTTCTTCATTTGGCTCACTTCCTTGTCCAAAAAAAGCACACCGTACTCTATGCCCGTACCCTCCTGTTTGAAGAGGTTGAGCGGTGTCATATTTCTACTGGGGCTGCTTATTATGAGGGGCTCCCACCATCCTTATGCTGTGCTGACTTCCTCCTGAGGCTGCTTATTATGAGGGGCTCCCACCATCCCTGTGCTGTGCTGACTTCCTCCTGGGGCTGTACCTATGCTGTGCATATTATGAGGGGCTCCCACCATCCCTGTGCTATGCTCATTATGAGGGGCTCCCACCATCTCTGTGCTGTGCTGACTTCCTCCTGGGGCTGCTTATTATGAGGGTCTCCCACCATCCCTGTGCTGTGCTGACTTCCTCCTGGGGCTGCTTATTATGAGGGGCTCCCACCATCCCTGTGCTGTGCTGACTTCCTCCTGGGGCTGTACCTCTGCTGTGCATATTATAAGGGAGCTCCCACCATCCCTGTGCTATGCTCATTATGAGGGGCTCCCACCATCCCTGTACTGTGCTGACTTCCTCCTGGGGCTGCTTATTATGAGGGGCTCCCACCATCCCTGTGCTGTGCTGACTTCCTCCTGGGGCTGCTTACGGTGCAGGTGTCAGTGCTGTATATCACGGTGCTGGTGTCATTGCTGTATGTCACGCTGCTGGTGATCATCTCCTGCACCCTCTTCTTTGCCTACCCTGACCTTCCCTCTCCTCCATTGCCTTCATGCGCTCCACAGTCCTGAATTGTCACAATTTCACATATAAAAAAATAATGCTTGTAGTTGTCGATCCCAGATTCACCTCATACATGTGTTATGTCATTGGCCATGTGGTGGGACTATGTTTGCACAGCTAGTAATTATTTTGTGGCTGCAAATTTGACCTGTAGGTTTGCAAAGTTCGCCTCCCATTGAAGTCAATGGGGCCCGCCGCGAATGTTACGGTTCGCGAACTATCGTCCCGTCGGAAGTTCGTCCATCACTATTTCCTGTATTTCCCCACAGTATGGTCATCTACCACATTTAAAAGCATAAGTTCTGGCTTTAACTGGATGGAGCTTTCAGCTGTCTGATTAATATCAGCTAGAACTTGTTCCCACAACTCTTGTAGCGCTGGGCAAGACCATACCATGTGTATAAAGGTGGCCTCCTCGCTGCCACATCTAGCACAGTTGGGGGACCTATCCCTGTAAATAGCCGCCAATCTCTGCGGTGTATAGTAAGTCCGGTGCAAGAATTTCAGCTGTATAAAACGGTCCCTAGCCGAGATCAAAGTCGAGACATAAGAGGAGACACAGGATCTCCAATCTTCTACCCCCAGAGACGGTATGTCCCTTTTCCATTTAGTGTATAGCTGGGGCAGTTTAGGTGACTTAGAGGCTGTCAGGTGGAAATAAATTGTGGAAAGGGGAGCCAATAGGAGCTTAGTGGTTAACAGCATCTCAACCGGGTCCTTCCCAAGAACCACTTCACCCGGGAACTGATGTTGAAAGGCATGCCTCACCTGTAGGAACCGGAAAAACATCCAGTTCGGCAGATTGTATTTAGCTTTAAGTTCCGGGAACATACTCAGCCTGCCCCCCGTCACGACATGTTTCAAAGCCACTATCCCTCTCTTAGCCCATACCTGTGGGTCCGGGATACTAGGAAAATGGGACAGATTAGGATTACCCCACAGAGGCATATGGGGGGAGACCACACCTGGGGTCTGATGTATCGCCCGAGCCCGGCCCCAGACCCTGACAGTTGTGCGCATCAGGGTAGTGATGTTGGGATGCGCTCTGACACCTCGGAAAATCAAATTACTTAGAGCTGCGTAGGACCCCAGGATTGCAGCCTCTAGGGTCACCGCTGGATTGTCCCTTGGCTGCGAAAACCACCACCGAGCGGTGACCAACACCGCCGCCCAGTAGTAGTGTTGGAAGTTGGGAAGGGCGAGCCCGCCCTGCCCCACCGACAGCTGCAGGGTGGACAGCGCCAGACGCGGCACCCTGCCCAACCATACAAAGGAGGTGACTATGGATTTTATCTTGTTAAAGTAGGTCACAGGGATCTCAATCGGGCTGTTTCTAAATAGATAGAGGAACTTCTGTAGAAAAACCATTTTAATTAGATTCACTCTACCCACCGGAGTCAGGGGCAGCGCCTTCCAGTCCATGCAACGCTTGGAGAAGTGGCTCAACAGCGGGTTCAGGTTAAGTTCCATATACCTAGCCGTAGGTCCACCCATCTTTATTCCCAAGTACTTAAAACCATCCACCTAGACTAACGGATTCTGCATAGAGGGCCTAGGTCCATTAGGGCTCAGGGAGTAAATTAAGGACTTCTCCCAATTGACCCAGACACCCGAGTAGATCCCGAATTCATCGACTATCTGTAGGGCCGCAGGGAGTGAGGAGGAGACATCAGCCAGGTACAGAATAGTGTCATCCGCATACAAGGATATCTTCTCCTCCACCACTCCCACCCGAATTCCCCAAACCGCAGGCGCATCACGGATTTTTGTGGCTAGAGGCTCCACCGCCAGGGCAAAAAGCCCAGGCGATAGTGGGCATCCCTGTCGGGTACTCCTTCCCAAAGGGAAGGCCCGTGAGAGGGAGTTGTTGGTGCGTATACGGGCACTAGGTGAGGCATACATCAAGCGCAGTCACTGAATGAACACGGGTCCAAATCCACATTTTTGGAGGACAGCCCAGAGGTAATCCCATTCTACCGAATCAAAAGCCTTTTCGGCGTCCAGGGACACCACCACCCCCTGGCTATCCTCCCAAGCCCTATCCATATGCGTCAGCAGTCTCCGTATGTTAATATCAGTCCCTCTGCCCGGCATGAACCCGGACTGGTCCGGGTGAACTAGAGCTGTGATTACCGTGTTCAGACGGCCCGCCAGAACCTTTGCCAGGATTTTCAGATCTACATTCAGGAGCGATATGGGCCGGTAGGAGGAACACAGTTCAGGATTCTTGCCACGCTTAGGGAGGACTACAATGACCGCCTCCGACATTGACCCAGGAAGAACCCCACTCTCATGCGCCCTCAACAGGACCTCTCTAAAGATGGGTAGAATATCATCCGCATAGTGTTTAAAAAACTCCGCTGGGAACCCCTCCGGACCCGGTGTTCCCCCCCTGCAATGATTTAACCGCTCTTTGGACTTCTGAGTGTCAGGGGACTATCCAGAGCTTCCCTCGCAGCGTCAGTAAGACACGGCAGGTCCACTTGGTCCAAATAAAAACGTAGTTCCTCCGCTGTATACCGGGCTCTAGAGCTATAAAGATCCTGATAGTAAGAGGCAAATCTAGCATTAATCTGAGACGAATCAGTGAGTACTTCCCCATCGGGTGACTGAATTCACCATATAGAAACCAGGGAGGAATGCTCCCTGGACAGCCATGCCAATAACCTACCATTGCGCTCGCCCTGCTCAAAAATTCTCTGGCTCTGATGAAGCAAGCGGATCTTTGTAGCAGAGGCTCGTAGAAGGTTAACATCTCTCAGGGCTTCCCTTAAACACGAGTACGCCTGAGGTGTGCGTTCGCTAACATATCTAGATTCCAGAGATCGAACCCTATCCTCTTCTCTCAGAAGATCTCTCCGAGCGTCCCTACGAACCCCACCAACGTGAGCTTGAAATTGCCCACGCATACAAACTTTAAAGGCCCCCGGGCCCGGACGGTCTACCCGTCGAGTTCTACCGATCCCACGTGGATCTTCTGGCCCCTCTACTGGCTGACCTGTATACCCAGTGTCTGGAGGGGGGAGCGCTCCCACCCTCCATGGCAGATGCCCATGTCATTCTAATTCTCAAGCCCAATAAAGATCCCAAACAATGCGCCTCCTATAGACCCATTGCTCTTCTTAACACTGACTTTAAAATTTTATCTAAATTAATCACGGTTAGACTTAACCCCCTTCTGCCCTCCGTTATAGACCCTGACCAGACGGGGTTCATGGCCCAGAAATCGACGGACATCAACCTCCGCAGACTTTTCACCAATCTCCATGCCAAACATGATAATGTGGGCACTAGAACGGTTGCCTCCTTTGACATCGAGAAGGCATTCGATTCGATCGAGTGGCCTTATCTCTGGGAAGTTCTGCGGAGGATGGGGTTTCCATTGGTTTTTATTGGGTGGCTACAGACTATGTACAGATCCCCAAAGGCAGCCATTAGGCTGGCGGGGGATTATTCTGCTCCCTTCCCATTGTCCAGGGGTACCAGGCAGGGCTGCCCTCTCTCTCCAGCACTTTTCGCCATTGCTATGGAACCGGTGGCAGAAGCATTGCGGGTCTCACCCCATATAAAAGGACTGAAAATGGCTTGGCTGGAGGAGAGGGTGGCACTGTATGCTGACGACCTCCTGCTTTTTCTGAATGACGCGGACCCTTCTCTTAGAGGAGCGCTGCGAGTACTGACTGACTTTTCTAGGATAACTGGACTGCGGGTGAACTGGACGAAGTCCCAGTTACTTGCTATTGACCCTGAGGCAAAACGACTAGCCCCGCCAAATATCCAACTGCAATGGGTAGATGACATGGTGTACCTGGGAGTGAGGGTCTCGAGAGACGTATCCAGCTTTATCCCCCTCAATCTAGATCCGGTGGTTCAAAATGTCAAGGCCAGGTTGAAAGCCTGGGAAAACCTTCCCCTATCCCTCTTAGGCCGCATTAACCTAATCAAAATGAAGATAATCCCTAAATTTACCTATCTATTCCATAACTCCCCACAATGGATTCCTTCCTCATTTTTTACGAAATTGAATCGTTTGTTCTCTTCCTTCCTCTGGGGCTCCGGCCCCCATAGGTTTAAACTATCCACGCTGATGCGTCCGGTGCTGCGGGGGGGGTTGGCGTTTCCTGACTGCCAGAAATATTTTCTGGCAGCACAGTTGGTCACGGTAGTCTGGTGGATGACACCAGACATGTCCAACCCTGCGGTGGTTCTGGAGGCTGCGGTGGTCCGATCCGTGGAGGCCCTGACACACTTACCCCTGCGGGGACACAGAGCCCCCTATGACCTGACACCCTCTATGCACACAACTCTAAGGGCCTGGCGGGCGGGACTGGGACTGGAGGGGTTTCCGGGGACTGCAATCTCCCCACACACCCCCCTATGGAATAATCCTACCTTACCTCACCTCTACTCATTACCAGACCCCAAAATTTGGGCCAGATGTGGCATAAAACTCTTATCTGACCTCACGTCCGGTACGACTATACACCCCTTTAATCACCTGGTATCTCACAATAATGTACCCCCCTCGCATCTATTCCGCTATATGCAGCTATCCCATGCTTTCAAGGCCCAAGTGGTACCCAATACCACGCAAATTGTGCAATCCGCCCTGGAAAAGGTTACAAGATCTGAATGTACTAGGAAGCCGACTTCGGTCCTATATGCGCACCTTATTAGGGTCTCTTTTCCAGATCTGTCAAAGCTCCGGCAGAGATGGACTCAAGACATATCGGATCTGGATTCCGAGGACTGGGAGGACATGTGGGACTTTCCCTTCACCATCCTGGTCTCCCTTCGTGACCGCCTCATACAATACAAAATTCTACACCGGGCATATATTATAGATTACATAAAATGAGAACCTCCCTGTCCTCGGAATGCTGGAGATGTACTGGGGATCCGGGTGACTTTATACACATCTTCTGGTCCTGCCCGGTAATTCAGCGTTACTGGTCACAGGTACTATCCATAATTCATGAAGTGGTGGGAATAGATGTAGCCCAGACCCCGCGGATATGCCTTCTGGGATTGGTGGAGGGGGTGGCCCCCAGGATAGCAGACAGAACCCTGATAGGACTACTCTTTTATGCCAGAAAAATGATCACCTTATGCTGGAAAAAGCAGGCCCCGCCGTCATTACAACTGTGGAAATCCCATGTCAATAAAGTCTTACCACATTATAAGGAAACATATCATAACAGGGGTTGCCCCAAAAAATACATGAAAGTGTGGTCTAAGTGGCTGGCTGATGCCTCCACAGTGACTACAGATTAACATGTCCGGGATGTCATCCTGAGGGAAGATGGGAGTGTGGTTGGGGTGGGTCCCTGGCATTGCTCCACTTCAATGTCTTATGTTTTTTAGTGTAACCAATCCTATGAGCCTAGTTCACTTATTCTGGTGCCCCTTGCGGCCCGACTGCAGAAGTTGGTCCTAAGTTGTTATATGGAGCGGGAGCCAACCTAGCACTAAGTTAGTGGTTGTTGTTGTGGATGTGCTACAGGTGTCGATTATTCTGTTGGAATCGCTTGACGGCCCCTGCGTGGGTCTAACCATAATACTGTGGCATGTCACTGTTTTTTTTGTTGAATGTTCGTTTGTCTGTCTAAAACTCAATAAAAAATATTTTCAAAAAAAAATAAAAATAAAACTTTAAAGGCACCCCATGTATCCGGGATGGGGACATTTCTATTCCGCGTATTCCAGAAAGCCGCAATATCTGCCTTACCCGGGATATCTATCCGTGGGTCAGTGAGCCAGAACCTCGAGAGGCGCCACAGACTCTCTGATGGGGGATAGTATAATTCCAGCGTCAGGGAGACTGGGGCATGGTCCGAGATCCCTCTAGGTAGAATGGAGATGTCCTTCAACTTAGAAAGGACAGGACCCCCGAGTACACCAGGTCAATCCTGGAAAACGTTTTGTACGTCGCTGAGTGGCAGGTAAATGCTCTCAGCCGGGGGTGTCGCCAACGCCAGACGTCAGTGAGGTTAAACACTTCGGCTCAGGCCCTCAGCGCTGCAACGGGACCAGAGGACTGCGACAGTCTGTCCATTGTGGGGTCTGGGACCATGTTAAAGTCCCCCATCAGAAGGATATTATCTGTGTCATATTGTGTAAGTTTTGCCACTATCTGGTATAGTAGGGACATAGTGGGGGTATATATAAACCCACCAACACCACCTCTAAAGACATATTTGCATGAATGATGACAAACCGCCCCATCGGATCTACTTTCAGGGCCAAAAGCTGGAAAGACAAAGACTTACATATGAGGATACTCACTCCCCTCGCTAGATTTGAATAGGTTGAGTGATAGGAGTGACCCACCCAGTGTCTGCGCAAACTCATAACTCTACCCCCTGTTAGGTGTGTCTGCTGTAGAATACAAACGTGGGGAGAGTGTTTTTGCAAAAACTGGAACACCAGTGACCTCTTGATCTTAGAGTTCAGACCCCTGGTGTTCCAGGATACAATCTTACAGGAAGACATTGAGCTCCACATACCACTTTGCAGGATTAAAAGATACCATTAGGAGCCACCGAGCACCCACCACACCGCCATTTCGTACCTGCTGTAATATAATTCCAATGTAGGACATGAAGCAGTTATGACATATACCAAGCCGACTCATACAAACAACATGTTGGAACAAAACAAAAAACCCAAACCCTCCGGCTGGGGCCTTGTCGCGTGTGGCTGCTACTTGCGATGCTCTCCGGGACCTACCTCCGGGCATGGCCCGGGGATTCTCACCGCTGACAGAATGTGTTCCACCACTTAATACCATGCGGATGCCGCCGTAAAAGGAGGATTAGTGGCCGGACTCCGGGAGCTCTGTTAATGAGCGTCCTCTCTCAGCGCCATCTTGGACACGCCCCCCCCCAGGCGACAAATTTAAAAGCCCAGAGCATCAGAGTCCTGTAAGCAGATGGACACAGAGCAGTGGGCAGTAAGCATCCTAAAGTGCAGATCCTGGCAAACCTAAGACACCTACTCGGCATCAGGTTGTGCAGTATTAAGCATATATATATATATATATTGTGAGACCTGTAGCACAACAGTGATTGCATTTTGTACTAGTACCTCTGCTTTGTAGCTTAGGACTATGTCTCCTCATAAGAGGGTCTCAGGGGTGGTAACAAAGGCACTAAAAAATCACTGTCTATGTCTAGGGGTCCTAAAGATGCCTGTAGGTTACCATCCCCCACTGCAAGACTGGAGCCAGCCTCACAGGAAGAGTTAGTGCCCCTGTCAGGTTTTGCAGCCTCTCCTAATAATGCACCCCTAGCATATGTCACAGAAGACTCCCTTAAGGCTACATTGGAGGGTTTTGAAGAAAGAATTATGAATTTTATTTCAGCTTCCTTAAAAGATAGCAGAAAAGGGGGTAGATCCCCTCCCTCTGCTGCAAATCCTCTTTCAGATGATTCCTCTGACAATGAGGAGAGATCCCTATCATGGGATAGGGATCAAGAGCAGTCGGATGAATCGGAGGAAGAGGAAAGCGTTTCCTTCTCTCAAGAAGCAGGTCCAGTATTACACTGAATTGGTGCGTACCACTTTCAGAATGCCCACTGCTGAGGCTGCTACATCCTCTGTTTCTTTCCTGGGGGTCAGGAAAATCCCACAGACTGCCTTTTCCTTTCCAATTCATCCATTAATGGATAAATTGTTGTATGAGGATTGGGGGCATCCCAATAAACTGTTTTCTCCTCCTCAAAGGTTTTTTATGCTTTATCCTCTGGAGGAAAGTTTCATAAAGAAGTGGGAGGTCCCATCCGTGGATGCGGATGTCTCTTGTGTGAATAAAAACCTGCCCTGCCCTCTGGACAATGCTCAGGTGTTTAAGAATCCAACTGATAAAAAGCTGGAAACTTTATTAAAAGCCTCCTTTTCCATGGCTGGCGCTGTAGTCCAACCTACAGTCGCAACTGTCAGGTTGTGTCAATTCCTCAAGGAACAAGTTAAGCAAATGCTGAGCCTCCTTCCCAGTGAGGAAGTGGAGAACTATGCAGACCTTCCTCAGGTTCTGTGCCTTATGATTTATGTGATTTTGGATTCTGTCCAACAAGCATCTCGCTTATATCTCCTGTTGGTTCACATGCACAGGTCCCTTTGGCTCAAAAATTGGGCAGCTGAGCTTTCATGCAAAAAATATTTGACTGGATTCCCGTTTTAAGGGGAACATTTATTTGGGGATGACCTGGATAAATTCATCCAAAAAATGACTGGTGGTAAATCTACTCTTCTACAAATCAAAAACAATAAACGTCCATCATTTAGGCGTTCTCTTTCTCCATCCCCTGGAGCATCAAGATCTAAGCAGTGACGACGGCCTTCCCAATCTACCTCTAGAGGAAAGGCCCAAAGTCACGCCCAAGGGAAGAAAAAGACTTGGGGGCGAAAGCCTGCCAAGCAGAGCCCCAAAACGTCCTTGTAAAGGGGTGCCCCCATGCGGGGCCGAGTGGGGGGAAGGCTGCTGCAGTTTGCAGAAGCCTGGCGGGAAGAGGTTCAAGACAGATGGGTAGTCTCCTCAGTATCTCTGGGCTACAAGCTAGAGTTCCAGGATATTCCACCATCTTGCTTTCTAAGGTCAAGGGTCTCCAAAGATCCAGTAAAGCGAAGATTGCTACTTTTGGCCTTAGATCATTTGCTATCCCAGGGGGTGATATTGGAAGTGGACCCAAGAGATCAGGGTTCTCTGCAAATCTCTTCACCGTTCCAAAGCCAAATGGGGATGTCAGACCCATCCTAGATCTAAAAGATCTGAATAAATTTCTACACATTCAGTCCTTCTAAATGCAGTCAATACGTTCTGTGATCTCCATCCTTCAAGGGGGAGAGTTTATGGCATCAATCGATATCAATGATGCATATCTTCACATGCCAATATTTTCCGCTCACCAAAAATATCTAAGGTTCCCGGTAGATCAGCGCCATTTTCAATTTGTGGCCCTCCTTTCGGTCTCGCTACAGCTCCTCAAGTTTTTACGAATATTCTAGACCCTCTCAGCAAATCTAAGAGCTCAGGGCATAACCGTGATAGCTTATCTAGACGATTTGCTACTCATAGAGCAGACAGTAGCGCACCTGAACCACAGTGTTCTCAAGACAGTAAAACAACTGGAAAGCCTAGGTTGGATTATAAACCTAGAAAAGTCTTCCTTGCAACCTTCAACAAGGTTGGAATATCTGGGCATGATCACCGCTCAAGGCAGGCTGTTTCTACCAGAGCCAAAAGCCAAGGCTATAAAGATTCTGGTCCGCCTAGTATTAAGCAGAAGGAGTTCCTCCATTCAGCTATGTATGAGACTGTTAGGAAAAATGGTCGCCTCCTTCGAGGCTGTTACATTTGCCCAGTTTCATTCAAGGCCTTTACAGAGAAGCACACTCACGGCTTGGAACAAGAAACCCCATGCCTTGGATCTTCCTATGTGCTTATCCCCAGGGATAAGCACATAGGAATCAATTGGTGGTTATAAACCAAGAATCTTCTGAAAGGCAAGGCCTTTCTTCCCCTTCTATGGAAATTTGGAACCACAGATGCCAGCCTGACAGGCTGGGGAGCATGTCTAGAAGAAGTATGCAGGCAGGGAAGATGGTCCGTGACCGAAAGGCTCTTGCCCATAAATATTCTGGAAATTCAGGCAATTTACTTGGCCCTCATGGACTGGTCTTACAGACTACAAGGTCACCCTATTCGGATACAGTTCGACAATGCCACAGCTGTGGCTTACATCAATCACCAAGGTGGCACCAGAAGTGTGGATGCACAAAGAGAGGTGAATTGCATACTTGCTTGGGCAAAAAGGCATGTTCCATGCCTTTCTGTGGTCTTCATCCCAGGAGTGTAAAATTGGCAAGCAGATTTTCTAAGCCACCAGCAACTATGCCCAGGAGAATGGGCTCTACACCCTGACATATTTCAGACCATATGTCACAAATGGGGTACTCCGGATGTAGATCTGTTTGCATCCAGATTCAACAAGAAGCTGGGCAAGTTTGTGTCAAGAACAAAGGACGTACTTGGTCAGGGGTCAGATGCGCTGACAATTCCATGGGGTCGGTACAATCTCATTTTAAGCCTTCCCACTGAACCCGCTTCTTCCGCGGTTCCTGGGAAGAGTCAAAAGGGAAGCAAAGTCGGTTCTTTTAGTAGCCCCGGCTTGGCCCAGACGACCTTGGTATGCAGAGATCGTGAAGATGGCAGTAGGCAGGCCTTGGATCCTTCCTCTCAGGCCAGATTTACCCTTGCAGGGTCCAATCTACCATCCTGCTTTACACAGTCTGAATTTGACAGTTTGGCTGCTGAGACCCACATTCTGAAAGACTGTGGACTCACGGAGTCAGTCCTCTCTACTCTGGTCAATGCCAGAAAGCCGGCCTCCAGGTTTATTTACTACAAAATCTGTAAGGCATATGTTTCCTGGTGTGAACCCAGTGGATGGCATCCTAGAAAGTATGTCATTAGCAAGATCTTGGCCCTTCTCCTGTTAGGCCTAGAAATGAGATTGGTCGTAAGCACTATCAAAGTCCAAATTTCAGCTTGGTCAGTATTTTTTCAGAAGCCACTTGCGTCACATTCGCTTGTCTGGGCTTTTATTCAGGGGGCAATGCGATTAAATCCGCCAGTGAAACCTCCAGTGTGACCATGGAATTTGAAATTAGTTCTGTCTGCATTATAGGAACAACCCTTCAAACCATTGCACCAGGCTTCTTTAGCACTTTTGACTAAGAAATTAGTTTTCTTGATAGCCATATCCTCAGCTAGGAAAGTTTCAGAGCTAGCAGCTCTTTCAAGCAAGGAACCATATTTGATTATTCACAAGAACCGAGTAGTGATGCATCCCAATAAGTCCTTCCTACCCAAGGTGGTTCAAGGATCACATTTGAATCAAGATGTGATCCTACTATCCTTTTTTTCAGATCTGCAGTCCGCGGAAGAATCATTGCACACTCTTGATGTGGTAAGAGCAATCAGTATCTATCTGCAGGCAACAGCTCAGTTAAAACAAAAAAAAAAAGATTGTTTATTCATCCTGCCAGAAGGCCCTAAAAAAGGCCAGTCAGCGTCGAAGTTCACTCTCTCTAGATGGATCAGACAAGTTTTTTTTCAGGCTTATGGCATAAAGGGGAAGACTCCTACTTTTCAAGTGAAAGCGCAATCAACTAGGGCTGTTAGTGCTTCTTGGGCAGTGCATCACCAGGCCTCCATGGCTCAGATCTGTAAGGCTGTGACTTGGTCATCAGTCCATACATTCACCAGATTCTATCAGGTGGATGTAAGAGGGCCAGAGGATACTGCCTTCGGGTACAGTGTACTGCAGGCTGCAGTTTAGTTCCTCTGGTCCGTGGCGGTCTATAATTCTGATCTGTGTCTCCCGCCCCTCAAATTGAGCTTTGCATTGGGACATATCACTATGTAATGAAGGCTCTGTGGCCCATGATTTATGATCAAGAAAATAGGATTTTTTAAATACAGCTTACCTGTAAAATCCTTTTCTTGAGAGTACATCACAGGACACAGAGCTCCCACCCTTCTTGGGTATTACGTGGTTTACTATTGCTTTGCTACAAAACTGAGGTGTCTCCCCTATGGGAGAGGTTATATAGGGGAAGAATTCTCCTTAATTGCGGTTAGCCAGTGTCCAATCACCAAAGATGCCTATCTAACCCACTATGTGGCTTCTGTGTCCCGTGATGTACTCTCACGAAAAGGATTTTACAGGTAAGCTGTATTTAAAAAATCCTATTTTTCAGCCCTTGCTTTGACCTCAAGTGCAATAAACAAATATGTTTTTCAATTTATGTTTTTTATATGTACTTTTTGGATTTGAACCACAGAGCGCCATCTCCAAGTTGTTATTTGGAGTAAAAATCCCACATTCACGTAAAACTACGTTTTCAGTCACAACATCCCAGGTATATAGAAAGAAACAACCCCCTTGGGAATGGGACTTTGAGAAGTGACTTAAAACATGTAAATATAAAAAAAGTCTTTATTAAAGTGGTTGTAAACCCTTACAACACACTTTGACCTACAGGTAAGCCTAGATTAAGACTTACCTGTAGGTCCAAGAAATATCTCCTAAACCTATACGGTTTAGGAGATATTTGCCCGAAGACAGGCACCGCTGTCTACGGCGCATGCGCCGTAGATAGCGGCGCGCAGGCGCACTGAGCGCGGCATTTCCAAGAACGGAGCTGCCGCGCGTGTCGGCTCCAGTGTGCATGCGCGGGAGTGACGTCATCGCGGCTTCGACGAATGACAGCGGCGGAGCTGCGAGACCCCACCAACAACATGGATGCGCCGGACTACAGGGGACAGCGGTGACATCGCTGGCTCCTGTGTCAGGTAAGTGACACATAATGGACTACTATGCGATGCATACTAGTCCATTATGCTTTGCCTTTGCAGGGAATGAAAGAGGAAGTAAACTCATCAGGGTTTACTTCCTCTTTAAATACAAACAATCATGGTTAAAAAAAAAATTGTGTAGATTATGTAAAATATACAAATCCATATAATTGTAGGTGGATGTAGATACACATGAAACAACTCTCTTTACTTGACCCAACGTTTCTGGCTTAATGTCCTTCTTCAAGGTTTTTTTTTCAAGCATATAGAGTCAGCCGTATCAATGGAATCCACTTGATATCCCACATGATCACTGAAAAAGTAGCTGAACAGCTGGTAGATCTTATGAAAGATTTTCCAACTCTCACTTCCCGGTATTACCAGCAAGGATCCCGCAAAATCCTCCAGTCAAAAGAGACCTCAATAAGGTAATTAAAATTAGAGTGACTAGATAAAAAAAGAGAGGAATATATATAACCCAGGAGGGTAGTTTCCCAAATCTGTATTACAGAAGATGAGGGGATATATTTAATCCTCCAATCCAAGTATGCCTCTCTGTAAAGTTCACTTGGTGTGCCGTTCATATCTCCTGGGGACAGAGTTGTAGCAGCTTAGATTGCCCACTTAGGCTCTGAAGAAAGGGGTTTTCCCCTGAAAAGCGTCAGCCATATTGAGGTATCGTTTGATCCACTCAACGTCAGGTCCTGGCTTGTCGGTGTTCAGAACAGCGAACCTGCTCAATTGTTGCCTTATATTAATGCTCGTTTGTGTATACACTTTGCTGTTTCGTGCTTTAATAAACCCCCCTTCTTTTCTTTTTTTCCTTTAGTTCATGAATACCCATTATTCTGAGGAGGGCTGCAAGACGGCAGGCATTACTTTATGAAGTTGGTCACACCACGTATTGAGGAACTAGACACCCAAGCGCAGGAGAGATTTCTATTGTTTAACTTTAGTGCCATGACTACTAGTGTGTGTGTGTGTGTGTGTGTGTGTGTGTGTGTGTGTGTGTGTGTGTGTTTGTAGGAGTGAGTATACGTTTCACTGTCACTAGCAATGAATAGTGGTTGGGATTAAATTCCACTGACCACCAATGAATATTAATGTTAATAGTACTTCCACCAATATTGGGGGCTATTATTGCATCCACTGACACCAATGTTGGTAGTTATTGTACTTCAAGTTCTTCAGTGTTGCTTACAATACACTGCAATACAATTCAGCAGTACCAACATTTTTGAGTGGCAAGTTGCAATGATGCGCTGCCATTGTGCGGAGCTCCTGAAAGTATCAGGGGCCACACTTGAGGCTCTCTATAACTTCCCAGTTGACCACCAGTGACTCCCTCAGCAACTATCAATATGCCTTTAACCGCTTAAGGACCGACCCATGTACATATACTGCGGCAGGGTGGCCCTTAAGCACAAAATCATGTACATGATTCCTCTCCTCAGCTGTGAGGTGCGGGACACAGCGGGAGGCAATCATTCACAGGAAATGTAAACAAGGCAGATTGACGTTCTGTGGGGGAGGAAGATGGAGATCTTGTGTTTAAGCTAAGCAGAAACATGGATCTCTGTTTTCCTCCAGTCACAGCATTCCCCCCACAGTTAGGAAGCACTCCCTAGGAACACACTTTACCCTTTGATCGCCCATGATATTAACCCCTTCCCTGGCATTTATACAGTGACAGTGCATTTTTTTTTAGTACTGGTCCCCAAAAAGTGTCGCTTAGTGTCTGCCACAATGTTGCAGTCCTGCTAAAAATTGCCGCCATTACTAGTAAAAACAATAAAAAATAAAGTCCATAAATCTATCCCATAGTTTTTAGACACAATACTTTTTGCGCAAACCAATGAATATATGCTTATTGGGATTTTTTTAACAATAATATGTAGCAGGATACATATTGGTTTTTTTTTTTTTAATTGTTGGTATTTTTTTGTTTATAGTGCAAAACTTAAGAGCCGGAGAGGTGATCAAATACCACCAAAAGAAAGCTCTAGTTGTGGGGTAAAAAAAGGACTTCAATTTTAATTGGGTACAGCATCCGAACAACTGCCCCATTGTCAGTTAACATCTTCAGCCCCGGAAGATTTTTACCACCCCCTTCCTGACCAGAGCACTTTTTGCGATTCGGCACTGCATTGCTTTAACTGACAATTGCGCGGACGTGCCACATGGCTCCCAAACAAAATTGACGTCCTTTTTTTCCCACAAATAGAGCTTTCTTTTGGTGGTATTTGATCACCGCTGTGGTTTTTATTTTTTGCACTATAAACAAAAAAAGGAGCGCCAATTTTGAAAAAAAACGCAATATTTTTTACATTTTGCTATAATAAATATCCTCTAAAAATATTTTAAAAAAACATTTTTTTCCTCAGTTTAGGCTGATACGTATTCGTCTACATATTTTTGGTAAAAAAAATCGCAATAAGCATTTATTGATTGGTTTGCGCAAAAGTTATAGTGTTTACAAAATAGGGGATAGTTTATGGCATTTTGGCATTTTAATCAATAATTTTTTTTTTACTAGTAATGGCCACGATCTGTGATTTTTATCATGACTGTGACATTATGGCGACCACGTCGGACATTTTTGGGACCATTGCCATTTATACAGCAATCAATGCTATACAAATGCACTGATTCCTGTGTAAATGACACTGGCAGTGAAGGGTTTAACCACTAGGGGACAGGGTAAGGGTTAAATGTGTCCTGGGGCGTGTTTCTAACTGTTGGGGGGCGGCCGTAGCTACATGTGACATGTCACTGATCTCTGCTCCTGATCACAGGGAGCAGAGATCAGTGACACTGTCACTAGGCAGAAAGGGGAGTTGCTTACTGCGTCTCCCGTTCGACGATCGACCCGTGACTCGACTCATGGAAGTCGGAACCGGTTAAAGCAACATAATGTTGTATCGCTAAAAAATGATCCGTCAGGAAGGGGGTAAAACATTAAGGAGCTGAAGTGGTCAAATAAATCCTCATTATTACTTTGACATCTGCAAATAACAGAGAAAACGCCCGGCTGTTGCCACAACTGGAAGACTCGGTACATTCTCATCTATTACTAATTGTACGGTATTGCCTTCATAGACGGCGTCCTCGTTACTCGGACAACGCACGCATCTTTGGCGTCACACCGCAACGTGCGTTCCGTCAACGCCTTGGAACGAATGCAAAGAGAGGTTAATGAACAGCGTGATGACGTTTTCTCACGCCCATACTAGGCGACACTTGGGCGCATGCGAGTTGGGATGTGGCCTTGTTATTATTTATGTGGGGTTTAAAATGGTGTCTTTAGTCGGCTTGGTTGAGTTACAGGAGTTTTTCACCATGTACAGGACGAAACAGTTTGGCCGTCAAGAGCAGTAAACAAGCCCGTGGTGGTGATAGTGGGCGGGAATAAAAGAGCTGGTGATACACGTGCAGAGTTCAATTCATTGGGCAGCTGTACAAAGCCTTGGTGTGCTGTGGGAATGGCGGAGCCGCGCCGGGTGCCATTTGTCAGCCTTTCACCTATGAAGCCGCGTGAAAGTTCGGGGACTATGATAGTGGAGCAGCAGCAGCAACAACAGCAGCAAACTTCTCCTTTTTCAGCAACTCAGCGCTCACAACCAGTTAGGCCTCAATTGACAGGCACACAGCAGCAGTCAAGGCCTCTGCAACAGACTCCTTCTCAACGGCCGCAGCGTGAAGCAGCCGTTTTATCCTCCAAGGTCGAGGAGGCTAGCTTCACGAGCAGAGCAGAGGAAAAAAGGCCAAGTGCGGACGAGACGGTTAGGCTGCAGCTGGCCCTTTCAGACCCGACCGATGAGAGTTGTTCAGAGTTCAGTTACAGGGATTTGCTGCAAAGTGAGCAGAGACGGATTGCAGCTGAGAATCCAGGACAGGTGAGAACACAGCTTTTCTGAGATCGTAATGTGTTGTCTTGAAATTGCTTTGGGACCGAAATCATCTAATGTATAACTTGAAATGCCATGTCACGATTTGACAACTTGGGGGTTTCGCAGGATGTGCCCAAAATACCAGAAACTAGTTAAGATTTGAAATAAAGTTGAAAGTAAGATAACACTTCTCTTCCTTCCCCTCCCTTCTTGCAACATGTGTCCCCTGCAGGGGAGATTCCCATATACTTCCTGTCTCTTAAGCAAGACAGGAAGTGAGGAAATGCCTCCAAAGTGAGGGAATCCTGGGGTGCCCCCATAACTAGTGTCCCTATTAGACAGGGCTTGACAAATCCCAGGTTGCCATGGCAACTGATAATTGTAGTCTGGATTTGGTCTCCCTATGTGAACACCCCCCCCCTGTGTGTGGACTGAGGTTAGGCTGCGGCTTTGCAGCCTGCTGGAGCGGGATACAAAAAGTTTGTAAACAAAATGCATTTTTCTTTGTTTCTGTTTATAAAATGAGTAACTTTTCTTCATACATTTTTACTGCTGCATATCTGATAAAAATAACCAAAATTTGTGTTTTATTATGTGGTCTATGTGAAGATTATATAGATTCTACAAGCTATGGTGCCAATCATTGAAAACCGATCACACCGATGTACTGATGGCCTATCCCGTTTCTTTTGACACTAACAAGCCAGGACAGCTCAAATGCAACCCCCCCCTCATGACATCCCTTTGAAATGTAGACAGTCCAAGGTATTTAGTAAGAGAAATGGTGATTTTTTTTTTTTTTTTTTTTTTTCCTTCTTCTTCTCCACAGTTCTTTGGAAAAAAAGAGATATGTTGTGATTTAAAAATATATATATATATATATATTTCTAGGGTTAAAACAACTAATCGATTATGAAATTGATTAGTTGGCCAGCATACAGAATTATTTGTTTACATATCAGGAAATACAGCTCAGTACATCATCCATACATGTCAGAAAGTGCCTGAGAACTTGTGAATGTGTGAGGAGCAATGCCTCATGTAGTCTTGGGCAGGAAGTGAGTGGTTCTAAAGCTAAAAGTTTTCTTTACCTTGCTGTTGGGGGAACTCTATACTGTACTTAAAGTGGTTGTAAACCCTTACAACACACTTTGACCTACAGGTAAGCCTAGATTAAGGCTTACCTGTAGGTCCAAGAAATCTCTCCTAAACCTATACGGTTTAGGAAATATTTGCCAAAAGACAAGCACCACTGTCTATGGTGCATGCGCCATAGACAGCGGCGCGCAGGCGCACTGAGCGCAGCACCGTCAATGGTGAATATGCCGCGCGCGGCGGCTCCCATGCTCGGGAGTGACGTCTTCGCCGAATGACAGCGGCGGAGTGGCGAGACCCCACCGAGAAGATGGATGCGCCGGACTACAGGGGACAGCGGTGACAACGCTGGCTCCTGTGTCAGGTAAGTGACACATAATGGACTACTATGCGATGCATAGTAGTCCATTATGCTTTACCTTTGCAGGGAATGAAAGAGGAAGTAAACTCATCAGGGTTTACTTCCTCTTTAATGGACAGCAAAAAGTGTAGAAACCGATCAAAAGCAAACTGCATAGGTGTGTACTGAGCCTTATGCTGGCCACACGGATCAATTTTCAAATGAGAATATTCATATAAAAAATCTTTGTACATTCCCTGAATGAAAGAATGTTTGAAATTTTGACTTGCTTTTAACATTCTGTTTTAAAATGAATGTAATTTTTGAACGAAAATCACACGCTGTCTGAAAATGCCTTTGAACAAACAGCTTTCTATTATTTCAAAATTTTGCTGTCTCTGTGGTTGAAAATGAACGTCAATTTGACCCCCCCACTAATGATTTGAAAATCAAACGCATGTTCTTAACATGACCTTCTCTCAAAAAAAATATCTGAGTCTGATATTTACCTGATTCAACCTCTAATAGTATATACAGTATATCTCTTCTGTCTGTTACTCTGAGTGGTTTAGAGATTTTGCTCTCTAACCATATAGTTGGTTATTTTACCACTGCGTAGAGATATTTAAGAATAAATTGCCTTTTTTTTTTCTTTACATATTAACTAAATCATACACAATACTTTTTTTTTTTTTTTTAGGTTATTAACCAATTTAATCAAAACAATAATCGGCCAACTAATCGATTATGAAAATAATCCTTAGTTGCATCCCTAGTTATGTCTCTCACACACGGCATGGGTATACTTGAAACTACACCCTTGTGAGACTTTTTTTTTTTTTTTTACAGCCTTGCCACATAGAGAAGCGCAACATCCAAGGAGTACTTTAGGCATTATTCAGCTTAAGTCCAGACCTTATTCTAACACTTTGGTTACAAGTAAAAATCAATTTTTTTGCTAGAAAATGTCTTGACGCTCCAAACGATATATATATTTTTGTAGCAGAGGCCCTAGAGAATAAAATGGTGAGCTTTGGAAATGTTTGTCACATGGTATTTGTGCAGAAGTTTTTCAGACTCTATTTTACACACTCATAAACACATTTTAATTTTACAGCGGTGATTTTATACAAACACACTCCAGGGGATGCAGCATGTTGGAGTGTGCTCCTTTTCGGCACTGGTACTGATTGGGTTTGGGAACTCTGACACATAGGACCTTTTTATCAATGTATATTAATAGGTGGTGGTTATTTTGGGTTTGTGTGGGGGGGGGTGCCGTTTTGGTGCCCTTCCACTTTAACCACTAGCCATCCATGCCAATTCTGGCACCTCTCTCCTACATGTAAAATTTACACCCATACTGTAGGGGGCACGCCGCTTCTGCTGTGATTAGTCACAGCAGAAGCCAATCAGTGGTTGCCAGCAAACAGATGTCCACTGGCACCTGCTGATCATTGAGGAAGGAGCCCTGCATATGTAAACAATGCAGAGCTTTGTCCTCACAGTGGACACCACACTGTACACAAACACTGTTTAACCGGTTCCCGACCAGCACACGCCGATGTACGTCAGCAGAATGGCACGGGTAGGCATATTAGCATACAGGTACATCCAATCTTCAATGCCACCCCCGTGAGTCCGGTCGCAGGTCCCGCGGACTCGATCGCCGCGAGCATACCCGCGATCGTCTCACGGGACGGCTGAATGGAGAAATGCCGTTGTAAACGAAGCGAATGCTTGTCTTTTTTTAGTGAGCTGGACCCTGGGATCCAGTAGTTTTTGGTAGTAAGGTCGTAAAGTTTTTACTGGCAGGGTGCTGTTGCAGGTCCAGGATTGTGAGTAACCTCTAGGTTCCCCTGTTCCTGAAGGGTGAAGTTTGGGTTTATCTCGGATAACCCTGCTGCGAGGAAAGGTAAGTGGAGATTTTCTTAAGAATTTCTCCTTTTGTCTTATAATGCTGTCATGCCTATGTGTTACCACTGTATTGAGCACTCACCTGATGCTGAAAACTGCGCTTTGTCAGAAGCCTTCATTTCTCCTCTCCTCTGGCCACAAGCAGATTCTCTGGTAAGAAAGGGGGTTCTGGTTCTCCTCTTGCGCCCCCAATGTTGGTTTTCTTCCCTTCGGGGGACTTGTATGCCAAAGCAGTTTTCTATTTAAAAAAAAAAACAGACCTCAGCGGAGGGTTTAATCCGCCGCCGCCATGTCAGCTATTTTGCAAGGCGCCTGAGTCCGCCACTCGCACAGGGAGACACTTTCCTTTTGAAAGGAAGGTTGGGCTGTAATTAGTGCGGGTCGTGGCTCAACTGTATCAGACGCTGGCCACGCGTGAAGGAAGTTGTTAAAGCGCTGTGTGTGTAGCTACTTCTGGCTGTGGAGGGACGCATGAGCATCAGGTTGGCTGGATTCAGGTTTGGTGACACAGGCATTCCCTTTGACACATTATACTTTTACCAAGCTAGGTATTAATAGCAGCTAATAGCGCTGCACTATAACCTAGAGGTGTACATTCTTTTGCTGGTAGTGCCTCTGCTTTGTGGTAAAGGGACCAGGAACTCCTCTAAGGACTCAAGGGTCAATGGTTTCACAACAAACTAAATTAATTTCCAAAAGAATGTCATCCTCCTTTGAGAGTGATGCGGCTGGTCAGATTGAGCCGCCATGGGAAACTGTTGTTGCAGCTGCACAAGACACTTCAGTCCCTGTATTTATCACACAAGCATATCCCCCATCTAGTGCTTAGGACCCTCTTATTGAGGTGTAGGAGGCTGGGGATCAGGTAGATTTTCCCGAAGATTTGGAAGATATTTATCCTCTTCCGAGGATCCTAATATAGAAGGAGTAGCATCACAAGACAGGTTGGTAGATTGGTTTGTTCAACCTTTTTGCTGCCTGCAGCGAGGCTCTTGAGGAACCCACCTCTAATTTGGGATCATTTAAACCTCCCCCCATCTGGGGATGCTTTTCCTATTCATTCATGGCTAAAGAAGCTTATGTATTCTGAATGGGAACATCCGGATAAACCAATATTCTCCTCCAAAGGGGCAGGGGGACGGGGGCAATTGATGCTGCAATCGCCTCAGTGAACAAGAATATCATATGTCCAGTGGATAATGCGCTGATGTTAAAGGATCCAAGAGATAAAAAGTTGGAACCTCTTTCTAAAAGCAATATGTCTGTAGCAAGTTCAGTAGCGCAGCCGGTTCTTGCTGCAATTCGTGTATCCCAGTCCATTAAGGAACAGTCTAGGCAGAATTTTAAGTATCTCCTCAATCAGCAGGCCCAACAATGGGCTGGTTTATCAGACACACTGTTTCACAGTAGATGCTATGAAAGATTTACGGCTTGTGCTTAGACTGGTGCATTCTGGCTGAGTTCTATGGCTGAAAAATTGGTCAGCTGAAGCACCATGTAAAAAGCTCTTAGCCAGTTTACCTTTTCATGGTGAATTTATTTTATATTTGGAGACTATCTGTAAAAATACATCCAAAGGATCTCTAATGGGAAAAGCTCTCTTTCACCAGTAAAGAGGTTCAAACGTTTCTCCTTCTTTTTTTTTTTTTTTTTTTTTAAACATGCGGCCTGACCTGTGCCAGGGGCATCAAGACAGATGGGTGGCTTGTGCAGTTTCTCTAGGTTACAAACTAGAGTTCCAAGAGATTCCGTTGCCTTGTTTTCTAAGGTCCGATGTTCCCAAGGATCCAGAGAAAAAGAAGTCTCACTTTATAGATATGGATTATCTATTATCCCAGTCGTGACATCAGAGGTTCCATTAGTGGAACAGGGCATAGGTTTTTATGCAAACCTTTTCATGGTTCCAAAACCAAATGGAGAGGTAAGACCCATTCTAGATCTGAATCGGCACTTAAACATCCGATCCTTTCGCATTAAGTCAATCCGATCGGTTGTTTCCATCCGGCAAGGAGGTGAGTTTTTTTGGCTTCTATCGATATTCCGCTCACCAGACATTTCTGCGCTTCGAAATAGAAAATCATAATTTTCAGTTAGTGGCCCTGCCATTGGGCCTAGCCACTGCACCATGGGTGTTCTCAAAAATTCTGGCACCTCCTTTAGCCAGATTAAGGGCTCAAGGCTTAATGGTCCTAGCCTATTTAGACGATCTACTTTTAATGGATCATTCAGTCTCCGGTCTAAACCAGAGTCTGATCCCAGCTGTTAACTACCTGGAATCTCTGGGTTGGATACTCAACCTACAAAAATCCTCCTTAAAACCATCAAGGAGATTACAGTACTTGGGGCTGGTCATAAATACTGTACAGACAAGAATGGGTTCCATGATAGGACTAATTCAGCATGTCAAAGAAAAGAAAAATCCTTCCATTCGGTTGTGCATGAGATTGTTGGGGAAACTGGTGGCCTCCCTTGAGGCTGTCCCTTACGCGCAGTTTCACTCAAGACTGCTTCAAAGCACCATCCTGTTGGCCTGGAACAAAAAGGTTCAGGCCTTGGATTTTCCAATACGCTTGGCTCCCAAGTATGTCAGAGCCTAAATTGGTGGTTGATATCCAGCAACCTCCAAAATTGAAAATTGTTTCTACCAGTTTCCTGGAAAGTAGTGACAACAGATGCCAGCCTTCTAGGCTGGGGGGAGCAGTCCTGGAAGAAGATTCTGTCCAGGGGAGATGGTCCAAGTTAGAGAAGATCTTGCATATCAACATTTTGGAGATTTGAGCAGTACGTCTGGACCTAAAGTCTTGGACGGTCAGACTAAGGGATTGTCCTGTCAGGATTCAGTCCGACAATGCCACGGCTGGGGCTTGCATCAATCACTAGGTGCAGCCCAAAAAGAGGTAAATCGTGTTCTAGCTTGGGCAGAACATAAGATTCCTTGGCTATCGGCAATATTCATTCCAGGAATAGACGGAGGACCACTTCGGGGGTTTCGTTCTCAGGTAAGTTATTCATAATGAGCTAGTATGCTATGCATACCAGCTCACTAGCTCATTATGCCTTTGCCTTGCAGGTAAGTGAACTGTCATGTGTTTCTGCCAAAAGCATCAAACACATAGGTGTGAACCAGGCCTAAGACGATTAGTAACATAATGGCAGTTAAGTGGAAAAGAAGTATTGCTGCGCCACGTCAGGGAAATAGAGGGAGATGGGGTACTGCTGCACACACTGAAAGGGGAATATCTGAACCCTGGGGAATAATGAATAAGAAAGGTAGTGGTGCGCTGTACACAAAGAGGATATATCTATTGATAAAAGCAGTATATAAAATTCGCAATGGGGGGATATCCAGTAAACAATACAGGTCTGGGTATGTCTATGTGACTAGTTTAAACAGCAACACTCATTTCTACTAATAGTCCACAACATAAATACATAAAATAGTGAAAATTCATATACAATCCAAAGTGCAACGTGTTGCGATCCTGTAGTCGCATAAAAGTGCAAATATTCCAATGTGCCGCTGTGGCTGATAAAACAATAATGCTCGTTGCTATTAGTGTAAAATCTACAACATGAAACCGTGAAACAATAAAAACAAGAAAAAAGAAAAAACACAATATAACATTTAAAAGTGCAGCGTGTTGCGATCCTAAAATCGCATAAAGTGCAAGTGTTCTGCTGTGGTGCACATAGGCAAACCTTCAAACATAAATGATAATTAAGTGACAAAAAATATGTGTATCAGACACAAAGTCCGTTTTCAGTGCAAAGTGCTGCGATTATTCTTAAAATTGCATTGGGTGTGACTTCTTCAACAAGATATACGATGTGGAGCTTTTGCAATGGGAAGGGCAGTGGTGCTGGCGGAAGGGGATATGGCCTTGGTGGTCCCGTATATACCAGTAATGGATGTCCCCTTACCTTAACGCTGTAAGGTAACAGCGTATATATAGAGAGCTTTTTGGGATCCTTTTTAGCCGAGTTTTCCCTTTTAATGTGGGTTGCCCAGGTCCTGACCAATGATATGGTCCCTTTAAGGGGGTTTCCTCTGTGGTATTGCAGTCAGGGTTCCTCAGTGGTATGGCATATACATGGGTTTAAGCAGAGATGGAGGAAGAGTACTCCATAGTGTAAAGTGCTTCAACAGGTTTATTGTTATTAAAACAGTTTAAAAATACTCAGTCTGTACAAGCAGTGTATAAACGAGCTGCGGGCTCAGTCTACGTCACTTCCTGGTTGCTGTGTCCCGCACGTGTTCGTCACGGGTCACGTGACTTCATCAGCTGCGATTATTCTTTCTTATTCATAATGGCAGTTAAGCTAAAATTTGGCCCTTTTTTTTATAGTACAAAAAGAGCAGATAATCGCTACTGTAAGGGCTTCATTTTTTCTGTCGGGCATTATAACTAGGAGTCAGACATAAAGCTATATGTAGGGTGATATAAATATTTAATGTTAAAATAGTACTAAAGGCTGAGACTTTTTTTTTTTTTTTTCTTTTTTTGTTCCCCCATGGATATGATCATTTTAAATATAATGCACAATATTGGTACATTTTTACTTTAAATGTAATTGTAATCCCTTCTATTACCTCCAGTCTATCATTCTCTATCTTCTCTGGGTTCAGATGCTGAGTCTTTAAAGTTGTGTTTTTTAACAAAAAAACAAACGTTATAATTGCCTTGTCTGTGTAATAGTTTTGCACAGAGCAGCCCGGATCCCCCTCTGGGGTCCCCCACCGACACTTTTGGCTCCTCCTGCCTTCAGAGTGCCCCAATAGCAAGTTGCAAAGTATAGTATAGGCCGCCCCCTGTAGCAAGGTAAAGAAAACTTATGCATTTAGAACCACTCACTTCCTGCCCAGGACTACATGTCCCATGAGGCATTGCTCCTCACACATTCACACGTTCTTGGGCACTTATTGACATGTATGGAGGGTGTACTGAGCTGTATGCGTGCTGCACTGTAATACCTGATATGTAAACAAATAATGTATTCTGTATACAGGCCAATTAATTGGCTGGCCAATTAATCGATTAATATTTTCATAATCTATTAGTTGTCGATTAATTAGTTGTTTCGGTCCTAGTTCTTTGTACTGGCTCCATTTCCAGCACATCCTTCCTGAGGACTGGTGCCCAGATCTGGACAGCATACTCTAGTTTTTAATCAGGGGTCTCCAAACTCAGGAACTACAATTCTCATCATGTCTGTGAATGTCAGTTTTACAGTGCCTCATGGGACATGTAGTTCCACAACAGCTGGGGAGCCGTAGTTTGGAGATTCCAGATCAAAGGGATGGACTTCGGTCTGTAAATAAGGTAATTTTAACCACTTAAAGACTAAGCCTTTTTCTGACACTTGTTTACATGTTACAAGTAAAAAATCAATGTATGCCATTTTATATATCTCTATTGTATGTCACTCTGTATTTGCGCAGCAGTCTCTTATTTTAGCCAGAATTGTGCAGCTCTACTACTGTGCTTCCCCAAA
Source organism: Lithobates pipiens (assembly GCF_037356315.1). Lineage (NCBI taxonomy): Eukaryota > Metazoa > Chordata > Amphibia > Anura > Ranidae > Lithobates > Lithobates pipiens. The sequence goes on along the minus strand of NW_027507785.1, from coordinate 153,106,021 downwards.
AATAAGCCTGGGTCTTATATTAATTTTGGCAACGAGACCCAGTAGGGCTTATTTTTGGGGTAGGTCTTAACTCTCTCTGTCCCTGCCTGCCAGGAAAACCCCAGTTAGAACAAACTTAAAATGCCCAAATCCTTTCTTTTACAGTAGTACAGAATGTGTGTGTCCCTGCAACTTAACAGTGCCAAACACCTCAGCTGTCCTCCACCTCTCCCAGCCACCAGCGAGGGACCCCAGCACCCTTCCCTCTGCAATGCTTGAAGCAGGGAAGAGGGCACACAGCCAGCATGTGAAGAAAAAAGATCTGTAAATACCGTGTGGAGACAGGAGTATCCATGCTGCATACAGCACACAATATGACCTGATTGCAGAGGCTCGGCACTGTACCTTCAGTGACCCGCCGAAGCTCTGCGAAGGGATAGGGGCTGGGATCCCCCTCAGACAGGCGGGAGAAGAGGAGACCAGTGGGGAGATCAGCTGAGCTGTATCAAAGGCACCTGACACTGCTAGAGACACACACGGCACACTGCACACCGCAGTAACACGATTATACTGCGTTTCCTCAAAGCACACAATTGCCTTGAACTAGGGCTTGCATCCCTCCTGGAAAATAGCGCTAGTCTGATTTTTGGGGAAACAAGGTAGGTTAGTTTTCTTTTATAGGCCTGAGATTTTTTTAAATGTGTGCAACCGAGCACAAAAAATGGCTCTCGCAGCAAAAGGATTATGAACTCTAGATATGAAATTATTTTGTAAAGTTACATTTCTCCAGCTACAACGTTCACTGCTGTCTTCCAGGTCCCATGCCAGGCGACTGCTCTGCTACATAGTAACCACGGAGGCTCGCTAAATCACCATAATGAGGTGGAGAGGTCTGACAGTGACCTCACAGGACAGAAAAAAAGTGTATGTAATACTTTTTAATTTTTTTTTTTTTTAATGGAACAAGCAGTGCATGTCATGTGTCATAATCGCTAGCACCCATGCCCCTATAGCTAAAGGCTTGCTATTGGGGGCACTGGTCAAGGGGGAGGAGCCAGGAGCCCTGGTAGGTGACCCGAGAAGAGGTGTGTTTTTTTTATTAATTTTTTTTGGGCTGCTTTACGCAAAAACCATTACTTACAGTAAGGGGGGGGGGGGAAGTACTGACCCCCCCTGATGATTTTGTACATTTGCCCACTGACAAAGAAATGATCAGTCTATAATTCTATTGGTAGGTTTATTTTAACAGTGAGAGACAGAAAAACAAACATCAAGAAAAACTCATTACAAAAAAGCTATAAATTTGCGCCTTAACCACTTCAGCTCCGGAAGTTTTTACATCCTTCATGTCCAGGCCATTTTTTGCGATACGGCACTGCGTTACTTACAACTGACAATTGTGTGGTTGTCCGGAGCTGTACCCAAATAAAAAAAATAAAAAAAAAAAGTCTTACAAATAGTTCTTTCTTTTGGTGGTATTTTATCACCTCCTGCAGGTTTTTTTTTTTTTTTTTTTTTTTTTGAGCTAAACAAAGAGCGACCATTTTGAAGAAAACTAAAAAAATTTTTACTTTCTGCTATAATACATATCCCCCCCAAAAAAGTAAAACCTCCAAGTTCTTCATCACTTTAGGCCAATGTGTATTCAGCTACATATTTTTGGTTAAAAAAAAAAAAAAAAAAAAAAAATCCGTGTGTGTGTTTTTTTTTTTTTTTTTTTTTTTTTTTTTTTCCTTGCGGGATTGCAGCTGACACTTGACACTTTAGGGACCAATGACACTAATACAGTCATCAGTGCTCAATATGCACGGTTACTGTACTAATGACACTGACAGGAAAGGGGTAAACACCAGGGATGATCAAAATGTTAACGGTGTCCCTAGGGAGTACTTGCTAACTGTGTGTGATGGTTTGATCGGGCAAAGATAGATCTGTGTTTCTGTTTAGCAGGAACACAAGATTTCGCTTTCCTTCTGACAGAGCGGCAATCTGCCTTCTGGGAACGGTTGCCGGTGGACATCTGGTCTGCCGGACACGCCGATTGGCTCCCCCTCTGTCCAATCAGCTATACGTGTGCGCTAGAGCTGCACGATTATTTGTTAAAATTGTGATCTCGATTCAACCCCCTCCCACAATCTCTCTGCAGAGTTTCCCAATTCATTCATGTGACAAGTGTAGAGTTCTCTGCTCACTCGTGTAAAAACGGGAAAGGGGTAGATTGGGATTTTAATTGAGGCATGTGGGTGTGTTTAATAATTTGTATAGAAGTAAAACTGAGTGTCACAATCCCAGTGGGTAATTCATGATGGTGATATTAGTAAACATGATTCAATATATAATAAAGCATTTATGATGTAGAAATACAATCATAAAAAGGGTTCAACATTAATTTATTGATGCAACGTTCACTAAACATGGTGTGTGACGCACAGTACATTTCATAATAGAAAAATTTATGAATACAGATAAAAAAAAAGTTAGAAAATATATAATACATAATTCACATAAGTACAAATAGAAAACGTTATTGGTTAGAATTATTGGAGCAAGCGTGGCTTGGCATCCCTGGGCGAACACTCTAAGCATTTCATGGCCTTTTGCCAGTCGTCAGATTCAGCTCCAAGAGTGGTGTTGAAAGGTAGTCTGGTGTAAATAGCCTCACCTGGGACTGAAGTGGGGAGTAGCCGTTCAGAAGCCAGGCTGGGAAACAGACCCCGAGACCAGGTCGATTATCACTGTATGAGGGTAAATTATACAGATGGTGCGTGTATCAAGCGCCTGCCAAATGCTGTGTGGCATAAAAAGGAATGAGTGAATAAAAAGATAATTTGAAAAAGGGGGAGAAGGGAGTTTTGAAAAAAAAAAAACTGTGGAAGAAGGGTGTGAAAAAGAGTGTGTGTCTATCTCTATCTCTATCGAAGAATCACCAACAAGTGGGACACAATTGTGAAGTGGAACGAAATCTATTGGATTTTTGAAAATTGGGGCATGCAAAATTATTCGGCCCCCTTGCGTTAATACTTTGTAGAGCCACCTTTTGCTGCGATTATAGCTGCAAGTCGCTTGGGGTATGTCTCTCTGTTTTGCACATTGAGAGACTGAAATTCTTGCCCATTCTTCCTTGCAAAACAGCTCGAGCTCAGTGAGGTTGGATGGAGAGCGTTTGTGAACAGCAGTTTCAGCTTTCCACAGATTCTCGATTGGATTCAGGTCTGGACTTTGACTTGGCCATTCTAACACCTGGATACGTTTATTTGTGAACCATTCCTTTGTAGATTTTGCTGTATGTTTGGGATCATTGTCTTGTTGGAAGATAAATCTCCATCCCAGTTTCAGGTCTTTTGCAGACTCCAACAGGTTTTCATCCAGAATGGTCCTGTATTTGGCTGCATCCATCTTCCCCTCAATTTTAACCATCTTCCCTGTCCCTGCTGAAGAAAAGCAGGCCCAAACCATGATGCTGCCACCACCATGTTTGACAGTGGGGATGGTGTGTTGAGGGTGATGAGCTGTGTTGCTTTTACGCCAAACATATTGTTTTGCATTGTGGGGAAAAAAGTTAGATTTTTGGTTTCATCTGACCAGAGCACCTTCTTCCACATGTTTGGTGTGTCTCCCAGGTGGCTTGTGGCAAACTTTAGACGAGACTTTTTATGGATATCTTTGAGAAATGGCTTTCTTCTTGCCACTCTTCCATAAAGGCCAGATTTGTGCAGTGTACGACTGATTGTTGTCCTATGGACAGACTCTCCCACCTCAGCTGTAGTTCTCTGCAGTTCATCCAGAGTGATCATGGGCCTCTTGGCTGCATCTCTGATCAGTCTTCTCCTTGTCTGAGCTGAAAGTTTAGAGGGACGGCCAGGTCTTGGTAGATTTGCAGTGGTCTGATACTCCCATTTCAAAATGATCGCTTGCACAGTGCTCCTTGGGATGTTTAAAGCTTGGGGAAATCTTTTTATATCCAAATCCGGCTTTAAACTTCTCCACAACAGTATTACGGACCTGCCTGGTGTGTTCCTTGGTCTTCATGATGCTCTCTGCGCTTTCAACAGAACCCTGAGATTATCACAGAGCAGGTGCATACAGAGACTTGATTACAAACAGGTGGATTCTATTTATCACCATCAGTCATTTAGGACAACATTGGATCATTCAGAGATCCTCGCTGAACTTCTGGAGTGAGTTTGCTGCACTGAAAGTAAAGGGGCCGAA